>NC_068969.1:89593261-90235172 GCF_026419915.1 Harpia harpyja | reverse complement strand
TAGTACTCATCTGCACTTTTGGTGAACTTTTATGATTCAAACCAGACAGGAGAACTTAATAGACGTTTTGCACACTTAGGTGGTAAATCTAAAGCCAAGGAGAGAGAGGTAATCCCATTTCCTTGAGAATTTTACCTAGTCACCATTTAGTTTTCCCTCAGTCAGGAGCAATGTGATACACTTCTCCACTTCTCCCCAGTCTCTTGAAATTCTCCAGGAAGGGACAGACGGGAACTCTGTGCTACCTGACTCCATCTCAGCTTATATGATGAGCTGCATCACACTCATAAGACCCTAAAGCACTCAGGTACCTACTGTTGGATCCTTCCATTGAGTGAGCTTCTCCAGGGCCAAAGACCTGGGAACTTGGCTGTCTTTGTGGCAGAGGGGACCATGAAGGATATCTGTCTCTAGGGACAGAGTTATTGTGTATTTGCCCACATCACGGATCATTTGATCAATGGAGAAAGAAGACAGCGGGCAAAGGTGATCCCCTCTAACTGGGTAACACATGAGTTTCTAATGTGGCTTCAAGGGTAGCTGAAGCCATTGACTGGTAGGGGTGAGAAAGCCTTTTCTTGTAGCCCCAAAAATCTGTTAAAATACAAAATTATTTATTTCCATTAATGAATCCGAATCCATGCACTTTGGCCCATGGGCAACTCCAGCAACTCTTGATGGAAGCAGCTGACCCCTTCTTCGGGGGGGAACATTTCGGGTCTCAGAGACAACACCATGACTGGCGCTGCAGAGACCCTCTCAGGATACATAGAGTCAAGTTAATTACCACCCGTGATTGAACTTCCATTCCCTCGCAAGTTCCTGGGGGAGTTTAGATCCAGGCTTACCTAAATCAAGCTAATATCCCAGGTTTAGCGCACGCTGGACTCGGGCCAGGAGGGGGAACTCAATGTGCTCAGGTGGTATTGCTGGATGATCTCCTGCCCCCCTCATAAACCTCTACATGCTGATGGTTACGTGCGAGATAGGTGGTGATGTCAGAAAATGCATCAAATCCTTGAAGGAATGCCCCCAGCTTGCCCTGGTGGCACGTTACAGGTCTACCACAGCGACTTGGAGCTGGTGAGAGCCACAGGGTCCGTTTTTTTCTCAGGACTTTTAATCACCTTCAGTCACCAAGTGGGCTGGTTATACAGCGTGGCCTCAAGCACCAGAATGATGCAAGTGACGCTTAGCTGTGTTATCCCCCATCACCCAGGGCCACATCGTAGCTCTAAGAGGGACTATGGATTGAAAGGGGTAACTTGTCTGCAGGAACAATGGATGTCTGAGCATTTGTATCACTCACCTGACCTGGGGAATGCAAGGTTAGCCATTTCCCAAGGGGGTGGATTTAACCACCATTCAATATAAGGAACAGCTGAATGGATTTTTAAGGCACATATGCTGGTCGTGGAGGAGTATAAGGTATGCTGTCCATTGAAATATCATCTGTTGGCTGGACTACTCTGCTTCTAACTCTGTTTCTTTAATATGTAAAGTGTTTTGGACTGTATTTGATCCTGACAGAGTGTGAAATCCATGCAGGCACTATTCACCTGATATATTTGTCAGATACAAGGGAAAATACTGTCTGGATGAGGCATGGATTTTGAAACTAAATCACAACTAACCACATCTCAAAGGTATATAGCCTGATTTAGATAAGTCACCTTTAAAATAACATTTTTCTAGTACCTTCTTTGTAAAAATCTCTCCAAGTAATTCTTAAACTAAGACTGACTGTAAACTGTTTACTTGTTCCTAGCTACTCTATTCAATGAATACAATCTATAGAAAAATTTGAATTGTGTAAGGTGAGCAAACTGTAATAGGCTTCAGCAATTTGTAAACAGAGAAGCAACATCAGTGCATTAATCAGCTTTTCTCACTCCCATACAAAGTTAAATTCTGATGTACATATATGTTAGCTACACAGATCTGTACCAGTGTGCTTTGTATGTGTGTGTATACATATAGATACCTATGCATACATACATGCAAGTTCATGCAGCAAATTGGTCTATTTGTTTAAGTGTCTTGATGCCTACAGTAAACTAAGGCATTACGCAGTTTAGTTATAGGACTGCAGATGACGGTGCGAAAAGCTTATTGTTAACGATAACTTCAGGGATAACATGACAGGAAAATACCATTTATGACTGTGACACAAGAGTGACAGCATTTGTAGGAGAGTTACAAATGCTAAGTATTCAAACCCCATGGTATTGCTGGACAGTACTTTCACTATGCAAAGCTCACAGGAACATTAGCGTTATCAACCTAACGAGGTGACTGTAAATCACTGTTTCTGAAGACTCAGGATTTTGAGAGGTTTATGTTAGTGTATTTGGTTGATGTAACAAGAGAAGCCAGGCAAGAGGTATACAATTAGTGCGACATATTAGAAATGTTAGTTAAGAGAGGAAGAGATAACCCAGTGACAGCTTCTATGCCTAATCACTACAGCTGAGGCCAGGATCTCATTGGGGCAAGTTAAAATGGAAGCCATTGTGCTGTAAGCTAGAAAAAAAAGCATTCCTCCATTCAGCTACAAAGGCCAGGGGACAAGAAATGCCATGTTTGTGGAAGAGAGTCTCCTTTTGCAAGTGTAATTATGACATGTGCTGCAAATTTCCTGCAGTGACAGTTATCCTCAAACTGACCCATCATTTCCATGTTGTTTAGGAGCCTTAACGCAACCCTTTGCCAATGGCCAATGGTGGACAGCAACAAGCTATTACCTTGCAGAAGACACTGCATCTTGCAGTGGCAACTAGAACCCTGTGGTGGATAGCACTCTTTACCTAGACATCATGAAAAACATAGCACCTGTACAAACTACACTGGGAAATAGAGAAGTTGTTTCTGCTTCCAGGAAGTATACAATACATTAGATGTTTGGAATAACAACAACAACAACTGTTTTTTTAAGATGACAAGAAGGATTTAAAAAGGAAGTATACAGAAATTCATACAACATAAAAAGGTAGAGAAATGGAAAATGGAGTAAAAAAGCTGGAAGCAGACTGCGTTGTTAGTTTAAAGAAGGAATTCGAAGGTGGTCAAAAGCAGAGTTCTGAAGTCAGGTCTAATTAACAAGACAAAAGGCACTCTACTGAAGTCCATCTGTGATGGGTTGACCGTGGCTGGATGCCCACCAAAGCCGCTCTATCACTCCCCCTCCTCAGCTGGACAGGGGAGAGAAATATAATGAAAGGCTCGTGGGTCGAGGTAAGGATGGGGAGATCACTCACCAATTACCGACACAGGCAAAACAGACTTGATTTGGGGAAACTAATTTAATTTATTACCAGAGTAGGGTAATGAGAAATAAAAACCAAATCTTAAAACACCTTCCCCCCAACTCCTCCCTTCTTCCCAGGCACAGCTTCACTCCTGATTTTCTCTACCTCTTCCCCCCCAGCAGCGCAGGGAGACAGGGAATGGGGGTTGTAGTCAGCTCATCACATATTGTCTCTGCCACTCCTTCCTCCTCAGGGGGAGGACTCCTCACTTTTCCCCTGATCCAGTGTGGGGTCCCTCCCACGGGAGACAGTCTTCCGCAAATTTCTCCAATGTGGGTCCTTCCCAAGGGCTGCAGTTCTTCATGAACTGCTCCAGTGTGGGTCCCTTCCATGGGGTCACAAGTCCTGCCAGCAAACCTGCTCCAATGTGGACTCCTCTCTCCACGGGTCCACAGGTCCTGCCAGGAGCCTGCTCCAGAGTGGGCTTCCCGTGGCGTCCACCTGCTCCGGTGAGGGGTCCTCCATGGGCTGCAGGTGGGCATCTGCTCCACCACGGACCTCCATGGGCTGCAGGGGGACAGCCTGCCTCACCATGGTCTTCCCCACGGCCTGCAGGGGAATCTCTGCTCCGGTGCCTGGAGCACCTCCTCCCCCTCCTTCTTCACTGACCTGGGTGTCTGCAGGGCTGTTTCTCTCACATATTCTCACTCCTCTCTTCCAGCTGCAGTTGTGCAGTTTTTTTCCCCTTCTTAAATATGTTATCCCAGAGGTGCTACCACTGTCACTGATGGGCTTGGCCTTGGCCAGCAGTGGGTCTGTCTTGGAGCCGGCTGGCACTGGCTCTGCCGGACATGTGGGAAGCTTCTAGCAGCTTCTCACAGAAGCCACCCGTGTAGCCTTCCCACTACCAAAACCTTGCCACACAAACCCAATACACCATCAAAGCCATGCAGGGCTCCATGTTCACCATGTGGGAACTTGGTGCATTTCCAGCTCCTGTTTTGAAGAACACATTCTAGCACAGTCTTTGCAAAGACAGTACAACACCTACAGCCTCCGGATGCTGCCACGAAGGTCAAAGCTCTATATTTATCTACAAAGATGCTGTTCGGTATAGTACCACACTGCATTTTTTCTATCCTGTCTCTTCCAGATGTGTGAATTTTGATACAGCAGAATAGGTTAAAATAAGGAGGTATGGCAGGAAAGGAGAAGCAAAAGTCAAGCTGTGTATTTTCCTCACCGCATTAAAGAAGAAATAGGATCCTTACTCAGGTTGCTAGCCTGAGTAAGCAGCATTCCCTGTCCCTGCATCTGGTGTAGCAAGTGGTCTTCCCTCTCTTTTTCATTTTTAGAGGTATCACTATGGACACTTTATTTGAGGATTACAGGTCATACAACTGCAAGTAGCGTTATGCTGTGCAGTCCTTCTTTCCAATAAATTAAATGCAACAAAACGAGTCAAAGCTTTCCAGTTTGGAGAAGATATCAAATTATTTAGGGAGACTGCTGAAGAGCAGGTTGGTGCAGCTGCATTTGGAAGGCGGTGTGTTTGTACAGTATTTGTTACTCCATCCTGACAAGGACATCGCAGAACTAAAGGAGGTTCAGCAAAGGAGAATGAAAACAGTCACAGCCAAGGCAAATCTGTTATATACAGAAAATTGTCGTGGTTGCTTACTTCAGGAAACAGGTAAGGCGGTCACAATAAAACAGTAATAATTCTTTTGTCGTAGCATAAAGTTCCTCCGAAATTGGAAGACGGCAAGTAAAAAGCTAGGAAGCATTTTATTTGTCCGTGACACGGAATTAACACGCTTGGCAGTTAAACCACAGAACTCTCCCACAGGCCGACCTGAACCACTCCGCAGCTCCCGCCGCCGTCGCCGCCGCCTCACGGTTCCTGCCACCCCCCCCCCCCCCCCCCCTCAGAACACCGCCCCACCGGCGGCGGCGCGGCACCCACTCGGCGGTCGATTGCTCAGGCCCCTCTCGGCCCCGCCCGCTGGAGGGCTGTTCTCCGCGCGGAGCTCGATTAAGCAGGCCTTTCCGCAGCCATCCCGCCGAGCCGCCCCGTTGCCGTAGCGAGCCGCCCGTGGCGGGGAGGCCGGTGCCGCTCCCGATGCTGCGGTGGCTGATCGGCGGCGGTCGGGAGCCGCAGGGCCTGGCGGAGGTAAGGCGGCGGGCGGGTGTGGCGGGAGGGAGCAGAGCAGAGCAGCTCGCGGCGGGAGGCGGGGCCAGGAGGAGTGCTCGGGCCGTTGGCAGGGGAGGGGAGCGTTGTCCCCTCAGTCAGGAGCCGCTAGCCGGGCCGGGCCGGGCCGGGCCGGGGAGGGGGGGGGGGGGGCTGCCCGTGGGGACAGCCGCCCTCACGGAGCACGGCGCCGGTGGAGGGACCTGGGCAGCTTTAGGCCTGGGGGGGAGCGCTGTGAGGAAGGGGGGCGCTGGGCGAGGCCTTTCCGGCGGGGCGGGTCTGCTGTCCCGTGGTAGCGCGACTGGGCCCTCCGCTGGGCTCTCCGGAGCGAGGGGCCTTCAGGGCTAGCTGGCAGCCTGTGAGACTTTCCGGCTGTTAGAAAGGGTTACAAGCTTCGTTGAAGAGGAGAGGTGAAAAAAACATAAAACCAAACGTCAAAACCCCAAGGCTGAGTTTGGCCAGGAGCTGAAGGGCTTGGGACCCGTCCCTGTCAGGAGCGTCCCGGCTTCCTCCTGCTCTGCGCGTCCCGGGAAAGTGGGGGTTATGTTGCATAGCTTGCAAGCATATGGAGTCCTGCCCTCGGGACTCCCCGGTCGATAATGTAAATTTTAGGTCGTGAATGTGGCCTAGTTGTAGTTTGTAGTAGTCTTCTAGCATTTCGTCTTAGTTTCTCATCCATAAAATAAACCAGGCCTGTGCAGTGCACTGAACACTGACATCCTTCCTGTTGCCTTGCTCAGAACGAGTTTTACTGGATTTGAGGGAGAGTTTATTGGGATTTTCTTGTCCCTAAGAGTCTGCTGAAGTTCTCAGCCTGGACTTAACAAGAGTTAATTAACGCTGTTACTGGGCTCCTTACACTTAGTGCTTTTGTAATCTAGGCAACTATGAGGAAGTAATTATTTCTTAGCTGCTGTACATGAGCAAGTCACGACAATATCATGGTTGATTTCAAATGCCAGTAGTTACTTCGGTGGAAATTTGTGTCTGTACCAGTTTGGAATGACGATGTTTGGGAATGCCTCTGACCTTTGTCCTCAGTCAAAATGTTGCTTGTATTGCACTCATATTTAGCAGCTTTGTGTGCAGTTGTTTTTAAAAGAAAGACGGGAAGTATGCAACAGCTTTCTAAGGTGTGCTAGAAAACGACGTTGGAGTGTGTCCCTCTCCAAAGTTTAATCTCTGGCTATGGTTTAGTTATACTGTGATTTAATTAAGCATGAGCATGAGTCAAGGTGTGGTCCAGTTCTTCCATTCTGCCATTCGTAGCTTGGTTAAACCCAGTCCACAGGACTTCTGTTCCCATTGCTACCACTGGTGTGCTGAATGATGGCGATCATTTTGCTTCTCTGTGGAAAAACTGAATAACAAATATTGACAAGGGTTAGTGCGTAAATGCTTTTTGTTCTTTTTTTCCTGCATTATGTAATACTGTTTCATCTAAAGATCATCTTCATAACCATTAATTCTCTCTGTAATCTTCTTAAATAGATAAGGAGGCGCATAGCAGTGTGTGGGCTATGGACTTAGAGTGTTTGTTTCATGTGCTATGGCTTCAGCCAGTCATGAAGAGGCCAGTGTATTAAGAGTGACATTGCACTGGGTGAATAGAGAAAGCCTCTGGCAAAGCTGTCCTAAAGTAATGAAATATAAATTTCTCCTTACCCATTTCTTTTTTTTACTATGCAATTGAAAATCATTCAGACTTAAGCTCCTGAATCTCTTCAACTGATGGCCATAGTGTATGTCGTAAGCAGGTTGGCTCTGGTAATGGGAGCAGTCTAACTGCAGTAGCATCATGGTCCATATAAACTAATTTATCGTGCACCACGATACATACATAAGTATGTCTGTATACTCTTGTATCCATATTTTTGGTGAATTGCTTTTGAAAGTCCTGCTTTTAAATTCAAATCACAGGGGTTGTAGGAAGTTCTGAAGCAGAGATGAATGTTGTGTTGTTTTCACTGATTATTGTAGTGATGCTTACAGGTCCTGCATAAAGACATGCGAGTTGGGAATGGATTCCATTAGCATCAGTGTCTAACTTTCTCTTCTAAAACCGTAGTGTTCCTACAAGAGAGTTCAATTAATAGCTTATATCAAAATGTATTTCATCAGAGGAAGAATGCACATGTAACTCAACACTTAGGTAAATATTAATGAAGATCTCAAGAGAGCATAGCTTGTTGTATGACAGTACCGGGGGGAAAACTGTTATTTTGTTGTTATCTATAGTACTTCATCAGCACTGTACCTTTCAATATTCACAGGCATTCTTAGAATTAAGAAAAAATAAGATAAGACACATTGTTCAAAAGAAGTACCACTGTTTTGTACTGAATAGGAACTAATAACAGAATATAGAGTTGGGATGTTAATGTTACAGATTCTGACTTTTTCCAAGCAGTGTTACAATTGTTTTGTGAATGTATGTGTCTATTGGTAAATAAAAATGGAAATCTCCTGACTACAGTATTGCTAATGTCATCGAGTGATGCTGAGATTTGCTTAGGATTTTTAGAAGACTCAATTTTTTTAAAGGAATGTTTTGATTAGCTTTTGATAGCTGAACTCCAACTTTCCATGTTTGTCTAACTTTTCTTTATAACCATGCAGACTCTGCTTGTGTTATTTTAAATGGGAACTGCTATTCTCACATAATTGCATAAAATGAGGAACAGTTGCTTCATGAAATGCATCAGATAGCACAAAACCAAGATAAAATCACAAGAACTAGCATTTTGACAACCTCTTAATTTTAGAAATAAACACAGATTTCTTTCCCTATTTATTAACTTAGCCATTCTTAACTTCTGAAGAATAGTATCATAGTACCAATACCGAAGTAATAGAAAATAATTTATTATTCCTGCAAGAAACTGTTGAAGTTTCTGAGGATCATATGTTTGTCTTTCATGTAGGATTACCTGTCATGTGTGCTGCGTGTCGTACAGTGTTCAGTAATTACAGTTTTACAGTGTAGGTTCTATTGAAGTCCTCAAAGAGGAGACAGTCCTGGAAGTAAGATGATGTTGACTGTCATGTAAAATAAATCTAGAAGGAGGAGAGTGCTGTCACTGCGTTACTACTGAGCTATTTAAATTTTTTTTTTAATGATGTCTAGTAGCAAGTTGTTCCAGAATGTGGAAGACCTTATATACAAAAAAAGTTGTCTTCTATTGAAACAAACTGATGATACTGCAGTCCTATGTGATATTTTATTGACCCTGCCTGGTGATCAGCTTGCTCTGAGTGATTGATTGTTCTTTTAATTAATAGTCTAGTTGGGGGTAATTGCAGATGCTGTTCTATAAAATGATTAATCATTCTCTATGTTTTTTTAAGTGGTTTGCTTTTGTGAGTCCCAACGGATGATTTATATATTATGTAACAGAACAGCATTTATTCTTATTTATTTTAAATATGTCATCTTTATATAGGATTTTAAAATTGAACGGTAGATGAAAGATATGAGAGCTTCTCAGACCTCTTGGAAGAGGTGTAATTTAATGAAAAACTGAATGTATGGTGAATTGAGTCATGAAGCTGGCTCCACATGACAGCTCATGACTAAACTGGTGTGTTTTCATCTTGGTGTATAAAGCAGTACAAAATGTTTTTGTTAAACAGAAAATGCTATATTATAAAGTACATGCTATGGAAAGATATTTACTTGAAATAATAAGAAATGATTTTTTTGTAATGATCTTCATTAAGGCAAAATAATATTTCAGAAACTTAATTTAACTTAAAGTATAACTATACTTTCACACATGAGTCTATATGTAGATTGTCAGACATTGCAAAGACCTGATGAAAATAATTATGTCAGTACAATATAAATTTTATTCTTTTTTAATGAATTTTAGAAATCATCTGTACAGACAATTGGTGAAGAACAAATACAGAATCCTTACACAGAGCTCCTTGTGTTGAAAGGTCATCAAGATATAGTACGATTTCTAGTGCAAATAGATGATTGCAGGTATGAAATTGCATTTCAAATTGTTTCACAGCATCCTTGGCAATACTTTAGAGAATATTTATGAAAATGTAGTAATATTTTTAATCCTCTCTTTTTATTTTTGGTGGGGGAGGGCAGGAAAAGCCTGGAGTTAAAAAAGGCAAGGGGTGAACACTCCCTTTTCTTTGTATGTTACTACATTTTTTGGCTTCTCTTGTAAGTTATACTTTCATGAGAAAATAGTGGTGGTGGATTTATGTTTCTTGGTACAAATTCATTTGTTTGAAAGAAATGCCTTTAGCTAATTCAGCCCTTCTTTTTCAGGCTGTTCCTGGGTGGAATGTTCTGTGCATGCAAACACACACTTTCTCTCAGGACAATATGCAGTAGTATCTGCTTCTGTTCTGAGTGAATGCATATGTTTTATGTTTTTTAATTGAGGACAGCTGTTATTTCACCTTTTGGTTCTACAAAAGAATGTAATAGACTCCTACAGATACACCGTAGCAACTGAACATGACATTCTTAACTATTGAATGTTGCTGTTCCTTTCTTTCCAATCTTTTGTTACTCTTTCTTCTGATACTCTTAGTGCTTAATTCACTTGAGCTTCAGTTAATGAACTTTTTTCTGAAGTTCTCAAATTTTGAAATTTTCACCACTTTATTCAGAATGACTACTTAGCAAAATTTAACATATGCCTAATCTCTGTGTTATGTATCTCCTCCAATTTGATCTTGTTCAACTTGCTGTACTTCTTTGAAACCTGACAGTTCCTTTGTTTCTCTTGTCCAATTTTTAGCTTTGTGCACTTTTTTTGTATCTTCCTTGATAATCTTTATCTTTTCTCTTCTTAGTTCCAATTGTCACTTTGGAAGTGTGACTGAGAGAATGAATTACGCTAGTTTTACATTACGACCTGGTTTCTGTCCTAGCGTTGTCTAAATTAGCCTTGTGTGTTCTCTAATTTAACTTAATCCTGCAAGAGAGGAAATATTTATCTGCCTTAAAAGGAAGGTTGTGAAGCCTTTAGTCAATAATAAGTGTAGTGACTCTTGGCTGATGTGGACAATTAAGTAGAAAACCTTTAGAACTAAGAACATTAGTAATAGGCAAGAGTCTCTCTGTTAAGGAGCTGTAGTAATCTGTATCTTTTATGGATTAGGCACAGAAGGGGATTTCTAATATATTCATCAAAACACTACCTAGTTAACATGGGTAAGAGTTTGGTTTATATCCTTGCAGGTATTTTGTGAAGGAAAGTTCTGTCCTTCCTCACGATTGGGCAGGTGGTATCTTCAAAATTTGGATGCCTGCAGAATCTTTTTTTCTAACAATTTTGTGTAAAGAAAAAAGTAAATTTCACAGAAGACTCCATGGAGAATTTTTAGCTTGCCAGTTTTCATTCGTAATGTCATAAATATATATATCAAAAAAGTTACATGCATTACCATAAAATTTATTTTTCTACATTGTAGTAATCCACCAGAAGATTCATATAAAAATAGAAGAATCTTCTGCCTTTTTTTCAGTCCTTTTTTTCCCCAGACAAGTTATTAAAATAACCTTTCCTCAGAGTACATTTTTTCCAAAACACATACTCAATAAAAGTAATTGGTCTTTGTAGAAATACCAGAATAGTCTTAGATTGCTTGCACTGTCTCATGCAAAGAAATTTTTTACCATTTGGGGCTTCATTGTATGGTGGCAGGTAGATTATTGAAGCTAAACTAATGGTAATCAGTGTAAAACTAAAGCCTGGATGACCGCATGAAGACAAGTTATAAAATAGCATATGGATAAGGTGTAAGTTATATAGCTGGTTAATAATCTGAGAGTTTGAGGAGTTTAATAGAGTCGCTTCACTGGACAGTAATTCAGAGGTTTTATTTATCAAGAATATGGTAGTTTCTGGATTGTTAAACAGCTGATAATATTTTTTCACTTGATTTTTTTCAGTAAAATTAGTATTGTTACTCAGCTTCTGAAATGCTTTTACTTAGTTTCTGTAGCTATTCCATTGTGTGCTTTTTGTCAACTATTGTAAGCCAGGTTTCACGCTTCAGGTCTTTGGATAATATCATCTTATTGAGAATTTTGCAGAAGGATTTTCTTGTTTTCTCAGTGGCTCAGCTAAAACCAGTGAGTGGAAAATTTTCTCAGATTGGTTTTTGAAGATACTAAATAAATCCTGTATAAATGTAACAGAAAGCTGTTTTTTGGGTTTTTTTTCCTTCTTTTCTCTTGTACTTTTTGAACATGAAGTAAGGGTCATATTGATTGGAAGATCACTAAAGAAGGCTAAGCCACAGCAAAAGTCTTCCAAAAAATGGACTGAAATAAAATTACATGTAATATTCTAGCATTTGACACATTAAACTAAACAGACTTCATAACACATTTTAAGAATAGCTTTTTTTTGTTGCTCATTTGACCATTCCTTGCTCCTTCAGGAAACAGACAAGGTTATAGATGATGGTGATCATGACTGGAAAAGAATCAGGTGACCCATGAATCTCCGCTTTGGTGAACAGAACATAACTGTAGGGTAACTGACTCTACAATATACCTTTATATTTAAACAGAAATCCTGGTTAGAAGATGAGGAGTAAAATACACAAAGCAGCACTCTATTGAAACTTCTGTGTTGATGAATTACTCTCATGCCTTCTTTCAAACACCAGTTTTCTTCCCAGAATTTTGTTCAAGTGGCACACAGCTCCAGTATTACTCAAGAAAGGAACTAGAATTTAAAGGGTTATTGCTGAATTGTGAGAGTATTGCTCTTTTAAGTTCTTGACATTGTGACAAAACAAGGTACAATAGCGCTAAAGGCAACAAAAGGTAAGAAATTAATGTTATCAGAGGTGTGCATGGAAGGTTGTTTTTTGCTCTAATCTTTTTAAATTGGATATAAAATAATGAAAGATATAAAGAAAGTACAGCTTACAGGTTTTTTTTTACACTATAATAGAACAAACCAGGAGGATATGTGGAAGAAAGAGGGTGGCGAAAACCCCCTATGGCTTTATGCCTGAAAATTTACTCTGTTAGCAAGTTTCACAAACATTGTAACTGCAGAGTCTAAAAGAAAGGACATGTCTATAGTTAATGAAACCATTCACAGCTGGTAACAAAAAAAATTCAGAAGTGATGTAACCTCTCTTCTTCATGACTTTCTTGTACACAGTACAAATCTTAGTTAGTTCTCTAAATATTAATTGTTTAGCCCTTGGTGAAGGCTTAAAACAAAAGTTAAAAATCAGAAGGCAAGTATATTTGCAAGTAACAGCTGAATTCAATTTTCTATGGAAGGTCTTGCTTCTGTTCTAGGCTTTCTCAGCTCATAGTATGCCTTTGCTGGGGTACCTGGGATGTGTGCTCCAGCTACACTGTAGCTGTGGTGGTGATAAGGTGCGAATGTAGGCGGATGGTTAGATATTCACTCTAGCATAGGGAAGAAGGTTGAATTTAGGTCAGACTTTGTTAATATGAGATTAACACGCTAATATGAACCTGTTTTTTCCTCATATGGTATGCCTTCCAGCTGGATTTTTAGAAGTCAAATTTACTACCTTAAATGCACTCCCTTTGGGAGTTCTTTTAAGCCACAGTGTAAAGTATCATGGTAAGTACTGGGTACCTCTACTCCTGGGCTGAACTCAGATGAGTGGTTTGTAACTTGTTAGATGTCTTGCAGTCAGTTGGCTCTGACTAATAGTATTTGGTTTTAGAGTTTGCTGTTATTTGGTGTATAAGATCTCATATTTTTAAACAAGAGAATTGGTTCTGTAATGTGGGATTCTATTTATAATAACTTGTATTGGAATTCTTAAGCCTTGTTCTTATATTAAGTATATGTTGATAAACACCTATTTAAATGTACTGACTTCAGTTTATAAACTGTAATTGGGATTTATGAATACCTGTTTATTCTTTAAAGCCAGAGTCTGATATATCTTGTAAATATTTTTCTTACATAAGTCTTTACTGCTTTTCCATTACATTATCCTGTATTGAAGTTTTCACAGCTTGCTTTTTTTCTTTCTTCTTTTTTTTTTTTTTTTTTCAGGTTTGCATCTGCAGGAGATGATGGAATCATATTTCTGTGGAATGCTCAGGTTAGCTCTTTTTTGGGGGCCTAGCTTGTGTGCTCTGGAGAGGATAGAAGCTGGGGAGAGGAGTTAGCAATGTCTAGTAGCAAAAAAGCAAAGTAAGAAAGAATTGTTGCAGAGCTACTGTTTGAAAATGTGTAAGTGGAGGGGGGCTGTCAAATCTTAGTTTACAAAGGAGAGCTAGGGAAGTAGAAGTTGTATGAACCCAAGAGAACAGTAAGTTTTAAAAGTTAGAATGTTTTGGGAAAACATAGTGATTTTAGACAGATTTGAGATGAAATGGTGACGTGAAAAGCAGAAGTGTATATGAACCTGTGGCTTTAATTCTTCTTTTAAAATACATTCAGCATTTGCTATGAACACTGAAGTGTTGACTAGTAACTCAACAAATATGTAGCAAGGTGCCAATCCTGCCAAGATGTATATATATACTTAAGTTTTAAGTACATTTCAGTGGCTCTGTTAGCAATATCTTTTTGTGGTATAACTGGTTAGACTAAATGGAGAGCTAACACAAAACTGTATTGGAAAGACAGCAAAGTCAGCAGAAGTTTAAACATGTCATGCAGTGCAAGAACACTTAATTGCTTGCTGTGATAAAAATCTTCTTATAACTTTTGAAAACCTCACTAAGACATTAGTTTTATCATGGAAATAGTGTTCTGTGTGATACCCACTGTTCTGCTCTTCTGCTTTCTGTCTCCATATCATTGACAGAATTATAGCGGAGGGATGCACATTACACCTGTGTTAAGGAGGGCTAGTATATAAGTTAGGTTGTTCAATAGGAAGTCTAAAAGGGACACATACTGTGATGTCTAAACTGTGAGTATCAAACATTCCAATTAAGGAAGAAAGAAATCTCAGACTCTTAACTTTTTAGAAACCTTCTGAAAAATTCATGTGACATTTATGATGGTGTAATTTTAAAATACAGAAGGGGGAACTGGAAAATTTTCCTCTCTTTTGAGCAGTTGCAGTTAGTGCTTTGCTGTTGTTGAAGGCCTTTTATAATTCTATGATTTGGAAAAGGAAACAGTGTTTTGAATATTCAGAACCATGTATGTGACTATATATACTCAGTGTTCTGAGCAGTTTGTGAATGTGAACCTCATTTAGATACCCAGCTTAGGAACTGAGTTCCATTTTCTACTTCTGTAGGATTTTTATTATGGTTTTGTTAAAGCAAATCATTTGTAGTTTTAATTTAAAAACTTAACCCACAAGTGTAAAGAAATTTACAGTTATAAGTACCCTATATTTTAATGGCATGTTTAAAATGCCAGTTCTGCATGTTTGTTTGTAGGGTTTTGCCATCTAATTAAACAACTGCAGCTACTGCTGCCCTATCTAAACCACCAGATTGAAGCTACTGATAATGTACATACTAAATAAAGCTGTCAGGAAATTGGCAGTACTGTGTTTGCCATAAAGATAGGTCAAGTTTTTCTAATAATTAAAATAAAAAAGATTACTTTTTAAAGAGAGGGTTTGTCAACAAATCTGAATTACTGTAGTATCTGTTAAAAAGGGTGAATGGCCAATATTTGCATTAAAATGAAATGAGAACTTAGTTTTTAATGGTTCTTAGAGGTTAGGTGTTTTTTTTTTTACTCTTAGAGTAATTTATATTATATACTACACCTTTACACTTAATAGGTTATTTAATTCCGAGTAAGATCTTGAACAATATTGAAGATAGTAAGAAGTAAATCCATAAATTACTTTAGAAAGGGAGATTTTTAGACTCTTAGAAATTCTTGCTTTCAAAAGTCACTTGGTACCTACGTCATATGCTATAGTAGGCATTTTCCAAATTTTACCCTTAGTTTTCCATGTTTTTATTTTTCAGACTGGAGAAAAACTTTTTGAACTTCATGGACACACACACAAAATTACAGCTATAGCACCGTTTTCTTCATCAGATGCTTCTGAAGAAAAAAAACATTTGATTTTAACAGCATCAGCTGATAGAACAGTTATTGTATCCTTAGCTCTGGAGAGGATTCAAATTTCTATGGGCTTTTTGTTGGTTGTTACTTTTAGAGGTAGCATTGAGACAGGCTGCAGGTTGTTTAAATTTATTGGTTGATCCAGTAGGTATAATTGGATTACACTAGGATTTTACTAGTTGTTGCTCAGAAGTAGACGCAATCCTTGCTACAAAAATGAATCCATAACAGACCTTTATTAATAAGTCTTTTTGGCCAATAAGACTTGAGTCTCTGCATACCTATTTCCCAATCTGTCATTTAGTTACAAACACAGCAGTTACATTTATAATATACAAAAACCTTTCAGTTTCCTTAATGAATTAAGTCAGGTTTGGGACTGCACTAGTGGCAGACAAGTTCAGAAAGTGTCATGTTTCCATTCCACTGTAAAGGTAAGCTGACGAAACGCTAGGGATGTCTGTTGTTTTGTTGTATATGAGAATCTATTATGTATGGCTCATGGGCCATATGGGCAGGTGTGTTAAAATGAACAACAATGTTTCGTTTAGGAACAGGTACATAATGAGTGGCTGAGAAGTGGGCACAATCTTAATTTGGTCTTGGAACTCTTAATACCTCAGGGTTTGTGGTGGGTTTTTTTGAGTTTGTTTGTTTTTTTTTTTTTTTTTTGACAGGATGTAGAACAAAGGTAATGTTATGGCTTGGTTTTGTTACTGTGTCGGAAAAGGCAACCTTCAGTCAAACTAGTTCTTGAATGTTAATAGTAGAAAAAAAATCACTAAAAAATCAGTTTTTTGCATTGTTGATGGAAAAATGTAACATATAGTGTGTAATTAAATCTATATTTCTCAGGGTAGTGACACCTTAATACTGTGTTTCGTAGTACTTACAGCTTTAGCTAAAGCTCATGATCATTTCACTGAGAAATTCCCTGTAGAAGTTTTGCAGGGGACATATATCTGATTTTTGTTCTGCAGTGTTTGACAGTTCTTCAAAGACTGGATGTATGGTTGTCTGGAGGGAGTGATCTTTGTGTTTGGAACCGAAAATTAGATCTCTTGTGTAAGACCAGTCATCTTACTGATGCAGGTAAAAATGTAAATGACTCATTATAACTGTTAAAGTGTAAGTAAAATGGATCTGTATAATGATGCAAAACCAACTTGGCAAATTCTCTTTAATTCCAATGATAACATCATGTATTAGAGACACTCTCTTTTTTTTTTTTTTTTTTTAATGTCAGAATCGATTTAGAATTAAGACCACTTTTAATCTGTGCTGTGTGAATTTTAGAATATGTGAAATCTCAGTAACTGTACATTAGCTTGGACTTACAGGGCTAGACCTTGGATGCTGATTTATACGTGTTTGCTGTAATGTGGATCCTTTGGCTGGCTTTCTCTGGGAACAAGCGGGAGTTTTTTTAGTCCTAAGTAAAGCTTTGTAGTAGTAGAGCAGTAAAGATTTCTTTTTATTATTAAGGATCAGTACTTTTGATGTAGAAAATGCAGGTTTTGATAGAAATACAGTAAATGTAATCAGATCTCAATGTCAGTCATGGTTTTCTATTAGTAAGCTTATATATAATCTGTCCATGTGAAGAAAATTGTGACAAGTTATTGCCATACTTTCACAGCTTCGTAGGTACCTTTGGAATCAGATTCAAAGTTGGAACCAATATTTTCCTTATTTTTGTCACAGAACGGAGTAGTGGTAGGCAAAACCTTCTGAATCTTTGAGGGTATTAATACTTGTTTTGGTTCAGTACAAAATATCGTGCCAAATGCTAGTTGGAAGTGGTGGTGTAGTGCTTAGCATGAGGTGCTATTGAAATTTTTGTACTAGGGGTCAATGTGATATGCAGCATGGGCCCTCCCTTTCCTCCTAATCCCCTGCTTCCTTTGTGGGGAAAGAGATAGATTGCTTATTACTTGGGGAATTTTCTTTTAATGGTGTGGCAGCACAGACTGGGGGAATTCTGTGCAGGAGGAAGGCAGAGTAACAGCAAGCTGGACATTTTATCTTGTACCCTATTCTCTTCAGCTGGCTCTGCACAATATTCTAGTATCATGTGTGCTGTGGTAGTATCAGTGTCTAATAACTTTGGTACTGCATATGTTTAGGGTCTCAATAATTACCCCAGTGTCTGTAATATTGTCCAGTATTAAGACAGAAACATCTTAACTGTATTTAAAATGAAAAGATTACTGACTCTCAGCTTCACCTCAAGTTTGACGTTCAGAATTCTGCTGGATTCAGGACAAAAAATCCTGACTCTACCTCCATCTGAGGTAATCTGTTCACTTCCAATGCCATTTAACTTTCAGTTCTGGTAATATGCTTTTATTTTAATAATAACTTTTAAGTGGAAGGAAGATTATGAAGAAATTTATTAATAAGGAATTGAGTTTGCTGTGTTTTCTTGTGGCCAATGAATATCCTTTTCTCCCTTACTTCCTGTATTTTTTTCAAAGGTATCAGTGCTTTGGTTGAATTGCCTAAAAATTGTGTTGCAGCAGCTGTTGGTAAAGAGCTAAGTAAGTATGTTGCATTTCTGTTGAATGTTCACGTTCCTCTGTAACAGCTGCTTATCTGAGATATGTGTAAATTGCATGCTGCTGGAATTGTATAGGAAAAATAAATGGTATTAGGGTGTAATTAGTAACCTTCTTCCTTTTTCCCTTATTTGACAAAGAGGCAGACAATACTAATCTCATTCAGGAATTTTGTTGAGATCTGTATGACAAAACTTTTCTATATTCTTTATTATTGTTATTACAGTTATTGCCACCTGTCCAGATCTGATTGTGGTGATCTAAATTTGTCCTTCTGGAGAAGATCTGGAACTCATTATCTGAGCTGTCAGATACTAGGCTTCTCTAGAGCCTCCTTATCCCAAGATCAGCAGTGTGAGATACTGCTGATCTCATTATACTGTCCAAAGCTATAAAGAGACAATGTGATGGTTTCTGTTGCTCAGTTGGAGACAGGGTTTTCTATGTATGCAAACTGTAAATCATCGGCTAGCTGTTGGTGGAAAGTCTTTTAAGTAAGAGTGTTTTATAAAATTACTGACATTTCAAAATATGGAAAAAAATCGAAGAGAAAAAGTAGAGCACTGAATCAGCAAAACAGACTTTGCTGAATATGATTAAAAACTTAACTGAAAAATAGCAATCTGATATTCTGATCAAAGAATCAGGAGCAAATTAAAAATCATCTTCTTGTGTTCAGACATTGGTGTGCAATGTAAAATTCCATCTGAACTCCCATAGTTCTTTTGTAGTGCTCTTGAGAGATCATAAAAAAAATTCCAAGACTGGTTAAAATAAAGTCTTAATTCCTGGTGATCTTGATTGCCTTACTAGAGAATATTGCATCCTTTTGAATAATAGTTTTCAGTCAGATGAGCCCTTAAGAAAGATGTTTTGCTTTTAGTTTACTTATCCACAAAGATGTCTAATACTTTTCACTTTGGCTTTCTGCAGCTTCTGATGTTGACTGATTCTCTGAATTTCAGAGTTACTAGGCTGAAATGTTTTATCCTATAGCTGCTGTAGTAAGAGGCCTTAATAATAACACTGAAATATTTTATTCCCATTTTTTTGGTGTTATGAGTGGTCATAAGTGGCTTTGCACATCTTGTACTGTCTCAATATGTTTTAGTTTGTGTCTTTCCAAAAATGATACATTTTACTTACGCATAGCTACATTTTATTCTGAATGATAAAGTTTATTTAGACAATTTCTGTCTCTTATCTTTGAAGTAATTTTTAGGTTGATTACTTCTGATGATGGGTCTGAAGGTTGGAAAGTCCTTGAAGTAAAACGCCTTGTTGACCACCAGGATTACATTTTGTCATTAGTCAGTGTCAATGGTAAGAGTCGCTTTATAATGTTACTAATTTTGTTAGTTACCAGTGGGATATTTCAGCTATGGAGTTTTTATTGGGACCAAACTTCTAACTGGAGTGAAACTTAATAACTAGTAGATGTGCCTTCCTGTGTAGCTGCAAAGGTAGTGAAATGTGAAAATATAATGGCTTTATTTATTGATTAAGAGTGAAATGAAACCAGGCAGGTTACGATATACAAAAGGCACAAAAGAGGCAATGTCATTGATGGGAATGGAACTCTGGATTTTCTTTGTGTTGGGAAAGTTTAAAATGCTATTTTTTCTTGTTCCTTCTGATTCTTAAAATGGAATATACAGTGCCACATCCTTTGAAGTTGTAGTCCCAAGGTAACTGCAAGTTCTGGGTGTGCAGATGTGGGCCTGCATGTAGATCCATTATTTAGAGGCTCTGGAAGATGATGCAATCTCTGCTGCTTATTAGGGCAATACTGAGCTATTACCTCAAATTCTGTCTTCTCTGCTGCAGGTGTCAACCCCTTCTACTTTGTTCTTCCCTGACTCTTTTTATAGAGCACCCCCAGAGCCCAGGACAAGTTATTCCTGGTGTGATAGGGAGCGTGTATTTGTCCATGGGCTTATTTGTGTCAGCCTGATTGACGCAAAGGTGTTATGGTACAGAGGTAACAAGAAGCTGGAAAGAAGAAAACTTGGATTCTATGATAGTTGTTTCTGGGGCTTCCTGTGGCCATTATTTTCTCCTTTTTGATTATGAAGATGAAGCAACATTTGGCTTAAAAAGACAATATGCTACCTGTATTAAGTATTGTTGAAGCAGTTCCTTTCCACGTGTGATTAACAAATTCATGAGCAGCTACTTCAATCTTGCCATTAACTCATCCATTTAATTTGTGATCAGTATTTCTGCTTATGGCAAAGACACACTTTGCTGTCTCTGAGGGGTGCTGATATACCTACTTGTCCAGGGAATAGAACAGTTTTGTACGTAGGCAACAAATGAACTTCAAATACTTGTACATACTTTTGGTGGTATTCCTTGCCTTTGCTATACTGTACTGTGCACTGTGGCTGGTGAACATTCTCCTTCCTAGTTTTAATTTTACAAGAGAGAGCTCATCTCCTTTTGCTCATCTGACCTATGCTAGGTAATCAAATGAACACTTACTTGAAGGGAGAGGTTTTTATCCAGTTGGTTATGTACTGCAAATTCTACATAGTTTCACTCAAAAATGGGATCTCTCAACTTTCTAGGGTTGTAACTTTGTGTGAAGTGGGTTTTTTTATATCGTGATTTCTGTGTGGGATTGGTTGTCTTTTTTTTTGCACTCTAGACTTGACTTTTGTGACTGGTTCTCATGTGGGTGAGTTAATAGTTTGGGATGCGCTTGACTGGACAAAGCAGGCATCTGAGTGCAACTTCTGGGATTCCTCTGTCCATCCAGATGTACAGCCAGAAATAAAGTTATCCCAAAGCCCAAATGAAACTTCAGTTCAACACTTAACATCTGATGAGGAGGTAAAAAGCTTTAAACAGAGTAAACTACTTAAAGTGAGCTAGCATGACCTTATCACAGAAGGCCAAGTGTTTTGTGTTTTCAGTTAGCTTGTTTTAATATGAGAGGCTGCTTTAAAATTTGCACAGCTACTGTTACACAGTCAACAATTTTCATGTAAAATTTTGGTCACTGAGCTAACTGAAGGTTGTAATATGCCGATGGTATGGGAGCTAACATAATGGACTGTCACAACAGCATTTCTTTTTGACTGACGAAGATTTATTAGTTGTTTATAGTACCACTAGAGAAAAGTAAACAGGAGGTGTGTGTTTTGATGGCATACGTCTTTCATATTCCCTAGTTCTGGAAATGCAGTTTCCACAATAATGTGCCTCTTGAACAGTTATAGCTGAGGGTACAATGAAGTGAATTAAAGAATAGGCATATGTTTGTGCATAGTAGTAAATAAATATTGCTGCTTCTGTACACATGGGCTATACTCATTTGTAAAGAGCACATATACGGGTCCAAAATCCAGTCTACTATTATCGTGCTTTGGAGATAATCTAAGAGTTCTTGGTCAGAATGCTCAGACAGAACCCAGTTATTGTTCCGGAAACACTAAAAATCCTCAGGCTGTTACTTACTTTTGTGAAATGTTACGAACTGTTAGTGGCAAAAGAAAAGATATTTCATGGTTGGGATACAGTGAGATTTTGTTTTGGGGTCTGTAGGCCCATTGCTGGGGAATGATTAAGAAAGGGATTCCTGGAAATTGTTTCAGAGAGATGAGCTATAACAAAATAAAATCTGTGGAGAAGCCTGAATGTAGGCTGAGGGCCAGGTAGTCACCTGATGCATTTTTCTGTTTGTGAAAAGAGCATTCCTAAAACACTGGAGAGAGAAACATTGGGGTGGGGGGAAAGAGATGTAGTTGTCCCTAAAGGTAGGATTTCCAGTGGTTTTGTTGTGGCTGCTTAGTTCTAGAAGGACCAAAAAGCCAGTCCTCTTCAGGAGAAGTTCTATAATTTGGCTTCAGAATATTTTGGTTCCCCGCTTGAAAGCTATACAAGATGTGTTTTAAGGGAGGGGAAAAGAATTCTGGGAAGTTCAGAAGTAGTTAAAACACTGAATGTTGAATCTGAGGCTGCTGAGGACTTTCTTCCATTCGTGGAATTGAACTAAATGAATTGTTGCAGAATTTTATTTATTGTGAGACTTCTGAATGGTGGGAAGAAAAGGTGGTTCTAGCAGTGTGTCCTGCAATAGAAGGAGCTTTTAGGGCAGAGCTGTCTGTATTGTAAAGTTCCTACTTAAAGTGGTGAAGAAATGTATTCCTTTAATGAATTACTTTATTACCTGCTATCTAAAAGCAGAATACTGTTCTTCATGTTAAAAAAAAAAAAAAAAATTGGTGTTTTCTCTGTTAGAAACTTTGTCAACAGGCTTGGTAGTTAGGTAATTGGAGAAGATGCACTTGTCTAGTTTGACACCGAGTTTGTAGGCAAAATGTCATTCAGAAACAAATGGGATGGTAAAGGTTCAGCAATACTAGGAAACAGTGCTAAGGTGTGCATCTGCTGTCCTGACAAGTGTGAGTGTGTCTTTAACTTGCTGGTTAAGATAGGTGTACAATTTTATGCTTCATCATTTGTTCTTTTTGGGATGGTTTGAGATGACCAGGGTTTTGCCAGGGCTTGTGGGTTTTTGTGGGTTTTTTTGTTGTTTGTTTTTTTTTAAAAAGTGTGATCTGTGAAGAGCATCTTTAGCAAAGCTGTAAGACTATATGAAACTCAAGACCTGTCTCAAGGGGAAGACTGTAAGGGAGAAAAGGCTGAGATATAGGAGTGGAAGAGTGATGTGGAAGGCCATCAGATTGAGCCTCACACAAAACTAGGAAAATAATAAAAATGGGCTCAGTATTTTTTCCTTGATTTGGTAGAGTGCTGTGTGAGCTTAGTTTCAGAGCTATGGGAACTCCAACCACAGGTGTGCATAAGAAAAGAAAAAACCTAACAAACCCAAACTGAAACAAAACCCAACAAAAACCTGGACAAAGTTTTGAACAGTGTCAAAACACCATTGAATATAGATAGGAAATCTTAGTCAAAGACACTGGGTTATCAGTTTTACAAAATGTTGACAAGTGTGTAGTGTGAACTGCTTATGAGACATTAATGTTTGGGCTGTGTAGATGGAAGCAGGCCATTCAAGGAGAAGATCCAGCATACCATCACCTGAACAAGGTGTGTTCAAATACCCAAATATGTACTGAATGGAAGCATTTTACACTGCTCTGGTACCAAATATTTATCGTGTGTACGTACACACGATTGTGTGTTTGTCCTCTCTAAAATCATTAAGTCATGAAAGGGTCCAGGTCCAATGACTTTTAAACTGCTTGTGGCGTCTTAGGGCCGTGATGGTTATGAGACAGAATCCCTGCACTCTTCTGAAGAGCACTGAATGCAAAATTGGTTCCAGACCTTTGCAGTATTGTGTAATACCTTTCTGTGAGAGAGTTCCTTTTCTGCACTCAGTAGAGCCCAATTTCTTGGGCAAGACCCCTTTGCGCACTTTCAGTTAAATTTAAAAAAAAGGCAAAAATGCAAAAGAGCTTCCTGTATTGTCAGTCTTTCTTGATAAAACAAGAGTTTGTCAAAACACAGAACGTTATTTTAGTGTAAGAACATAAATGTTTAATTGCAGAAATGTGTTGATTGTTGGTATGCTTGGTTTCTGCTTAGACTGTAAGGTACAGGATGAAAATACAGAAATGAAACAACTGCTTAGAGTATTGGAGGATATCTCTCATTTCCTCCAAAAAATCCATATTTTTTTAATAACTTGCTGATTCCATATATTTGGGATAAAGCAGTAACATGAGGACAGAAACAAGCTAGATAATATGGGCGAGATGACATCATAGTACTGCTGGAAATCCACGCAGGGTGATCCTTCAATATCTGTTCCTGTAAGTTGTTCCATTGAATTTTCTTTCCAGTGTGTGTTTGCTGCTGTTGGGAAAGGCATATATGTATATAATCTTCAAATGAAGCGTGTGATTGCCTGCCAGAGAACTGCTCATGAATCCTCTGTACTACACATTGAGAAGCTTCCAAACAGGTACAAGTCATGGTACATTTTGTTAACGCAGTAAAAAAATGCAGAACTTGGAGGGTGGCTAGAGACAGTCTGCAAAGCTACATCTAATTTCTAGGGCAGGGACTCGATCTTTAGTTTGATCTGCTTTTATTAGATAGAGCTTGTTGATCTGGTTTTTGAAAATGCATCATTGTAATTCAGTGTGAAGAAACTGTAATCCAGTATGCTTGATGCACAGGCTCAGAGTAAAATATCTTGGCTATTTTCAAAATCAGACTTGATAAAGCACTTTTGTCTATGTTGTGAAAATATAGCTTAATGACATTTTACTTCTATAAAGCAAAGGCCTATGGCATATTCGGTAAATTTTTCACTAAATATTTGGTAACTGTTGAACTGTCTTAACAAAAAATAGTAACTTCCAGCCTTGTTCATTAGTGCTAAATTTCTAGCTGGAACTTATTTTGACAGCCAAGTTGGACAATTTGCTACATATATATATAACCTAATAGTTGTGTTGTTAGATTCCTTTATACTCTTGTTCAATAGAGCAAAAGTCTGTCAGAAGGTAAAAATTAGGGCCTTGATCTTGTAATTGCATGTACAGTTCTAAACATGTAATGAAAAGGAGTATCTTTCATTTTTTTCATAAGAAAAAATTTGGTTTTCATAAATATGTTTTTCCTTAATGAAAGTAAGCTTACAGAAGCCAGTTAGTGGAACAGTGTTTGCAAAGTCTATTTTTTGTGTTTATGGAGTTGTATGCTTTTAAAATGGGATTGAAAATATGGGTTTTTTTCCCACCTATCTTGTAAGTCCATTACAGTTTGTCCTGCTACAAATGCACCTTGTTTTGCATGGAACATCTGGATTTCCTGCTACATTTGAGAGTTCTAGCAAACTCGTGCAGAACCTGAGGCACTTGCTGTCTCTTTTATGGAAGCAACACACAGCAACTTGCGCAGATAAATATCCATGCTAGTGTTGCTTATCAACTGTTTTTACAGGCAGCTGATCTCCTGTTCAGAAGATGGCAGTGTGCGCATTTGGGAGCTGCGAGAAAAGCAGCAGCTGCCAGCTGAACCAGTTCCAACAGGTTTGCTATTACTGGGGGGTGAAAAGAACATTTAAAAAGGATAACGGGAAACCCTGTATTCACTATATAGGAATAGAGAGGTTTACAGGCTTTGTAAGAAGAGATAATGTCTCGTGTTCAACCAGCTGATAACAGGTGTGGGAGGGAAATTGAAGACATGGATATATGAGCCCTCCAAGATCTGATATGGGAAGTTAGAAGGTCCAGCTGAAGCAGTTCTGTGCCATAAAGCTTATTTAGAGTTTACAGTTGTGTCAGCTTGTTTAACAAAAATTATGACCTCTCCTGACAAACCTTGATCCACTTCTTGTACTGAATAGTGCTGGATCCTCTACCATGCAAGAGTAAATAGTTGCAGGACCTTGTGAAGAAAGCTAAAGAGAAGCTTGCAGATGAGCATCTGGCACAAAAAATGTGTTTTCCACATCTCCTCCTTGAAATTGGAATGACTTTGGTACTCACTTTGAGGCTGTATCTAACCTCACTTACATGCTACCTCTGGATGTGTGCTGGTTTTGGCTGGGATAGAGTTAATTTTCTTCATAGTAGCTAGTATGGGGCTATGTTTTGGATTTGTGCTGGAAACAGTGTTGATAATTCAGGGATGTCTTAGTTATTGCTAAGCAGTGCTTACACAAGAGTCAAGGCCTTTTCTGCTTCTCATACCACCCCACCAGCGAGCAGGCTGGGTTGATTTAGAAACACTTTTTTTCAGGAATGTTCTGTCTTCAGTATTGCTGGTGACAGCTGATTTACACAGTTCTGCTTCTTATTGTGACAAGTGGTATTTGGTTTCACATTGGAAATTTATAACTTCTATGATTGGAGACATTTGGAAGAAACCATATGCAACAGTGAGATAGGTGGACTGCTGCTGACTTGCTCTGTTTTTATTCTGAGGAATCCCCTGAGTAGGTGTTCATCTCTCCAGTTATCTCCCTTGCACCAGGGCCATGGTCTAGCACAATTCTTGTTTTGTGTGCTGACAGGGCTGAGGAAAAGGTCAGGAAGAAAGTCTGAACTGCATTGTGTACAGAACCCAACTTTCTTACTTCTGTCAGTATTATTACACAGTTCTTCTGGAGGCTGTGGCACAGATGTGTATTTTCTTGCTATCTAAATGGAACATGTGGAGTAATATGTTTATACTCCAGTTTGGCTGATAGTTTTAAATCTGAAGGAGAAAGCCAGTGGGCAGTATAAACCCAGGCAATTCAGCATCAGAAACTTGCTTGTTACCTGCATGCCAGCACTCTAATGCCTTAGTGCGGGACACTCAGGGACTGGCACCTCATTTCTCTTCTCTTTGCACAAGTAACAGTTTAGGAGGACAGAGCAAAGGTAAACATCACTGTCCTGCATCTACATTTGTTCAGTTAGTTCATTTAGGCAGTCCTTGGATTTCTTGCTAAATCTGTGTGTTGTCTCATCCAGGTGAGTAATTCAACATGTTTGCTAAATTACCTCTAGTAAGGATAAAAGAGAAAGTAGCTATGTTTCCTTCCCCTCAGGATGAATAATCTAGATGTAGAAATACGGTGCAGTACAATGCTTGTGTCATTTTTCATGCAGACTGTCCTTTTAGATTTCAAGTTACTCCTGTAGTTCTCTCTTTAGCTAGAGGAAATAAATTGTATTTGTGATTTTTGCCAAAATAAAAGATTTATTTTTTTTTTCCAGGGTTTTTCAACATGTGGGGATTTGGAAGGGCAAACAAACAGGCAAACCAAGCTGCAAAGAAGATGCAGGAGAATACACCTGTGTATTTCTTGGAGCTGGTTGGTGATTTGATTGGTCACTCATCAGCTGTGCAGGTAGGTCAGCTTTAGTAAGAATAAGAAAAAAAGTGAATTTCACTTACTAATGTAATTTTGGCAGTGTTTCTTAAACAGTTTTAACTTTTGACTCTGGCTCTGGAGGCTGGGAACACACTGACTGTGTGGTATATTTAGTGCAGTGTGAAAACAACAATACATACTGACTTGATGTTCTAATGAGAACTCAAACACTCACTGATGCTGGAGGATTGTGTGTTTATGTATATACATACATGCTACAGATAATCTGGTGGGGTATTGGGTTTCCTTATAGACTGCAAACAGAGCTGGGAACTGTCTGTTTGTTCCAGATTTCATCTTAAGTTTGCAATCTAAACAAGGGCTCATATAAAACAACACATTCAGGAATTTCTTAGCCACCTGTGCTGTGGGCCTTAAGGAGGTCTTTTAATTTTAGATCAGTGTCCTGGTTTCAGCTAGGATAGAGTTAATTGTCTTCCTAGTAGCTGGTATAGTGCTGTGTTTTGGGTTCAGTGTGAAAATTGATGTTTTCAGTTGTTGCTAAGTAATGTTTAAACTAAGTCAAGGATTTTTCAGCTTCTCATGCCCAGCCAGCAAGAAGGCTGGAGGGGCACAAGAAGTTGGGAGGGGACACAGCCAGGACAACTGACCCGAACTGGCCAAGGGGTATTCCATACCATGTGACATCATGTCCAGTATATAAACTGGGGGGAGTGTGGCTAGGGGGATCACTGCTCAGGAATTCACTGGGCGTTGGTTGGCAGGTGGTAAGCAATTGCATTGTGCATCACTTGAATATTCCAATCCTTTATTATTATTATTGTAATTTTATTATTGTTGTTATTATCATTATTAGTTTCTTCCTTTTCTGTTCTATTAAACTGTTCTTATCTCAACCCACGAGTTTTCCTTTTTTTTTCCCCGACTCTCTCCCCCATCCCACTGGGTGGGAGGGAATAAGTGAGTGGCTGCATGGTGCTTAGTTGCTGGCTGGGGTTAAACCACGACAATCAGGTACCATTCCATGCTTCTGTCGGCCTAATAGCGTATGTTTTTGTTTTAAATGGCATTTTCCCTCCATACCTTTTTGCATTTGACAAACCTGTTGGAATAACAAATCACTTTTTTACAGTGGACTTTTATACACATTCTTGGCAGGAGCAGGGGGAAGGGCAGGTAGAGAGGAGCGGTATGGTTCTGCAGTAGTTTTGCTCACAGGTATTCATGAGACTGACTGGATTTCAGAACTGCTACTGCCAAAAGCTGAAAGCTTTTTACTAGTAGCTAAGGTGAACCTTTCTGCTACAGGGATTTCTGCAAGGCTTTCTGCCCTTCTCTACTATCTTTCTTTCTGAACAACTGTTGAAAGAGGCCCTATTATCAATATGGAGAGTTGCTCTCTAAGAAAGAGGACATAGTGTGTAATTCAGCAAGAGACACAGGAAAGAAGGTGAGATGCATATGTAGGGGCTTTGCTGGGATGCTGCAGAGCCAAGGAGTAACTGAGATGATGGTGGATGTGATTTCTGGCAATGTTCTATGTACGGAAAATTCCATTTTTAAACTCTGGGCAGAGTGGAGCAGTTGAGGCTGGAAATGTTGAGAAGTGATGAAATGTGATGGTCAAAGATGTGGGCTTGGCCAGAGCCACATAGCTAGTAAGTGGCTGTTCACAGAGCAGGTTGGCTGTAGCACAGTCTTTCGCCTGAATGCTTGCCCTGGGCAGATCCCTTCAACAAGGTGAAGAGTCAGGACACTGCAAGCATGCCATAGTGGCATCATGTGACCTGCTTCCATTGGCTGTTGTGTTGAACTGCAATTAGTGGCTAGTTTTAGGCAGCCTTGTGGAGGCCTCTGAAGTCAGGAATGACTACATGGCTTGTCAGCTCCATTGCTCTCACATAAGCCCTTCAGTGCTGCTGTACTTTTCTTCTTTGTTGCAGTTCTTGCTGATTTGGCTTCCTATGTGTGACCAGGTACATGCTGATTACTCTTGATCCTTCCAGGCCTGGTGATGGTAGCCTGTGGTGCTGTGTGGGAAGGGGACAGTGTACCCAAGTGAACAGAACAGTGGTTTCTATTCCTAAGAAATCAGGAGATCAGAGTTCACACAAGTCACTCACTCTTCTACTGCTGACTTAGAACAAGTTTCTTCAATATTCTGTACCTTAACTTCCCTATCTGTAAGGCTTTACTGCTCTTTCTAAACTGAGATCTTCCTGTGTGAAGTGCTGTTTTAAAGAGTTCTTTTCATGTAGGGATTGTATGACATCTCAAACACATAGAAAGTATACATTGTAATTTTGCATACCTATGTTCAAGCAGAATCATTTCAGACACATGTATTTGTTTAGTCCAGCTGTACACTGAATATTTAAGCAAGCTGACAATCTCATGTGAGCATCATGGTAATAGTAGTTGTTTCATTGCAGATGTTCCTGTACTTTGGTGAACTGGGACTGGCTACATGCTCTGCTGACCACCTCGTTATCTTGTGGAAGGATGGTGAACGAGAATCTGGACTCCGCAGTTTAACACTGTTTCAAAAATTGGCGCAAAATGGTGATTTGCAGGTCAAATTTTAAATTGCTCAAATACAGGCTACATACGTGTAACCTGGATGTGTGTTAAATGTGAGTGTAAAGGAAAGTCTGAGCTACTGGGAGTGGGACAACTAGTAAGGTTTACGCTTAATGTCACGTATTATATTGGATTTTTTATTAATTGCTACTACTGTTCTCAAAGGAGAATTTTGCTTGTTGAAACTTACTTGGCTTACTCTGTCAGCAGAAGTGGTGTTCTCTTGAAAGCCTGAAGATAATGATCAACTCATTAAATAGTTTCTAATATTATTCCTAATGTTTAAAAATATCATGGGTGGATGTCAAAATCAAGATCTGTGAAAATCCTTAGACAGATCATAACTAAAGCAGTTGGGGGCATTCCACAGTGTTACGTGCAGAAATGAGGCATAGAAAAAAACCCTGAGGCTTCCTGCTTTATGTAACTTGTTTCTTGAAGCTAAACTGTAGTTGCTGATGGCTCAGATTTATGTATCTACAAAAAAACCCAAAAGAAACAGTTCTCAAATAGTGACTTCAAATGCAAAAATTCTATCCTGCACCAAGGGTAAGAGTAAGAAAGCAAAGTAGGCAACACCGGTCTGTCAGGTTTTAATTTTTGGCAAAACAAGTTATATAGATACTCCTTGCTTGCAGTAGTTGCAGTTTTACTGTGGGTTAACCTGCACTGCTGGAGTTTATACAGCACCATTACCATGTCTAGCATGAAGTGTGATTGATTTAGCTTAGTCTTTTCCATAATGCATTCATCAAATGAATTTGTATCTAATAAAAAGTGCTGGCCTTACCATGGATTTTCAGGATGTAAAATACTTTCTTAAGCAGGAGCAGTTGTGTTCAATACTAGCAAAACACTTGTGTCGGATGAGTACTAAATTATTAGCTGAAGTTTGACTGCAGAGGAATCTGCACCAAGTTTGTAAGGATAAATAGTATTTTAGAGTTTAAAAGTAAGAAGTCTCTAAGTACACAATGCCTTTTTCAAGCTGCAGATAGCAGCAGTAATCTGCAAGCTAAACAGGAGTAGGAAAATAACCCCAAACTGAAACAAAAACTGCAAACCAAAGCAACAAAAACCCAGAAGAAAAAAAAAAAGGCAAAGTTAAACCCGGAACTGATACAAAGAAAGTGAGAGGGACGATAAGATAATGAGTGCTAAGTTACCATTCCAACAGAGGAGAGCTAGGGAAGCGGGGAGTTTGGGAACTTAGTGGTTGTAAAGCCATGTAGAAGCCCCGGTGCTGCTGTCCTTAGGTCTACTCAGAAGATCCAGCACTTAAACAGTTAGGAGTAAGTGTCATGCAACTTTTCAGTGCCATCTCTTCCCTTTGAATCAGAGAACTGTTTCCAGTACAGGGGACTACAGGGCTGTAATTCCAGATTTAGGAACCAGTGGCTGCAGTTAAGTGCTATTAAAACAAAGGACTAAGCAGATCCTGACAAGAGCAGAAGCAAAAGGAGGAAGCTCAAGCTTCCTGGAAGAAACCAAGGAGCCTTTTAGACTTGCTTCCCCCAGCCCCTGTGGGCACTTGCCTTGCCCCTACCACACAGAAGCCAAGCTTTGCCTCTTGAGTCTGACCATAATCTTCCCTGGAAGGCAGGGCAGAGGAACAGTAAAATTTTGAGTTATATTTTTTTCCCCATTTCAGTCAACTTGTACAACTAATCTTATTTGAGTGTAGAGCTCAAAATGCCGTCTTTGAAAAACACAGAAGAGATGGAGAGTTGTTAAATTACCCTCTCCCTTCAATCCAGGAAGGTTAAGTCAGTGTTAAATCTTGAGCTGCATGTTCTTTGCTCTGTGTGGCTATTCAATAGACCAGCATAGGAAAAGTGTTTGCATTGCAGCTAATGATAACATACCTTTGGGTGTATGGTATTGAACTTGGAGGAGGAAGGCATGTTAAGCTTTTCTGCCTGTCAGTCTGCACTGTTTTCAGCCTGTCTTCATCAGCAAGTGTTGCATTTTTGGCTACCCCAGTACAAGCTGGGGAGATCAGGTTCTCTTTGGCTCTGTTTCCCTTGTTTCAATTGAGAAATAACTGTTTAGCTGTATATAAAGTGTGTGTTTACACATTGTTACCAAAACTTTACAGCAAAAGCTTATAAAACTTAGTTGTTTTGGAGAGGGTACTGCTACCATCAGTTACAACTAGACAGAAGGACCATTATCTTTTTATTATCTCTTCTTCCTATACCATGAGAACGACTATTTCATTTTTATGTGACTGCTTTTAAGTGAATACCTGGTAGAGAAACAGACCTATTTAACTGAACAGTTCTAGTCACAAAACTCCCTGTGCATTTTACAGGATGTAATTCAGCCTTAAAGAGTCCTACATGCATGTATAAATATTTATATCTATCAGAAGTGCCGTGGTTCTCAGATACACTCCCTTGGTAATAGATCTCCCAAGGGTCTCTTCCTTCAAAGATGGTTGAGTTGAAAGCATTAAATTGAGTTCTTTGTTTTACAAATGAACTTTTAAGCGTAACAGTGAACACAGTAAGGCTATACTAGCCTACTCCTAGTAAGTAAGAGTTTGTCACTTGCTGCTGGGAAATGCAGTGAGCAGAATTAGGGTGACCAGATGAGAATTTTTACTTCTACCTTATGTCCTTTTAAATTGCTTTTTCCACCTCACAGTAGTGCAGAATTCTGTATGTTCACATCATGAAAGTAAATATCTTTATCAGATCTACCCTTCTTACTTGTACCATTCTGAGGTGGCTGTGTGCACTGACAATAGCATGAAACAAGCAGCTGTTAGTTAACTGGACAGGTTAGAGTTTAGGAGATCTGACACAGCTGGCAGATGATTAAAGAGGACATATCTTCACACAAATTACTTTTTTTGCTTAGTCTCTAACTGTGGGAAGAAACACAGGATCTTGCAACAAATATACTGATTCCACATTAACACCTTAACTCATGAACCAGAACTGAGGCTGAACTTTATTTCTTAGGTTCCTTCCACCATTCACATTTTCTTCCTTGTGACAGAAGTGTGACAAAAATAATGAATTGAAATGTTTTACATGGATGTGGTCTTACAGTGTTGCTGTATTTAACAAATTAAATTAAGATGACAAAGCTTTGAATCTTGTGAAATTTTTTTCTCTAATGCAAGCTACAGTGAGTGTTCGGTCATCAGAATAGTTAAGATACAACCACTGAGAGCACTAGTTCTAAATAAAGGAATGGTAAAAGCAAACAGTTTACAGTATAAAAAACCAGAGGTTTGACTTATCTGAATAAAAATCCATTGAAGAATGTTGCAATAGATAATAAGAAAATGAATAAACGTACTTCACCAGAAACACCATTCTTCAAATATACACAATGCAGCATTTTAATACACAGCAACCTGCCTTAGCTATGACAGAAGTAAGGTTCTATTACAATTCTAACAAAAATATAGCTTATATATATTTCTCTGCACATACATTTTATGAATGTTTCCTTTCGTTTCAGAACTTGGTACAAAACATACAAAAAAGGTTGGCACGTTATGTAAGCTACCTGCAGTAAACCACAATCATTGTCACTTTTCTTCCACAGCAATCTAAACTTGATTTTGTTGGTTTTTTTTTCTGTTTACTGGGTTCAGTTCTTGATAAAGCATAGGGGAGGTAAAGATTATGTGTCAGGTGAGATGTTTCCTTTTAACGAGTAGTGGACTGCTTCAACTGCAGCTGTGGCTTTGATGCTTTTGGGTGCAGCATGGAGTGCACAGTGTTAAAAATCAGCAGTTCTGCTAGTATTTATTAATTGAATAGTCTGACAATAGTCTAAAATTTGAACTCATGTTCATGTTCTGCATGTGATTAAAATGAGATGTACAAAAATATGCCTTTGTGCTGTGGAAGCTTTAGCATAAATTTTGTATCTTAAAACTAATGAAAAACTTTGTTTGATTTTAACTTATTTACATCTTTTGAAATACTTTTTACATCACAAAACAAACCAGCATTTTATTACGAGGGAAAAAGCAGTTCAAATTACAATGCTGTTACAAATTGTAACCTGGAAACTTTTTTTAAAAAGCAACAGGCTCATCCTAGAACTAAGTAGCACAATATATGGACTTCTCATAAAATTTAGATTGGTTTAAAAAAATTGATGACCATGTGTACAAACACCACTTTATAAAAAAGGATGTTGATCAAGTGCCACATGTTTTTTGTGTAAAATTTGATGAAACATTGCATCATAACATCTCTTAAGATGGCAGAGGAACATGTGGATGGCACCAATTATACAGAACATGCTTATTTTCCTCCATTGTATGGCTAATTTTAAGGGAATTTGATTCCTACCACAATTTTATATGGAAAAGAAAGAAGAGAGAACACGCAGTGCTCAGAGATGGTCTCTGTAAGAAGAAGGTTGTTTTAACTTATGCAGTATTTGTTCTTTACTGTATCCAATTTATTGAGGTTTACTTGTTCTACTGTGCATGTTCTCTTTAGAATTATGATTCAGAGAGCTGAAGAACATTGATGGAATTGGAGCAAATTTATGCTAGATAAGTGGGAAGTTTTTATGCTTATTTGTCAACCTATTCTTACTCTACAGGTGACTAGATTACCCCTCTAAGAAACAGATGTGTGAATGAATTAATGAATACAGTTCTATCAATTACAAGATTTGACAAACACATATTCAGTATTAGAAATTAGTTTCAGAAGTACATTTTCTGCCACAAAATGTTATTTCCAAAGAGCACTTATTAATCTGTGGATTATGTAGCCTTTTTGAAAACATTTTTGTGTAGGATTCAAAGAAGCTTAAAAGTGATGAATAAACTATTTCCTTCTTGCCACGCAGTCTGAATTTCACTGGAAAGGAAACACCATCCCTCTTGTAGCCAAGTCAGTAAGTGATTCACAGTGAAACTGGTAGATCAAGAGGTCTGTTCTTCTTGCCTTAGTGTTAGTTGTTGTTTTCCGATGGGAGCCTGAGACTCTTGCACTTTAACTCATCCAGTGTTTTCCAGTGTTTGTAGTTATTAGCCAAATGTTGCATCAAAACAGGCAGATGTGCAAATGCTGAAATGAACAGGAGAAAGAGTTGTACTATGTATACAGACTGGGCAGAAGAACAGCCCAACCTCATCTGAAATTCTCCTACTCTTCTGTTCCTTCAGCTGTAAGCTAATGCTAAAAGCGGACAGATTTGTTTCTCTTTCAAGTAAGTCCCTTTCATAATGTACAGTGACTTATTAAATTATGCTAACATGCAACCACTGTGGTCTCAGTTTCTGCTGCTCAGAAATACATTGCTAAAGGAAAAAAGACCTAGATGAAAAAAAGCTTAGTTCTAAACCATTACTCCTTCCTTCTTTACAGAGATTGTCTGGTAAGTGCTCAGCTTTCATAAAGCTAGTGGTGTGTGCAGTGAAATGGGCTTCAGCAGCATCATTGCTTAGATCCTGTGCTATACTGCTTATATACAGGTACTGCCCCTGAAAAAAATTGGACTCGAGGCCAGCTTGAGATTATTCGTTTTACTCTGTAGAAACCTCTGCCTTAGAGCAAGGAAGAAAAAAAGCAGAAGTACTTACCATCCCATGCATCGAACATATCTGTTATAAAATAATCAATGAAGGAAATTTGAGACTTGGGGATGCTGCAGGTGTTTCTATCAAATACTGGCATTACAACAGGCAGCCCCTGTCTCTTCTCTTCATCAGTCTAAGAAAACAAAACTCCAGTTAGCCCTTAGAGCTTTGCTGGCTTTCATGCTAGTGTAGCAAAGGCCAGGGGATTAGATGAATTGCAGTAGGAGATTTGAGACAAACCTTAGAACCCTAGAGGCAAATTGCCTTAGTTTCATGTGGTTTTTTCATCTGGAACAGGGGCTGAAATCAACATCGCTTCCCTTTCACAAGTACTTTATTACTGTAGTGCTGCAATTGCTCTTAACTCCGGCGAGACAGAACACTCTCTAATCTGGTGATTAGGGCGCACCAGCTAAAAACGGAAAATGGGGTTGAAGAGTCCTTTAGCAGACAACAAGTCTGAGCTCTCCTTTTTTCCACATCTCTAGTGGCTGTTTCAAACCATTTGTCCTTCAGGTAAGAGGGATGTTGCTGTCGCTACTTTCTCTGTGTGTATTGGGTTATAAGATGAATAGAAGTAAGGGTATGCCCTTTGACTCTGTGTCCACGACTGGAAGAGGGCTGGTTTTGTTGCACTCGGTATGGTGGAGGAGCCAATCACCTCAACAGTCTTGGAATTTAATTACAAAAAAACATTTTGAGTAGTGTAGGCAGCACCTAATGCTGGAATTGGCAGCAGAGCAGTCCCCAAAATTACCAGAAAAAGTGAATGAAGAGCAGAGCAGTTCTCAGCACCTTGCATTGCTAGTAGGCTAGTGCCTAAGATTGGCAGTTTAAAGCTAGCTCACGATACCTTGACTGCTAGGGAGATACAGCCTAAGTGATCCTTGATCTTACTTAGGAAGTGATCAAATTTATTCACTGTCATTAAAATGAAATTCACACGTCCCAGGCATTACCTACAATTTTCTTCAGTAGTAACTAACTATCACATGTATGATCTGAATTTGGATGGTAGGCATGCCCATTTTTCTGTCTCTCCAGTCATAGCTGCTGATTTCTGCACCATTAGCGGCAAATGAAAGCTAAGACTCTAGCAGGTGTTCAAATAAAGAACTAGAAGAGTGTTCCACTTTCAGGAAGCTGGTGCATTTGTGTTAGAAAAGCTGAATATTAAGAAAGGAAGTTGAGCTTCCAGTTCTGTCTGGAGCAATCCCATGTGGTAAGCCTTTACACTGCCCACATGCCTGCAGTACTGGCCTACTACATCATCTGCCTACCGTGACAATAGTTCAGGTGCCATCTTAGAAGAGAAAGGGCCAGCCCGATGATTCAGTTGAGGGCTTCATCAGGCATCGATCTTCATGCTCTTTTCAGGGAAGGTATTGGGACTAGAAGCTAGAATGGTGACGGTCTTGAATTTCAGCAAATTAAATTGACTAAGGCTAATCAAATAATTTTGTTTTGGCCAGATGGAGAAAGCTGAAAGTGTAAAACCTCCTTTCCACCACTCTGTACTGCAAGCTTCATGGTAGGCAAAATAGCTAACTTTGGCTGGAGTGAATTGTGCATGAAATCGACGGGCCAGTTCTGGCTGGGGACAAAAAGCATACATCTGGACTCCATTGTGATGCCAGGCAGACCCCGTGTGGAACAGCAGACCAGCTGATGTGCACTTTGTCACATAACATAATAGTCAAATTATAAAAATATACGTACCTGTGCAAAATACTCCTCTGAAATCCTCCCTGCCCATTCAATACATAGCTCTAGGGGGCGACATGGATTTGCTACATCCGCACATTTAATCATCATGCGCTTGATCAGTGTCTGGTTATCTGGAAAATTCTTTACATTGGCTGTACATTCACAGTTGCCGCCTTCGCTCTGTAAAAGAGAATTGGTTACAGGAACCAGTGGCCAGCATCCCTGCTAGCAGGAGCGAGGGCATCATTATCAGTTCTTGCACTTAGGCAGTAGGTGGGCACCCAGCCTGATGCCTTCCAATTTCATGCAGAGCACCAGGAACTTGGAGGAGAAAGTGATGTCTGAGAAACGCAGCCTTGCTAATGATAGCCCCAGTACATATGACAGTTGTGGAAGATTCTCAGAATTAATAGCAAAGTTTGTGAAATAAAGGAGTCACAGGCTCTTCATCAGGTAGGGTGGGTTACCCTTCTCCATGTCCCAGCCTTGCCCTCTTGGAACAGGACCAGGACAGGGGACGCAGCTGCCAACTGCAAGCTGATAAACTATACTCACTGCTGAGTGTTTAAATGTGGGGCCAGTGATGGTAGGGAGCTGCTTTATTTAGGGGAGTTTCTAGAGTTTGGTTTTCATTCCTAGATGGGAAAACTGAGGCAGGCACAGAGGGGTGAACTGACTTGCACAACTGTTCCTTTTACAGGCAGAAAAGCAGGTCTGTGTTGTTCAGTTCCAGTGTGTTTGCAAATAAGACTGCCACCTTTGTGCTGGATTCTGAACCCTTGGCCTGGAATACTTTTTGGTCTTAGTTACCAGCTAGGATGAAGTCTCAATCTATGAGATTAACACTACGAAAATGCAGGAGTAGCAGACTGACTGCAGAAAGTCTCTGCTTGCTAGGCAGTAAAATACCAAACTGCTTATTGACTGCTCTGGAGAGCAGGTGGAGGGGACAGAGTGGTTGTTACAAGTCTGCTGTGGCATCATCTTCTGGGTCTTGAACAATTTAGAAGGGCATAGGTATATTATGTTCCTTACTGAGTAATAAAAACCTTCACTTCAGCTCACCATGGCATTAACGCTATTCTCAAAATAATATATTTGTGTAATTATGGCCTCCCTTCACTGCTAAATTCAACTCTTGAGTCAAAAACTGAACGTAAATACTTTTTACCACCACGGCTAAATTAATGTCTTTGTGGTTTAGGGGGAGATATTTTGCAGTGACAGTTGCCAATTCAGGCATTAATCTTCTAACTTTATGTTTAGCAGTTAATTTTTTTTCAGCATGGGTAGTCCAGCAAAGTGCTGCCAGATTAACCCTGCTCCTTAACTGCTGTTCAAGATCAAAAATAGGAAAAGCCACCGTTAACAATAAGGAACAGAACAACCTAATACTGGAGAAAAAAACGAGTCTGTAATAGAAGTAGTTCTGTGCTCCACTTTTATTGCTCTCCAACTCTTGTACATTTTAAAATAGCCTCTGCTATAAACTGGTAAGATAAAGGAGAGTGAGTCAAATAAAACGTTTTCTATAGGTTAGAAAAGCTGATTGCAGTAGAATGTATGGAGAGCATTTAAAAGCTCTTTAGGAAGTGCTGGAACAAATGCATTCATGGGATAAAAGGAAGATTTCCCAGAAACGTGTTCAGAGGATGGAAACACTGTGGTTTCAGACAGGCTTGTGAATCTAAATGCTACAGGCCAACGTGGGAATGGCAGAAAACTAAAGAGATTTTAAAAGGGTGGAGATGGAGGAAACATTTCAGAAAAACACTTAAGCTGTCAGAGGGAGAAAGGAAGCACTGTGAGAAGCCACATTTCCCAGTGACGCCTCAGAGGGCTTTTTTAGAAATTGGGGGAGCAAGCTGCTATCTGGTCCACATGTAAGTGCCGAGAAACCTGAGAACGGGTAATTCCATGCCACCCACTGATGTGGACCTTCCTTTCCTCTGAGCTTTGATCTAAAGTGGGATCCCCACTGTCCTGGCTTAGCCCGTGCCAGGAGGGGAAAGCCATGAAACGCAGCCCCAGGTGATGTGCTGGGAGCACAGTGCAGAAACAGTGATAGGGGCCCCTGGCGGTGCCCAAACCACATGCCCCTGTGCTGTGGGACTTCTGACACTGAAGATGATCAGGCTAATTCAGACCCAGTGCCACAATCAGTGAGCCCTCCAGAGCTTGGAAGTGCTGGGGACGACAGTGCAAAGCATCCACAGAGCCAGTGAAGTTTAGCAGCATTTGTGATTTCCAGCTCAAACTGTTGGGAGAACAGAGCTCAGTGATCCCTAGAAGCAGGTCAGTTCAACTGACATAAAGCTGTCACTGAAGCTGTAAACTCCACTGGTCCTTACTGGTTTCTGCAACGAGGACAGTCTACAGTGCAAAAAGTCCAGTTGTGGAGAACAGACAGAAGCTACATTTATTTATTTTTAATATCACTAACCTTCAGTTTGGTCTGATTTTTTTTTTTTTCTATGTCTCTAATAAAGCACTGTTTTCACTGAGCTGTGGTAAGATGATCTTTGCTTAGGTGAGTAACACTGCCCTGGAGAACCCTGTCAGGCACTGAGCGCTCAGCCTCAAGAGGCAACAAGAGAAGGCAAAGAGGGGCCTGGGCTGGGAAACTCGGAGGCATCTTATGGAATACACCCTGGCTGGTGATGAAGCATTGGGGTGTATAACTGATAGGCATAAAGGCCTGGACATGTCTTGGTATAATCAGGAATGGGGATGGGGTGGAGACGTCTCAGGGAGCAATGGAGTTATTCCTCATGGCTTGAAGTCTCCAGATTACATAGACACAAAACTGCCAGGGCAGGTTCCTCACTTACAACCCCAGGCTTAGGCAAATCCCACTGTTTGGAGGCAGGACTGTAGGCACAACTGCTGACCTGGCTCCATGCACAGAATTTGCATGTACAAAAGCACCCACCCACATGTTTTCTGAACACAAGATGGCTTTGAAGGCAAGGCTTGTAAAATGAAGTGTTTAAATGAGCTAAGGGCAGGGCAGACATAGAAAACAAGAAAATAAAAGTATTGTTTCACACTTTGAGGTGTCAGGTCACAAATCCAATTGTGTCTTTTGGGCATTACCACAGTGCAAATTAATACAATGTGAATGAAAATGATACTTAAAGTTGTCATAGAAGAACTTCACTGAAATGCCTAAAGGCCTAAGTCCTGCAAGCACTTACATGTGAGCTGGTCTCCTCAGATGCCATTGGCTTGTTAATGCTGTTCACAAATTTGTTCACGTGCTCAAAGTGCTTCGTCATCTCCGTTGCCAAAACCATATCGATAATGGCCTGGCGCAATGTCCGGTAGTGATTTCTAGGAAAAAAAATAGTTCCTGCTCAGCAGCCGCCCGGACAGAGCTCCACCCTTTCCTCGTCCCTGCCCAGACAGTGCTGCAAAACACTGCTTGGTGGCTCAGCCACATGAGCTGGCACATTCAGAGTTAAGAACAGTCTAGGGTTGGAGGAATGGACTAGATCACGCCTCTCAAGATTCCTCCACTCTGAATTCCTGTATCGCCTTTTTAATGTTATTTTTACCTAATGAAAACCAATCCCCTGAAGTCAATATAAATTTACAATTCAATTTCATAATGCTGTAACACTAAGACAACTTCTCCAGGAATGGCACCAACACATTTCCGTCTCACTGTATGTTAGCTTGGAACACAAATCTCAAGTTTTTCAAAAAACAACAGTGTTATGGGGGCTAAACAAATTCATTACCTGTTTGGTAATGGTCCTTTCCCTTTCCCTTTCAGATCCCTTTCTCTCCCACCCTGTCCCTGCAAAAGCTAGGCTGATGCAATGGGAACTCCCAGGCTATGTGCATGCCCAGCAGCAGCATGCCTCCAACTCTCCCAGAGCTTTAGCTTCCTTCACCACCACCCCTTTCTCTGCCATGTGAATGCAGCAGTGCCAGCAAACATGGGCCCACGTGCAGACATAGCACGCAGCATCTGGCTGCTTGGGTGGAAACACGTGGCCCAAACCCGTTGTTTCCAGGCTCCTGCAATGAAAAGGCAGTGGGTCAAGATGCAGCCGTGAGGCTGCCAGCTGGACCATGCCAATATAATCCATAAAAGATTATCAAGCATCTCTATAAGCTTCCAAAAAATACAAATTGGAGGATGGGGGGAGGGCGGGGGGGGAATTAAAGCCTTTTTAAAAAATCATGTCTACATAGGATTCTGGAAGAGGTTAAATATTAATGTGCCTATTTAAATTATATTTTCTGGTTTAGAAGGTAAGCTCTCAGTCTGCCCTGAACTAAAATCACCAAACAAGCAATCCACACATGCACACTGCCCTTCTTCAGCAGACACACCTATCAATATTCTTGAAAATGTTGCACTTGCTGTCTTTAGTTGTAAGCTGAAATGCCAGTGCTGTGTGATGACTCTCTAATACAGCCGTATCATTGTAAAGGACAGCTAATTCACTGCCTGCATTGCACAGGAAAGAGTTGGTCCGTCCAGGGTGGTCTACGTCATGAATGGTAGCAGCTATTAATGCAGCCACCTCATCTAAATGGTCAAGACTTCCCTACAAGAAGAGAGAAAAATTATGATGTTGCACAAAAATTACAGTAAATAATTTCTGACCATTTCCAGGTACCCACAAATATGCAAGTGTAAGCTTCAGTGCAGTGATCCTACCTCCTTGGAATCATTTTCCACTCACTGAGCCCACAGGTTACCTACTCCAAAACTCCCCCTCCCACCCTTACCCAAACCCTCCTTCCTTAATGAAGCTTTTTACTATGCTGTCACCTAAGCAATATCTTTGCATTAAATCCTCTAATGGTGGATGGATCCTCTAGTGGTGTCATTCCACTTTGTGTGCTTGCCCGAATGCCTCTGTCCTGATTCTGATCCTACACAGCTTGTGTGTTTTAGGATAGGATAGGATGGGATGGGATGGGATAGGATAGGATAGGATAGGATAGGATAGGATATTTCAGTCGGAAGGGACCTACAATGATCACCTAGTCCAACTGCCTGACCAATTCCGGGCTGACCAGAAATTAAGGCGTAAGGGCGTTGTCCAAATGCCTCTTAAGCACTGACAGGCCTGGGGCATCGACCACCTCTCCAGGAAGCCTGTTCCAGTGTTTGATCACCCTCTTCGTAAAGAAATGCTTCCCAACATCCAGTCTAAACCTCCCCTGGTGCAGCTTTGAACCATTCCCACACATCCTAACAGGGGATCCCAGGGAGAAGAGATCAGCACCTCCCTCTCCAAAGCTTTTGCAAAGCTTTATTAAGAGCTGTTACTAAGTAAAAAGCCAGTTACCAAGAGATAGAAAAAACCCAGGTTTCCCCCCCCTATTATTGCTACTTAAAAATGTAAATTCCTTACTCATGTAAAAAGAAACTCTGTGGGCCTGCAGGCATCACAGGAAGACTTAAAGGGCAAAGAGACTTTATGAAGCCAGGACCATTACTTAAGTAATGGTAAACACACCAAAATCCTAGCCCAAAGTACTCCTAGGTGATGGTTATACCTTAACTCTCTCCTTCCCAAGAAAGAAGGCAGTAGCATGCAGGACATCCGCTGCGTGCGTGGAGTTGTGGTATGAGTTGGAGGAGTGGTAATTGGCTTCAATGACCTGCAGCCACGCTCGCAGTGTTGCTTCCGAACAGTTTAAAAACTCAGAAACCCCAAATCGGGCAAAAACTTTTAAGCCCAAATGCACTAATGGCCTGAAAAACAATAAAAGAAAAAAGCACCATTGTAAAATAGGAACTTCTGATGTTCTAAAGAGCAATAGTTTTGACAAAGAAACCAATAAGACCTTAAGAATAAAAGGTGGGGGGAAATGTTAAACATTTTTGTATTGCACATCTATAACCTCTCAAAAGCCTGGCCAAGGTTACAAATTACTACATCTACCATCCTTTCAGACATTATTTTGATATGTTTTGTAGAAATGGTGCAGTTCCACTAGAGTTTCACCAATTCTTGTGTCTTCAGAAAAAATTCTTAAAAGCTCAGGTCTTTTGTGTTTTTGTATCTGTCAGTCAATAAAAAATACACTTTTTTCCCGACAACAAAAAGCAGACTTTGAACATGACATGGGCACATCCCAAAGGCTAAAAAGCCCTAAGACAAAAAAGGTCAAATGTTTACTGTTTCAAATAAACAGGTGACTTCAGGGGGTTCAGATTTCTGCTTCCTGACTATTTGAAGTTGGCAATAGGCAAAGTGTATTAATGCTTCTCAGAGCAGCTCTTTGTATCAGGTTATTTCATGTGAACTCTTCTAGCTTTAGGAGGGCTGGATCACTTTCTAGAGCTGAGGCAGGAGCCTGCCATCGGTAACCACCCCACCTCCCCTGCCTTATATTTCAACACAGGCAGCGGATAACTCTGTGTGTATGTGTCTGTGTGTCTCCTGGCTGGAGAGGGAATTTGAAGTCTGGTGAATGTAATGCTGGAGAGTACAGCGATGTGCCTGTGTGTGAAACAGTAAATAGAGTAAAATATCTAATCTTGTTGGTTCTTAAATCCAAATCCACTCTGGCTTGTCATTTACTCTGTGTTGCCTGTGACAGAGTCCAACCTATCAGTCACATGTTTCACTCCTGCAAGATGATATACAGGGCTCCTGAGCTAAGAAAGGTATAACCAAAAGCCAACACCTGCAAATTAAAATCAGGCAAATACGAATTCCCCAAATGGCCATTTTCTTCAAACAGAGTACAAGAAACCTGGTAGTCTCTCCAATTCTTTGCATCTTGGAATGAAAATCACTTTTCTCTGTGGATGTCATGTTTATTTTTGTGGTCTGCCTGACCTCAAAACTACTGGCATCTTCTTTCATTATTAGCTTTAAAATCTCAGGCTTTTGATCCTATCACTGGTTTATCCTCCAGCCCAGTTTTTTTATCCCTATAACCAAAAGCCACAGTTGCCTCAGAGCTTCCTAAATCATAGGGTGGTTAGGTGAGGGAGGGGAGAGGCTTGCTTTTTCCAGCATGACCATTTGCACATGAGCAGGAAAATGAGGCATCTGTGGGACATCCAGCATGTAACACCACCAGGCTGTGCCAAACAGTGTCACCTGGACAGAGTGGATGGGAGTCAAGCAAGGTAAAAGTTGAACAGAAGACAATCCTGGAGGGCTGCAGATGCTGTCAGGGAAGACAACAGTCTGTACAGGGCTCACCATGGTCTGTGCACACATCTTGACCATGGTGTGTTCCTGGCTTGTTAAATGGGACAAGTGGTATCAAACACACACACACAAGAAGAAAGACAGCTCTCACAGATTTGCTGTGTCTTGCTTCAGTCTGTCCAGAGCAAACTGCTTTCTGTTACAGTTCCTCAAAAACCTTTCTGCGGGCATCCAGGGAAAGGAGTCAAGTACCTTTTATTTGTAACAGCTTCCAACTCAAAAATATTGAAGTCCCAGCTTTCCTCATTATCTAGCAGCTGTGCAATACAGGGTGGAACATCATTGATGGTGTTTGGCACTGAAAGGTGACTATGGCTCAGGTTCATATCTGTTGAAATGGAATTTGGGAGTTACAACATTCCTGGATTATTTCCCCCCCCACATGCAGAACTCCATTTAGAAAACAACTCTTTTTCAAGAAAAACAACTCTTTTATTTACATGAAAAAGTCTGTAAAAGCCTATAATGTATATGGTTTATATTATTACAGATGATTTGGACATAAACCAAAAAGACCAGTGAACATTTCTTTGAGTGACAAGTTAGTATTTTCCTAGTCTGTTTTTCTACATTTTGAAATGCATTATTTTAATTATTAGAACCTGCTTCAACTCCAAAATGGAGGCAGTCTACCACTTGCTCTGCAGTCACTTAGACAACCATTTCCAAAGACATACATCCCACTGCAAATTAGCTTGGAGCTCTGTGTCATTAGCATCTACAAAAGAAGTCACACATGCAAAGGGAAGTTTAAAATGAGGGCTTACTCTTAGAAAACACATACTCGTTTCCTGACAGTCTTCTCAAGCCATCCTGAAAAAGGAAGTTTATCCTAAGTTTTAGGCAGAGTAACCATGCATCATTAATTGCAAAAACACTACATGCACTTTCTCATTAGATACTATTCCTGGCTACTAAAAGCTCTGCTCCTATTGTAGCATTATAAGCACCATCCTTGTTTTAAGGTCTTTCAAAACAGACATGAAAGGATCCAAGGAATCCAACAACTAGTATGAGATCTCCAGAAAGGATGTTATTAACTATAAAGTGTATTCCCCTTCTTGACCCTTTCATTGGCAGCTGCAGGATTTCATAATTCAAATTAACCACTATCTTTTATTATTCTTTCTTTTTTAATATTATTTTGACAAGGATTAGGTCAGTGTGTGTTAAAAAATGAGGTAATCCATGATGAAATCTAAGTGGTCTGTCTCTGGAAGACAGTGTTTCTGCTGTTACAGGACCAAAGTCAGAACCTGATTAAAGTAACTTCGCTCTTACACTGGACCATCTGTAGAACAATCCCTCTAATCCCATCTAAGATTCTAGGGTTTCTATAAAGTATCTCCTTGAGACAAATCAGATTGGATGATATAGTTTCTAGTGGCAACCATCTTCACTTATATATGAGGATTAATGCACCCAATGTACTGAGATGTGGCCATATCTTACTACATCTTGGTGCCTGCTGTTGGTAGAGAGGTGAAAATACTTAAGTGAAATGGTCATGAATTACGAGTCCCCTTCCCATTGCTTGTGAAATTTTAGCACAGCAGGGCCCTGAACTGTGATGTAGGACATTGGTAACAGTAGTTTCATCTTTGCTAATTTTACTCACAGTCATAAGACCTCCAACAAGATCATTTGTGTGAGGATCTTCATCTTTGGTACCTAGCTGAGGGGAGTAAAGTTCTGTTGTCCGCAGGATTTCCAGAACTCTGTCCAAGGCTTCTGCTACTGTGATGGGGCTGTTTTCCTGGGCAGCATTAATGATGTTAATAACCTGAAAGCAGATTAAGGAGACAGGTGAGGAAGAGTGAATGGCACTTTTGTCTTTTCTTATTACAAAATCTTTATTCTTGGCTTGATTATGCTACTTCCCATTTAGCAAATGCCATGTAATTCCCCCCAACCCTTGAAGTGCAACTCTGAAAATGTAAATTTGTGCTCAGATTCCCTGGTATCCATCTGCTATTTATAACTGGCAAACTCCTGGGAAGTGAAAGCAGAAGGGTCTGAAATATCTGAAATAGTTGCAGGTGGGTAGACCAAAAACTAGCCATGTCCCAGTCCTTCAGCATAGCCAGGCTGCTCAGAAGCAATCATTCAGTCCCTAGAGGGAAAAAAAGAAATGAACAAACTCCTGGATGTGACTCAGATATCCTGATATTTGTTGCAAAGCCTTAGTTTTCTCAATGTGAAAATGAACGGCAGAGAGCAGAAACAGGTGGGCCATGGTTAAAGGAGAAGAGTATGGCTCTTCTTTGCCTCCCACCTTGTGCCTCAGCTGCAATCTGGGAATGCAGCAATACTAAGGACTGCTCCTGGCACTGCCAGGACTGAGAGGGAGAAAGCCCCAGTGCTGTCTTCTCCAGCAACCAGAAGCAGGGGCACTACAGGCCTCTCTGCGGGTGTGCTTGGGGAGAAGGAAAAGGGAAGGAGTCAGCTGCTCTAACAGGCATGGTGGTGCTAGGAAGTGAAGACCTTAATGATAGGAAGAGAGAAGATGGGGAGAGAGGAAAAAATGGTTTGAGGGTGGGAGATGGCAGGCACCCTAGTTTGCAAGACAAGTGATTGTGCAGCTGGTTTGTAAGAGCAGAGTATATAACACGGATAGTGAAGAAAAGACTGCAGGCAAGTGGGGGGACAGAATATGGGGCAGGTGCTCCCTTCTCTGCATGCTATCTTACAAATATCAATGGTAAAAGCAAAGGTGAGATGGGAAGAACATGTCCTCCTACAAATGCATGGCTCAACAGAGCAGGGTCCCCTTCCTGCCACAAGCAGTGCATCTGGCAAGGACATCCTTTCCCCCTTTTAATATTCTTCCTTATGACTAGGATTTAGGATGACACAATGAGATGCAGTAAGTGGTAAGAAAAAAAAAATAAATTATTTAAATTATTCTGTTAAATACAAGGTGCAGGAAACCCCTGGCTGTCCTGCCACAAACTACATACTTCCCTATGAGAGCAACTCCAAACTCTGAGTTTGTGGAAAAGGTGGTACTCAGAACTCACCTTTGTGATAGGAGCTTCTATTGTCATCGAGTGGATCCTTGCCATGGAAGAGTACCGTCGGGTCTGTAAACCTGGAGCTGCCATTACAGATAGCACTGTTTACATGCCACAGAGCGGAAATCAAATGACAGCATTTAAAGAGTGCAGAATGCTGTCACTGGGAAACAGCATGACAGAATCCAGCCTCATCTCCTATTTCTCCTGTGTCTCCCCTCCTGCAAGTTCTTGTTTTACTGCTTCATTTCTTGCACTGTTCACTACCTCCTTTGCAGCCACCCCTCACTTCTGCTGTCAGTTTTTCTGTCCATCCTTCACTTCAGCTATACTGAAGTGGAGCTATACTTAAGCTATATTATGCTTCATGCCCAGTACCTGCCACTGTCCCTTTGTTTGTGATGGATCTCTGTCAGACACGGCTCCTCCTGTGAGAGTATGTATGTGTGTGTGTCCCTTGTCTCAGTGATGCATCTGCTCTAATGGAACCTGTTCCTCATCTCCATAAGCTGTGCTTCTTTCACTACATACTGGGGCAGAAAGAAATCTCTGCCACTACCATCCCAGCCCCAGCAAGCAGTCATAAATGGGATCAGGAGCAGAAGTACTGCTCTCAAGTAACCAGCAGCAGTAGATCCCTTCATGTCCCATACTAATGAAACCAAAATACTGGTTCAGGAGCACAAGCTGCAGCTTTCCAAGAGAGGTGGAACTAACCCTTCACCATGCACTCTTTAGCAGGCTGCCCCCATCCCATGGCACAGCCACTCCTCCTCTCTGTGAAGGCACCGCATGCTGCTATGCATTGTATAGTGATGCTGAGGCACTGTTTTGCAAATCAGAATAAAGAAATTTTATAGCAGTTGTAAAAAACTGGAATTTAATCAGCTGTGAATCTGTCTGGTTCCTCTTTCATTCTCCATTTTTATTGCCTAAGGCAAGTCTGTTCTTTATTTACAACATCATTCTTGACAATTTACTTTCTTACCATCACTACTTTGAGATGTTATTGACTTAACATCAATTGAGTCTTTCCGTCTATTCTTGCATTTGAAGGAATGGGATTCTGTAAATACAAACCAAAAGCCTTTAAAATGCATCAAGTAAGACCTCTACAGACTTGCCTCCATGTAAAATTCTGGACATTTAATTAAATGATCTTAACAATATCACATAAGTAGGGGAAATATTGTAATCTGTGCACATCAGAACAAGGTACTTGGTGTCTATCAATTTACAGCAACTTGTCTAAAGTCACCTGGAAAGCTGTTTTGCAAGGAAGTCAAGATGCCTTATGAAACAGAAGACTTGCTTCACCTAACTTTAGCTCCCTAAAAGCAGCAGTCTTTCAGGCTGTCTTTCTCTAAGACAGATCTAAAGATCGTGCTTTAAGAGAGATGTCTCAGGCAGGCAGGTTGAACCCCTCCTGCAAGTCCCTTTTGCTCTCCACCAACCACTGAACAAGCCTGAGTTTAACTGCCTAGAAGTTTAGCCAAGTGAGAAAAATCCCATCTCAGTCTACACTCTTCCAGTCCAAGCACAATTCAGACTCAGACAGCTTTTGCTTTTAATTGCAATAATTTTTTGTACCCCGTGTTTAAGAAGAATCCAACACACTGAGAATGATTATAAACAATCAATTCAGTTGTTGTGAAAATTAACCATGCACCAAGCTGTCATTCTTGAAACTGTCATTTGCTAAAGCAAAAGAAATTGTCACATCCAGACAAATGCAAAAGCTGGATAAAATGCCTGGAAAGAGCCTCAAAAAAAGAAAAAAAAAGAGCTGGTAAAGTTTCATTTTCCTCCAAAACATTACAGTCTGCACTCTGCCTTGTGTTTAAAAACAGCACCCGTGCATCTATGAACCTCCTTGCAAGAGTCTCTATAGTACCTATTCCCAGAGTATCTGAAAGTATCAGAAATATCATAAAACTGATATTCCCAACATAAGGACCAATTTGCATAACGGTGTTACAAGGCAGGATATATGCAGCCTGTCCTTAGCAAAAATAAAATGTTAATATACAATTCCCCAGAATTAAAAATATATCCATCTTAAAAATTACTGAAATACAGTTTCTGTCTTAATTCTTTTCTTTACCACAGCCTGTCTTTACAAGACAACTTGGGTCTTCTTATTTTGTTGTAGTCCAGACTGGAGAAATTGGAAGCATTTTCCTCTGTCGACACCTAAGAGTGGGGCATAACTGATGCACGTTAAATTATTTTATTTATTTATTTGATAGGACTCCTCTTTCAAAACCCTTTCCTGCATTAACATTTGGAGGAGTTTAACATATGGCATGTCAATGGGATCGAACATTAACACATAAACATAGCTGCGAGTGGCAGTAGCTGACAGGGCAACTCTCCTTGTGTTAAATACCAGCTAGCAAGCTGGAAACTTTGCTAGTGCCACCTAGAGAGTTACAGGTGCTTAAAAGCTACTATGCCACACTACAATTTCAGCTGAAAATATTTAAATGCCTAAATAAAAAATTTTCCTTCACCTGTTGAGTGGAATGTCTCCCCATCTAGATTTGTTACAAATTACACCACTGCAAACAGCACAATACATATGGATTATTTTTCTACATTCGTCACATACTGGTATATGCCCATGGCTCTGGGAATTTATTCTTGGACCACAACCATGGACCGCAGAGAAGGAACCTACATCACATACATGTGACTCTAAGGTTGCCTGTTTTCACTGCACCACTGTCATCAACATGGCTTCGTGGGATGTGGCTTCCCAGTCTTGCTGAAATCTGTCACAATAATGAGCAAACCTAAATGCCCCACATAATCTGTAAAACACATTAGTGAACTAGTAACAATGTGTTAACTAGTAAGAAGTGTTCTTCAGCTTAATTCATGTGTGTTCTCACCTTCCTGTTTGCAGGAAAGAAACAGTGAGAAAGAAAAACTGCATTTATTACAGGGTCAGAGAAGCAAGCAGTTTAACACACCGTGGATCAGTTCTGATGGCAGTAATGCTAATGAGAGCAGAAAATGTAGGGCATGTCAAGCAGTCACTTCCCATGCTCTTGGTATGTTATATACTCCTCCCATGTGAAAATCAGAAGCTGCTTGACATTGTGCAGCAACGTTGTCCAGTGTTTCATAGTGGGAAGGGCCTCAGGTACCAGAAGGTAACAGAGCACAAGAACCTGTTCACTCAGAATAGGACAGCAGTGCTGCATCTGGCTCAGATCACTAGAATCACAAGTTTAAAATTGGCCTTTAGTGCATCCTTCCTAAGGGAAAATTGTTACTCCAAACATTACACAGCATTGGAAGAAGAGATTATCCCCTTATACTCCACACTTTTAGCCAAAAGCTATCTGCAGAAGTTACTGAGAGCTTGAACGTGCTGTGTGCAAGTAAGCAAACCTGCCTGAGACACAGGGCAAAGGTTGTGCAGCCACGCTGCAACAACTCAGCCCTGACAGGACATGATTAACTGTAGCCTGGACACTACAGACAACTGTCTTAGCCCTGTGCTGTGGCCAAACCAACGGCCTGCTGACAGGTCCTGAACTTGAAAACATTAGGGCAGATCTGCTGGCAAAAATCAGAGCAGTTCCACATTAATTTCAAACACAAAGGGGTGCCAAGGTACACCAGCTTCAGGATCAGACATGGTGTTTTAATACAACGAAGAGCAATGCACCTTAACTCTGAATGCTCGGCGGGAGCTCTGCACAGGAGATTGAATTATTAATGATGGCTACAAATCCAATTCGTGGTGCAACATCAGAGCAGCTGGCATCTATCATTGGCCATCTGCTCTGACCACGGACTCAACAGAGGGAAGAGACAACATTTCATACCAGCAAAGAATCCAGCCATGACTTCAAGCACAGTGGTATATAAAGGTAAATGAAAGTATTCTAACCTGACTGATAATTGTCTCCTGTGTACTTCTCATCATGGTAACTCTTGTAGAGCCAAAGATGCACCAAGAATAAGATACATATGTAAGGAAAAAGAATAGAAAAGGATTTTAAAAGGTCTACATTCAACACTGTCCTTATCCAACATTTTCTGTTCAGTTATTTAAAAAGTGTTTGGCAAAGACTCTTTTTTAGGTGTAATTAGATGTAGAGAAATAATATGAAAGTAAACAGATATGCAATGCAAAAAATGACACATACAATAGTGCTTTTAGGTATTAAGTTCCTGCTTAATGCCTGTGTCTGCCAGAGAACTGACATTCATTTTTAGATAGTGTTTTAAGTGCAAATTGCATATGAATCTGAAAGATTCCAGGAATAAAACACAAAAAGAAAAAAAAAATCCTAAAATGTTCATTTTTGCCTCCTATACGGTAATTTAAAAACCATTTTCTTAGTACTATCTAATCTAATTGTGCATGCATCCTTTCATGGGTCGCTGATAAACCAGACTTCAAAAAACTCAGTTACAAAAACAAGTCTCCAGCCGCTGAAGGGTAGAGGTAAGTGTCATCCATCAGAACTTTATTTCCAAGTAATTTTTAATCATTCTCATGAATGAAAAAGTTAAACACAAGATCTTAATTATTTGTGCTCCTGAAACATCTTGGGTGGCTCCACCAATAGATATTTCAAACTTTCTTAGAATTTAAATGTGATTTTTCCATCATCTTAAAGTTTACAGCTATTGCTTGGTCTACAATAACACAGATTAAATGATCCTCTGCTTTTCCATCCTGCTCAGAAACAAAAGCACAGTCTGTCCAATACCTGACAGTTTAATATCTGCTAATCACTTCACCCAGTTCCTTTGTTACATGGTTACAAGAAAGTATTTTGCTGTTCATAGGAAAACTGAGCAGAACTTTCAGTTCCTCAAGTCTTCCCTCTAAAATTCGTACATGATGTATTACATATAGCTAACAGAGACATTGAAAAGGAATAAAAATAATGCACTACTTTTTTTACTGTAGTCACTGGAGAAGACATACATACCCTCTACTTCAGATGAATAAACTTCAGTGCTTGACACTGCACTTCCACATATTCATTACACATCACATTTAGGAGTCCAGTACTGTCATCTAATCTATGGTGATTGGTTCCTCTGACTAAAACCATCACCTGCCTATAGCAAAGCACTAGATTGCGTGGAAGTATGAAATCCATGGTTGCAACCTGTGAGTTAAAAGGAGAGCACAGCAAGATTGCAGTTTTGTGCTCTTAGCATCTGTATCAGTTTGTGACAGTGCACACTGCAGGGTCCTCACAGGGTTTATTTAGGAAAGAAAGGAAAGGAATGATACAAATTCTCTCTTCCATCATTCTTGCACACCTTCCATCTTTTTTTCTTTTTTGCTATTGAGGGGAGGAGGGGAAGACAGTGAAAGGGAAAGAGAAGAGAATGGAAAGGAAAAAAACCCAAAATTCAGGGGTGGCTTTCTGTCATGAAAAGGAAGGAAAAAAAAAAGGGGGGGGAATCCTGCATTCATGCTCCATATAAATCTTGTTCAAAGGAGTGTAAGGAACAACTCTTCCTCCAGAAAACTGGTTTTAAAAGTTTGAACACCTCTTTTGTAATCATGCAGGAACTCTCAGAGAAATCATCTCATTCAAACAGAGTAGGATCAAGGAAGCTCATCAGATATGGTACAGTGACACAAAGCATCTGAACTGCTCATTCTGGTCCCAAACTGGAGCTTCTCTCAGAGCCCATGGATATAGCTCTGTCTACTGCACAACTGGCAGAAAACATTGTCACAGTCCTCTAAATGCTTTACTAAAAAAATAAAAGAAACCACATTTCAGTTCTGAATACTCCTCTTAGCCCTTCTGCAGGCATGACCTGAAAGAGCCATGTGATGTAAGTTATGAGGGCAGTTACACAGTTAATCTTGGGCCAATACATTCCTAAGAGGAGAAACACCACCTCTGCTGTAAATCTATGAATGTGCAAACACTGGACTCCATCCTGTCAGGTCTCAAATTGACAAAGGTAGCATTAATCATTACCTAGGTAGGCTTCGGTACATGGGAATAGTCACATGAAAGTCAACCCCCATTTGTAAATCTTCACTGTAAGAATACTTAATACACTCTTAAATGTATTTTTTTTCCAGTGCATAAATCTAACATGCTTAATTTTTGTGTGTGATAAATCTGGCACAGAAATCCATGAAGGTTCCTACACAGTGATCTCTAATCATACTGTGGTATCCCTTATGGAGGCAGTTGGTAATGACAAAGAACAGATCTACATTTTTTAAGGTGAAACAATGCATAATAATGTAAGGAAGTTTCTAACTCTGGATACGGCGTCTGAATGCTGAGTTCAAGCCATTTATAATTATGTTGATATAGTGAAACATTAGATATTGGCATCAAAATTTGAATCATGACAGCTTTTACTGCTCTGTAACTGAATAAATAGTTTGTTTGATTTCCTTTTATCGTTCCATAAAGAATTATCTGTGGCTTGAAAAGAAACCTAATATTTTTTTTAGGGTAGAGAAAAGTTCTACTGCTGCAAGTATTCAGGCATGGATTTTAGGAAAACTGCAGTGTCCAAATGTTGATCAGGATTGATACCATCACATTAGTATTGCTACAAAAATAACTCTAAAAAGTCTTATGAATATAATACAGATATTCCTATATGTCACCATCACTGCCCATCTTCAATGAAAAAGCCAACCCAAAACCAAAACCACACCCAAACCCCCAAAATTCCAGGGCACCGTTTGAATTTTTCATGCAACGCCAGAGCACCTAGTGCTCTACTACAGGCAGGAGATATTTCCACCACAGAAGTGGAACAAGGTAATTACCTAGTTCTGTTGGACGCACCTTGTTTTTTCCCCAATGGACCTTAAATCTCCACAGACCGTGCTTTCTGTTAGGCTGTGGTCTTTAACCTTTGTGGTAGATTTCTGTATCTGTGGAGAACCCTTCGAAGGCCATATTCCCCGGGCTCATCAAATGTGTAAAGCTCCCCAGACCTATAGCGTGTCGCACTAGTGTTTTATTTACCGATAACCACTCACGAACCAATACTAAAAAACGTGAATTGATGTGCTTTCCAACAGTGTACAGTAGTACAGAGAATATGAAAGTGGCCTTGGACACAAGTCCCTAACTAAAATTTGTTTCTTTTACTGGCTTAGACAGCCCAATGAACGGGGCAAAGAAAAACAGAAAAGGACTTTTATCCATATTCCTACAGCTGCTTTTTACAGATGGCTGCAGGTTTGTAATTGTTTTGTACTCACTATCTTGCACTAAGTACCATACCTACACTTCCCTGTACCAGTCTTTCAGTTGTGTGTATATTATAGAAAAAACATCAGATTGTGTATCACTTTCAAATCAACGTAAAAGCAGCTATAAATGGAACAATAACGAGGTTTAAATAATGAATTAAAAAGAAATACATGTAACTTTAGCACTGCTTCTGTTACAAAACTCTCTTGCACTCTAGCGAGCAGTTCAAAACATCCTGCTACTGTAAATGATACTTTGTTGCTAATACTAAAATCCATGTTTTAGTTCAAAGATGAGGTCAGTTTAGAACATTTTGAGCCTTGTTTTTCAGTGATAATCCTTCAAAGTTCTTCCAAAAGTTGTGCAGATTTCTCCCTTGACCTGTTACTACCCCCCCCCCCAAAAAACCCCACCCAATTCTGCAAGGGGGATGGTTTCAACAGTTAAATTTTACAGAATACCAGCTATGAATTTCTTCTAATAGTAGAGGGTTTCCAATAATGTGTTAATATTCAGTATTGTTATACTGAAGAAGGGGAAACTAGAAGTAGTAGTGACCTTCTAAATACCTTTTAGAATACCTCTTAAAGTGTCTTTACCCACATCATGGATAAAAAAGCACATTAAAATTCTAAATAAAACAAGACACATAACCCTGTCCCCTAAAGAACATGGAAACATACCATGTTTCCCAAGCACACCCCCAGTCTAAAATGTTGCCAGCTACTTGCTATGCTTCCCACTTTCTATCTCACCCCTACAGGCTAAAGATAGATTTCACTCCTTTGCTCACAAAAGTCCAAACTTCTTTACTCTGCAGGCCATGTACTAGAGTATTTTTGAGGCAAAGCATGGGATATGATCATTTGCTTCAGGCACTTCCAAAGGGAGGGGACCAGTAGCAGATGACAGCAAAGAGCTTTGTTGCAGGACCTGCTCGAGTGGCCATGTGTCTGGACTGCAGAGACCGGGGTCAACTGCTACTGCTGGTTTACTTGGGTGATGGCTTGGATTACACCCTTCCACAACACATGTTCTGATGTGCAGGCAATGTCTCAGGCCCTGCATGAAGGCTACAGTTCATTCAAGTACCTCACATTGGCAAACCTTGTGACAGCTGAGCATAGGTCATTATTAGACATAAGTATACCAGATCAGACTGGCAAGAGCAGCTCTAGAAAAAAGCCCCTGAACTCCCTTTGGAGTATGGTCTGTGTTGCTCCACAGTATCATGGACTTAACTGTCACATCCATGGTCCAGAAAATTAAAGCCTTTCTTTCTCTGCTCAGTAGTCCTACAAAAGGAGATTAGCCGATGCAAATGCTGAAGTTTTCTTGTTTGTTCCAACAATCAATGAGAATCTCATTGACAATACAGATCACATCTTCTTGGAAAAATACCAATTTCTAAACCAAAAGATATCAGCTTACTAAAAGCTATGAAAATTATGGTATGAAAGACATACGATACCTGTTTGTTGTTTTCATTGGCATCATGCAGCCTTTTGAGGGACACAACATGTCTTATTTTCCTAGCAACAGAAATAATAACTTGTTACCATATCAAATGGTAAAGACAAAAGCAAAGTAATACACCGCTGTTTTCTAAAGCAGAGGTCTCCACGCCCTCAGGAAACAAGATACCAAACCCAACGCCAAACAGACGACGCGCTCCTTCAGCGTTCCAGCTATGTTTTTGTTCCAGGACACCTGATCCTTTTGCTCCTGCAGGAAATCATCTGCACAGTCTGGGAGCAGAATCTGGCAACGTGCCCATACTACACTGCAAAGGTGCAAGCACATACAAGCATGCACACAAACAAGGGTATCACCCAGCTGCTGATCCTTCCAGCTGAGCAGGTAACAGTTTGGATTCTGTAGATTAACTTCATAAAGAAATGCATGGTAACATGAACCTAAACTTCGAATTGCAGGTGTAACAGTGACACTATTAATGGTTATGACTTTACAGTTCTTTTAGCCAGCATATGACGGGACCAAAATGGACAAACATCAGCAAAGAACATGACCTTCTCAACTTTGCTTATTCTTTCCACATTGCTTGAAGTCTGCAGTTACATCAACACCCTGCTACTAAATACATGGAGGTTCATGTCAAACTTACAGATGGGGAAAGCAGAGAGAAGGCCCTAAAAACCAGAAAGTAATTATGTTCTGGACAAGTTAGTTACCCTCCTTGACCGATCACAGGTGTTATCTTCACATGCTGCTGGATACTGTCTCCTGATTTTCTTCTTGCGTAGTAAACACCTTGCCATTCCTAAGCAAACACACAAACACACACAACAGAGACAGCATCTAAGAATGCATAGCTTGCAGTCAAATATTCATTCATTATTACATAGTCCTTACGTAGTAAATAATTACATATTATTTCATGGTTGTGTTTTTTAAAATAGTGTAAAATTTATTAATACAGAGTAGCATGTTTAACAGGCATTTGCAAAGGTAAGGAGAGTGTAAACTTGTTTTGCTTTTGAGAGAGTATACAATTTTTACAAAGAACTTTAGGAATCATCTACTTTGAGGGGTTAAAAACATTCTTGCTAGGTACCATCGTAAGCAGTGGTGGCTGCAACACATCCAGAGAATATCTCCCTTGGGAGCAGCAGAACAAAACTCTGTGCTGAGCACCATTCAGCTTTGAAGTTGTCAGTCATTAAGCAATATATATATATGCTAAATTTCAGAAGCCCTTGACCTAAGGATGTCCTTCAACTAACCTCAAGTAACGAACAGCCTATTCTCACTCCATGACTGTTTTTGCATGGCCTTGGATATCTGAGACACTCTAGATCAGCAAAAGGAAGAAATAATTTCTTCATGGCTTCTTTTATCCTGTTCTCCCATGCAAATGCCCATTTCTCTGACCAGCCACTAAATTTTGCTCTGACCCCACTGCTACAAGAAAGCATCGAGAGGACTGCAGGCTAACCAAAAGCCACATATGCACCATGCTTAAGCAGTCCACTGATGCAGAGATAAAAGATATCCTCCAGTATGGATTGGAGAAGAAAGGAAGATAAAGCAGAAGGCTTCTCTTTCCTTACCACCTCAAAGAAGAGAGATTTTAAGGAGGGAACTACATGGCAGCAGGGTAGGACGAAGCTGAAAAATGGGTGGAAGACACTGTCTCTGTCACAAAGACACACAGATGCAGAAGACACACAGGGTCTTTGACCATGCAGTGCTAGCAGCTGGGCAGCCTATATAAATGAGGAGGAGCAAAGCAAAAGTGACCTGCAGGCACTGCTAATGAACCAAGGTGAACCTGCAAACAACTCCAGACAGTGACTCCCAGAGCTCAGATAATTTCTAGAAATTACTCAAAGGTTCAAGAACCTTCCACAAAATTCATGAAACAGAGGGTGAGACAGGGAAGGGTGAGAGGTACTTCTGCGACCCACGGGAGATGGGATAAGAGACTGTTGCATGTATTAGGGGAACACATCGCCAGGAACATGTAGCGCTTTTGTGGCCTGTCACCACCATGACAGGAGTTCACAGTGCACTGCAGATATTCTAACTATAGTTAGAAAAACAAATCCCACTGGGTGCTGATATATTTTGGTGCTTAAAGCATGCAGTCAATAAAGGCTCTGCAGTTATGACAAGAACGTTAAACCTTTTGGTTGGATGATGCAGCCACCTGAGAGACTGTCTGAGGGACAAATTGTTATGTTCCAACTAACAAAAGCTCCATGGTCTCTAAGCAAAACAGAAACACAGAAAACGTTCTTATATTGATCTTAAGCCAACAGATAGGTAGAGGAGTTCAGTCAGATCCTAAAAGCAAAGCTAAAGAAATCTGTAGTCACTTGTCTGAGGCATGGGCTGTTGTGCTCTTAAGACATCTGAGGAGCAGAATTCCGGTCTTATATGTGCACTCATGAAAACCGCACCTTGTGTTCTTAAACCTAGAGCATTAAAAATAAAGCAGAATAGAAATCTGAAGCAATTTTGCAAGAGTTTATTTTATTTGCTTACCTTTCCTTTTTTAATAAATGTGTTGATGGTGTCTAAAAGGTCCGCACAGTTTTTATCGCTTTTTGGTAGTTCAGTAAGTTCCTTGCCAATAAGCTCTCCCTTGTGATACCCCATCATCCGTTCAAAGGCTGGATTAACATACTGCCAAAACAAAAGTACTTTAGGATAATATGAAAAAGAACATACTTAAAGGATAATTACTCACATACAACTATCAAAGTGTTACAAGTTATACATCTAAAGACATAACCACACATCTCTACCATTCAGTGGTTTTCAGATAAAAATACTATGTAATGGTGAAACATTTTATTCAAGTAAGAAGCTGAACCCAGAAGGTGGTATGTAAACTGTTATCAGAAGGCACAGAAAGAGAGCAAACCTCTTTACTGTACTAGTTATATAGTTCTGCTACAGATTTCATGCTGGTTTTACCAAAAGCAACATTACTTCACTGAAAACTAAAATACTGAAATAGAACAGAAACTACTGAGCAAAGATGTCCTTGGAGTTCCTCTCTCCAAGTTCTACAAAATAGTTAACTTCCCCTCCCCACCCCTACCTGAATGACATGATCTTCACTGGTTATTTCTATAGCTTCCTGACAATGCTCTAATGCCGTGAAGACTGCATTACAAGCCCTGAAATTAGCAAATGATTCACATTAGTTTTATTGTTAGAACATTTTGCTCACTAAAAATACATTATTATATTGTACTTATCGGTAGATGAATCACAAAGTAGCACGTTGTTTTGACTAAACTATGTCATTATCTCCATTATGACTTTTTTCAGGATATTCAGCTTCAGATGTCCCTGTTAACGTGTTTTTACTGCAGATCACATTGTAAAATTGCTCATGGATATTGTAGCACCTTAATAGTATACTTCCTTCTCCAAACATGCTCTAGACAGCAGGAACTAATAATTAGCAGTAAAAATAACAAATGGCTGTTACGTCAGAATAGAAAGTTTTGTGATCATTAAAGACAGGGAACACAAAAATCACCACAGCAGGTATATACAAAGTTTTCAATACAGCAAATAGATCGGCATTATGAAAGAAGTTGTAATACAACATAATTAAAGGAAACAATTTAAGCCCTCTCAAAGTCCTAGTCAGAAAAATATCAAATTTCCTGATTCCAAATAATAATGCAGTGACTTGATTTCCATACAACCCGATCTTTGTTAAGGGCCAAAATGATCTTTGTTTCCCATTTTTTTCAGGGCTGTCCTTGAACTAATGCAGGAAAACAAAAACCTTACCTTCTTGCTACAAAGTTTAAATTGCTTAAATTATGATTTACACAGGGTGGGATTAACATTAATACAGGCTCCTAATACTATAAAGAAAAAAAAAATTATATATAGAGAGAGTGCATACTAAAAGAAACAACTCAGGCATACTTGCTTTGATAGATGTCAGTACTTCATCTTTGATTTGGACTAAACACAAACTAATTATCCTCTACGTACCTCTCATTGCAGGGAGCATAAATGCACCATGCATGAACATTCTTGTATACAGTTATTACTTAAAATGAACATCTTGCTCCTAGTCTGCATAGTGGGGTTTGAATTAATATCGATGACTAGAGAATTAAGAAGTACGGGACATTGCTAGTTCTGCTCATCATGGAAGTAACTCAAAAACAAATAGGATACACCAAGAGATATACACAGAGACATAGACACACAGCCAAGTGGATTAAGATTTGTAGGAAAAGTCTTGTGTACAGAAGACGAAAGCAGTATTTCAGCTTGTACAATAAAAGGAGCTTCCAATGTAATTTTACAAGTGATTTTCTAGCAGTCCAAGCCAGCTCCAAAGTGTGATTTTGTGCTGTGTGAAACAGCTAATTTATCTCAGTGATAGATGCCTGTCTGGTACACCAGCTGCTAACAAATGTCATTACATAAACTTTCTGCAAGAAAACACACAGCTATGTTTGCACTATTCAAACCTTAGTATTTTCATTTGATCTGGCAACCAAGCCAGCAAGATTACAAGCTTAAATGGCCCATATCCTTTTTGATTAATACACACCTCCCACAGATGTCCAACCAAGCTTCAAACCAGAAGCAGGTACACGGAGAAGTGGAGTCCCCGCTTGGAATAGAAAGACACTTCTGACCACTGACATGACCTTATATACTGCTTTCCTGGGCTGGTCCTACTTTTTCACCACGTTTCTCTTGTATCTGAACACCTGAAATATCCTGGTTTTAATTCCATTGACTAACTTTCTGAAAATATTCTCTCTTCCCTTTCACTTTTACAAAGCTGTATAGAAGACCTACTGAGACAGCAAAAAGATCAGAGACCCACTGGGATAGACATACAGTGCAACACCTTTTTCCCCACTTAATTAAACCACATGATGAAAACAAACTATAACCAAAGAACATTACCAAACACTAGTTCTGTTCAGTTTTTAATGGAAAATTCATTTAGAGCACCTGCCTAATTAGGCAAAGGTAGGGGGAAATCCTCTGTCGCAAGACATCAGCTTCTCCAAGTTACAAATATGCCTCTTCAGAAAGTTTATCTTTTAAAAGGCTATTTCATGCACCCAGATGTTAGTACAAATGTTGCTTGTAAGCGCTACATGTGTTTATTACATGACAAGGAGTATTTAATTATGTAACTATCCTGGGCCTGCATCTATTAAACTCTTTACTTAACTATTTTGGGACTGCATCTATTAAACTCTTTAAACTACTTAGATATTCTGGGACTGCACCCGGCAGTGGCGGTAGAAAACCCCAAAATACCACCCTTTTTTTTCATAGTATTTTGCAATGCTGCCAAGAGTTCCCAAAACAGTCATGTTCAGAGGTGATGTGAATATATATACACACATAAATATATATAATGTGTATTATCAATATACAAAAGACATGATAACACAGGATAAATTTTAGATAACGTTATTATTTACATAAATTAAAAGGAAGTAGGCTCACAGTTTATGTAACTGCATTCAATAGAGCAAAAGCAAGCAGAATTACAAGTGGGTGGTACACTGCTTTTTCCATAAACAATAGGGATAAAAGAACTGTCAGTAGATGAAGTGCTGCTGGGGACTGACATTGTTTCCTTCCAATTTTAATGAATTTTACGATTTTTTTGGTGATGGCTATAAATAAAGTTGCAGAAAAATGTGGTAGCCAATATGAATCATGCTCACTGTGTTGGAGTTTTAATTATCTGCATTCATAATTGATACTACTCATGTAGAGGTGTTCAAACTATATTTGCATTTTGTTCTTGAAATGAAACATAAACTGCAAGCATTGTGTGTATGAATGACAGTTTAATCTTTCTATGTAACACTGATGTTTCTGATCTATGCTGACTTAATTCAGAAGTCACTCTTGTCATGTTACATTTATAACTGAACAACAAACCAAGACAGAACTACCGTAACACCTAATTAACTTCTAAAATTTCATAGCTGCTTTATTTTCCTGCTGAGTTTTGGAAAACACCTATTAAAAATTGTGCGAGCCCAAATTCTATTTTTTTTTTCTCTGGAAATTTTACTGTGGTTGCATTCTGCATGCACAAACACATAGTCACTTGAACATGAAGTCACTTTGCAATCAGTTTGCAAAGAAAACCTTAGAAAAATCTACTTCTTAAACAGAGACACTGAAACCTGTAAAGAAGTGATAGTATTTTCTGTAGATGGAACTGGAATTAATTTATGACACCCAGGGAACTACAATTTCTCTGCATGACACTCAACTTCAAGTGTTTTTTTTCCATATAGTTGTATTGCAAACATATTTACATGCATGTATAAGCACCTGTATTACAGTTATACAAAATTAGTCACATTAAAGAAAAAGCGATAAGGGAATGAAAGTAATTTAATTTCTCACCAAGATAAAAAACTGTGCTCGTGGTCCACCAAGTCTTGCCCAAGCAAGAAAATAAAAACTCAGGGTATGAAGAGCTGGATCAAGATTGTGTTCAGCTCAAGCTATCAAATATGAAATCTCACATGCATGAGATCAAGAATGACTTCGTGAAGTTTTACCATCATGTAAATTTGCAGCTGAAGTCATCGTTCTGCAATATTTCTGCTAAGGGATCTTGCCCTGACTGTAATGCTGGTAGTAATGGCTGCTAGAACATTGCCAAACTCAATATGGGCACTTCAAGACATATGGGACACAAGCAAGCATCAGAATAAAGGACATGTACTGCATTTTACTTTAAGGAAAGCAGTCATTTAAACCACCAGTGAATGAAACATACACAGACCAAGCTTTCTCAGGGTACCAGTTACTAAGGCACTTAAATTTGTCCTTTACAAAATAACAGAAGAAGGAAATAAGGGTATAGTATATTAGTTAACATACAGATGCAAAGCACATATATGCGTAGCTGGGAAGAAGCAGAAAGTAACCTGATACAATTATGTAGACCAAGTGGTTGTTGTTTGCATTTCTTACACTTCTACATACCGTAATTTGAACTGAGATCGCACTTCCCCATGTTCTATTTGAACCAGTTCATTGTAACAAGCAGTTATGCTGCTATTCTCCATGAATTGCTGGAAGACAAATCAAGAGTGCATGAAATAGATTGGAATGGTTTTAAACTGTTATTTCTGTTCCTGCACCTAAAACTCTAACCTTATAAAGAGAGCTGGCGTGAGTCCAGCAAAGGGCCATGAAGGTGATTAAGCATCCTTCCTGTGAGGAAAGGCTGAGAGAGCTGGGACTGCTCAGCCTGGAGAAGAGAAGGCTCAAGAGGGAATCTCATCAAGGTATATAAATATCTGAAGAGAGAGTGTAAGAAGACAGAGCCAGCCTCTTTCCAGTGGTGCCCAGTGACAGGACCAGAGGCAATGGGCACAAACTGAAACACAGGAGGTTCCCTCTGAACATCAGTAAACACTTCTTTCTTTTACTGTGAGGGTGGCTGACCACTGGCATAGGTTGCACAGAGGGATTGTGGAGTCTCCATCCTTGGAGATCTTCAAAAGTTGTGTGGGCATGGTCCTGGGCAACCTGCTCTAGGTGGCCCTGCTTGAGCAGGGAGGTTGGGCAAGATGACCTCCAGAGGTCCCTTCCAACCTCAACCATCCTGTAATTCTGTAGAAATAAAAAGCTGTAGTGGTACCTTTTGTGTTCAGTAATCATCTTTTCCCCAGGAATGATTTTCTAGTTCTTAAGAAAACATGGCTATCTAAATACAAAGCAAGTATGAAAATATGCTAAAACCTCAACTGTGAATTTTCCCATTTGGTTTTAGCAACCCAGTTAGAAACAGATAATCTAAAAAAACCCAAACACAGTCTCACACAAAACCATGAAGTATTGCCTTGATGTTTCATTTCGAACATCTATCATTAATTCCGAATGGAAATGGAATACCATAGAGACATAAAACATTCATGCTAAAAAAAAAGAAAAAAAATATAATTAATGATATTTGGCATTTCATTTGTTTTCAAGCAAATATTGCAGCTGAAGCTCAGAAGGTGAATTAACTTTGCTCCACAAGTAATCTCACTGAGCTGTCACTGTGAATTCAGAAGTGCAGAAACCAAACTATTATATACTCCAGATGAGAGAGAATGTCCTCTCTTTTTTAGGCAAAGGTAGTAAGCCGAAAGGTCTTGTGCTTGGTCCTGCTGAAATCAGAAACTTTGTGTTGATACAAAAGAAGTAGATTCTCTGACTTCAGTTAAAGTTTACTGCTCATGAGTAAACTTCTGCTATGAAGAGCTAAAACACTCCTTTAGAAATACATGCACTGACTCTAGTTTTTACAGAAAACACCCTGTGTTGTCATTAGTTCTCACAGCACAGCCACATGCAGAGTCAGAGGCAGCACTCAAACCTCCAAGGAACAAAGAACGGTTTTAAAGAAATCTACACCTCTCCACTGCATGAAAAATTGTGTTTTGGGGACCAATGGCTTAATCCTAAATTGTCAGCAAAATGTAAAAAAGTAAAATTAAAAATAACTGCTGACATGGGTCTGCTCCACTCCTTAATGTTAAGATCTTAAAATATTTCTGTAACTCCTATTTCACGCACTAAGTGAATGCATGGAAAACCAGAAGACACAATATCAAGTTGGCAGAACCAAAGGTGCAAGTGATGTTGTGTTTTTGCATAACAAACTGTCTGCAAACAAACTTGTCTTCTACAGCACTGTAGATTTAGGTTTTCAGTTTTAGGGTGCTCTTTTAAATATTCATATATGCTCGTGGTAAATTTAAAACAATATAAAACCAAATCTATCAATAATATACAATTTAGCAATGATGGCAACGCATTTTACAAACTGAACTTACTAGAACATACTAAAGCTCTTTGTAAACTGAATTTTAAAGTAGTGCTGTTTACTGACAAAATTTAACCACTACTGTTTACTGACAAAAATCAACTACTATCTCAGCACAAATCTTTGGCTAAGAACCAAGAATTGCAGCTTGTTGAAGGGCTAAACCTGCTCTTAACTGTTGCATAGTCTTCTGCAGATGCACAGAATATCTTTATTTAAGTTTATAGTACTAATGCCATTCATTCACTGGCCCACTCAGAGCTGAGAAATCAATTGGGACCTGAAAAAAGTAGGAAACATTTCCTTTTTCTAATCTGTGCATCTAAATGAGGCACAAGAAGATAAAGATCTATTAACTCTCAAATATTAGAAGGCAGATAGCAATACTTTCTTTTAAAAAAGTTTAGTATTTATACAGTACATTTTGATTTAACTAACATATATTCTTAAATTACATTTTACTTCTTTATAATTGGATTCCACTGTCATCCTGTACAGAACTTGACACAAGCCACAAGAGTCATCAGCTAGTAGGAATGCATCATTCTTCTTGCTTAGCAAGAATTACTAGGTTTAATATTAAAGATTTATTTTGCTGCAAACCGGAAAGTTTTAATAGTAACTGGTCAATGAGAATCAACGTTTGTTTAGGAAAAGAAGTAAAATTCAAAAGCAAGACAAGATTGTAATTGAGTAACTGCAAACATTAAGGTCCCCTGTTGTCTAATTTAAATCATAGTTAAAAATCAGTCAGGAAGCCAAATCAGTTATTTAAATTAGTCCATCCTAAGTAGGCCATCACTATTAGATTCATGAGGCTGAGGGGAAAAAAAATCAGCATAATAAATGTACTGCATTAACACCACCATTAATACACAAATACAAAAGCTGTTAATGATACAGGGAAAAAAAATCAGAAGATATAATAAAACAGCCTTTTTTGAGAAGGAGGAAGAAAAAACAGAAATAACTCAGCATAAAGAAAAATGCCAAAGGGATGTATAGAATTAACAGAAAAGAGTCCTGAAATCTCTCTGTTTGTAAGATCTTTTAGTGATCATAGTGATCCAGATGTGGAGAGTGATCAGTCAGCACTGATTTCATTAGAAGAAATGAAAAGTGATTTCTTTAGGACTGCTTACAATATATAGTATAGGCACATATAAACATAGAAAGATATTACTCTAACATAAGTACACATGAAGGCAACAGAATATTTTAAAGCAGAATAATCAGGTATTCACTGCACAAAAAAAATTTATGGTTATTTGCAAGAGTATCGCCCCCCAAAAGGATTAAAGGAGTTCTTTGGAATCTTTAGATCTAAACCCGATGTAAAAAGTCTGGTTTTGTCTACAAAACTCTACAAAAAGGTAACAGATGAATTGGCTAGAAGCTCAGACTCTTTACTAATCAAGTTAGAGATGCATTTAGAAGAGAGCCGTCACCAGACGGAGTGATTGCATTCAGTGTTTTGTCAAGGAAGAGGAGGAAGATGATGAGCAAAAATAGGACAAATGCCGATACGATGAATAGTGATAATGCAAAATAAAGCTACCAGAAAGGCCGAACTGTAAAAATAAAAACAGTGAAGAGAAACTTACAATTTGAACAGATATGATTTTCCAAAAATAAACTTCATTTTGCTGCTGAGGAAGAGATTCCCTGCAAATACTGTCTCTCTATTTGAAGAAGGGTATTTTGAAATCTTTGTGTGTGTGTGTTTTTTTTCTGTTAATGGATTTAGTCCCTACTGACCCCATCCAAGCAGAAATAATTCCTATGTCCACCCCACTGTGAAAAAAGGATCTTTGACATCAGATGTGTTTTAAAGGCTTGAAAATAATTCCAGTAGGGTATTATTATATCATGAAAGCTCTCTAATAAATTTGGGACAGCTAGAGGGAATGGTTAAAGCAGCTGTCAGGTAGGTGCAAAGAGATTTTACTTTCCTAGGCAGACAGTGTGCCACTGAAATGTGTCTCAGAGCTGCACAGTGTCTCCTCTGTCTCTACTCAGTACTACACCTACAGTTATAATTACCCCACAAAACATATTGCCCTGCATTGTTTTTAAATGAAACACCAGACCTGAGAAGAAATAAAGATTTCTTTGAAAAATATTAAACTTTTTTTTTTTGAGAGAGAGAGAGATGGAGAAAACTACACTAAGAAAGCACTGGCATTCTTGGGCTGACCTTTCTTTTAGTCTCAACTTTTCCAATTTTCGGAGCACCTAAGTGCTTCAGAAATGCGTTTGCCTTTAATGCTTTTGCTCCCATAGTACCCTTGCCGGAGAGGCGAGATCTATTACCTCTTTTTGGAGATGATCTACAAATGGTGACTCTGGTACATGTTCTGCTTTGTAAAGAAACTCAGGCTAAATATGAGCTAGCTCAGACACTGGACTCAGTATGAGCATATTAGCATGAGATTCTGCCTGGGTTAACTCCCTTCCTTCTCTGGTTTTCCTTCCTACAGTTAATTGTCCTAACTACATTTAGTTCATTCTCCCTAACTACAGTGTCCACTGATGTTCTTCTACCTCTTCAATACAAAACCTTCCTTATGAACAGCTAACTTCAATATTACAGCTGATTCATATTACATTAACGTAACATTAATATCCATCCAAAGCTACTCACACAAAGGCTGGAAGAGGGTAAGCGACTGAACCTAGATTTTCAGAGCTGAGAACTCCTGCATTTCTGCTTTCTCCTACAAAGCTATTTTGAGAAACAGTATGAACAATTCTCTTCCCTTCTGCTGCCTGTACAGGAGAGCGTCTAATGCTGTCTTGAGAAGAACAGGTGCAAGCCAACACAACAGACCTCATGGGAAAAAAAAAAAAAATCTTCTTCACATCAGGAGGAGATGGACTAGGCTTGTAGTCCCTTTAGAATAGGAATCCCAGCAGTCTGAGGCACACAGAGATGGCTGGGTGACTAGTTAGCATGCTGCAATATGCAGCATACATTAATCAGGGTCCCCCATAATCGTTTTTTTAATGCAGTCATAAACAAAACCCACTCACCCACCACCCACCCAGATGGCAAGAAGTTAATCTCAGTATTCCTGCTTATTCTGGAAGGATTAGCTAGATCACAGATTCTCTTACTTCATATGCTTCTTGGATGCACTGTTGAAAAGAAGAGAATACCCAAACAACTGCCACTGGTTTCTCATCAATAAATTTTTGACAGAAGCAAATGTACAGTTTTCAATTTGAGGAAGTAGAAGTGGCTGTGATTTATGAAGCAATCATGGTTACTATATTAAATATGTAATTTATACATACCCTATCAAAGCCTGCATTAAGAAGGGGAAGAACAGAAGTCTCTTCTTGGTCAGCAGATCTACAAAACAAAATCATAGAATCATAGAATCGTTTAGGCTGGAAAAGACCCTTAAGATCATCAAGTCCAACCATTAACCTAACACTGCCAAGCCTACCGCTAAACCATGTCCCTAAGTGCCACATCTACACATCTTTTAAATACCTCCAGGGACGGTGACACAACCACTTCCCTGGGCAGCCTGTTCCAATGCTTGACAGCTCACCAGCTTGGTTGCCCTTCTCTGGACACGCTCCGGCACCTCAATGTCTTTCTTGAGGGGCCCAAAACTGAACACAGTACTCGAGGTGTGGCCTCACCAATGCCCAGTACAGGGGGACGATCACCTCCCTGCTCCTGCTGGCCACACTATTTCTGATACAGGCCGGGATGCCGTTGGCCTTCTTGGCCACCTGGGCACACTGCTGGCTCATACTCAGCCGGCTGTCAACCAGCACCCCCAGATCCTTTTCCACCAGGCAGCTTTCCAGCCACTCTTCCCCAAGCCTGTAGCATTGCATGGGGTTGTTGTGACCCAAGTGCAGGACCCGGCACCTACTTGGCCTTGTTGAACCTCATACAGTTGGCCTTGGCCCATCGATCCAGCCTGTCCAGATCCCTCTGTAGAGCCTTCCTGCCCTCATGCAGATCAACCCTCCCTCCCAACTTGGTGTCATCTGCAAACTTACTGAGGGTGCACTCGATCCCCTTGTCCAGATCATTGGTAAAGATATTAAACAAAATTGGTGTGTTGTATGGTCACACAACATTTAAGAATTAGGTGGTACCAATTTGACATAGTTACCTAAACATAATGAATGCAGTGAGAACACTCTTGCATAAAATATATGCATAAAATTATACTAGTACAGAAGTTGATACTATAGTTTTCTTTTATAGGTATTTGCAGCTACTACTGCAACCTCATAGTTATTCCTGCAGGAAACCTGACAGATACTCTACGGAAGTCCTGTGTCTCTTCACAGACACACAAGGGCATTCCAAAATGAAAGCATAAAGAGGATAAAAGACATCCTGTGGAATTCTATGAGAAAGAATCTAAAAAATTGTTATTAAGTAAAAGGTGATGCAAGTTGTAAAGTCTTGCTCAGCAGCAAACTTAGTCTATTTTCTAATCTTGGCAGGAATAGTTCTTTTCCTGCCACTTTATTTCCTAATATTTTAATTCAGCTAGGAAATTAATAAAATTGAGTGGATTCAGTAGTGTGCAGGAGTTTTAACAAAGACAGGAAAGGTCTCTTTTTTGAAGGTATTTGATAAAAATGTATTTAAGTCAATAAGAATTTTACCTGAATACATGTGGTATGAATTACTGAATAAGGATCTCAGGACAACATTCTGGTGAGTTTAGTGCCAACAGGATTGAAGATTACTCCATTACCCAGTTCCCTAATAACCACAGTGTGTTATTTGATCTAGTTATTTCACTTAGAAAGTAATAGACAGCTTTCTATTTTTTTCTTTTAGAAACCAACACATAGCTTTCTAATTTTTTTTAGTATACAAGCCATTACATTATGATCCTCTGAAGGTGATAGGGATAGTACTAGTCTACATAAATGGAAAGTTATCAAATAATTAAACAGGCCACATAACACATGACTAACCCCTTTCAGGTAAAGTAATATTAAGCTTACTCTGTAAGGTTTGCTAGTAAGAAACTTTCTGTTTTTAGATAACTATTATACATAACATTCTTATAAAATAAAATAAAAATATTTCACAAAACAGTAATACTTACGCGTGTGGAACCACAGCAAGTATTACAGTGTGCTCTGATGGTTTTGTGGCACGAATAGACCTGAGGAAAAAAAATTTCTCAGTTACACCACATGCTTTCTCAATGTTACTCTGAGTATCTTAACAGAAAATATAAATGAAAACAAGGACTGAAAGACAGCATTGAGGCTAGGAAATAGGATATCACACTGCCAAAACCTACCTATCCCCACTTAGAAAATCCATTTCCATTTTGCTACCAGATTCCTCGGATTTTGCTCAACACAGTGAAGAAGCAAGAGCTCCAAAAACACAGGGCATGAACAGCAGCTCTTCAAATCCACTCTTATAACCTAGCAAAAGTTTGCCCTGTTAGCTTATTTGGAGCAGACTGCCCTGAATGCATGGATTGAGAAAGGTCAGCTATACAGTGCATTTTCAATAGCCATTTGCTACTTTAAACAAGAATCTCCACTACCTTCTCCCATATTTACCATTGTCCTACTAGATATTGTAAAATTTTCTTTAGAGGGTGGGAAATGCTTTTGGGGCATGCAATTAAGAACAGACGGTATAGCAAATGTATATGATCAACTATAATTTATGAAATGCTGAATAAACAAAATTTTACCACTTTACATATTATTGAGAAACTGAAAACAATATGGCCAACTATCAAAAGAACACTCCGTTCACCTTTTACTAGCTAAGGGTAACTTTTTTCAATCATGTCACACTGTCCTGAATAAACAGTCTTTATTTATCTGTTCGGCCTTTTAGAAGAACTTCCATCAGCACAAGTATTTAGGCTTTAAAATGCTCATTGTCACAAACATGGCAAATTCCAGCTCGTGATGGACTGAGAAGCACAGCATGGTGTACGGTACAAAATGTATGCTTCAGTTGAAACACTGTATTTTAGCAAAAAGTCCCAATACTAAGTGCTTGCAACCTCAAAGATGCTAACACAGAACCAGAAGAGTGATGTGAACTTCTGTGAAGAGCTGTCAGTGCCTGACCCAGTGGACAAGCACACACATTCCTTTGAAGCCCTGCACCTTCAGACTTTGCTGCAGCAGTAACCCAGGAAAGAAGCAGGCACAGACAGCAGGGAATAGTTTCACAACAGCTCTGGCTTATGCTCTGGTAGAGCCCATGACCTAAAGAGACAATTCTATGATTCAGCTTCACCAAAAGTGTATTTTTTCTATTGTTCTCCCTTTGCAGATGTAGGCAAACCTCCTGGCCTCAATCCCCAAACTTCCATTTTACTATAGTTTTGGTGGTTTATTTTTTGGTTGTTTGTTTGTGTTTTTTTGTTGTTTTTTTTTTAATTAGGAGGTTTGCTTTTGTACAATATATTCTGAAGTTCAAAAGAAGCATAAGGTTCTTTAGGTTACCTGCAGATATCTTCCGCATCAAAATATCTGGAGTTCCGGTGATCTATAACAATTATTTCCTGGTGCTTATCAAGAAAACATTCAAGTGCTGACTCTGGAGTCCGGGCAATATTGCACCTGTATCCAGCTCTGTCACAAGCCCACCAGAAACCATCACTTTGGTTGTCTTCTTTTGCAAAGATCAGCAAAACCTGCAAAGCATGCAAAACAGCGGCATCACATTAAACATATAAAATAGTTTTCTGCATAGGGCAAATTGTAACAAAGACTTCTGCTGTATGAAAGATTGAGTCTACTTTGAAAGTGGGAAGATCGAACTACAGACTGTAAAACCGCTGATGCAGTAGCACAACTTTCTTAATAGATTGAGTGATTATCAATAGATAACCAATAGTTAACTGTGTATGACTGATATTTAGGACAAAACCAGCTGCCAGATGATGAAGTCTCTTCTAACTCATTTTCAAATTGAATCAGCAGCCACCCAGAGCTGGTGGGTAGGTGTTCAAATATCACTGCCACTCTCATCAGGCCACCCCAGCTACACACACTTTTAATTGTAATGAACCGTCTGAAATGCAACTGCCTCAATTATTGCTCTTCAGGGACAAACAATTAACATAACACAGTTTTATTCATTATTTCTCCTTTGGCATAAAACAAAATTGAGTTAACCCATATTCTTTCAAAAGTGAAAAGAACAACAGACAAGGAGGTATGGACAGGGCTGGGTAGAGGAAAAAAACTGATTCAAACATCACAATTTTTACCCAATAAATTGTCCCTAATTATGTAAATATATGAGGTAGTTTTGACAATTTCAACTGAACACTTAAGGAACCGCTCACACAAGATCAGGTAGGATGTGTGCTGAGGCGCTGTTCTGAAAATCAAATTGATGCTGTAGGAAGTCTGCTTGCTAACTGACACACAGAATACAGGCTGAAAAGAGCTGTATTTTCGTGCTTCTTGTGTGAAAGAAAGAGTGCTTTTAGGAGAGAGCAAATTTTTCATCCTTGCCCTATAATACATTATTATTATCAGCATACAAATTACACAGCTAGGAACACAAGTCATGTAGAAAATCCCCTTCACAATTTGGACATATTTACCATAGCAACTGATCACTAACTATGCCACCCTTTGTGACAGATGAAGAAAAAGGTTAATTTAGTGCAACTATGCTGTGAAAAAGGAAGGCCTCAGAAAGTCAAAAGTTTATCCACAGCTATTCAAATTGCACAGAAAGGCAGCAGCCAGAGAATGACCTATGTATAAAGCAAAATCCTGTTCATTTCACAAATAAAAGTCATCTCCTGACTTCACTGAAACAACCTGTCTGAGCAAAATATGCAAAGTTTTGCCCCAAATGCCCATAAAAAAAGGTCAATGACCTTTCATCTGTCCTCCTCTATGCAGCTGTGCTGTCACCACATGAAATTCAACACCATCAGTCTGGAAGCTAGAAAAGGTGACCATAAATTTTCTCTTACATTGAGCTGTCTGGATTGTAGAATTCTAAACAATAAACAAATCAATTAATGTGACTGTGGCAGGATAACCAGCTGAAGTTTCATTAAACAGCGGAAGAAAATTATATGCTCAGAAGTTCTATAAATATTAAGAAATAACTTAAGTTTCAATTTATTAGAGTATTTTTAATTGCAGTTAACAATAAGCAGATTTGGGTTACTGACACTTAACATCCAAGGTAACTGTTGTCACTCTACCTAATCCCTGATTTTTTTCCAGCCATAGAAGTGTTGGAAAGCTTTGACATGGTTGAGCTGCAGACTTTGTCTGTGGATACTCAGGTAAAGTCGCTACTCTGATACAATCTTCTGTTTGGTTCCAGCTGCTATTAGTTTTATTTCATTCCTAGTTTGATCGGTACAATATGGTTCAGAAAACTGGTTTTTTGTGGCACATTTTTGATATCTTTTTGCAAGATTCCCAGTTTGGAAATAAAGGATTGCAAAATGCAATCATTTACCAGCTGTAAAATAATGGAGCTTAATTAAACCACACCATCTCCCACTGGTAGCTAATTACCAGTGTGTGAATCCTTCTGAGAATATTAACTTTAAAAGTTTTTTTTAAAGTATTACTACCATGCTTTTTCATTAACATTTGTATGAAGCTTACTATAAACCATCAAAACATAATGTAACTATAAGTATATTGTGAGATACGCTCTCAAAGTCAACATAAAAATATAACAATCCATATAAACAACACCATCAAGGAAAAGCTTGAATTCAACCTGTGTTTCCTGGCAAAACCCCGATGTAGCTATTTTTTGGTGTATAATTTGTCAGTGTTACTGTAAAAAAGATCATTTTACTGACTGCTGCCCTGGTTTAGGAGCACTGTGGACTTCTCCTGTGGAGACCTTTACATTTTTTGGTGATGTATTGGAATTTTTACCATCTTTCTAAGTATTTGCTTTGCACAACTATTGCATGTCTTGTTCCCAGTTTGTCATACAAATACAGAAAACAGACAGAGATTTGCTTTAAAGAGCTCAAAATAAAACAAGAGACACCAGCTGAGTACAGACACATAGGGTACCACAATGAAACTGAGAAAATTGCAAACAGCAACTTCAGAAGTAAAAATAAAGTTACTTAATTATTTTTATGTTATTGTATCCCTGCAAAAGAGTTTTAAGGTGGAAACACATAGTGGCTCTGAATTAAGTTGGAAAGGAGCTCTTGTTACACCACAAATTAACATGGGGGAACAGTAAAATGCTGTGCATCATCATGTTTTGTTTGCAGCTCAACAGAGTAGATGACCATCATCAGAACAGAAATGGAGTTTGATGTCAATGCTGTGAAAGAGATGATGGCCAATGAATGTCCTAAGAGGTGAGAAAATGTAATATTTGAATTGGAGACACATCCAAAGTTTTATCAGCCCTGGTAAACACTTCTGCAAAAGGATGAGACAGCTTTTTAATGTGCACTAAACATTTATAAAAACCACGTTTCTCCTGTGTCTTCTGGAGAAAGCACATTTATCATGGTCAATTCTAAGGTCTCAGAACCAAACCATGCCTATTTGCAAGCCTTGGTACAAAGTCGGGGCAGACGTGCAAGCTGCGTATGTGGAGGGTGTTTGGAGGGTTGGAGCTGGTAGGTTTGCTTGGGACTCTTCCCCTTGCCCCTTAATGCCAGCAGCACCTGGGTCATGATCTAGTAGAGAACAAACCAGATTTGTCCTCCAACACAGACGGTCACAAAGTCCAGTGAGGAATCTATTAAATGGCTTATGGCAGGTCACAGCCACAAGTAAGGTCACCTCTCAGACAAAAAATATGGGCCATTTTGAGGTTGGCACAGGTGTCCCATGACAGCATAAAACACACACCAGAATAAAATGAACGTCACTAAGAAAAGCCCCAGTGGCAATTGTTTTAACAAACTGAATTGACTTATCAGACAATTGTGAACATGATTAAGCAGCCACAAATAGACATTTAAAATGTGATATTCAGTAGCTGTTTGCACCACACAGAGAAACACATAACTCCATTGTTGAGGTGGAATAAAAGATTAACACAAGTTTTTTAAATGCGTGGATGTGTGCAATACTTGCCAAATTAGCTGAGGTAATGTGGCTTGTTCCACAAACAAAGGAGGTGGGTTTACAGAAAGTGTTTTTCCTTTACTGTAAATAAGTTAGTGTATGGCAATGTCTTAATGGAAAACTCTTCAGTTAATAGTTTTACTTAAGGTCTGCTTTCTGCTTTACTTAAGGTTTTCTGTGGTAGCGCCATAGATTCTCACTTGTGTAATGTAGGGACAAAATAACAGTCACACCTGACAAGATACCAAGAACGTTAAACACTGTAAAAAACAATAAAAAAACCCACTTTCCCCTCTTATATGAAAAATCTTCACTTATAACAGCTAACACTGGTACTATGATATTTTGGCAAATCCAATTTCTACAAAGTAAAATCCTGACATAAGCACTGACAGTACTTTTATTTGTTAAGTATATGCTTGACCACCTTTCTGAAGATGATCACGGTCTAAAGAACATTTTTCTGTGAAGAGTTCCACAATTTTATGTTGAAATTCCTTGCAAAACTGAAGACCGGTCTACTGCTGAAGCCACTGTTCCACAGTCTTATTATAATATAAACAAATAGTTTCATCAGATCAAGTCATCATTAAGACTGAAAGCTTAATACAGAAATAAAAATGTAAAGCTTTATGATGCATATACTTGATTTATTTTCCTTGAGAACAGCATTTCTTCCACATGTAGGTTTTCCCTCTCATAGCCAGATAGGGGCAAAAAAACCCCCAGACAAAACAGAAAAGGTGACTGGTGACTAAATGTCTATGTATTTTACAGAGTTAAGTGACCCAAAAAGTTAATTCAAATGAATGCTGTATCACTAGAGCAATGTTAAGACTAATTTGCTATCATCTGAGAGCTCTAACACCCACCATAAGTTAAAAAAATAACACTTGGCATCTGTTTACTGGCACAGGAACAAAATGTACAGAAACAGAAGCAAGTACGTGTGAGAGCTGTTGCTAGTTAAGCTGAAGTTTGACCTGTCTTGTTGGAAGTGGTGTGGTTTCTTGGACTGGTGACCTGTAAGAGCACAGGTGTCTGTCCTGTTGTACAAAACCCAGCAAAACTTGACAAGTACCTAAACTTTCTAATGGAGCTCTCTGCTTTGGTATATCAGAACTGAACAGTTTTTAACATCCAGAGGGGCAGCTCTTTCCCCTGCTAACACATATACACACACACTCCTATTGACAGGATATATAAAAGGAATGATGTGATGCTAATGGAAATCTAAGCACCTTGTTCACCAAGTTAATTTACTTGTAGATCTCTTCTCAAGCAATCAGATAAACCAAAACACCAATTATCCATCTCACAGTCCTTGCACAAGTAAAATGAAAACATTATACTTAACTATAGGGGTTGAACCTTAATTTATTCACCCATTAACACTGACTTGACTGTATCAAGAAACTGAAGGAGCATCTTACCTGAATTGGATCTTGTGTCAGTCTCATGGGCCCAATTTGTACTTCTGTAGTTGAAGCCTGCTAAAGAAGAGTAACACAGATATTTTTTTCCAGTCTGGTTCTTAACAAGATAGCATTTTACATGCAAGAATGAAAGATCAAACAGAACCATGAAAGACTCTCAAAGGCAGGCAGGCATATGACTAGCAGCCTTAATTTAGTTGCTTTGAAGTGTATCATTTATGAACATATTTTACCAAACTCCTAATTTTGTTTTATTTGCCTGTAAGTTAAAAATTGTAGGGTTTTAAATAAGGAAACAAGAAACACCACTTCCTTTCCCCCTTTTCCCCAACAGAGTACCTTTGTTACATGGAAGGACTTGTGTTTTGCCTAAGACTACAGAAAGCTATTTTTTCTGGCCAAAAATTTCCTTATTCATTTGAATGTAATACAGAACTTGTATTAAAGGTCTTGTGACATATATTCAATAATAATATTTTAATTGGTTTGGTTAGGAAAAAAGTGACTTTTTAGACAAGAGAACTTGTTTGGATTGCAGATTTAAAATTGTTTTCCAGAACCCATAGCCTTTAGTTTTCAGGAAAAAAACATTGCTACCATGTGAGCCATGACATTTGCAGAAGGCATGAGAGCACATCATAATTTAAAGCTACTGCAAGAAACCCAGCAGACGTTGGCTGTGGCTGCTTTGTTGCCCTATTTCCTAGGAGTTGGACTATCTTAATACTTTCTGTGTCTTGATACATTTCAATACACTTTTGCACACTACTGATTTGTTTCACTTCAGACCATTAGCCACAGAAGGTTGTTAAGCAACTGAACTGTTGAATGAATACAAACACATGTCCTCCCACAGATGCATGTACTTAAGGAAAAGCGTCTCTGAACCCTTAAAATATTGTTCCCCTCATGCGTATGGAGGATTATTTGCAAGTTAGCATCTCCAAAAGGGCAGATTCTCTGCTTTCCTGCTACCAGTTATCCCATGTGCCTGGTGTAGGCAAGTTAAAGCAATCGCCCTGCAAGACTCGTAATTTGAACAAAACCCTAATGTAGGCAGATTCCCAGGACCATTCCTCGACACACCTCCAGAAATCCTGGTGCTCTACTTCTGCAGCATTTTGCTCTGCGGTGCTCATTAGTTTGAGCCTTTTGTCCAGGTATTACCTTATTCTTAAATTTAGTATTTATCAAAGAAATGTGTATAAACATTCAAAATGGATTAAGTTACCGATATTCAGCTTTTTTCCTTAGAGAATACAATACTGTGTTAAGTATTAACAGCCTTGCCTGCATGAGAGACAGTGGTATTATGTATAGCTACAACTGACATGTTGGACTTTCATGCACCACTGAGCATCGATTCTTCTCAGCCCAACAATGTACGTCAGAAGGTGGTAACAGGCAGTACTCCAAAAGATTAAACTACAAAGCCTGCCACTGTTTTCCAAAGCAAAAACTGCCCCCAATGTAAGTGCAGTTAACCTCTCCTTTTCTCACACAAAATCTTCACTTCCCACTTGAGCTCCTGCCATAGCAGAATGTAACAATGCCAGTAAGCGTATCAAAATAGAAATGAAAGTTAGCACCCATCGTCAACCATGACTTATGAGTAAAGTTAGAGAAACAGTCCTCTGAAAGCTCCCAACCTCTCTTCCCCCTCACCAAAGAAGAAAAACAGCACATTCACACCATGATAGTATTATATAGGAAAATCTTAAATATATTTTTTATCATTATTCCCTTTGATTTAAAAAAAAAAGTTTTAAAGTAGTCTCATTAGATAAATCTGTAAGAATACAAACACAGACTTGGGTCAGTATCAGTGCAAAAGCTTCTTTTTTTACAATGCGCAGCTCCAAATGTCCCAGAATGTATTGATCAAGAGACTGGGATCCTTCACAAAAGACAGTTAGGACACAGATATTTATTTTATTATCCATTTATTAATGCTACTAGGGAACTGACATTGTAAATGAATGCCTTCCACTTTTCTACCACTTCAGAGGACATCCAGCTTTAATTACGCTGTTTTGTCCAAGATGGAATAACTGTGTCTAAGACATAGATCGATGCAGGCAAGTCTATCAGTCCCTTTACAGGGATTCCTTTATAGGGTAGCCACTTCTCTTAGCCTGGGTATTTTAAAACAGCAACAAATCCACACAACTGTGACCCCACTGCTTCTGTGTTAGCCTCATGAATAGAAAAGACCTGAATAGAAAGACCTATAAATCAGGGTCTCTCCCTCTTCTCCCCTCTCAGTTTCAGGGTGTTCCTGCCTTTGGTAATAGTAGGAAAGCTTCAGGAGGATTAGAAAAAGCAAGAGCCCCGGTGTAGGTGAACTTGTCCCCAACCTGCTCTATGCAGACACGATAGGGGTCAGAACCATACAGGGATGCAGAAAAGGTGCTGCTATATCTGAAAGATTGCCATGTATAACCTTTAAGTCCCTAAGTTGCTCAACTTCATTACTCATACAAATGCACAAAAACAGATGGGACCCTCAAATTAAGTCTCATAACGAACTTGAGCATAGGAATGATTAATAAACAATCTCATCAGATACAGCAAAAAGTATGTCTGAAATGCTCCTTTCTGGACTTGGAGTTCTGAGTGTTGTTTTACAAGCTGAATCAGTCCCTTGGATTCATATGCCCAAATTCCTCTGGGTACAAGTGACTGTCTCACTTTTCCCTTTCAAAACACAGCTCGAGGAGGCAGCAAGAATAATGACATGAGTGCCTGATCTTCACAAATGTCTGACAGATCTCTCCTTGGCCTGAAGGAACTAATTCAACATCTTCCTAACTCCCAGAAGAATCTGACCATGTGGACATTGCATATTAGTGATACCACGACCATACCTCTGCTCATTTCCTGGCTTAAGTGAGTATCTTGATAGGATAAGAGAAAATGGCCTCAAGTTGCAGCAGGGAAGGATTAGGTTGGATATTAGAAAAAAATTCTTTACTGAAAGGGTTGTCAGGCATTGGAACAGGCTGCCCAGGGAAGTGGTGGAGTCACCATCCCCAGAGGTGTTCAAAAACGCATAGATGTGGCACCTCAGGACATGGTTTAGTGGGCGTGGTGGTGTTGGGTTGACAGTTGGACTCGATCTTAAAGGTCCTTCCCAACTTAAATGATTCTATGATCTGATTGCTGATGATTTCCAATTTAAATAAATCTCTCATTACTTGATTGAGTGTTCAGGAAGGACTGCTAATAGATCTGAAACCTAAATCAATTAATATAGTAGCTTATGACAAACTTTTCTGGACATGTGGAGACAAGCCTGGTTCCAAAGAGGTCAGTGAGAAAATCCCTGATTTCAGTGAGCAGAGGAACAGACACAGGGTTGGAAGCAAAGGAATCGTAAATAAACTAACCATCTGGGAATAGCAAAAGCTTAAAAACAGTGAAGAAATGTTTTAACATTTTAAACATTTGAGTATTATTTCCAGTATCATTCTAACCTAGGCAGTCTCCACAGGAATCAGATAGTAATTGAAGAATTAAAGACAATGTCAATGGTACTTTTTTAAATTGTATGTTTTTATGTAAATCGGTGATCATCAATTACCTCACTATCATAGCAGTACCATTAAGCAAAATGTACTTAACACTTCATTAAAGTTCCACCCTTTTAAATCACCAATACAAAAATCTTTACCCCCCCATATGCCTGCAGACTTACAGCCCCTGCAATGTGTGTATCATCAATAATTAGTAACACAATGGCTGTAAAAATAATGACTAATTAGTACAGCAAAATCTTCTTTAATAATTCTTCATTGCTCCAGAGCAACACCAGCAACTAGAGCCAACTAAGCAGTGAAGCAAAGGCGTTGGTGAGTTCAGCCTCCTAGAAAGGCTCAGGATAGATGTGCCAGTTGAGAAGCATTGCACAGATGCCAAGGTCCCTAAGGACACCTTTTTCTCTAAAGGCTCCTTCTCCCTACCCGCTATATCTTCTTTCCACTTTAGTCACTCCCACACTGATGCTTCCCTTCCCTCACCTTTGTAGTATGTTTTCAGACCTTTGTCCCTTTTATTTTGTAAGTGGGTAACAGGACTGTCTTTTTGACCCAGCTCTCACTGCACCTCTGTGTTCCCCTGGCTCCATCTCCCCATCTTTCCTAGGGCTCATTTTCATTTCTTTCCAGTGCAACTTTCCCCATCTACAGCGCTGGTGAGGGTTGATACCTCAGCCCATCATTTGCCTAGTACCATTTCCATATTCAATTATACCACTATTTTCAACCTCAAATCCCTTCCCTTTTTTTCCTGGCCAAACTGCGGTCCTGAAAAGGATTACAACCATGTGTGACCTCAACACTGGTCTTAGCCCTGCTTAAACTCCCTTATGAGATGCAAGGCCCACAGCTGTTCTCCAACATCCCTGTCCTGGAGCTGTTGTCCTGCTCCTCTTCATGCTACAACACACCTGACCAGGGTGTCCAGCTCCTCTTCCACTGTTCAGCAACATTTTGTCCCTTTCTTCTTCCCCTTCTTTTCTTTGTTTTGTCTTTCTTAGCAGAACTATATCCCAGTCTTTCTCCTCCTCTTTTACTTTTTTAACACTTCTGATCCATTCAACTCCCATCCACGGGCATTTTTCTACAGTTTAACACTTGGCCGCTCTTTCTCTGTTTGGAGTCTCCCCATGCTTCTTTGCCAGCTTCAACCGTTACAGGGAATATCACTTGACCTGTCTAGCAATTTGTGTGCATTAAAGAAGGGACAAATTTACATGAGAAAAATGAAGAGGTCTTTTCACAAAGATGCCACCTCTGACTCAAGAAGCCCCTAAATGACAAGCTGGCAAAGGCTGGGAGGATAAATGGGATAGATCACTACACATTGCTCCTGCTGGAGACTTGGTCCTGAGCTAGATGGCTTTTGGCCTGACCTTCATGGCTTTTCCAGACACCATCCTTCCTCGATTCATTCCTTTGACCGGCTGCCTCTGTTCATCCTCTCCAGCCACCAGTACAGCTACTGTCCCAACTCCCTTTCAGGGAGCACCGCGCTCTGCCACCTCTGCTGTCAAGTTCTGGTTTTTTTTGTTATTATCCCCTTGCTGTGCCTTCCAGTTGACCTGTGCTGCTGCTGTCCCAGCTGCTCATGCCCTGCATTTCCCTGGCTCCCAGTAGAGGGCTGTCAACTCGCTCTGCTCTACAAGCTGCTCCCCTCACACCAGCCAGCTGCCACCTTCCCAGGGAGCCCAGGGGAGCCTGAAAGAGTTGGATAGTTCAACTCTAAGGTTAATGTAAGGTCATGCTGGTTTATTAACTGAAAATAATGGTCGAACACACATACCATTTAGAAGAAATAAGGCTTTGTCGTTGTTGACTTAGCCACTGCAAACTCTGCAAGCATCCATAAAAGAAGCCTGACCCATCAGATACATACAAACTGGTAAAAAAAGATGCATATGCATTTTGAAGAGCTAGCCTATTCATGACATGTATGACATAAGCTTTGTATAAATCCCAAATATTTTCAAAACCAGCAACTGGTGTGTTTGCAACCAAGAAACCAGGACCAATGCAGACCCTCAATGCATCAGTAACCTTTACACAGGCTTCCACTTGTGGTAACAACATGGAAATAACCAGCTGTGTGCCATCTACTGAGGAGACCACAAAAGTAACCAGGCTTCAGTTTCAGCCTGAGATGAGTCTCATGCCTTTCCTTCCTTAACTATTTTGAACTCACGTTCGCTTTGCACTCCAGCCAAATAGAAGTCTCTAAATGTCTCTCTTTAGAGTCAAAGCTCAGCAGTACTCCACAGTCCTCTTCCATGCCCCCACCAGCTGCCTTTCACACCACTGACATTTTATTGTTTGAAATCTAGTCTGACTGGCTTTCAGAAATTTCCTCCACCCTAAGACCTTGTCTACTTCTCTCTTCACACCTTCAGAAGGTCCTCCATAGAACATCCTCTAACTGTGGCAAAGATCTTGAGTTGTTTTTCCCTCCACATGTATCACTGACTTAGAAATACCAACCTTTCCTATTCCATTTACCTGGAATAGGAAACCCAGATTTTCTTCTGTTCTTTTCTTCTTTTTCTTGATCACAAGAAACAAATTATTTGCTCCAGAAACACAGCTGCACTAAGGACTTGCATCTATACCTCTATACTCCAGACCTCTTTCCACTTTCAGCAACAGAAATCTCAGCTTTTCTCTATGCATGTGTCTAGCTGTCATTTCAGGTAAACCTCCCTTCCAGATCAGTGTCTGCCCCATCAACCTCTATCTGCAACCTTCTCTCAGTCGCTGTGAGTACTGCCACCAACCTACTTCTGCTCACACCCACAATCTGTAAGTCATCATCCGCTTGAGCTTCTCTTAAGTCCTCCAACCCTGGCTCTTTCTAAATCTTGCTTATTCTACATTATCTATAAAATGTGACCTTTCCTTCACAACCACCTGCAGTCTTTTCATCCAGCTCTCTTATCTTGCCTGCAAATTATTACAGCATCATTCTCTTTAGCTGTGATGTAGGAAAACCTGCCAAGTTTACATTCAACTTGCAGAAGGATGAAGAAAGCACAGATAAAATCTTCTCTGCAGATGAAAGCAAAAGAGAAAACAAAATAAGAGGGCTGTAAATAAATGTGTCTTCTCTCTTCTCAGCCTATTTCTTACCCCTATGTGAATTATCCTCACTCCCTTTGTCTGGGATGTCAGGCTGTGCAGCTGAGTTTTCAGGTTTCCAAGTTTTCAAGATCCCTGCATTTTTGCAATGCTGACAAACAACAACAAAAAGTAATCCCAAAAGCCATGCCCTCAAGTGTTTAGATGGTTTGTAGATATGACGGTGTCACTCTTACAATACTCTTACTCCTCTCATCTGTGTCCCTGTTAATACTCCATTAACAGCTACAGGCTGCTCTAAGGCAGCCCTTCCACAGTGGTGTCCTGGTCTTTTAAGCAATAGTCATGGATGTGGTTTTTGCGCTTTGTTGAAAAGCAAACACACCCAGGGCCAGCATATTCAAAAAAAGCTAGTACTTTTTATTATTTTATAGGTTTATTGTTTCAAATAGTATCTGCATATTTGGATTCTTGACTAAGAATTATTATCTCACTTTAACATTTCCTTGGGCAGAAAAAACCATAATGAAATGTCTATCTTAAATAAAAGCAAAAAAAGGAACAAAAAAACCATCCACACATACTTTGCATAAAGCATTAGATTAGAAAATTTTTTTAAGATAGGATGGAAAGTAGAACCAAAATTTTTCAGAATATTGATATACTAAATGTACAGCCCTAAATTTTTATAAACCTCGCAAATAAGTGGTATTTTCCCACATTTTTAGGAATCAGTCCATCTCTTATTACTGTAGAAAATACAATTAGAGCCAAGCTCTCCTTAAAGGAATTTGGAATGTTTTGAAAACAATCTCCTCTCCATAATTGTACAACTTCAGATTGAAGCAAGTGTGATCTGACTGTTTGGAATTCAGGTCTTTTTGTTTTGCAAAACTTTCAGTTTAACTTCAGAATGCTTTCTGTTTTTAAGAAAGTGTTATTTAAAATGTGGCACCTCAAATAAGTTAATGCTATAAAAAACCCCAAATCAAAACCATTTTTAAAGCATACTCCATAAAAAGAGTTTTAAACAGTTTCACTATGAAAGTCTAAGATAAGCATAGGTTTTTTTCCTTAATATATTAATTTAGCACTCATTTAGGAGGTCTGCGATATATTTGCATCTTAGTTTTAACTCATGCAGTGTAGCATTTCCCCAGTCTAATGATTTAATCACTTAAAGCTTATCTATATGTCAGGAAAATTTTATTGTGTAGTTTTGAGTGTATTCTTCCCACATGTGTAAGCAAAATTCATGATTGTAATGGGTTCTCCTCTTCCAGATACTATATGCGATTTTGTTGACAAGCAATAAACTTCAAAATTCCCTTGGGGAAAAAAAACAGTCTTCTACTTATGTAGCTATCACACATACAACTACTCAACTGGGCCAAATCCTCAGCTCAGGACAACACACCCTCAGGCACGTAGCACGAAAACACTACACACAGAGGCAATAAACTGGACCCAAATTCACAAAGACACGTAGGTTTGGCAGGCTCTGCTGTACTTTCATGCACCTAGCTCAAGGGTAGAGTTCACAAACCTGCAACTGGTTCTTCTGCTTCCCAAAAGCAAGCAGACTTGGGATGAGACCCTCTCAATGCCTCCAGTTAAAGCTATGTCACTGCACACAAGGGAATTTAAAATTTGTTAGGGAGAGGGAGAAAGTCAAGGGGAAGAAGAGCCTTCCCTTCCATGACCACGCTCACCTCTGGGTGATGAAGTCAGGCTCCTGTTGCATACTCTCTCCCTCACCCATGACCCTTGCACTCCTTTTTGCAGTGACCTGTGCCTGAAAAGGAGCTTTAAGCACTGTCTAACTTCCTTTCCCACCTCCCTCTTCCCCATCAACCTTGCTTTCAGCTGCTGGGGGAGCACTCACCTGGGAGAGAAGCATTTGAAACCAAGCTTGGCTGGGCATGGACTATCATATACCAGATGCACCAGCCCAATGTTGTCCCTGCATTTCCCATGTGCTCTGAGAATACCACCCTGACTGGGTCCTTCAGGGGACCTGCCATAGAAGTGTCTCTGGCTGTGAACTCCACATATTCTTCAGTGTGATGTGTGTGCCAAGACCGCATATCGTAGTAAAGCTAACACTGGCAGCAGTTCTGGAGATAAGCAGAAGTCCTCATAAACACTTCACAGTCTAAGGACCAAATGGCTAAAGTTGAATTTCTGTGAATTACACAGTTAGTAATATATTGGATGCTTATTTTTTGAGTTTGGTTCTCAGAGTCTGCTCCTATAACTGCTTCTGCGCAAAGCTAAAGATCTGTCTGATCAGAGTCAGCTTCAGGAACTGATGTTAAGATTTCTATCTTTCTTCCTTCATCCTCATTCCACTCTACATGGTTTCTTGGCTTGCATTTCAAATTAGAAATTAGAAAACTAAGTATTCAAAAACACAGCTTTGGTTTTTCTCTCTTTCTCACTCTTTTCCCCCCTGCAACATAATTCATCTATTTTTAAGCAATTACAGACAGTAGTGATAGTATAATCTTGTTGTTTCAATCTAAAATCAGTGGTAAGGGAAGAAAAACAAACCAATGGGATGCAGGTAAACCTCTGAAAGTCATGGGGAACAGAGTGGGGAACAAAGGGCAGCTAGCACAAACAGGTCACAAAAATTGGATCATCCTTAAGAGAAAAATAATTGAGAAAGACAAAATGTACCCATCTCAACTGGCTAGCAATTTCAGGCAACCTCTTGAACAAGCAAGCTGACACTTGTAAAATAATTCTGTGAGCTCTAATATAATAAATGTATGCCTGATACAAAATGATAACTGAAGACAGAATATTATATTAGGACTTTTTGCATTCTGTTCACATTTTGGTAGCGGCTTCCTTATGAATACATTATCATAATAGGAAGTAGAAAAATCAATAGAAAAGACATTAGTTTGGCCATTATTTTGTTAAATTTGGCATACAAACTACCATGTCAATCAGTCCTCAATTCTGCTCATAGCAGCAGCTCCTCTGAGACTTGTCAAGGGAAGATAGGCCACAAAAAGCCCACAATCCATAAAAAGTAGATCACTTCCCTTTTATTCCTATAACTCACAGATTAAGGCTTCCAACAGAATCTGGAAGCAATCCTGCAGGTTTGTACACACAATCCCCCCCCCGTTTTTCTTAAGTGGATTCAAGGCTCATGATCTGCACATTGATCTTACTAAGACCAGTACTATGATTCTGGTTCTTGATCTTAGCACAAAATAGATTTGTGTTCAAGTTACAGTTGGTTGAACACAGTTGATTAGGATGTCCCTCAATAAAAACCCACAAATCTCTGAAGAGGTTTCTAAATGCATTCCCATGTCCTTTTTAGAACCTCTGTGAAGAACAACTAAAATTTGGTCAGACCAAGCAATCTTGGCCCAACACCCTGTCTCCAGAAGTGGCCAAAAGCAGATGACAAACTGAAGAATGCAAAAACAGGGCAAGCACAGGGGGACACTGTTCCTTACACCACCTAAGCTCAATGTTGATAGCTCATCTCAGCTTATGCTTTCCTTACAGAAAAAGCTATGCTAATTCTTCTCCAGCACGTCATATTATCCAATTACTTACCACATCTACTTGTGCTATGTTTTATCTCTAGACATAGTGCCTTACCCAGTATGGAAACAGAATGTAGTTCCTAGATGATCTTTGGTACCCTCTAAGGAAGACTAACGTGTCGTTACCTTATTTTTGCTCCTCTGACACTGAGATCAGTTTAAAGAACAGGTGACACACCTTAGTTAGTAGTTCAGCAATTTCAGATTTATGTTTCGTATGAACTCCTGGATCAATATACCTACTGGGTCCTAGCAATCTTTCCTTCTCCTTTACCTCCTCTCTACAGCAGACCAATAAATGGCCCACATGCCCAAATCTACTACCACACGTGTCTCTTGTTCAAGAGCACAATTCCCAGAGACATGGTTCAGATGACTTGTCAGCTATTCACGTTGCTTGAGAAGGGCACAGTCTCAAACGATACAGTTATCATTATCGGTGTACTCGCTGTCAGTGAAGCTTTTATGCCAATGACATAAAAAAATTTAAGTATAACAAAAATGTTATAAATTAATTTTAATAAGTAAAATATACACCAGGAAGACATCAAATTACAAAATGCTGCATCACAGTCTAATAACAAACATTTTTCTTTCAAGAAATTCTATCTTTGACGCATCCTATCTTTCTCACTCTAAATTCAGTATTGATTTTAAGGAAAAAAATAATTCCTTAATGGGTTTTCTGCTTAATGTTTTCCATGCAAGTCTACAGAAACAAGAAAAATACAGCATAGTTAGCTTATTTCCTACGTTTTGATGAGAAAGCTAAAGGTAAGTATTTATTCCTTTTTAAATTAAGCTACTCTTAGGTATTACAGGTTCCTTATTCTTGTGTTTATGTAGAAGTTTAGAGGTATATTTGCTTAGAATTGGCTGGATTTCTATACCATAGGAATAAAAAATTTGAGAAACCAAATTGGCTGTGACAAGGTATCTTTTCAAGACAACAGCTCCTTATCCACAGATGCTGTTAATTTGTTCAAAAAGGAAAGAAATCTACAAAACATCCAAAAAGCAAAAAAACCCTGCAGCATTTTTTCCTAATTAGGGGGTTAAGTCATGGCAAAAAACTAATGCATCGATTTTCAGTAGTATTTTTACTAGGTATTCCTGCTCACAAAGCAGCATGAGACATAAATTAAGAGCATACCTTTCTCCACTATCTACAGTGCCTCAGGGTCTACAGCAGTAGACAACTTCCTCCCCTTCCCCCAGGTACTCAGAACCTGAATAGGAAGAAGGCCCTGACTAACATCTAGAGATGCTCAGCGAAACACCAATGAGTAAAGAATCACAAAACTGTTGGCTTGAAGGGACCCCTGAAGGTGATCTAGTCCATCCAAGTGGTGCTATCGCAATGCTAGATCAGGTCAACCATGCCTTTGCCTACCCCTTTTCAGTATGGTTGCTGCTCAGGCAATCACCTCCCAGCCTGTACTGACAAGAAAGGAATTAAAATCCATAGACTAGCCAAGTGCTTTAACTTCTGAACTACTGTGTAAGAGAAATACCTGCTATCATAAAGTAGCCCTGTTTTATTTCACTCCTTTCTCCTACTTGTAATATTGAGTAAATTCAGACTAAATTGGCACATTTTTTTTTGAAAACAGACAAACAAATTTTACTTTGAAATACTTTTAAAAGTGAACATTGAACAGACCCCATGGACTCCTCCAAAGACATGAAACTTCAGTAGCTCTTAGTATAACTATTGTGGCAAGTTCAAAAATGAGGACTTATTTAAGAAAAGTACACATCCACATTTTAATCCAGCAGCACACAGACAGTAAAGAGATAGACTCGTGTCACAAACAGCAACATTTTTAGACTTGTGGAAAGAAAACCAACTACAGAATGCAGCCTCCAGTGACATCGGGTTTATTTTGAATATTGACTTTGTCAACAGAAGTTTCTCTGAAAGTGTATTTATTTTCTTAGCGCACACATTTCCCTTCACTAAATACGCATGGAAGGTAAGTTATGTTAATGTCCTTGCAGTGTAAAGAGGCATAGGAAAAACAAACTTTTCCAAACATCTGTCAAAGTAAGCAGAATCTGCCCAAGACTTGTGGATCTTGGCATCGCGAGACCTTTTTCTGTAAATCCATGTGTCATTACTGTCCATTCTCAGCTTTGTAAGAGCATGAGTCACATACATTACTGGAGAATCCAGTCAAATCTCCTTACATCAATCTTAGGGAAAAGCACAGCAACTAGGCCTGAACTGTTTCAGAAATACATGCACTGGTGCTTAGGAGACAGCAAAATCCAAAACTATGGACACAGAAAGATTTAAAAATTAATCTTATTTTTATCTCTGTATGTTCAGCTAGTCAAAAAAGCAACCAATGTGAGGATAGGAACAAAGAGCCAAACAAAACAACTTTATGCTGCCATGTAAATTTATGATGAACTCACACCTTCAGTGCTGTACATCATCTTTTGTTTTCCTTGAGACAAGTTAACCAAAACTAAAAAAATAAAGAGAAAGCAACAAGAATAATCATAGATGTTCCAAGACATCTTCGGAGAACTAAAAGGACTGCTTCTGTGAGGAAGAGAGGTAACTAAGGAACAGAATAGGCATCTATGAAATCATGAATGGTGTAGAGATGAATGAAGAATGACTCATCAATTGTCTTCACAATACAAGAAATATGATGCTTTCACTTAAATTATCAGGCCACTGGAAGGGGTGCTTTTCAAAAAGTAGTTGAACAAAATTTACTAAAGGTAGGCCCCTGTGTTGCTGTGAAACACATCAGTAGGAACATAACCTGAACTCAGAAGCCCCATAGTTGTAGGTTGAGAGAGGCCCAGGGAGAGATCCCGCTCCATCTGCCCTTTTTTCTGTCTGTTGCGTAAGGCTCTTTGCTCTTGCCCAAGACAAGATAATGGGCTGGTAGACCTATGGTTCAATATAGCAGATCAATTCTTGGGCATGGCTATTAATATTGATACAAAAAGATAAGAAGTGATTTTCAATACTCAAATATTCAGGTAATATGCTCATATAAGTATGAATGGAAACAGCTAGAACATTAATTTGCAGCAAGCAGTTAGCTAAATAATCCTGATCTTCCTCCATCAGCTCTTGGTCTAGCTAAATACTCATAACTTATGAAGCATACTGTTAGTCTGCAATCAAACAATAATTTTAAAATGTAAAATTAACTTTGCCTTCCAAAGACTGACTAATAAAAAACATCTGGAGGTTGTCTGCATACACCTGAGGGGCTGCCAGCTCAGCATTTGCTCTAGAGACTGTTCAGTTCCCTCCACCTCACACAGAAGGTACTGCCAAAACAAATTTCAAGTCCAACTTCTGTGTTGGGTTGTGGGGGGCATACTTCCAGGGCTCTGTGACGTCAGTAAGAGTTTGCTGGAAGACAGTTATCATATTTGAAATTCCTCCTGGAAATTAGCAAGGGAAGAAGTTAAATATTTTAATACTTGAATATTCAGGCATTTTCCACAAGTCTAATTTTACTAGAAAAGGGGAATCTGTCTCCTTACTCTTCATTCAATGTATTACTGGCTTTGGCTGCTGCTTGTTGGAGGATTATTTTAGTTCAGGGAGATTTTGACAAGAAAGGGTGTTCTCAATTATTTTAACACTGCTGTTGCAGTAGTAGATGAACTACCCGGTTTCTTACTGAAGGAAAAAATTTTAGTTGCCTTGGCTTCCACAGTTTATCTAACATAAACTATACAGTGTTTTACTGAAAGTGAACAAATTAAGATTGAGCTGAACTCACAGATTCTCTCTTGCCTTCAAAACCACTAAGATTATGACCCTCAATAGTCCGAGAGCAGTTGGAAGCAGCACCTCAAATACCGGTTTGCAACTGCGCACACAGGCATTACGGACTCTACACCAAGGGTTAAAAGGAAGACAACTTTTTGACCCAAGGCATGCACTATATTTTTAGTCTCCTATTTTTCCAACATTACTCAACGCAGATACTACTAGCTATCAATATCAACCTTAAGCTGGAGTGGTTAGCAGGCTGCTTCTTCAGAGACGCATGTTGGATGCCACGATCAGAGCTTTGGCTTAGTATCACCTCTTCTTATTTCTTATCCCATTTGGGCATAGCTGGAAAGAATTTCTTCCTGGTTCAACAAGGTCTGCTTATATCTTCCTTTTCCAGCTACTGTAAGGCACCCACATACTATCTCAGCCTAAAACCAACACTGTATTCCTCTTGCTGAACACAGAAAAACAAAACAAAACAAAACAGAACAAAGATGTTCTGATGAGTGCTAATCATTGAAGTTTTCTGAATTGTCTTGTACTTAGAAAAAGCTCAGCTGTGAACTTTGATCTACATTTTACAAAAATACCAAAATAAGCTCTAGTAAAGAATAGGGTATTCCTTACTTTCTTCGAAGACAATATTCTCTCTCCTGGGCTCCTTCACACTGCCTGACAGTGTTTGCTTTGTAGTTCTTCTGTCTTGATTGTTCGAGTCTGGGGACAGGCAGCTGAAGCCAACTAGTTTGGCTTTTTAATTAAAATTTTAGCACCCACAAGATGTGTCTTAGAATTATACCTAGAAACTCCATTAAAAAAAAAAAACAAAACCAACCAAAACCTAACAACTACTCCAAATTGCAAATGCACAGTACAACCACCAATAAAACAAGAAGTAAATCCTCCCAAGTTTTCAGGATAACAGATACATACGTGCGGTTTTTCCATTACCATCTAATATTGACTCTAAAATCAAAAAATAACGTTTAAATATGTCAAAATTAACTATTTTGCTGTTGATCCTTTTATCAGAAACCCACAGATAAAAGAATTATTCCCAGAGCAGACCCTACCATCTCAAGTATCAGGAGTGATGCTGCCTCCAGTAACAAAGCCTCCAGCTCAACACCACCTGTTATTGTGCAGCTACAAATTATCAATGTGGAAGTCTGTGCCATGTTTCACACTAAAAATTGTGCAGACAACAAAAATCATACCCAAATTCTCATCAAAATAAACAACTCAGAGGCTCTCATGCTGACTGAATAATTCTTGATCACATATAATTCAGTTTAAGTTTCTGTTTTACTTTTGACAAAGCCACTGCAGATAATCCAGACAGCAGCAGTAGTGTGTGAATCTAAGACTCTAATACTGACACCTGGATATCATCTTCTGGGACGTGCACAGTGCCTTGCCCACTGGTGAGTCACTAACCGAGCCACCTGGATGTTACCCAAACCCAGCATTTTGACCCTCTATATTTTGTCATTCAACACTGAAGTGTTTAAGAAGCTTGCCTTATCTATTTAGGTTATAAATCTCAGTGGCAAAGACCACCTCTCACTTTTATAGTACCTGGTATAATAGGGCATAAGGGCTGACTGATCCTATAAGACCTACCCAAATACAGATGAAGAGTAGAAGCAGTATTTATACAAGGTGGAATAGTGGCACACATGAAGTGGTCAGAGGAAGGAGAAGCTCTGACCCAGACAAACAGAGTAGTGGGTGTTAGATGTACCTGAAGTATTCATACCTCACAAAATAAGAATTGCCCCTGGAAACTTCATTACCCAGTCTTACAAACTTGAATGCAGCCATGTTGATTTCACTGCCCTTACTTCACTCATGTAAATGCTGGTACGATCAGCAACTTATGTTAGGGTTTAACTTTTGTATACAGCTGCAATCCAAATAAGCTCTGCAAAAGTATGGAAAGAAGGCATTGCATAGTCCTTCAGCTGGCCTGCTGCACCGGAGCAAATTATTACTTACGCAATAAGCAATAATCATTTTGGTATTACTCATCACTATTTCCACAGTGTGGGGGGAAATCATTAAAAGCTTTCTGGAAAAAAGACTCTTTTTTGGACATTTATTCCAGTCTTAACAAGGAGAAGCACCACCAAATTTAAGTGCCACTTTCTAGACCCAGCATTACAAGAGTCATGCCAATGTTCTACAGGGAGCTCTTACTGCTACTCCAGTTTTTATGTACTGACATCTATTTGAAGAGAATATAGTCATTTTAGTCCACCATTAGGATTGTCCATCATTAGGATGCATTATGCAACTCACTACTAACACAATACTGAGAGGATAAAAAAATTACAGTTACATTCTCCACAGATAGTGAAACAAAACTCTCCTGCAAATGTCTCCGCAACCGATCTCCCATGGCTTCTGCACGTGCACAGTATGAACTTCCACACTGAAGAATTAAAAGCAGAAGTTCTGGCCTCTGAATGCAGTTAACTGCCACACCTTCTCTCCCCAAAGAATAGTTACAGCTGCCTACTTTCAATGCACCTTATATTGCAGAAGCTAAATTCTGTGTACCACTGCCTCCGCTCAGCGATCTGTTTAATTTTATTTTATGAGCAATATCACTGGAGGCAAAAAGGGCTTCTTGTACAGTTAAAGGTATCACGGCCCAAATGCTCAGCATTTTAAAGAATTAAGCAACTATTAAGCAACAGGAGCTATATACATATCATAAACTGTAGGAGAATATTAATCTCCTCTCCAAGAGATCACATGGACAGTTCAACACTGACACTTTCCAACCACCTTTGTCTAGAAATCCTGCCCCTGAAAGTCATAAAAGATTTTAGTTCCAATTCACTGACAAAATTTTCACAACAAAGATTTTATAAGGCATGATTTCTTCATTTTAGTGGATTAGACTCAGTATCACATACAGCTCCACAGTTATGCATAAATTATTCACAATCTAACACTACAGTCCATGCAATTACAACAGAAAAATATATTGCCGGAGTTCTCTGTTATATACCTCTCTTATATAGCTCTTTATTTTACAACTGTCTTTGGATGGGCTCTGCAGAGAAATATGTTGTATTTCCTCTTAATATTGTATTTTTTCACAAGTGCATGTCAGAATATAGAAAACAGTAACTTCTATAAATTTCTTGCTGAGTCACATTCAGTTTTCAAAGAAGTTGAGAAATACTTGATTGACATATGCTGGGGGAAAGGAGCTGCCAAGAAAGCAGGGAAAGTGATCTGGGCAATCATAGGCCCATCATACTGGCACTCATGTTAAAAATCTGTGCCAGAGTTGGAAGAATATGGACAGAATAACAACATCAAGTTATATTGAACAGAAGATGCAACTAAATATACCAAAACTTACTGGGTCACCCTAATATGACCACTGATAAAAAAGTATAAAACAATAAAAGTGATCTTCTAGAGAAAGGAAATTTAATAAACCTGTCCTGTTCAAGGCTGCTGAAAGGCATTTTTTGGGATGCCACAGGCAAAGCTGTTAAAAAAGCTGCAGAAAATGGGGTGAATAAAAGAGCTGCAAGGTAGATAGGGTAGCAGAGAACCTTGAGGGCAGGAGTCAGAGAAATGGGCTGAAATTCAAACAATATGAAGTGCCACACTGTGTAGTTATACATGTTGCTATATGTTAGAAGCTTCTTAGCTGAATACAACAGAAAAAGCAGAGATGACAGCTTAGGACTCCTGTCAGTAAAGTGAGAGAGGACCAGAAGCAAACTTTTTCAAGGCTTTGATGAAATTAAAAGGGTTATAGAAGGTGGCTTCTTGTAATTGCAGGGGCCAGCTCTCTGACCCAAAAGTCCTCTCCAGAAATTGCATTTTACTTCACATAGCAAGTTACCATCAAAGTTTAAATGCTTCTCCAAAAGTAAATGAGAGACGTCTGGCTGGGAGGCCTCCTAACAAAATACATCTGTAATGAAATGTCTGTAATTGTTACAGTTGTTGAACATGAAAAGCCCATTACTGGGCACACATAAAACAGTCTGACTAGCTAACTGGTCCCATCTGCAGAAACTTTGTGATGAAGTGATAACACAGTACAGATAGCTGGAGCCTCTGCACTGAGTAAAACAGGAGCATCACTGATGCAGTTATGGCACTGCAAATACATTAGCACTCCTCCTTACAGAATTTAGGCCCCAAGTCTTCAGACCCACCTAACATTATGGGAACAAGAAATTTTCACATATGCAGTTCTTCTTGGGGAAATACCACTTTTCCTTTTTAGATCTTTGTAGCGACACAGAGCTAACCAACTGTTCTATAATTAGCTGCCAGACACAGGTTATAACCACCCCAAGGCTGTTTTAGACTTCTTCTGAGTGCAATGACCCTGTGGAAATGTGAAGTCAGACTGGTGCTGTGGTTTTTCCAGTCAAGCTGGATGGTTCTACTCGTGCACTTAAATATTTTGCTAAGTCAGGCTTCAATGGAGGCCAGGATTGCAAACACATAACAACAGGTGCACTGGGTCAGATCAAGCCACCAAACTAACATCATGTCTCTTGAGAATGGTCCACACTGGATAACACATACAAGACCAGGGCAAGCATGTATGATACTGACTGCATCCACTGCCCACCACAGGCCTCAGAGATTTCCGAAAACCACAGACGTCACTTTTGATTTATTAGTTCTCAAGAGATCTCTCTTTCACTTATTTTTTCAGTGTCCTGGTGAACTCATGTTACGTGCTCCATGGAACACTACCTCCTTTTTGTATATATAGCTGTAAAGCAAGGCACAGTCTGACACATTCTGTAATTTGCAGTCATTATGTTTTTCACAGAAGCTGCCGAATATCAGGTACAGATTACTCAGAAAACTTTCATTAAAAATAAAGCAAAGCCATTTTTAAGTCCTCAAAGTAGATAAAGTCCTATTTTCAAAGTTAGTGTGAATCAACATATCCCTGAATCTACAGTAGGTCTGAGACAACAGCTCTGATAGCCTTTAAAGCAATTTAACAGTCAGCATGGTGAACTCATCTTGCAGAGAGATATGTTCTGAAATGGGAGTTTGCCTCATGTACTCTAAAAGAAAATTGGCCTTGATATACCACCTACGTGCATCCTGTCCAATGATTTTTCTTCCCTACAGAAACTGAGGATGCTGCTTCTCAGATCCAAATTAGGATAATTTGTTTTTAGGAAGACCTTAGGAAAGGAGCCCCCCAAAAAGTTAGCAGTAAGATGAGAAAGAAGGTGAGAAGTCATTTTGCTAGTGATGGGAACTGTAGGGACTTTATAGAAGCGTGCGTTGTTGACCCATTTCAGCATCAATTTTCAAAAAAATGTGCAATGAACACATACAAAATGCTGAAAAATTGCCATTCTCCCCTAAAAGTCTGAGTGCTGGGTTATGCTTAATATTTCATGTTTTAGAAGTTTCTTGTGTTTTAATTCCTCTTGCAGCTTCCAGTAGAGAGGTATATATATTTGCACATACAGTTCTTCCTGTAAGTTCTAATGAAATACATTTGCATTAACTGGCATTTTTATATTTTACTTTATGAAACAGCTCAAACAAATATCCTTTGCCATTAAAAATAAAAATTAAAAAAAGTAATTCCCTAATATTTTTAATTTCAATCATGATGTATGCAGAAATATTTTTAAATTATTCAGTCACTCTTACCACATTTAAAATATGATGGCCTCAAAACACTTACCATGAAGCCAGCTAAGGAATATATATTTGGAATTTTTCAGAGGATAACTAAAAGCAACCCTACACACAGTTCCCATTTTTCTCCAGAGTGGCATCTTCATCTCTGGATTGGGAACTATCCTTCCAGCCATGGAGGAGTCAGCTAGGAGCTTGCTCCCACTTGGTGACACTGGGACAACATCTGTGGTGGTGCAGGAATCCTGATTGCAAAGCAGGAACTCTCTCTGCAGCCAGCCATCTCAGGGGAGGCAAAAGCCACAGCATTAAAGACATCAGGCCATCTCAGAACTTGGGACACAGAAGTCTGAAACTGACTTTGCCTATATCAGATCAGAAAAATGTTTACCCTATTTCTACATGTAATAAAACTTACGATTTTGTAGCTATTGATCTTGTTATCAGATTAAGAAAGTGAAAATATGTTAGAATAGAAAACTTAACCTATGTTCACAGAAAATAAGAACTATTCCTCCATTTCTCATGCATGCCAGTTACTTTAATTCAGTTTTTCTGTGTTGCATAAGAGACTTGCTATAAATTGCAATGAAATTTTACTCAGGTTCAAGTAACTAGATTATACTATGAACACAGTAATTTCTCTGGTACCCACCAAAAATTGTTTTATTATCCTTGGAAGACTAGTGAAGATGCTGCAACTGTGTACAGAAATAGAATAAATACACACTACTTGGCAAGGATTTATAAATGAGCTCTAGTGAAAAGGTTAATTGAGAGAAAATGAAACAGCTGCAAGAGCGTCTATCTTATTTAAGATGGCTTGGTTTAATAGTGTCTATGCTGCTGTTGAAAGGTAGACTGCAGACATTTCCATCTGAGATTATTACTTATCACTGAAATGTGTACAGCATGAAGCAGTACAGAAGTCTCCATGAATTTTTATGTACAGCAGAACACACACAATTGACTGTCATTCACTTTACCTTTCTGTTGCTGACAGTAATATCGGGTAAGCATTTCATTCATATGCTTCCTCATATGGCTAGGTGCTCCATGAAAAGAAACATAATGACAACAGATCAAGTAACAGCCTACTAGTCCAATTTAAAACCTTGCTTGGCTTCTTTTGACTGATTTGGACTCATATGCAAACTAAGTCTGAAACCATATTTATGTAAAGATAGCTTGCTAAATTCTTCACCTTAGTGCTCCACTTCATCTTTTCCTTCAAAGGGAACGATTTTCCATTTCCATATGTGCCTACTAAACACATCTGCAAGCATTAAACAGACAGTGAAGCCAAATCTGTAACAATACAAATCATGTTATGGCTGATGGTAAGAAGAGTCAACAATCACTCATTTTATTTTTTCACCCTGAATTTTGATCTAACAGTGCAAATTCTACCAAAGGTGCAAAAAACATCATTGCAAAAAGTAAAAAAAAAATCAAGTCAGTTACCAAATGAGGAGGAAGAGCAGCAGCAAGCACTGCAATCCCATTTGTGGAGTCCCTGGGCCTTTGTAGATCTGATCCAGTTGTCCAAGGCTACCTACTTGTCGTTTGCAATAGTGGCACAACTGTGGTGTTTAGGTATCTGGTCCGATCCCTTAGTACAAGGCTGGTTGTGTCATGGCAGGAACTATGAGATCTTGGTCCTATGCTTCCAATCTCAAAAGCATACATCATTGGGCTGTAGTTACATGTAGTCAGTGCAGCCAGCTGCTGAAGCATGTATCCGGCCTCCAAGTGTGTGTTTTACAGCTGATGTTGCTGTAATCATTAGCCCTCAAGCTATAGTAATTTAAAGTTGTTTTAAAACTACTGTGGGTATCTCCATGGTAACATATCTTTAGACCTCCCAACTGCAGCATGAAATGAAGTTATCGAAGTTAGCATTGCCAGACAGTTAGATATTTTCCAGCTGGATCTTCCCAGCCACCAGAAAATTTTCATTTATTAGAAGTAAAGCCTTTTGAAGAAGCAGTAAATCAGGTGGACATTTTTATCAAAACATAACCAGAATCTGAGGTAGACTATAGTAAGTTCTGATTGACTTGAAACATTTTTTCCAGAATTATATCTTTGAAATATTTCTCTTGTTGAAGTGACATTTCCAAATCAGCAGGAAATCCAATTCCCACTAACTTCCCATCAGCATACAAGTCAGTTGCCAAGCAAATGTCTGAGCAGAGAAGCAGCAAAAGTTTGGAAGGAGTTTAGAGAGGATGCACAGAAGACTATCTTTCCTGTTTTATGCTTAATCCTGTGACAGGAAGCAATGAAAGTACTGTTTTAAGTCACACAACTGTGCCATGATTTTTTTCTGTCCATGGCATACACGGTAGCAGAAGATATGCCTACTGTTGTCAGATACACATCAGTGTTGACAATACTTGGAATAGGCAGATAGAACTGCTCTCCTCCAGAGTGAGTAAGAACGTAACTGATCATCAAAGAATGAATAAAGAGACTTGGCAGCTGGTAGACACAGGATGTGAACTGTGACCAAAAAGACCAAGAAGTCCACACGTTGAAATGTATCCTGCTTTGATCCCATTCTCAGCAATGGCAACACCTCTGCAACTGGTCAAATGGGAAAAAAAAACCCAACCAACAATCAAAACTAGAGGGGAGACACCAGAAGATGACTCACCCAACCTGCAGACAAGCATACACCAAGTCTGCATACAAACATACAAAAGGATCGCCCATCATCCAAAGAAGGTAGACTATACCCTTCAGTGATTCTATGCTGAAAGGATGAGTGAAAAATAAAAATCCTGTAAGAGAGAGAGTGGCAGATCAACAAAAGGGAGTGGTGGCAAGAAGCACTGCCAACATCTCCAAGTGATGCAAATCTGGTATGTTGCACCTATGCCATCCCACTACCTCCTTCACTCATCAAGGAATGTTGAATACTTACCCTGATAAGTTAGGAGTGAGGCATTTGAAGAAGCAGCACTGCCCAGCCCAACTACTAGCTACAGCTGAAATAGCTAAGGCCTGTGTGGGAGACATGCTGCCAGCTGTTTTAGTCCCTGACAGCCCATTAACCAGAAGAGGAGATTTCAGGCCCCAATCATTTATTTCTATTGAATTAAGAATAAAACATGGGGAAATTTTCAGAAAATTTGAATAGCCTTTTGCCCATTGCTGTCTTCCTATCCGAAAAAAGCCAAATCTTCTTCTTACTGATGTCAGTGGAGTCTTTCCAGGAGCAAGATTTTCATCCTGACATATGGAGTGGTGACTTCTGAATTTGGCCATTTTTACCAGACTACATGTATGAATTGCACATTTCTGCACTGGGGCTGGAAGTGCAAAACAGTACATATATGTTGCATGTATGTCTAGTATCCATTTTACAACATCAGTAACACAAACTGAAACACCTTGCCACTGTGAGTAAGTTGCCTCCATTTTCCTTCATTTTGTTCCAGTGGACCCTGTGCAGCTATACTACATGAGTTCCCAAATAAAACAAGGGTATGTTGAAGACATTCTCTACTCAATTACTGTTTAACATGCTCTACACCAAAGATGTATGTGTATCATAAAATACCAATTTGTAAACATACACATACCTCAGACTTGGATAGGTAAACTGCATTACGTATTGAAACCAGAGAATAAGCGTGAGCGTGGTAATTAAGGGTCATCATTTCACAGGCAACCGTCTGCATTAACCATGAAGGAAACAGCATTCTCTGATAAGACTTTACATGTGAGCTACAGAAGTACAGAGCCCTTTTTGATTTTAAGCTATCTGCAGACTATTTGCAATCGAATGAAAAATAACAATAAAGTGAACATGAAAGCACGGCCCTAAAGGAGTTACTTTCAGCACAGCAGAAAAATCTTTCAAATCTAAGGCAAGGCCACAGATGTCTTACAGCTCTAAGGGGAAAAAAAAATCCTTGATCTAAAAATAGCCTCTTGTATAAATCTGGTGGAACCCATGAAAACGATTCCCTTCTTTGAAGATGATTCATTACTGAACTCTTTGAACTGTATGGATGGTCCCTAAGCCACCGAAATGCCAGAGGGCCAAAAAAGATCTGTATGTGCATCGGCTGTTCTAGTTAATGCATATCTGCAAACAGACAACAAAGGAACCTTCCAAGTTGATAGGGTAGGAAAGAAACAAACAAATGTAAGCCCAAAGTCTAAAACTACTGGTTTGAACTATTTTTTAAGAGAGTTTCTCACCACCTGCCAGTTTTTCTTCCTGAACTCTGTAAGCATGTGTTGGGACAAAATGGTAAGTATTAGGATAAAACCCAGCAACACACCGAAATACAAGATTTTGTTCCGCATACATTTGTGAGGGCCCAAACCCCACAGAGAATCATATAGATCTAATTCACTGCAGGATCTTACCAGAGGTCATACAATATACTCACGTTTTTGGTTGAGTGTAACACTGATCAGTCCCACTAGTTTTTATGTTATTGATAATTTTATGATATTTCACTTTCTTAAACAGCTGGCTTCATACCTGAAAGAAAAAGTCTGATATCTCTAACACAAGGATGCACAGAATCTAAATTAAAATGATGAAATTTTAAATATATATATTTTAAAGACTGGCACAACTCTTGTCTTGAGCTTGAGTCTTTAGTAATATCTATCAAACACACGATTTTCAGTCTATTAATGGTGTGAGAAACAAACAAGTTCTGTTGCTCACTCCAAGCCCATCTGAAGGACCAGAGTAGTAGCTCTGTCACATTGAAACAAGGAAGAATGCCAGAATGCACTGTTGCACCAAATAAAGTGACAACATTTATACAAAGTCACTTTTGAAAGAAAAAAACTTCCATGAAGATTAAATTTATTCCCATGCACCAGACCCACAGAGCTAATACACTGTGTGAGTCCTCTCCTGGCAAAATCCTATCTGGGCCTGGAATATAGGAGCGTATGCTGTCATTTCACAAAGTTGTACCAGAATTATCTCCATATTACAACAACTGTGATTGTTACGCCCTGCTTGGTGGTTTGGGGGTTTTTGTTGCTGTTGTTTTGTTTTGGTGGGGTTTTGTTTTCATGGATTTTTTTTTTGGTTTGGGGGTGGTTTTGGTCTGTTTGTGGTTTGGGGCGGGGGGCAGTTCTTTTCCCCCCTTTTGTCAAAGCTCCCTTCAGGACAAGACCCTCCCAGCAAGCTCTTTTTCCTGTCTTGTAGTAAAAGCACTGATTTAGCTACCAGAGTTCTTCCCCAACTGTCACGAAACCACACAAACCAGCATGGTTTGTCTGGAGCAGTACTCCAGACAAGGAGAAAAAATGTGTGAAGCTAAGAATTTTTCTCCTTTCAAGAGTATAGAGCTTGCACTGGCAAACAGACTGGTTAGTAGTCTTCAATTTGTCTAGATAAACATTAGATACTTCTCTCTTGCTCTCAGATATTAAATTACAGACATTTAGAAGGAGTCCTCTGCTGTTGTGATGGTTTGGTGTCCTGGTTTCAGCTGGGATAGAGTTAACTTTCTTTCTAGTAGCTGGTATAGTGTTACGTTTTGGGTTCAGTATGGGAAGAGTGTTGTTAACACTGATGTTTTCAGTTGTTACCAAGTAATGTTTAGACTAAGTCAAGGATTTTTCAGCTTCTCATGCCCAGCCAGCAAGAAGGCTGGAGGGGCACAAGAAGTTGGGAGGGGACACAGCCAGGACAGCTGACCCAAACTGGTCAAAGGGGTATTCCATACCATGTGACGTCATGGCTAGTATATAAACTGGGGGGAGTTGGCCGGGGGGGGTGCATCAGGAACTAACTGGACACCAGTCGGCGGGTGGTGAGTAATTGCATTGTGCATCACTTGTTTTGTAAATTCCAATGCTTTTATTATTGTCATTTTATTATTGTTGTTACTATCATTATTAGTTTCTTCCTTTTTGTTGTATTAAACTGTTCTTATCTCAACCCACAAGTTTTACTTTTTTTTCCCCCAGCTCTCTCCCCCATCCCACTGTGGGGGCGGCGGGGTGAGTAAGCGGCTGCATGGTGCTTAGTTACTGGCTGGGGTTAACCCATGACAGTTGGGAAATAAAACCACAGAAAAGCAAAGACTATTAGGTGACTTTAGGCAGCAATGGATACATTACTACAACTTTGGAACACAGAACACCATCTATGCATTTCCTGTTGCAGTGAAACCAATGTATGATTGAATTGTTTTAGAAGCTCATTAAGAGTACCACAAATAAACTCCAGAAATAGCATGTTCAAGATGATTGCTACAATCCACAAAATTTCTTAGCACTGAGTTGCAAGCTACATTTTTGTTGTGTAACTATAAGATCTGGACAGAAATCACTAGGTTCAGACATCACATTTCCTCAAGACTTCCAAGTGTCATCGGCATCCTGTGCCATCAAGACAAATCTTTTTTTTCCCAAAAACACCTCTCTACCCACACGCCCCTTCAGCCCCACTCCCTTTGGCTTAAGTTTCTGTCCTGGCCTCCTCCAGCCCATAACAGATGCTCCTTCCACAACAACCCCAACTTAGGCTAGATTGATTACTTTCTTTTCACTTGAACAATGATGTCTCACTCTGCTTAGCCCATCTCAGCTCTTCACTTCATCCATCTCTTCTCTAACCATCCACTGCACCCTCATAGTACTCTAGATGACCTTTTTTATGTCTCCAAAAACCTCCAGAACAAAGGTAGCCAAAGATTTCCCAGGTTTCCACCAGTGCACTGTTGCAGCTGTCCAGATCTCCATGGGGACAGAAGCGCTGTCCAGCAGCTGCAGCCCATTGCACCATGTCCATGACCCACTGACCACATCCACGAGAACATAAGAAATCAAAACTTTTGAGATGTCTTGCTATCCTGGCTTCCCTCACTTTGCAATCTAAGACAAAGGGAAGCAGCTTGAAACAAAGCCGCAGCAAGGTGTTTGACATGGCAGTTACTCAGCTCTTCCACAAGTCACAACACTGTCTGGCACAAAAGCACAGCTTGAACCATTTAATACATGTGAATGGTTTTATTCTGAAATGGAGCATACCACCTTTTCCTGACAGCTTGTGTTATTTCCCAATATAATTAAACAGCTGTTTAGGAAGTGGCTTTCTTTGCGACAGGAGGAAGTAGCGATTCATCAGGGTGGGACTCTTTGGAATGGATGGATTTCAGGGAAGCGGTCTCAGAGCCAAGAGGAAGAGAAAACCACAATAGCCAACAGTCCAGGAGACAGGAGGCAGTGAACTCACATGGAAGAACCTCTTCAGACTCTTTCAAAACAGGGAACTGAACTTGGGTGTCTCCTCCCCAGAAAACACCCTAGCCACCATATTACCACCTACCCTAGGGTCTCTGAGTTTCAAAAGAAATTTGATTCACTTTGGAAATGAACACACACAAAAGTTAAAGCCTTATTTCCCCCCTCCTTTTCTAAAAGAGATTTCTTGGTTTTCTGGCTAGCACAATGGCTTTATAAGTTGCTTTTCATAAATGGACACAATGATTATTAAACATAACTGCAGGAAAATGACGATCATTGACAACATTCAAGTTCACAGTGCCTTCAGACAGCCTTCCAAATCTGCAAAGGGGGAAAAAGAAAGCCTCTTTTGCTGTCCCCGTGGGAAAATGGCTGATGTAAGAGCAAAGGGAAAATGGAATGCTGGAAGCAGCTCCAAAGTTAACTTCAGAGACCTCGTGCCCAATTCCACATTTAATTAAGCTGATTTTTTTTTTTTTATAGCACTAAAATGTATGCCGCTGGTAAGTATATCACTATTTTGATTAAAACATGCATAAAATGAGAAAGGAAACAGACTTCACCCCTCCAAATATAGACAAATAAATTGTAATTAAATCTAACAAGTTACAGCACTACATGCAAACTGGCTGTGAGCAAAGTTTATCCTAGGCTTATAAATAGCTGTTGAATAGCTTGTTTTCCAATAGCTACATTGCTTCAAAACTCCATTCTGCCCATTTCAGCTCATTGCCTTACCTTGCAGTGGACATTACTGACCCTACTAATGCAAAGTCTCTCAGCTAACTGTTGTTTCTCTGGATTTCTTATTTAAGCACAATTTCACAGCATCTATACACACGCTCACACTTGACTGCATTTTCTGTGAATTCTGTGTGCTGGAGTCCAGGCGGCCCAGATCTTTGCAAATCCGGCTCCACTCTTCCATGCTATGAAACCAACTGACACGAGCCCAGTTTTTCCATCCTTTTAGAAAGCAAACTGCCTCTTCAGATGCAGTATGAATCTAGGGCAAGAGATCAACAAATTGTAAATCTACATCAAAATTAGTTCTGTATTTTCAAAGTGAGTAACTCACAGTATTAAGAGCTTAATATTGAGACTAATAAACCTAAGCTCTACCCTTTTTGTATTCAAGATACGAAATATTTGGCACTGGCTGTCCAAATCAGTGGGTAGAGATGTACAGGGATTTTTTTTAACAATTCTCCAGAGTAACTATCTATTCACAGAGTCAGTCTAAAGGAACAGAATGTCTCTAATACATTTTGTTCTTTTATAGCTGACAATACAGGTGAGAAAGACATTTATAAATAATTGGAAGCTGAAGGCTGGGGCAGTGGTTGGCACAAATGGTTGACCTGCAAGGGAAAAATAAAGCTCATGAGCAAATGGACTAATGGTCCTTTCAAGCGAAGAAAGTTATCTGCAGAAGGCTGTGCAGCGTGCCATCTTACTCAGAACTAATAATGTATCTCTGGACAGCACTTCTTCCTCACACAAAAGGAAGGGTAACTCAAGTTTCAGAAGCCAAAAGCACCAGTGTTTTGGGGGAGTCATGGGAGCTCCCACCGAATGAGCTCATCGTACTTTATGGCCTGTGAGAATTGCCCCAAAGAAGATGCTCTCAGAGAAGCAAGGGGACAGTCAGCTGTTGCTGCCCTGCAAGGTTGGTGACTTACTGGGCTAGAAATGCACCTACTAAACTGGGCCAGAGGGAGACGGTACTACGCAAGAGATCATCAGGCGGCAGTCGTTACTGTAAGCTCGTGCCCTCAACCACAAAATGATACATTTCAAACACACATGCTGCATTCCACAGCCTTTACATTGGTAAAGGTGACTGATGATTTTCTGAAGCCATAATCCTGCTACCATTGACTTACCTTGAAGTCCAGAAAATACTGTTTGGTTACCATGACAACACTCCCCCCAAAGAGTTAAACCCTGCTACACCATAACAGGTCACATGCTGTTTCCTGCCAACCACATAGGTATGTACAGCCTTTGCTAAAGACAATTTTAGAAAAGTTACATGTACATTAAAGATAATTCTACAAATTTCATATACACCATCCATCTTTCACTTTGGGCTACACTGAAAAACCCTGTAACTGAGACAGACTTGAACCTTTCAAAAAAATAAGAGGAGTGACCAACATGCAGACAGGAAATACAGTCAGGGAATGTTCTACATGGTAAGTAAAGTACCCTGAGATCTGGCAGAAATGCAGCTGGTGCAAGAGGAAAATTTAACCCAAAGCACGGTTTCTTTTCCATCTCTGGTTTCCCTTCACACCACTACTTACACTTTCAGCAAATCTTACTCTCCTGGATTGAATTTTCAAGCAACAACACTTTTGAGGGAACACACAGATAATTCAAAATGAGAATAGAGTAGTCACGCAAATAGCCCGTCTGCCTTGTACTGTGAAGATTTTAATTAAAAAAACAAAACAAAACAGCAAATGAAACTCCCAACTTTGCTTCTTTTTTTTGCATATAGGACTAGGGCTTATGAATGTCTCCATCTCTGGTTGCATTAATCTGACAAGCTTACCCATGAGCACACAGCATTTCAGAAATCACTAGGATCTAGAAACAATACTCCTTTTAACTTCTACAGGCTTCACATATCATTACACAAAATTCAGGACTACTTCACAGAACATTCCCAAGTTATTGAAAATATGCACTTCCATTACTCCTTACTTCAGGAATGCCTGTGCTGTATGATCCACCCTGGTACAACTACCTGATCTAGGAACTCATGGACATAGAAGAGGTACAGCAACCTGGCTGAAATAACAAACTCCTGGAGAAACTGAAGTACCCCCCACCAGGAACAGGAAACATTTTTGTGAGTCAGGTGCTTAAATGCTCATTACAGCAAATAGGGCAATCCCATCATCTCAATGCGACAGGTGTCCAAGGTGCAGAGGGGGCACTCAAGCCAGCTGAAAGGAAATGTCTACAAGAGATGTTTGGTAGCCTTGCCTCTCTCTTAGACTACCCGCAGAGCAGGTGTGATGTTTAGTTTCACAACCTAAACCTGCTCGGTTACTCTGCTGTCTACACCACTACGTAAAGTACGATAGATGACTAGATTATTCCTCACCTGAAGTAAAGGAATGGGAAACTGTGTGCCCATTTTCTCTATCACACCCTAGTGATCATTGAGCGTTCTCAGCTGCAGGAATTGAAATCTCTCTGTGCATCCTAACAGCATGCACTATTCTCCAGGGTATATGGCACAACTTTGCAGCTTGCATTATGTCTTTCAGCCATGTGGTCAGTTTTATTTGAAATCCCTCTGCTCTGCATTCAGCACGATCATGGAGTATTATAAATTGTCACAAGATCCACATTAAGCTCCTTAGAAGGTAAAACCTCAGAGTCTCATTTTGTGCACAGCAAATAGTACAAAGTAGAAAACAGATGCTACTAATGCTCAGTTTACCTAAAACTGGTATTTTGGGCACTGAAAGCAAATGTTCCAAAATAACTTTTTACTGGAGGACTTAGAGGGGTGCAGGGGTCTTGAGACTCCTGTTGACTCTCAATGCCTAAATGGTTGAGGCTCATTGTTCTTTTACAAGCTTCCAACTCCCAACACTTCTCTTTTCCTATACAAACTAAGGTGGGGGGGGTGGGTGGAGGGGTGGTGGTGGTGGTGGTGGTGGTGGAGGAAGGATGCATTTTACATTTAATGATATAAATGCCTATCACCCAGAACAGTTTTGGAAGTCCAGAATGTTGTGTGACTCAATACCAAGTAAGTTTAATCTACCAGGCTGCTCTGTTTCCTTTGTCAAGTGGTTTATTATATTCTGAAGAAATGGTTTTCTCCATTCTGTAACACTTCCCCTGGCTAGCATTGCTTAAGAGCACAACCACAGTGCTTGTTGAAGTTTACCTGTACCATTTGAAGGAGGAATGGAAAGGTCAGATATGGAGCAGCAAATCTTTGCAAAAGTTCTTTTAGTGTCTTCATTTAGGAAGTCTGGGCTTAGTCCAAGAAAAGCACTTCTATACTAGCAATTTTCTTTATGGTAAGAGTTATTCAGGTCAGCACCTCTCAGAGAACAGCTAGCCTAAATTAAAAAGACTCTGCACTGTAACACAGTTCAACACTTTTTGGCCTGCCCTAAAGTTTTTCTGCCAGCTTTGCAGCCTCAGAGTATGTTCAAGAGAACTCTGATGTCTTAGCTGTCCTATGGAGTTGTGAAATGGACCTTCATCACACTAAGTTACAGAGTTGGGAGGTTTATTTTCCAAGTTTACCCTAAATCTGGTACATTCCATGTTCTACAGAACATATTAGCAGCCAGTTAAACAGCAGTACACTTCAAACAAAACAAGAAGTGCCAGAAGTACAGTGGCTTTTCTTATACATTGTACTGCTTTAAAGAGAAGAATTGTATTTGAAATCAAGGCAACGCTTACGGTTGCATTTCTCGAGGACCCGTGGATCTGATGCAACTCTCTCAGTACCTGGATTTCTCAATGCTCTCCATAGCACTTTGTATTTTTATTTGGCAGCTGCATCCTTTTCCCTATTCCTCCAGATTTAAAAAAAAAAAAGTAAAAGCTAGGTGCTTGACATATTGGGGTGCATCCTTCTCTTCAATGCTCCCACCTTGGAATTTAACACAGTCCAACAGTGGTAAGAGATACTGTCCAATTGTATTTCTTCTTATTTCTGAGCTTTGCTTCTAATAATTATTTTGCTATAGAAAAGCCTGAAAACTGCCAAAACCTGTTCCTAGTGTGACTGACTTTGAAGAAAAGTTCATAAACAGGTTTTTCTCTTTCATAAAGAACACAGCATAATAAGAACCAAACCGTTACACCTGCTGTTCTTGTCATTTCAAGAAGAAAAATAAGATAATCAATAGAATACTGCAGAGGGCTTTTTTTTCTTCCCACTAGGCTATATGTTAGCAACAGGAGCCTTAAAACTTGTTTGTTCTTGTAGTCTTTAAGTTTGGCTAATGCTTAAGTATGAAGATGTTCAAGAGAAGTGTATCTATGCGTGCACTTTTGCTTAAGATTTGTATTTGGCCATAATTAAACGATGTATTTGTAATCATAAATAAGTTAAACTTTTATTATTTTTTCAAATCTCCAAGGAAGTGTTCAAGAAGCTGTTTACTTCTTGCTGAACAGCTGGTACTGTTGCACTTCAGAACTAGCAGTAGTTGAGCAATGGGTCAAGCAGCTGTTATAAACTCAGTATCATCTCATGTTCAATGTTATGTTTCAGTGATGTAAGCTAAATGCCTTGTATCTTTATGTAAAGCTGGTGTAGAATTTGAGATATTAATACTGTTTACTGTTGTGATACTGTTTGGTTTTATTAAGGAGGGAATGTGGGCCAGGAATGTCTGGTTTTTACTCGAGTGTTTCTGCCCAAGCACCTTAGTAACACAGCATATGGCTGGCCACTAGAAATTGTGGGTCTTATTCCAAATTAGGGCGCAGACGCATCTTATAATACTTGACAAGTCCACTTAAGATCTTTATCAGGTAACCTGTAGATATTTGTTACCACGCTTTTGAGATCCACAAAGAAACACACACACACTAGAACTGCTGAATGATTACTCATAACCAGTGTGAGCAGGATGCGAACAACACATCTGAATGCTCTGAACAAGTCAGAACTTTTTCTTAAGGAAAGGAGAAGAAAAGGAAACAAAAAAAATGTCTTTGTAACACTGACCTCACCCTAATGAATACACAGATTAGATGGACTTAAAAAGTAAGGTTTAGGTAAGCCATATATTTTAAGTGACATGGGATCGTTTTTGTTCTTTTATTTGAATTGTGTCAGGTTGAAATCATTATAGGTTGATTTCTTTTAATGCCAGTTTAATATTATGGTATGGATAAGTTTTAAAACATTGTATAAAGATACGGTCAAATGTAAATAATGCAATATTTGATTGTGTAAAGAACTAAAGAATAGTTTAGAACAGAAAATGAAGACAAACAAAGAAGCATGGTTTAAGTTGGTTGAGCAGTTACACAACTGGAATATTATATTAATATACAATAGTGCTAATAGCCATTTGACCTGTGTATTTGTTTTGTCCCCTAAATACAGTTAGATGAGGTTTCAACGCAGCTAATACGTGCAACCAAGCACTACAGCAGTTAAAACCATGTGGTACTACTAGACACTTTTTCTGTACCAAAATAACTAATATTTTTCTTCATTTTTGAACTTCTGTGGAAATAAATCTTGTTATCATGTACTATTGGAGAACCATCTTTCCCTACTTTTCCACTTCTTATAGCTCATTAGGTACCAAGTACTATTTTGCCTTTATGATAGTTCTGTAATATTCCAACCTTGCTTTGGTCAGACAAATACTCAAGTATGATATTAACCTGTAGGAAACCGTGCCCCAAGTAGCAGCAAGAATGAAGGCTCTAACTAAGTTTAAAAATTATATAAAGTATTTTACAGATCTTAATTCTTGTAAGAATGGAAACATTTCTACTATATCACTGAAGCAGTTTTTCATTAAACTTCCCCCATCATTTTCCTTAGGTGCTGGTGACTCTAAAACTGTCAAAAGAACAGAAACTATCAAAAAATAATATTAGTGTCAATTATAAAGTTCAAAAACATCTGAAATACATTGACTTTTAATAACCAGGAAGTTGACAAATATATTTGTTTATAAGAGCACATGATGTAATAACAAATAATAAACAATTCATAAGAACAGAAAAGGGCATTACCACTTTAAAAAAAAAATCTTTTTTTCAAATCTCAAAGAATTGTGCAAGAATTTCTATTTTGCTCTCTTCTACATTAAAAAAAACCCTTGTATTTCGTCTTAAGTATTCCACTTTGAAATGTAAAAAAGAATCCTCAAATCCAAGAAATGTAGTAATTTTTTTACTCCAGTCCTGCTCAGACTTTGTCCCTATCACTGATTATGCAGGTTCTGCTTCTGAGTGCGTAAAACAGCCGATGTAATCACAGACAATTCTGCAAGTTTCTCAGCATTTGAACAAACAAACTGGCTATGGGTTGTCGTGGTAGGGGTTTCTTCTGTGTGGTCTCTCTCACTTATGTCTACCTTATATGATTTCTGGATTTTTTTAAATTATAGAAGAAGATCATGTAATCTTTTATTTTCTTAATTATAGTCTAACAAAATACCAGGATCTATTTAAGCCCATGGAATTACTTTATGACATGATACCCTCCTTTAGTAGTACAGCAGAAAGGTGACTTAAGGTGCAGCTGGGATCATGACAGCATTTGTTTTGATAATAAACTTTGGAATGAGGCAACAAAGCAAAATTTAATTCTTGGAAAACTTTCAGGGAAATTAATGAACAATCTACTCTGATACTAAAAAGAGAGAGAGAAACCCAGCGCGATCATCTCTCTCTTAACGGCTAAACTTTAAGGGAAGGTGTTGACGAGCAGGGTACAGCAGTGCCTGCCTCAGCCACTGAGAGGAGGACCCAAGCCTCCAGATTTGGAGTGAGATGACCCTACAGGCACAGCCCCGGCCCGCCCCTGCCGGGGGTATCCCCTAGCCCTACACCGGCAAGGTGTGTTTGCCTACGTGTGCAAACCACAGTGGTTCGGTTCTCAGCTGAACATCCACGCCTAGCAGCAGCAGTTCATATTAACCAGATACGGGGGGCGGGAGAAAAAGGGGTGAAGAAAACCCAACAGCAAGTACGGGCTTTTTGCTGTTGAGAATTGAGCGGGGGGGGGGGGGCGAGATTTTACCCCGGCATGTTAACGCCTCTCCCAGACGCCCGCTCCCTGCCCTCAGCCACGCAGGTCGGAACAAACCCTTTCCCCCCGCAGCTGGGACTCCAAGAGCGATCTGAGCGCAGGGGCACGCCGGAGCCACCCCAGGGCTGCGGGCGCGGGGCGGAGGGACCCCGAAGGGCCCGGCGGCCGGCGGCCGGCGCCCGCCCCCGGGGGGGGCTGCAGGCGTGGCGGCCCCCCCGCAGCAGTGCCAGTCCGGCCCGGCCCGGCCGCCGCAGCTGCGGTGAGTCAGTGGGCACCAGGGCAACCGCTCCTCGCAGCTGCATCCCGCCTGCCGAAGCATCATCTCCATCTCCCTCCCCCGCGGTAGGCGGAGGGGGGGGGGACGGGGACGACAACGCTCCGGCTCCGTCCTCCCTCGGCCGCGGCCGGCGGGGAACCCACACCAGCCCCTCCGGGGAGCCGCTCCGCAGCGGCCGCGGTTTACCTTGACGCTGGCCTTGCTGGTCTGGGTCTCCGCCTCGACGCCGCAGCAGCGGGTCGCCCTGGCCCGGGCGGAGACGCCGGGCTCCCTGCGCTCCTTGCGGCGGGGGCCGGCGGAGGGCGGCGGCTGCTGCCGGCTCTGGTAGGCGAGGACGGAGGGGATGGAGTCGGCCGCGTCTGTCTTGATGAAGAGGCCGTGCAGGGTGGCGGTGCCCTGCGAGATGGTGGTGGTCTGGTGGGGGGAATTGGACTCGTCCGAGTCCCGGCAGTAAATCACGCCGCTCTGCGAGACGTGGATGCTGGGGGCGCAGCCCATCCCTTCCCTTCCCCACCCCGCTACACCGCCGGCGGGCCGGCCCGCTCCGCTCCCACCTGCCGCCCGCCCGGGCTGCGGGGCCGCCGCCCCTGCGCCGCGCACCCCGCGGCGGCGCCGGCTCCGGCACCGGCACCGGCACCACCCCCCGCCGGTGGCGCTGCCCCGGCCGCTCCCGCCCATGCGGCGCCTCCCCGGCACCCCCGCCCATCCCCCCGCGCCGCCTCCAGGGACCCCGGACCTGCTAAGCCCCTTCCCCTCCTCGGCAGCGTCTTACGAGGTGCCTGCGGCCACCGGGTCCTTCAGCCGGCGGGGAGGAGGAGAAGGAGGAGGAGAAGCGGCAGCAGCATCATCGGCGGTGCAGCCCCCTCCCGAGCCGGGCAGAGGGTCTGCTCTCAAGCCTTCTGCACGTACACGACACCCCCCAGCTGTGCCAAATTCTCTCCCCCCCCCCCTTTTTTTTAAAAAGCAGTTTAAAAAACTTATTTTGACAGTCAAAACGAGCCCACTTTTCTTAGCCACGAGTGAGCAAATCTCAATTGTTTGGGGGGAACTGCAGGGAGGAGTTCGGAGCCGGACGGCACCCGCTGCAAGTTAGGAAAAAAAGGTCAGGATTATTCCACAGTTTTTAATGCTGTTTTTCAATTAGGCCAGTATTCAAAGACACAAACTGCTGTTTTAGCCTATATGTCTGACAGCTGCCAATCCCTGTTTCCAGTCCCTGGGGAGATAATCAAGCAAAATGTTTAATGCTGCAGAGATTTACACACCTTCTTAGCATTCCACAGTGAATAGTTTCATTGACCTCAGTTAAACTACCTATGAGGTGTAAAGCTAAACATGCGGTTTTTAAGTCTTTGCAAGATTTTAGTTTAAATCTCTGTTTTCAACAGCACATTAGAAATCCTTCAAGAATTGATAATGTCATCCAAGCATTATGCTGCCTGCCTAATAAAGCATTTGTCTGACACCTAGTTACTAGCAAACACTTGTGTATACACCTTTTCTTCTCCTTGGAGTGTCGCCTGATGTTTGATCACTGTTTCTCTACCTAGTTTTTAGTGAGTGGTGTAAAAATACTAGAAATGTGAAGCACCATTGGTGCAAGGATTGTGATGCTGCATGACAAAGTGCTCTGAACATGTTATTTTGGCTCCTAATACTCCTGAAGCACTTTCATGGATTAAAGACCAGTTTATTCAGAAGTGATGGCTTCACAGCTAAAACGCCTCAGTTTAGACTGTTTGAGCCTTTAGCCTCTGTCTCCGCTCATCCAGTACCTGGGTCATTGTAATTATGGCAATATGGACATTCAGTCATCCATCAAGAACTGGACTGAGACCACCAACCCATTTGACAAACTGGTTTTCCAGTTACCAGAGAGAGCCTGTGTCTGCCCTAATAATCAAATTTATCTAGGTAATTATTTTCCCCACTAGTTGTCAATGTTCACAAACCAAGTTGTGGCTCATGTTCTGCATATGCTGCATGTTTGCGTGCTGCTCTGCTGGTGGCTGTCTTTGAGGACTTTGAGGACCTTGAAGACAGGCTCAGTATAAGTGAAATGAAGCAGACTACAGTTCATCACCCAACCATACAGCCTTTCCTGCTGCCTAGGCTGCAGTTCTGGATGAGACCCTCCAGTCTCCCAGAGGATAATGCACTTAGTTGTAGATGAATGTGTCCTAAAACTGCATTTAATGACAAAAGAGCAACCAGTTGTACGTATTCCTTGCAATATTTTCAAGTGCCTCTTCATTTCTGTTAACGGTTGGAAAACTAAAGTCAGGGATTTGAGTTACCTGCCCTAGACCACACCTGAGATTTGCAGCAGAGCCAGGAGCTCAGGAATGCCACTCAGAACCCATACATCGGTGTAAATGACGTTGCCTCAAAAGACCTCAAAGAGTTGTTGACTATCTAGTTTGAGACTTTGTTCACAGGAATTCACCCACCCCAGGTGTCAACAGCATATAGGATTTTAATAAAGGACATGAACGTAAACCGTATTTCGACATTTCAGACTGAGCTTGGTAAAAAAGTCATGTCACACCCTAAACTGTGTTGCTAGGTATTCACAGTCCATTTTTCTGAATCAACATCAGTGATAAGTTATTTCATAAGTCAGTCAATACCTAGGTTTCCTTAACATCCCAGTACTCAGGTTTCTGCCCTCTTCCTACTGAATTCTGTGACAATTTTGCTATTGATTTCAGACAGCATTGCAGACACCTGTCCATTCTCACATGGAATTACTTTGCTTAGATATAACATTTGAGTTGATGTCAGGGAATAAGTTGTAGGAATAAGAAGTCATAGCTCTGAAGAACCTTTGCTAAATGCAGCTCTCAAGTAGCTCTCCCTGTGCTGTTGATTTTGGGGTAATGGGGAAGGTTCACCGCTGAAGAGGATGAGTCTGCCTGTGCAAAGTGCCAGAGTGCTTGAGAGGAGTGAAGGCTGCAGGATGGGGAGCTACGTGGACTGCTGAAAAGCAACAGAAACATGGGGAGAGTAACTCAATGCTTTGTCTGACAGCAGAATCAGAGAATTGTAGGATGGTTGAAGTTGGAAGGGTCATCTGGTCCAACCCCCTGCTCAAGAAGGGCCACCTAGAGCCAATTGCTCAGGGTGGGCATATCTGGATCATTTTCTAACATCTCCAAGGATGGAGTCTCCACCACCCCTCCCTGGGCAACCTATTCCAGTGCTCAGTCACCCTCACAGTTCCTTCCTGATGTTCAGAGGGAACCTTCTGTGTTTCAGTTTGTGCCCATTGCCCCATGACCTGTCACTGGGCACCACTGGAAAGAGCCTGGCTCCATCCTCTTTGCACCCTCCCTTCAGGTATTTATACACATTGATGAGATCCCCCCTAAGCCTTCTCTTCTGCAGGCCGAACAGCCCCAGCTCTCTCAGCCTCTCCTCATATGCACAGTGCTCAGAAGGAACTTAGAGAGATGGAACAAGCAAGTGATGATTAGCATGAGCAGAGGCTGGAGTGGGGCAGAGTGGGTGGGTGCAGAGGAGAAGGATGACTGTCTGCCGCTAAAATAGGAAGTGAAGAATTGGAAAGTTAAAGATTCCTTTTCCTAACATCAGTACTCTTCCTGCATCTTGCCTGTGAGAAGACAACCATGGATTTACTGGACGGGGGGAAGAGGGAGTATTTAAAATACATTCATGCACACTTGCATCACCTCTTAAGGCATGGTCAAGTCATGATCCTGAGGCTATCTTGCTGCAGTCTGCCCTGACTGATGTCCACTAAAGCAGAAGGCTTTACTGTGAGCAGCACATACTAATTCAGCCAGGGACTTACAGGAGGGACAGTTAATGTGCTGAAGCAGACTCTGCCCTCAGAAACACATATTTAGTATGGCACCAGAATTAAGCCAGTGCATCCGACCACTGGAAGGTATTCCCATGCACCAGTTTTTCGACTACCAAAGAGCCTTCACTGGCTTTAGATGCAACTGTACAACTCCTAACAAATTTTATGCACACAGGAAACCAATTTCTTACACATGACTAATTTCAGCATGATTAATTTAAGGATATGAGTGAATCTGGAAGCCATCAGTGGAACCCTGAAGCATCTCATCTTTTTTTCCAGTAAAAAGCAGTGTATATACATCCTCTATGGTGTTTACACCTGCAAATCCCTCCACAATGAGGAAAATATACTCCTCCAAACTTTATATCTCTTTCAAAGCCAGTCACAGGCTTCACTCTGACCTCAATATTGAGACTCTATGCTACGAGTAGATTGGTAAGTTTATGTTGGCATTATTGGAAGTAACATCTGTAAATCCCAGTTCACTGCAGTAAGAATATACGACTTCAGAGGTCACATTTTACAGAGGCTTAAAAATCTGGTACTTGACAACCAGCTACTGAAGACAGTTACCTCTATTCATGGTTCATTTACTGTAAAACCAGTTTAAGAATGTATAAATAAGCCTGTACAAAAAAAAAATTTACTAGGCTCTTAGGAGGCTCAACAGTTTCTCAGTCCTTTCATATTGGTCCAACAGATTTCTAAACTACAGTAAAAACTAACATGCTGCATACTCAGATTAGAGCAAAGTAAATACCTAAAAATTATTTAAATTATCCAGACTACATGCTGTGTTTTTGACTTAAAATAGATACAAGGAAAATAATAATTGTGACAGCTAGAATAGAACTCTTCTCTGTGTACCTTTATTTTGTTAAAAACCCCCACCTCTATAGTAATTTGATAATCTATACTAGATTATCAAATGCTAACCTCGTGCTTTTACTTATCAACAATACAAGACATGATGGTGCTTGGAAAACAGAAAGATATTAAATACAAGAGGTGAAGGTTATTTCTTTTGCCTGAGGAAGAGCAGAATGTATTTTTCAGTCCACAAATTCAACGACTCTCTCACCAATGTAATCAAGAGTAACTTCACTGAAAGCAATGATCTTTCTCCAGCTCAACCAAGAGCAAAATCAAGTCCTATTTTTTTTCCCCTGCCCCAAACTCCCTTCATTTCATAACTTGGAAAAATCATTCTTTGCAGCAAAACTGTGGTTTAATTTACGATGGGTTTGTTATACTGTGTTTGCATACTAAATTCTGTGAGTGCTGTGAATAAAAATCTCCCAATAGCAACACCCTAAAAATAAGATACCCTCAGGTAGTTATTGCTCAGACAGAATGGGTTTGCTGGGATTGCTTGCTAATCACACCGTAAAACCTGACTTTGGCCTTCTTTTACAGTCAGATTTTGACTGGCTTGGACAATGCCAGCTGTCTCAGTTTTCCCCAGAAGTTCATGAAATACTTTGCACTATGGATATTTTGCAAGTGGGGAAACTGAGTCACGGAGAAGCCTGTTTCCAAGCTCACTTAAGGGAGCAGAGCTGAAGAGGGAACTCAGTCTGGTTCCCTTCCCGCTGGCAGTCCGTGCCGCTGCAAATGCCGCGAGGCACAAACTGTGCTGAGAGTGCATGGAGGGGCAGGGACCTTCCTCCACTTTCTACCTTCTCCACCCTTTTGTGTGGGAGCAAGGAAGAGCTTCTGTTCCTGCCCTCCTCTGTCTGCAGCTGTTTCTCTCTCTCTCCAGGGGCAGGAGAAGATGCAGTCCTGGGATTTTGCTCCTCACTGCTGGCAGGTGATGAGCTGCCCCAGGGATGCAGATTGCCTCCTGGGGACAGACACCTGCAGTCGTTTTCCCTAGAATGGGCCAACTGGGCACTGTCCTTCGTATCAGCATATTCTTGAGAGACACAGCAACCTTTTACTACACCGCTTTGAAGAGGAAGAGTAATATATGGAAATACATAGTAACTACAGGCTTCAGTCAGCAGCAGTAGTATTATGTGTTTGCATTATCCCCCTTGAGGAGCTCAACTTTTGGCAGGACAGTGGCCAGATACTTCTAGTTATAAGCAAATTTTCTGGCACAACAGTGATCACATCACATTAAAAAGGCTTAGACTTCTGCTCCCCACCAAACCCTTTGGTTTGCCTTTGAGTAGGACCGAATCAAGTACTTCACGGCACTGAAAGAAAAGCGACTGCGGTTCTCCTATCAGGCACTGAAAAGTCTCCCAGCAAGACTTCGGTGGTCGTTACCTCACAAATGCTTGTTCTTTGCTCGTTATTACTTTAACAGCACCCCCTTCTCCCTTGATTTATTCTTCTGCGCGACTACTTGAGTATCTGCACAGCAAATCCCTCTCAGGTGGCCACGGCATTCGCAGGAAGCCTCCGGCTCTGCGCGCCGTGCACTGCTGCACACAGCTGCCGGCTGCGGAGCCCTGCCACAGAGCGGGCTCGGGCAGACGGCGTGGCCGCACCAGCGGTCGGACGCATCCCCGCCAGCCCCCGGGGTGCCGCCCGGAGAGGGAGATCACCCGGAGACTGTCAGCACCCCACGCCGCTGTGCCCCGGCACTGGGCACCCCGCAGCGGGGCGGGATGGGGCGAGCCCCTCGGGATCGCCCCGCTGCCCGCCGACCCGCCCGGCCTTTCCTTACCTTCCTCCCCGGCTCGTTCATCCTCCGAGGAGCGGAAGGGAGCGGGACCGGCGCTCCGGTGCAGCTGCCCAGGTGAGCGGGGCGGGACCCGCTCCCGCCGTCGCCGCCGCCGCCGGCACCTCCCCCGGGGCCGGCCCGCCCCCCGGAGCTGCCCCACCGACCCGGGGCCGGCCCGCCCCCCGGCGCTGCCCCGCCGGGCTGGAGCGCTCCAGGAAAATGAGTTTTGCCTCCGGGGCTCCGCTGGGGAAGGAGGGCGAACGGGCTTCCCCGAGTTGTCCCGCCCCGCCTCCCCCCCACCCCCAGCCTCTCCCCCCCGCCGTCCTGTGCCCCGTACAGATGATTTTCTGCCCTCATCGGGAACGTTTAGTAATGGGGAAAACGGCTGGGCAAAGCAAGGTGCTGCACGTGGTCTGAGCCTGGCTTGGTTCGGTATACTGGTGGTTACACAGCCTTTGGAAAAAGGCAAACCCTTACACCCCCTGGAGAGAGTGGTAAATCCAGCCACGGAGCAGGTGATCATTGCTGGTATTTTTCAGGATCCTCGGGTAAAATCCTGCCTCACAGTTGAGGGAGAGGGGAGACAAACTGCCTGGGGCTGAGAAAGGCAAGCACGGCCCTGATTGGGAGCAAATCTCAACCGCCAGCAGTGGTACCAGAAACATATTTCAAACAGCCTATCTTTGAGATGTTCTAGTTTGCAGCAAGTACCAGGTAGGTGGAATGCGTCATCTTGGGGATGTCATCTTTGGGCTTGACTGTACTTGACTGTCTCACTTTGTTGCTCTCTCCTTCATGCTTTAAGAACAGCTTATTGCTGTTTTTCCTTTTGGAGTATTGCTACTTCTTGGGAGTTCCTGAGTATTTTCAATACTATCATTGCTCTGTAGTGGCACACAAGGCCTCAATGAGGGAGCTGTACAAGATACTCAGCAAACACATGAAAAAACAATCCCTACCCAAAAAAGTCAAAGGCTTGCATAGAAGACAGTGGAGAGCATGTGAGTGTCACAAAAGTAGAGCAACATTAAAGATGACTGGGAGCTGCGAGAAAAGTAGTGGTCAAGTCACAGCGGCTGCCTAGCCAAAAACCCACAAAACCACAGACCACAACACAAAATAAACCCAAAGCACTGAACCTGTGCAGCAAACCAGTTCTGGAGAGGAGAAGCAGAACCAGTGTGGGTCAGCAAGTTATGTCAGATTGAGGCTAGGGACTGTGAAGGGCTGCCCTACTTCCAGGGGAGAAGACACACAGTCAGCAAACACAATCCTCCTTGAGCTCCCCAGAAACCCTAAACAGCGCACATATTGAAATGTCCTCAACAGCAGGTCAGAACATCCCCCCTTTTGTGGCCATATATGTGCAAGAGCTGTTGTCTAGGAGCTCCTGTCCTTGGCACTCTCTCAAAGGTCCTGGTCCTGCATGGATGAGGTGGATGAGAGGTTTGCTACAGCATTAGCGGCACACAGCCACGTTCTTGGATACCTGGGACTGCAGCCGTGGTGTGGTCTCAGAGGAGATATAACCTTTCCTCTTCAGCACCTCTGCACAAGTGCCAGGTGTCAACCAGCCAACTGCAAACCTTATAATCGGCTTTGCCCCGTTGTTTCAAAGGATTGTCAGACAAGCAGGCATCACAGCCTGCCCTGGGACCCTGCCTTCCCCAGGTGGACAAATTAGGGACTAAACAAAGCATGCCTCTTACTCCTGCCATTCTGGGCTGCCGTCCCAACAAAGGCTCAGGAGAAGGAGGAAGGATCTCACCCAGACATGGCATCATGATCAGGGCAAGGTGCTCAATCTGGACGCAAGGGCTCAGAAGTGCCCACAGCACTTGAGACAGCCACATAGACTTTTTGCGGTTCCCACACAGGCCTTTCCCTGCATTTCTCCTTGCACTGTCCCCTTCGAGCTGACGTGGCTTTTGAAGACTCACTGGAGGAATGCTGAGACCAGCCAGAACATCAATTCTTTGCAAGCACTGAGAAGCTGACATGGGAAATGCAGAAGGCTCAGTCCCATCGCTAACGACGACACTCAGTATGTGGCAAACAAACAGCATTTTGCCTGCACTCCAAAAGCAGGACGCTGTCCTGCAGCGACCGTGCTCTCAGCAAGGCTTTCCCTGAGCAAAGAGCACAGGCACAGGTCCACTCACTTTTTATTCACCTGTGACTTGGGACCGGGCTGCTGACACTAACTGCAGCACTTTAGAAGATAAAAAGTAACTCAGTCTTTGTTTTTGGGGAAACAGCCCAAATGTAGGGGATTATTCTGCCTACTTTTCTTTTAGATGTAGAAGTAAAATAAGAAGTAAATTGTCTGCTTTTTTTAGTACATTTTGCATGCATGTAGGTTTTAGCATGCACTAAGGACCCCACTTCAGGTTCGGTATACTACTCCCACTGAACTTAATGGGAATGTGGCCGTTTATATTTTAATAGGGATAGAATTAGGCCCTTCATTTGAACTTTATGGCTTTTTTATTCCTTTTTTTATTAATATATTTCATCATTCTTAATTTGCTTCTGCTGTGTTCTGAGAATATTGTAAGTACACTCCAGCGTCCTGAATAACACCTTCAAATTCTAGTATGCAAACATTGTGCCTCCTAGTGGGTAATATATACGGACTTCAACTCTCCTTCAGGTTGCATTTTCATGCTAATTTCTTGGGACTTTCTTCTGTTAGTGTCAAGGAGGTAATTTTCAACATTTTTATCACTCTGTAAGTCTCTTGTTTCTTTCCTGTGCTGTTGACTTTGCTCTTTCTTGTGCACAGCCATTTAGGTTCTGAACATTTGGCCTTTGTGATTTTTTTTGCTGTGCATAAATCTGCCATTGAAGTTCCTCTCATCCACAAATCTGTCTGTGAGGAGCCTGTTCCTGAGACACTATTGCAATCATAAAAATAGTAAGAAAGTGGGTGTTTGCATATCCCCCTGAGTGGACTTCCCTGAGTACATCATCTGTGCCTGATTTGTACCGTGACGGCAATAGAGTTCATGTTTCTTATGCAAACAAAATGCCCACTCCGTGGATTCTGGGACTTTTGAAAGAGGTATCCAAGGCATGTCACAGATAAGACCCAGGATACCGCGTTTGTTGGGTGAATTCCCCAGTCTATGGAAGCAGATGACAAACTCCAGCAGCAGACCAGTAGGTCTAGGTACAGCAAGGTCCATAACCCATTTCTGCCTCCTTAGCTGGCTGCAGCCTGGCTGTAGCTTCAGCTCAAAGCATCCACATGTAGTTTACGAAGAGACAAGCTCTAGATACCTGCTGGTGGTCAGGCTGAGGAATGCTTGCCCAGACACTCCCTCCCAGCTGCAAGGACCAGAGCTTTGTCCTCATAGGCTCGGGCAGACTCCAGAGCTCAGATTAAGTTTGCACTTGGCCATTTGTTTGGCATTAGCAAAACACATGATAAAACATTCCCAGTCTTGCAGATGGACCCAGTCCCATGAATGGCATCCTCACTCATTTCTTTGCCATCAGAATTTCCTCCTCTGATCTCATGGTACACAGGAGTAGGATGTCTTTGCCACTTAGACAAGAAGTTTTTTTCTTTTTTATTTATAATTGGCCAGCATAGAAAATGCTGCTAGATCTCAATAGATAAGAAATAATCTAAAATTAGCTGTGCTTAAAATGAACAGGTTTTATCTCTTAACGTACATAACCTACATATAGGTTAGGATATTAATCCTGAAGAGGCCATGATTTGCCAGACTGCAAGCCAAATTCGAGCACAGAACGTGGTTTCTTTTTTTTTTTTTTTTATCTAGTCCTTATACACTAGCTTGGGTTTAATCTCTTCTCAGGTTTTCAGGTCATCACAAGGACAAACAAAAAAAATCATTAAAGGTTGATGTTAGAAGCTGAGGCAAATAGATATCTAACAATGCTCTCTGGCAGAGCACAGCTGGGTGAATAGGATACTGCCTGACGGAGATTTGTCATGTGATGTGCTCAAAAAAGCATTGCTTTTGTCACTGACTAAGAAAGAACCATTCTTCAGAGAGGAAATGTCATTCAATAATAGTAATAATAATAATGATAATAAATAATAATAACAACAACAATAGTAATAGATTTGCATTCCTGAACAATTCACTGCCATTTTACATAAAAGATAAAGCCGATAAAGCTGTGGGCTTTATGCTACATTTTAGGTGCCTGGTTCTTGGATACACATTTTAGTTCCAGGCTCTTCCCCTGCTTGATGCTGTCTGAAAAGCCTTCAGGGGAAATGAAGGGCTAATTCTGTCCCACACTGCCACACACCTCCATGGACTTTTTGATGAAAAAAAAAAGCACAAAAGAGTTGAGTCACTCCCACTCCCACTTCTTAAGCCTGGCCTGCAGAAACAAGGGGATGGCATGAAATGGTCATTGGTCACTTGAGAGTGAGAGTGAGTGAACTCTCAGTTCAAAGAGTTCCCAGCAGGCTTCAGATAGTCCTGATAGCCTTTGACTACTAGCCTGGGACTACTAGCATGAGTAAAAGGCTGCAGGATCCTTCATTAATGCTGTTGTTATCTATAGGCTTCAGAGTATATCAATTATTTAATTTGCCCTAGTTAATCTTTTACAGTGTAATCTTTCTATGCAGTCAATGCCATGATATCTTAAGTACATATCAGCTGATGCTATAAATTACATCAGTTGATATGTACAGTAGCTTCTTGTCTTGCCTTGGAGTGGTTAATTTGGTTGGTAGACAATTAATTTATTGTTAAATGTGCCCTCAACTGGTAATCTGATTGTACTCTTTCATGTTCTTATGAAGTGAATAAAAAGTAATAAACTATAAAATTGTACAAAAATAGCACAGGAAAATTTGTAAACTACAGGCCAGAAAGCCACAAACATCACACAAAGAAAACACTCATGAGGGATGTCACTTCTCTCTAGACTTACTGAAAACCAGAAGAGAACACTATGCCACTCTGTGAAGAACTAAAGATACTGAAACACGCAACCCAAGGAGCCAGTCTAGCAGTATTAAGCAGCACTGAGCCATTTGTATCTAGAACACGGAACATACACTTCACCACATATTTCAGATGAGATTTTCTCTCCCTCAAGTATATTTAGCACACCTAAGGGCAGGTCCTTCTGTCAGTGATGTTCACATGAAGACATTGTCTTGTTCTCTCATCGTTAGGCAACACAAGGCTTTGGTGGATCGTATGGTCCTCTCCTGACTCTGTGCCACTAATAAAATCAGATGAAGGAGGCATTCTCTAATTAGAAAAGTTTTAAGGAACCCAGTAATTCCTGACTTGTACTGCTGTGTCTTCAAAAAATAAGGCATTGCAGAGCAAACTTGTGTTAAAAGTAGTGTGAAATAAAAATCTTCTCTAGCTCAAGCAAAGTTCTCTACCCTTTTTACTGTCTCCCACAAACAGATGCTAACTAATAGCATTGGGGATTTGCTGTTGAGTATTCATTGACATAAATTTTGCTATAAAATCATATTAGCAGTATTCATCTTAGCCATTGCAGGGAAATTCCTCTTCTACTCATTTTGGCAGGCTGTGTACTTGCAGAAGATATCTTTCCTCCTGGAAAGACAGGAGCATGGCTTTCAAAAGCTACACTAGTTGGCAGAACCATGTTACTTGGCCAGGGCACAAAAGAAGGAAGTGACATGAATCATTTTGTGTCTGTACACTCTCAGGGTAACACTTCAAACACACAATCATGAATTCCACTATTTTAGACCACTCCACAGCAGGACTATGTTGTAAGCAATCCTTTGTCAAAGATGATGATTACATCACAGACTGCGTACTTGTGCGACACCCGTGCATGGATGGACAGGCACAGGGCTCATGCCAAGGCAGCTATGATGAATGCAAACTTCACACAAGTCATTAACATCTGTAGAACTCATTGGGGTTATGGGACAAAAGACAATATGCCTGTGTAAAGCACGTGTTAATATGATGTTTACAAATGAATGCTTCTGCACCTGCTAGAATACAAATACTTTAGCAGGTGCATTTGAAACCTCTCTAGTGTTATAGCTTTGAGAAACCACTACCCAGCTCATCGTATAGAAATAATTTGATTTTTTCATTTTTTTGCAATAACGCAATGAACCTGCACAAACACAATCACTCCTGAACAACTAAGGAGACAGATGCAGAAGAAGAATCCTTTTCTTTCGAAGCCATAGTGTCTAACCCAGAGCCATTGCATCAAATACTGGTATTCAGATCTGCAAGTCATGGCTATCTACAAACAGGCTCAGTTTGGAAAGTTCAACCCTTTTCTTGGCCTTTTTGCTTTCTATTATACACATGGATGAATTAGTTTAAGCACGTACAAGAAAGAATAACATTACATTACTCTAGGAGGGACTCGAGCAATTTAATTTATAAAACCTTGTAGTGAAGATCTGCCAGATCCAGCAGTTGACAGAAAAAAAAATCACTGAACCATTTTACTTCGTGTTACAATAAAATTATATATCCTTTATTCTAATACCTATGCTTGTCTCATGGTGTCTACAAAGTTAGCTGTAGTTACAGAAGGCTTGGAGAAAAACCATTTCCAGAGCAGGAATATAAAAGCAGCAACACTTTAAAAAAAAATCATAAAACATACCAGTTTTTGAAGGGATATGGTGGCAGAACTACACATTTTTCTCTGAGCTGCACAGTCCTGTCTGAGGCACAACAGCTGCAATCTGCGCATTTCCACAAGCAATGATGGCTTGTGTTGCTGTCCAAGAAGCATCTGAAAGTCTTCGCTACAGCTTAGTCTCTCTTCCCAGCTGTGGTAGTAGGGGTGTTAAAATTGTATCTGCACAAAGGGCACATAAGTCTTTCACACAGGGCAAATGAGAGTATAAAAGACTGCGGCGGGTTCAAGGCACAATGCTGGAAGTGCAGCAACAAAGAGGTGCAGTCATCCCATGCACAGCACTTTGGTCCTTTTGTCCTGAAGGCAGCCTGAAATTCGTAAACCTGGGGGCTGCTGATCAATGAATGGCTGCGTACCAACAGTTTTACTCACGAAGCGGCAACGTGATATCCACCAAGCCAAGGGCTCCCAGTCTGGTTGCAGCCTGCAGCTCATCCAGCCTGCAGACTCCACAGAGATGTGGATGAATTGCTGAAGTGGTGGTAACCGGCTCCTACCTACCTTGCTTCCTTCTTTGCCATTGTGCTGGGTTGCTGCATGTGCTCTACATGGCTGTGTAGTAGAGGTATGTATCTGCTTCCCTCCCGCCAACATGGCAGAACACCCTGGGATCTATTGGCTGCTGTGGTTACAACAGCTGCATGTCCTCCTTTAGGAGAGGCAGACTGGCCAATCTCCTCACAGGCCCCTTAAGTTGGAAAGGTTATGTGCTAGTCATACCCCACAGACTGTGAGATCTCCAAAGCAAAGCACTCCTGACAAAAGTCACGAACAAAGGCAAAGCCACTACTCAGTTGAGTGAAAGCTTCCAATGTAAGGACAAAGTGTACAAAAGCCATGACTCCTCCTCAACTCATTTTTGGTAACAGAATGAGCACATGAAATTGCAGGTCAGAGGGCAGCCCTACTGACTTCTGGAAAACACCTTCTAGAAAATGTAATGAACTCCAAATGTGAAAAAAAAAAAGGCTTTTTCATTCTCCATTGTAATCTAGAGTGCAAGACCATTTGCAACAATATACAGCTATTTGCAACTTGTTTACTGACCCAGACCATTTTCACACACAAGTCAGGTAGGTAAAATATTCTTTATTTGCAGACAGAAATCACTGTGTACAATGTTTCCAGGCTCATATCAATAAACCAAGTTCAAATCCATTTTAAAATCTGACCTTTAAAATGACATAATGGGTTTCTCAGTGTATTGTATGAGAGTGATTATTTTTCCATAGTAGGTAATTTCAGATAATAACGAATACCACAACTTCAGCTAAAGAAGGAAACAAACTCCAGGAAAAAAATCACACTGCCTTAGACTTATGACAGAACTAGTTAATTTTCATTTTAAAAGAGATGTGATTTTGCAGAGAGTACCCTGCCTCAGTTTCCCTTCAAACTTCCAGATTCATCCCACTACTTCTCCCTCCCTTGTATCTTTTTCTTCTTCTCTCTCTAAGCAGTTTCTCTCTTACAGTTTTTTCCCTTTTCCCCCACCTGCCTACAGGTGATTCTGCATACAGGAAAGATCAACTGGAAACAAGGAATGATCAAATACAACCAAGGGAGAAAAACTATCCTAAAGCAGTTCTGCCTCTTCCTATCTGTGACCATCATCGCATGCTCATCCTATCTCATGGCCAAGAGTAGCAGGATGAACAAACTGAAATTAATCTAATAGCATTCATATGATACCCCTGTCCATTGCGAGAAGGTCATCATCTATAGCTACTGCTGCTCTTTTACTCACATAGCTCTGAAATGAGACTGATAGGAAATACTGAAGGCAGATGGATTGCCTTCTCATCATCCTTTGTACAAGGAGTAGTTTAGCATCAGCTAGTAGTTAATAAGACCACCATTATACAGATACGTTTGCTTCAGCAGAAGGTCAACAAAAACTCCCCAAAGAAATGAGACACCCTGTTCTACAGAGAGGCAATGGAGAAAAGGATCAGAGGTAAAATCTGGCATCAAAGGGAGTGACCTCACTGAAACTCTAAGAAAATTCCTTGTCTTTGTCCCTGAAAGATTACATTCTTAGCACAAGTAAGTAAAAACTCTGGCTTAGTCTGGAGCAATTTCATCCACAATATGCCTGCAGAGCTGTATACAGCAAAGGGACTCAGTTCTGTACCCACAGGGTGGTCAGGAACTTTGCCTGACCTCTTTATTTACAGAGACTTTATCTCCTTTTTCTCACCCATCTCTGAATGTTGCGAATGGCCTACAGTCACACATGCTTTTCTTCTTCTCCATCTGTTGCTCTCTTTCCTTCCAATCCATTCATTCCAGGAATCCCCTAGAAGGTGGGCTTGGTTTTTTTCAGCTATGATCTCCCAAGCATACCTTTAATTAAATAATTGTTCTTTACAATGTGTCGACCTATCTTGTAGACTGGAGCAGAAATGGAAATATATAACATTCTTTGGGTTTTGTTGGTACTGTGTAGGTATGCGTTGTTCCACAGATTACTGAATTACTGCTAAAGCCTGCTTCGGCCACAAGGCTGGTTGCTAGCTATTCAGCTCTCCTGATTACAGAAAATTTCCTCTCCTTCTCCCTGGAGAGTTTATAAACAGTCTACATGCAAAGTTTTTAGAGTCACTACAAAGGTTCCCACCTGGTGGACATTTTTTTAACACAGGATGGTGATATTACCTAGCACAGTGAAACGTACTTACTGGGAGTTGCAACACTCATCGCGCATGAGGCTTATGCAAGTGCTATGTATTTGCTTAGGCTTTTTAGTATGGGTGACAAAGTGAGTAATTTTAGGTTGTGGAATGTCTCCTTGCATGGGAAATGGAAGTTGGTAAGTCCGGAGAAGACAAATATGCTTAATTTTGGGAGAGGGTAGAGGAGGGAGTGAGCAAAGTACTACAGGTTTGCTTACTGTGCAATGGTCCTGGATTCCCAGATTCTACCACATCTATTTTAATCACTTGGAAGCTGTTGTTTAATGCTGGTGTCATGTTTGCGGTGTGGTAAGTCATGTTTGGCTATGATGTGACAAGCAACGCAGTGAGACTATTTGTGCTGTGCTGACGAATGCCATTAAAATAGCATCAAGATGATGAACTAACTCATTCAGCAAGTCTCTCAGCCTGTAGAAGCTCTAAATAAAGAGACAGAGGGAAAACAAACAAGCAAACAAACAAACCAAGCAGAGTAAGTAAGAAGGTGAGAATTAAACCCACAACTAGCTGCATAAAAGCCCCAAATCCCAGAAACGATGATTTATAAATTCCCAGTAATACTGCTATCTGAGCTCCCTCTAGTGGTACACAGTTGAGAATAAACAGCTCCAGAAATACTAATGTGATCCCACAGGGGAAAAATAAGCAGAAGACGTAGTGTCTCGTTGACTTTGTTCAGGCAATTAATCACTGTATGTGTGTTTCCATTTGGAAGACAGGGAAGTAACTCAACATTCAAAACCAATTTTGTTATTTATCTCCCGGTATTGTGTTCCCAACATTTCCTTAATTTTCATGTCATCCGACTGGTTAAAGGCTTCTGTTCATTTAAAAGTATTCTATCAATTTGTTTTAAAGTAATTTTCTTTGGAATGGGAGATTAGAGTCAAATGAAAAATAATAAGCCAGTATATCAATACAGAGGGAAGACATGGAGGGAACAGAAGTCAATCCAACTGGTTTCCAGTCCCTGTGGCACCAAGGTATATTTTTACTTAACTGCAGATACATACTGAACTTGTTTGGTTTGAAGACAAGGTTATTCACTATTTTGCACTTGTATTTAACCTGGAAAAGGAGTGGAGACTGGTCTAATCATGCAGTGACCACACATCACAGCTTCATAGTTCAATATTTTTGGGGAGAATATTAAACTTAATTTTATATATGCACAGAGTATGCTTCATGTCTGCTCTTTTCCACTATTTTTTTTGACTTATGGACTGTCATCAGTTAGGCTCAACACAAAAGAAGTGTATGCTGCTAAGACCATGGTGGTACAATTATGAATTATTTTTACTGTAAAAAAGAAAAAAATAATTCATACCACATAGTGTAAGGTCTCTTATTTCCTGGGGAAATCTCCTATACTTAACATTTCTAGATCCACCAGACATTACTCCTGGAGACTTTGCCATAGTGAAGGCACTTATCAGGAAGAGTCGAACTGCTGATGCCAGACAAGACTTCACCTCCTATGTTCTCCTACCTCAGGGACTGTGGGCAACCTCCTCCTCTGTGGCAGCACTAGCCTATGCAAAGAGAACAGCTTCAAGGAAGACAGATATCTGCAGCTATGGAGAGACTTAACACACCGGAGCATCAAATCAATCCTACAGCAGGGCCTAGGCTCCTTAAAGAAAGACAGGACCATAGATAAGCCTCCGTGAAGCTGATATATCTACTTCAGTACCTGTCTTGCCAAGTGACTGGATTTGGCCAGCAGTAACAAAAAATGGTGGCTTCAGAAGGGGAAAGGCAGCTCTGTCAGACTGCGTCTCCAAGGGCTCCTGGCCTGTGTGAGAACATGTGAATGGAGGCATGTCTCTATTAAATCACGTAGCTGAAGGCATCCTTACCCTGAACAGGCCTTTTCCTCAGTGCCGGGACTCTTGCCTCCACTACCTCTTTATTTTTCTCTCCATGGGGAGTGTGGAAAACACACTCCACCTCTACCACACCTTACCTAACTGAGCTTCCCACACCAGGGAAAAAATTGTCAATGAGTATATTGCTGTTGATTCCTATGGAAAATAAGTGTGTTCTCAGGGTTATGGCTTGAGAAGAGAAAATGGAAAAGAACTTATATCCTGGATGAAAGGCATGGAGGATAATTACTCTCCTAAGTAATAAAAAAATCACTCCAAGCTTAAAATATCACTCCAAAACTGTCTTCAACCCGGAAGGTGGAGATCTAAATTCTGAAATATTTCAGACAGATCACAAAGTCTTGTGACCTGACTTGCTCAGTCCTGAATAAGCCATGATCCACTAAAAATGCATATTCCATCTTGACCAGTCATCTGCTGAGGGAAAAATCAAAGTGAGGACCCCAGCAAATATGTCTAGTTTCCAATTATCTCTACTTTTTCATCTTCTCCTTACATAAGTGAGAGAAATAATTTCTACCTTGATCATAAGATGTGCAGCCAGAGGGGTCATTTAAAATCTTTGGTGGAGCATGTATTTGAGAAATACAAGCAGAAAAAAAAAATCTTCATTACAGTTAATTACAGTTAAAATGGATTTGGAAGAGAAACTACTCATATTTTAAAGGCAGCCATGAAAAAAATATAATGAGTGTCAGACCCTGATCCACACTTACCCTGGCTTGCATTGATGTATCCCTACTGCCTTCAGAACAGTTTCTCTCCCTTTATACTCCTCCAAATGAGATGAGAATCAGGCCCACAGCCTACCTGCCCACCCTTGCCATGATGATGATGATAACGATAATGAAAAAATTAATGGACCTGGAGTCAGTATTAAAAATTGCTTGTACCTAATACTAATTTTCCTCATGGCTGTGAAGCCCTCTTTTTGAGGAGAAGGAAAACAGAACAGTTACCAGCTGTTCACATAATGACAAACACTAATAAGGGAAGACATGCATGTTAATGAGCTGGGGGAGGGGAATCAGAGGGGGCACTCATCAGTGTGCAGCTGTAAGTGCAAATCCTTCCTCTGAGTATTTTGGAAATCTGATGGCATGTCACACTGGCAAATAGACTTGAGACTGAAATCAGTCCAGATAAGGAAAACAGCACTTCCAGAGTCTGCTTCCAGCCCTGGCCAGGTGAAGATCAGCCTGTCTTTCACCATGCTGTTAACAGTATTAGGGCAGGTATTTTCACCACATGTGACATCTTCTAAAAAATTATTATTGCAGTCACAAATGAACAGTCAAACTGAGATGACCTCATGGGTCCAGCAGAAAATAACAAGTGAAGAAAGAAAGAGATGTGTGGATCAGAGCTGGGGGGAGAACAACGATGCCCTTTGTACTCTCTGGTCTGTACATCTCACAAACAAATTGAAGCTTAAAGGCTTGCCTGCATGCAGAGTGGTAGGGTCTTCTTTGAAAGTGTGATTTAAAACCTGATGTAGCTGATTTAGTGCAAAAGCCAGCAAAAATCAATCCTCCCTTAGTTTAAACCCAGCTTATTTTCGTTAGGTTTAGGTCCGACAAACACAGGCTTATGCTGAAATGTGCCATTCAGCCCTAAGTAAGGTCTGCATATAGGCTTACAGTACTCTAACCAAACCACCTCAGTGATGTGCAGACAGGACCTGCTCCCAGGTCTTGTAGAGGTGATGGACTTCAGGCTACCATAGGTGCAAAATCCCTGCTTGCAATTCACTTCCTGCCCATTTTCTGTAAACAGTCTGAAGGGGCATGAGATTCTTGGATGACCTCAGCAACATGAGTCCTGGCAGCTTTATTAGAAGATAAACTTGTTCAATTTGTTCACCTTGAGCAATCTGAGGTTAATCATCAAAACTGAGCAATGTTAAATGGTAGGTCTGGAGAAGGAGGCCTGCTTAAAAAGAAAATCTTGCTCCAGAGCTTTTGACCTGCTGAGGATTCCTTGGCCAGGTCCACAAGTGCCAATCCACAGATCTATGGATTATAGTTCTACATAGCCAGAGGTAAGATTGCTAATATGAAGGAGAGGGTTTGGTGTAAAACAGAATAGGTGGTGTAAAACCGCATAGCTGGGCCTATGCTGACTTACATCAGCTAAAAGTGCCTTTAGGTTTTTTGATGTGTAAATAGGTCTTACAAAAGGATTAACATTTCATGGAGGGATGCTCACTTACTAGGTTTTTATTTCTCAGTAACAGATGTGGCACTTAAATCAGTACTGCAAGTTGTTATATCAACTTCCACATCAGGCTCAGATTGAAGAAAGGCTGCTGGGACACATTCTCTCCTGATTGATATGAAGATAGAGCTTTTTTTTTTTTTTCCTTAATGCAAAGAGGAGACTGAAGAGAAATATTTACCATTCTAGCTCTGTTTCTACAGGAAAAACGTATGCTGCACAGCAGTCAGCAGTTCTCAGCAGGAAAAACTGAGACCAAGAACATGGAGAGATGTGAAATCAGAGAAGAAATGGAAAACATGATAAAGGGAGACAAATTAGAAAAATCATTTAGAAAAACTGAATCTCCTAGTAAGTTCTAGTTAGTTTCACAGAACGCACTGAAATGAAATGCTAAACAGGGAGTCCGACTCCATCAAGATGCAAAGGTTGCACAGTATGGAAGCCAGTGAAATCATGTGAATTCATTTAACTCTGAAAAAGCCTTTAGAAAGGTAAAAGTTTCTGTTGCTTTTGCAAATAGCTGTAATGGCTAAGCCTGAAAGATGTACCAACAACAAGATGAAGTGCAGAGTTAAAAAAAACCCCAACACAAGTGTTTTGAAATTTACAGTTGAGGGCAGAGAGCTCTTCAAGAAATGAACTGATCTGTCACCTTCCTGACCCACAAGCTGATCCCTAGCTGAGTGATCCAACAACATTGCTAGGTTGCTCCTGTACGTGTTCCCTGCAGCACACAACAGCAGGGAGAATAGGGCTGAAAAAAGCTCCAGGAGATCTACCCTGGCTGCCTTCTTAGAGGCAGGACCTGGTACAAGATGAGGAGCCACTGGGGACAGCTGTCCAACTTGGTGTTATAAATGTGCACTATGCCTGGAGATTTCATTACATTGGCCCATGGAAGGGGCAAAGTTTTCCAAACCCAGTCATCTTCTGCTGGATATTAGGCTTATATATACTTGCTCTGTCCCTCACAGATGTGGCAGATAACTGGTTACCATCCTCTTCAACACCATGCCTCCAAAGTCTTTGTCCATGTCTACTCACTCTTCTTTTTTTTTAGGACAAACAAAGCAAATTCTTCAGCTCAGTCTCCCAACCATGTTTTCCAGTCCTCTAGTCATTCTTGTATGGTCCTCCAGACTACTTCCAACTTCTGGCACAATACAAGGTGAGTGGTGGGGCTGCACAGAAAAAGGTTTCTGAAGGCCAGATGAATGCGCTGGCTGTTTAGATGAAGCTGTAAATAATTGGGAAAACCACTGCCATTCACTTGGTGAAATCAGCCTTTCCAGAATTTCTAGCACTCTTCCTACATGGAGACCAAGGTCTTTGGTTCTGCAGAAGTGTGAGGGCAGAGATGTATAAGTCATTCTTCCAACCCAAGGAAACCCAGGTCTCTTGTCCCCTTGATCATCAGCCAGACAAGCAGCTGCATTTTCAGCTGTGATTGCAATTATAAAGGGTGTTGAAGCCACCAGATTGGTGAGATCAGACTCTCTGCACGCCTTTGGTCTGTTTCTGCCTCAGCTCCCCGTAACAGTCCATGTCAGCCCAGTGCAGAAATCTCTTCTGCACCTGGGAGATATGCAGGTGCACTCCTCTGTGCCATTGCTCTGATTGTAATCCCCACTGATGTGGCCATGCTGGAAATAAAGGGGTCTCCCCTTTTTGCACTCCTGCTAATAGTGTTGCTGCCCAACAGGAAAGAGGAAATGGTATGCCAGTGCATAGCTACTGCATGACCGTTTCTGACCAGAAGCACCAATGAAAAGCAGAGAGAAAATTTAGTGCAGGGAAAATTTATTCTTGAATTGCGATTCTCGAGGTTGGAATTTGGTCAAAATACTTCCATGTGTGCTAAAAACCTTATGGAAACTTTAGCAGCCCAAAGAAGTTAAGATCTTGGATTTTCACCTCTTCTGGAATACTACAGCACAGTAAGACACTGGCCATGTACTGTTGAGCCTTCAAAGATTGGTTTTGGACATCAAAGCACTAAAGCATGTTGATTGACTTTAAATACATGAATAACCAACAGGAGAGCCAACACAGCTTCACTAAGGGCAAATCACACCTCACAGATTTGGTGGCCTCCTATGACATGGTTACAGCATTGGTGGATAAGGGAAGAGCGACTGACATCATCCACCTGGACTTGTGCAAAGCATTTGACACTGTCCCGCACTATGTCCTTGTCTCTAAAACAGAGAGGCATGGATGTGACAGGTAGACCACTCAGTGGATAAGGAACTGGCTGGCTGGTCATACTGAAAGAGTTGCGGTCAATGGCTCGATGTCTGGGTGGAGACCAGTGATGAGTGGTATACCTCAGAGGTCTGTACTGGGACCAGTCTTATTTAACATCTTTACTGAGGACATGGACAGTGGGATTGAATGCATCCTCAGCAAGTCTGCAGATACACCAAGCTGAGTGGTGTGGTTGATACTCTGGAGGGAAGGGATGCCATCCAGAGGGACCTGGACAGGCTTGAGAGGTGGGCCTGTGTGGACCTCATGAAGTTCAACAAGATGAAGAGCCCCTGGGTTGGGGCAATCCCATACATGAATACAGGCTGGGTGATGAGTGGATTGAGACTAGCCCTGCAGAGAAGGATGTGGGGGTGTTGGTGGATGAAAAGCCGAATATGAGCCAGCAATGTGCGCTCGCAGGCCAGAAAACCAATCGTGTCCTGGGCTGCATCAAAAGAAGCGCGGCCAGGAGGTCGAGGGAAGTGATTCTGCCCCTCTACTCCGCTCTCATGAGACCCCACCTGGAGTACTATGTTCAGCTCTGGGGCCCCCAGCATAAGAAAGAGATGGACCTGCTCGAGTTGGTCCAGAGGAGGGCCATGAAGATGATCAGAGGGGTGGAGCACCTCCCCTATGAGGAGAGGCTGAGAGACTTGAGGTTGTTTAGCCTAGAGAACAGAAGGCTCCAGGGGGACTTTATAGCGGCTTTCCAGTACTTAAAGGGCACCTACACAAAAGATGGGGAGGGACTCTATCAGGCAGTGTAGTGATAGGACAAGGGGTAACAGTTTTAAACTGAAAGAGGGTAGATTTGGATTAGATATTAAGAAGAAATTCTTTACTGTGAGGGTGGTGAGACACTGGAACAAGTTGCCCAGAGAAGTTGTGGATGCCCCTCCCTGGAAGTGTTTAAGGCCAGGTTGGATGGGGCTTTGAGCAACCTGGTCTAGTGGAAGGTGTCCCTGCCCATGGCAGGAGGGTTGGAACTAGATGATCTTTAAAGTCCCTTTCAACCCAATCCATGCTATGACTATGATTCTATGACTTGAAAATAGTAGGTGACTGACGTACTTATATTTGAAATCATGAAAGAGTCTTTTATTCAGCTGCTGGCAGCACTTGCTGCAGCTTCTTCAGCTGCATGTTCATGCACTAGCTGTAACTGCACTGCTGTAGCACAGATGGTGCAGTGCAGGCAGCATGGGAATCCTAATGATGAAAAGAAGGGATGGTCCAAGGAAAAGCATAGGATTTTCAGTGCAGGCCAGAAGATGAGAAGAGGAGTTGTGAGTGGAGAAAGAGAAAGTGAAGAGAAAAAATCTGATCCAGCTGCTTGTTAACTAAGCACATTCCTTCCTGCACAATAAAAGCTGTAGACGGACTTCAGAAGTAAAGAGGGCGTGAGAATATAATTATACATTAAATCATGAAGCAAGAAAACGGCATTGAAACACTGTTGGCATCACGCAGTTGAGCATTCAACAGCTGGAAATTCTGAAAAATGTTCAGGCAACTGTAGTTCTTGCATTTCTGCAACACTTGGGGGCCTGACTACAATGCTAACAACATAACTCTTCATGTTGATTTTGTGTGTGATATATCAGTGTGCTCAGCCACATTTTGGTTACTACTTCCCATTCTGAGGATCTAGGGTTGGGGACCTATATCTCTTCTTATTAATACTAGCATGAATTCCAAGTAACTGCATTGAACCCAAAGAGGCACCATCAGAGAAAAAAAAAAACAACCAGATGCAAGCATCAATGAAATGACGTCCTATTCTTACATAACCAGCAGAAACTTTAACTGGTGAGTAGCTGGCGAAAAAATACCACTGTGAAAGCCTAAAGTGAAGACTGCTATCTTCACTTTGCAGAAAATGATTTTTTACTCTAAATGAGCCTTGTAGATTCCAAAATATGCTTTGTAAAATCATTGCTAATTGTCAGATGATTGAGTCACTCCAACTGAAGCCAGTAAAAAATTGTGCCACTGCAGCTGTCAAGAGTTATGTTTTTTAAGGCTCTAGACTATTTTTAATGGCATGTAAAAGAATATAAACTATGTAATTATTCAAATGAGAAATGCACAATCTGAAATGTGCAGTGTTTTGAAAATAAGTGAGCATCCTGACACCTGTAATATTGCTGCAATTTGGCTGGCACTATGATTATGCCAACTATTAGTGCAGCTGTCACCCAAAATACTGAATACAAGCAGGGGGTAAATGATTCATTTAGGTGAGCAAACATACCAGGGCTCCTAAATGAATGACAATAGAAAGATTTTCCTTGGCTAATTGCTGTGGTGCCACACACACAGTTTGGCAGGAGGATGGTGCTGTGAAAGAGGAACGCATTTCTCAGTTTGGGGTCATGTTGTTCCCCGGATGTCTGACAAACATTTTAATTTCTCCTCCAGCTTGCAGAGTTAGGCCATGTGTATATGTGTGTAGACTTCCGTACCAACACCCACACCATTATCTGCTCATTAACACTGGCCTATGAGCATCTGGGACTAGATCATTAGCGGCTGGAGGTTAGCATGCACTCACTGAAGACACAGTGACATCCCAGCCGAGACTCCTGCCCTTATATTCCAGAATTTGTAGGCTGCTCTTTCAAGATTTCAAACCCAGGCATACTGTCTGTGTCCATGTCTGCATAACAAAAACTTTTTCCTTTCAAAGCAAAACAAATAAAAACTAAGTTGAACAAAATGACATGACTCATTAGTTAAAATCCCCCAAGAAAACACATTCTTTACCTAAATCAGTTGTGGCAGCTATTAATAATCCTGCCAGCTGTTACAGGAGGCCTCTTCAAGTGTACTGAGATCTCAACTTAAAGGTCTCCTGACAATGCATCCACTGCAGCATTTAAAAAATGAGCCTTACACTCAGTTAAGCCTTCTTAATCTTTATTTGTAATGACTAAAGTGATTTATCTAGGCTTCAACAGTTCATTAGTTTTAATGGTAAGTACTGGGAATTGGAATATTACCATAGCCAGGTGTCAGCAGCGTCTAGGGGAAAGGAAATACTTCCCTGAATGCAGGTCACAGGACAGTGAGGATACAGGCAAGGCTCACGTCACATTTTGTAGAAAGTTGTTTAAACATTTTTGCAGTGTTCCACCATCCCTTGAATAACTCCAAATATAGAGCCTTGGAAGAACTAGCTAACCTTGGTTTTTGCAGAAGGTCTGAGGAAGAACAAGCAGTAGCTACCCAAAGTGAGAATGACTACAAACTTAAAACCACATTCAGTTCTCATCCAACTCTGGCTGTGGCAAAATTCAACGTAAATGGGCATTTGAGGAAGCAAGGTGCAGATTTCAACCATCAGCCCAGTGGCAGGGTCTCTACAGGGAGCCACATGTACAGACATGTGGGAAAGCAGATAAAGCTGAAACTCATGGTCATCCTTCACATGTATTTCTCCATCAAGTCAAAACATACACAGAATAACTCAATCTGTAATAAACCCCAAATATTGCAAATTCACCAGAAGAGCTATCCTTCTTTAGATACCTCCAAAATTTGACACTGAAGACACGCAGTGGGTAAAGCTATTTTAAAGAACTTGTGATTTTCCTCCTGGAGCAATTTCTAAGTCGAGTCTTTGTTGTATAAAGATACATGTCTAAAATGAAGCATTTATATGGTAAAGCGGAACTACTGTGGCAAAACCCCCATACTTTTCAAAAACATCCCAACTACACTCTCCTTCTTGTAGGGTGCTTTAAACAAGCTCTAAAAAGCTGGATGGGGGCCTTGTCCACTCAATTATCTTATGCTCAACCAGAACAAACACAAGAAGCCCATCTCTAGTGCTTCCTGGTTATTATTTCCACATCACACTGACCTCCTTGGTAGAAAGCTTAATAACCGCTCATGGTCAAATAACCCACCCAGCCAGAAGCTCTGCTTTCCCACAGCAATCACAACCCCAAACCCCCAACCTCTTGGTTGACACAGATCAGAAAATCTCTCAGAAAAATCTTCAAACAGAAAACACACCTCAGAAACACCTCAGTGGTGCTTTCCCTGCCACTGCCTTTGTGGCGGATCAGTGCACCTACATCACACTGAGCAATTGTCTACAAATAGACAGATGGTCCTATCCAGACCTGCCTCTGAGAAAAAGTTCAGGAACACCAGGACTTTGCACAATGTCACACAAGGGAGAATCGCTCTTTATAAAGCATGTGACGATGTTTCAAAAAGCTGAAATGGTCCAGCGCTGTGCCGCTTACTTGTGCATTGTGCATTGTATCACTTTTTTTTTTTAACCTATTGTTTCTCTGTTATGCTGCGTAGAGAAATGCTGGACTTGCTGGGCTGGAGGAGGGTGTTGGCCTATGGCACCTGTTGCCATGGTGACACCAACTGCTTCAGGCAAGGTTTGATGGATTTTGTTCCAGCCTTTCCACTCTGTAGGCTGGCATTTACACTAAAGAATAGCCACTTCTGTACTTTCCAAAACTCCTGTTTAATATTTACCATTCAGACTCATCATGTGCTTGCTGTTCTTCTTGCAGTTTAAACTCTTCTGGGTCATGAATCCTGACTTCAAAGATAGCTGGTGAAGGGTAGGCCAGAGAGCAGATTGTTTCTTGCCGTTAAGTCTTAAACTGCCCACTCTCCTTGGGCTTTTTGTTGGTTTTCTTGCTACCGTTAGTTCAAAACTTCTTTGTGCTTGCCTCAGTACGTCTATGGCCTCCATCCCTGTAGTATCCAACTGCCAATCAATTCTTCACTGCACCTTCTGTGATAATCACAGAACTGCAGAGTGGTTGAGGTTGGAAGGGACCTCTGGAGGTCATCTTGTCCAATCCCCTGCTCAGGCAGGGCCACCTAGAGCAGGTTGCCCAGGACTGTGTCTAGACAGTTTTTGTATATCTCTAAAGACGGAGTGAAAACAAGTATTATTATTCCCATTGTGCAGGTAAAGAATCAAGCAGAAAGATTAGGGGTTTGCCGAGGAAGTTAAGGAACTGCAACTATAATTTTGATTCACACTAAGCCTTACTTAAAAATGTAGAGACTATTCCTGCCCAGTGGTGGTACAGGCTGAATAAAGAATATAAAAGGCTGAAAAAACAAATCCAGTGAGCAGTGTGATGGTGGTAACTCAAGTATCGCAGTTTTATTTAATCAGCACTTTGATTTTTTTTTTCCCATGGGTAAAAAGTAGCTAAATGACAAAAACTGGTGAACTAAAGAAAAAAATTAGCCAGGGGAAACAAAAAGGAGGAAGAAAGTGAAGGACTGAAGGGGGAAAATGTTGAAGATGAACAGATGTTAGCGCAAAACTCAAGGCGCTACAAAATCTAGCCTGACCACCTGTGCAGAGTTTTTAAGCTCACAAAGCCCAACAGCTGAGGTTTGGCCAAAGCATACTGTCTGCAGTAGCAACCTGGCTTGACCTAAGACTGCTAAGATAAGGCCAGTCCACCGTTGTCCTTGGTTAGAAAAGGGAGGGAAGACAAAGAGAGAGCAGAGGGAGGCTGAGGAGCAAGGGCTGTAAGGCATTTACAACAGAAGGGCAGGGAATGGCAGATTAAGAGTCAGCTCTTCGGGGGATGAGGCACTCCGGCCTACAAACTGGCTGAGGCTACTGCTACGCCAGCTCCCTTGGTGGGTTGTGCCAGCTCCTCCCGGCATTTCTTTCTCAGGGTCACTGCTGAGACTCCACTCATTCATTCTTGGGATCATTTCTGATCCTAAATGTTCAAAAAAGTCGTGTAGATGTATTTTTAAACTAGTATCTGTGGATCTCGTTTCCTTTTGTGGCTGTCTGGCCTCTGGTCATGTTGTCCTCCTGTGATGGATTCCCTCCTCCTCCTGCTCCTCCCGTGCTGTAGGGTACCACGCATCAGCTGCCACCTCCTTCGCGGAACATCCCAATTCTCTGCCTTTCTCGGAACTCCTGAGCCCGCGGCAAGGCCGCGCGGCGGCAGGCAGGCGGGGAAGTGGTGGAGGTGGTGGTGGTGGTGGAGGAGGAGGAGGAGGAGGAGGAGGAGGCGGAGAAAGAGTTTCAAGCTCAAACGCGAGGCGCGGTCCCCGCTAGGCGGCGGCCCCGGGCTGGGCGGGCCGCTCTCCTGCCTCGGGGAGGGCGCCGCGCCGCGCCGCGGCCGCTGGCCGGACGGGACGAGACGAAGCAAGATGGCGGCGGGCCCGGTGGGGAGGTAAAGGTGGCCCGTGGCGGGCGGGGCCGGGGCCGGGGCTCCGAAGCGGGGGCTAAGGCGGGCGGCTGGCTCGGGGCGGCGGGGAAGTGTTGCTGGGCCCGACCCGCTGCCCGGCCTCCCCGGCACAGAGCCGCGTGTGCGCGCAGGAAGGGCCCCGCCGGCGGAGTGGCCAGGCCGTAACCCTCGTTTTTCCTCCTGCCTTAACCAAGCAGCTTGAGGAGCAGGAGAAGAGGCAGCGTGTGCCCTGTTTGCAGTGCTGAAGTAACACCGAGACGCCTCACGGGAAACGGATGAGAGCGGATGGTGCCCTGCTACAGTGTAGGGCTGTACCAATATCAATGCTACCTAGGCCACAGAAACTGGCACGCAGGTATGTTCATCAACAGAGAGGTATTGCCGGGTCGAAATAAGAGACAGACGAAAAACATTTGTAAGGCAGCAACTGGATGAGAAAAAAAATCCCACATTCAGTGGTCACAGAGATATGCAGCACTTACAAAAAGTCCAGAGAGAACAAAATCTGTTGGTATGCACATTTAAATACATCTTGTTCATAACAGGATGCTATGTTTGACGTCTCTTCCTGCAGCTATGGATTTGTTATCAACTGGGTGAAAGCTCCTGTCAGATACGCTTCATACAACCAGTTGCAGCAGCAAAGGCTCTATTTTTTCTAGAACAGAAACTCCACTTTAATCTATGATATGTTTTGTAAAAATATTTCATATGTATACAATAGTTCAGTGCCCCTCTTAGCGTAGGTGTTTAATCCAGTGGCTTTCACACAGTGATGAATGCGCTCCCTGTTTTTACTTGCCTGCTGTGTTGTTCAGCACTGAAGATATGAATGTACCTGCTTTTCTTAGTGTAAGTTTCAGAAAAACGTTTGGCAAGTTGGTGCTTTGCAAAATTCACTATTAGGACCACAGAAAATAGTTTGTTTATATAAACTGATGAATGTAATGTTATTCTCAACAGCTTTAAGATTATATATATTCACTAGCAATATTTATATATACACACAGTAAACTGCCAGAACTTTTGGCTTTGGATGCATAGAAAAGCAACTTTGTCTAAGTGATCAATATTAAGAATCGTAAGTTGGAAGAGACAACAGGAGGGTTGGAGGACTGAGAAGGTAAGACAGTTAAACTTTATGCTGTATCTTACTGGTTGTAGCCTCCAAAATTATAATAGTGCAATGGCAACTCCTGTTCCCCTCCTGACATGAGGGAAGGCAGTACTGCATTTGCACATAAGGCTTGCACACCATTGGTGGCTTTCACCTAACTCATTTGTACTTAAAACTTTCTAAGAGGTCACTAAGGTAGGGGATGAAAAGCCCTGTTTAGCTCAGTACAAGTCTTCCTACTCAATAAAGGCACACAATTGCTTGATGAGGATTAGTCAGACCTTATTTTCAGTTGTTTTGTTAACAGTGCTGTGTGTATTAATGGCACCGCTTTTTCCACATTCTAGGCAGCATCAAGAGACAATGGGATTTGTCATGCCAATGCTAAACCGAGACTAAGCTTCAACCCTTTATATGGATGGAACTGTTTGTTGAAAAAGGAAGCTGCAATACTGAAAGCAGTCAGTGCTTGACTGCATGAGACCATGCCTCTCACAGAAGGCAAATGATGTCTTACTTCAAAAACTTTATGAAATGCAAACTTAGTTAAACCCTTTCACTCAGTTAAATCCTTTCAAGTGTCTTCTCCAAGGCAACAATAAACCAGTGATTGACTTTTCTTAGAGCTGTTACTTGAATAATTGAGGAGGGAAAGCTAAGGTTCCTACTAAGGTATGTACAAGATGTCTTGCTCTCCCTTCAGATTAAGATTTTTAGTTTGATTTACTATGAAGACCACAGGGGTCAACTTAAGAAAAAAAAAAAAGGGCAAAAACCTTCTTTTAGCATAGTGGATTTTTTTTCCTCGTAGTAGCCGAAGTGCCTTTTTAGATACCTGGTGAACTAAAACTTGATATGTAGCTGTTTCATAGAGAACAATTTTTTTATTCACAGCTAGAAATAGGTAGCCTCTGAAAACGTGAAGTTGTCAATATAAAAGAATGCAACAGCAAAGTAAGCCAATAATTCATAACTATCACTAAAACAGTAGAAAAATTGCTTACAAAGGCAAACAGTGAACTGATTTTAATTAAATTAAGCAATACTGCTGCAGGCATTCAGAGTGCTCACAACTGTATCTTCAACTCTATATTGCTGTAGTAAGGTGTGCTTCAGGTTGTTAAACTTGTGTGCTTTAATAATTTAAATAACATAGATTGAATATTTTGCTTTATATTGTATGCATCTGTATTGGGTTTGCATGGCAAGGTTTTGGTAGCAGGGAGGCTACACGGGTGGCTTCTGTGAGAAGCTGCTAGAAGCTTCCCCCATGTCCGACAGAGCCAATGCCAGCTGGCTCCAAGACAGACCCGCCGCTGGCCAAGGCCAAGCCCATCAGCGACGGTGGTAGGGCCTCTGGGATAACGTATTTTAAGGGGAAGAAAACCTGCATGACTGCAGCTGAAGAGAGGAGTGAGAATATGTGAGAGAAACAACCCTGCAGACACCCAGGTCGGTGAAGGAAGGGGAAGAAGTGCTCCAGGCGCCAGAGCAGAGATTCCCCTGCAGCCTGTGGGAAAGACCATGGTGAGGCAGGCTGCCCCCTGCAGCCCATGGAGGTCCACGGTGGAGCAGATATCCACCTGCAGCCTGTGGAGGACCCCACGCTGGAGCAGGTTGATGCCCAAAGGAGGCTGTGACCCCACGGGAAGCCCGTGCTGGAGCAGGCTCCTGGCAGGACCTGTGGACCCGTGGAGAGAGGAGTCCACATTGGAGCAGGTTTGCTGGCAGGACTTGTGACCTGTGAGGGACCCACACTGGAGCAATCTGTGCCTGAAGGACTGCAGGCCACGGAAGGGACCCATGCTGGAGCAGTTTATGAAGAACTGCAGCCCATGGGAAGGACTTGCGTTGGAGAAGTTTGTGGAGAACTGTCTGTCTCCCATGGGAGGGACCCCATGCTGGAGCAGGGGAAGAGTGTGAGGAGTCCTCCCCCTGAGGAGGAACGAGCAGCAGAGACAATGTGTGACAAACTGACTGCAATCCCCTTTCCCCATCCCCCTGTGCTGCTCAGGGGGAGAAGGTAGAGAAAATCAGGAGTAAAGTTGAGCCCGGGAAGAAGGGAAGGTGTTTTAAGATTTGGTTTTTATTTCTCATTACCCTACTCTAATTTGATCGGTAATAAATTAGTTTCCCCAAGTCAAGTCTGTTTTGCCCATGACAGTAATTGGTGAGTGATCATCCTGTCCTTATCTCAACCTGCAAGCCTTTCATTGTATTTTCTCTCCCCTGTGCAGCTGAGGAGGGGGAGTGAGAGCAGCTTTGGTGGTGTCATGGTTTAACCCCAGCCAGCAACTAAGCACCATGCAGCTGCTCACTAACTTCCCCCCCCCCCCAGTGGGATGGCGGAGAGAATCGTGAAGAAAAAGTAAAACTCATGGATTGAGATAAGAACAGTTTAATAGAACAGAAAGGAAGGAAATAATAATGACAATAATAAAAGAACTGGAATATACAAAACAAGTGATGGACAATGCAGTTGTTCACCACTCGCCAACCAATGCCCAGTTAGTTCCCACGCAGCAATCTGCCCCCCAGGCCAACTCCCCCCCGTTTATATATTGGGCATGATGTCCCATGGTATGGAATGCCCCTTTGGCCAGTTTGGGTGAGCTGTCCTGGCTGTGTCCCCTGCCAACTTCTTGTGCCCCTCCAGCCTTCTTGCTGGCTGGGCATGAGAAGCTGAAAAATCCTTGACTTAAACACTACTTAGAACCAACTGAAAACATCAGTGTTACCAACAGTATTCTCATACTAAATCCACACCATAACACTATCCAAACCGTAACACTATACCAGCTACTAGAAGGAAAAGTAACTCTATCCCAGCCGAAACCCGGACAGGTGGGCAGCTGGTATCCAGCCAGGTTCAACCTACCGCAGCATCTAAAGATACATTAAGATAAATAGCTAGCAACTTGTGCTGTTTTTTTCTCAGGAGTGCTTGACAGTTGCTTGCATGATCCAATAGGATGGTGAGACTACCAAGTTTCCTTTACTTGCACAAGTATTGGAACTTTTAACTTGACTAAAGCAGCATTAAGTTTTTCTCATTTTAGAAGAGCAGTCCTAGTCGGCATATGCAGAAGATAGTATCAAGCAGCACACTGCTTAAATTGACAGTTATTTATTGTGTTCAGGGACATCAATAAACACCAAGCTTTTAGCTTTAGTTTGGCAATCCTTCCCCACCAAAAATCAGTTGGTTGGGGTTTTTTTCTGGCATAAACTCCATTGCCAGCAATGGATGTATCAGAACAAGAAGTTAATAAATAATACACACAGACAGCAGTTTTCTAAACATACCTCCTCTTTAAAAGGCATGATACAGATTTACTAAACAAATCTCAAGCAAGTTCTTCACAGAAGAAAATTTTGCTACAAGCCACCTCTGAACATTGTTTTCTTCACCAATGCTGGTAGTTTATTTCATGGAGTACAGTATTTATTTTTGAACAGTACTGATGAATCATTTAAAAAGGTTTTTTCCCCCTTAAGGTAAGCTGAGACATGTAATTAGTACTGAACTGTATGAATTCAGGAGTAGTGTACCCTTGCTGAGCATTTTATGGCAAACGTGAATAAACATACAAGAGAGGAAATGACAATATGATACTCTGGTAGTAGGGGTCCACAGGATTTTCTTTTTTCTGTTTGTTTCAGCTTGCTTTTAAACCACTGTTCAAATGTGAAAGGTATCATATTTAAAACAGATGTTTTGTTTGACTTTCCATGAAGAACTGTGTTAAAAACACAATTGAAGAAACTTCTGCTCATGATGAGAATCACTTTCAAGTACTTAAATTTTAATATCCCCTTCTATATTCCATTAATTTCTTATTAAAAATGTGTTTTTATAAAAGCGTGAAGACTACAGAAAACCAATTAACATAATAGTGTTAATCTTGTATAATTTTTTCCACAACTTTATTTTACATATCACCAAACTTCTGCTTTAGCAAAAGAAAAAAGAACAAAAATAAATTCTCTTCCAACTATTTACACACAGGAATTACCCTGCTGTGGGATCAGATACTTTATTCTACAGTCCCTCTAATCCAAGGTGTAGTCTTAGGCGTATCCCTTTGTGATTTAGGTTCTTGGAAGTTTTCAGCAAACCTTTCTCTTGCTTTATCCCAGTTCTTTTTATTCTTGCTCTGGATTATCTGAACATCTTCAACTGAGGCTGGTCTACTGGTACCCAAACCTGCATGTGTTTTATGTAACTGAAGGTGGATCTGTCAAATACATTAAATACTGTTGTAACTGCAAGTTAGGTATTCTAATTACTTTCAATTGTACTTTATAATACTAGTTCCACCCCCCCTTCCCCAAGTGCTTCTCTTTAAGACTCTAGGATACCTAGATCATACACAGACATTTAAAGTACTGTTAAAATGATGGGTCAAATCACCACCTCTAGAACTATGATCTAGAGTGCTGAATGATGTCAAAAGCCACTAACATTACTGTGAAGTACTCCTCACTGAGTGAAGAGCGTATGATCCCTGTGCTGTGTAGTTTGACAGCAAAAGGTATGGGGTGGCTCTGAGCAGCACTACTGCCAAAAGACAACACATCTCTGGTGATAAAAATGGGGCTAACACAGCTGCCACAGAGGCCCAGAACTCAGTGGCTAGAGTGACTTCAGCCAGCTTTTCCTCTCTCATAGGCCATCATCTAGCTTGATTTTTGTGCTACATCAGCCTCAGAGAAAGTGAAGAATTCCAACATAAGCCCATCTTTAATTCACATCACTTAAAATTATTTATATCTTCTTCCAGACTTTGTGTTCAAATATGAGATTATTAATTCAATGCCTAGAAGCTGTCTGTCCTCCCTTCGTTTCCTAACAAACACAGGCATTACTGGCATTTTCTACTGAAGGGACAAAATCATTGAAAAACTTCAAAATACTTCATTAATCAAGTAAAAAAATAATTTGAGATTAGTCCTACTGAGATTATTCCTTCCTAACCAGGACTTCGAAATGTTTCAAGTGAATAGTGGCTTACAGTTAGATATTTTTCACTGCAAATACATTTATATTCCTTTTTGCTCCAAGTAAAAACCACAAGGACCTACCGGATCCTTCATACCACCACCATCCTTGCCCAGGCCTTCCCCCTTCTTCCACCCCATCTTCTCCAACATTTTATGTCCTTTGTTGCTGTTGCTGATTTCACTTCAAAGAAAGTTTAAGATAACTGGTAAGCAAGAGTTAAACAAGGAGTATGGTTTCTACACAAATACTGAAGGACAGAAATGCGCATGTACATGCTGCTATAGAAACCAGGACTGAACTACTGTGCTGTTCCTGTTTCTATCAAGAGCTATCCAGAAGACCCTAGTGCTACCTTTTGTGAGTTCTTCCATGAATATCTTCAGTTACCAAAGCTATTCCAAGCCTCTGGTCAATATCAGCTTTCTTAAAACTCCTTCTGAACTACTTGCTTACTTTAGGAGTTAAAAGATACAGCATGGGTGGGTGGGAATTGACTGCACTAGGGAAAAGGCAGTATCACTACCTCACCACCAAATCACCCTAACGCACGTTATTTCATTGTCTCACACTTCCTTTTACTAACTTAGAAGCATCTACAAGTTCATGTTTCCTAAAAAGCCCACCCCAGTTACAACTACAGGAGCAAAAGAATAATTAAAGAGAGAGATTAAAGTGTCATTTAAGAGGTATATAAATGAATGTCCTATGATAGGCTGGATATTGACAATGAAAGAAACTGAAGGTGAAAAATTTGCCTGTGTCCTACTGCTGGGACTGGAAAGGAAAAATAGAAATTGAGACATGAAATAGACACTGTTGAAGGTGTAATAGTGCAGCTGGGGAGTTCCTTGATTTTTTTGAGTTGGTAAGGAGTGATCTAAGCATCTTTACTGCCAAGTTGAATTTTGTATGGAAGATGAGGAGTTAATAAAAACCATGTGAACTGGGAAGTGAGAATAGCTTACTATTTTCTAGCTCTCCTAACACATTATATACAGGTAATTCATAATCTAACAAACTGTATCCTAGTAACTAATTGATACGTAGTTTATCATCATTTTTTAAGATTCACTAGAGAAGGACATGGAGGATTCCCCGCCCTGCAACGAACTCACATATGAACAGAAGCTGGACTATCATCTCTCTGGAAGGTTCCTTCACTTCCAATGGTCTCTCTGCGTCTTCCTGCTCTATCTTTGTACTTTGGATTCTTCACTGCTTTGTTGTCTTCATACTCTGTGTTCTTTATAAGCATATTAAATTCCATCAAGACAAAGAAAGCAGGCTTTAAATTCTTTATTTTTGGTAACTTCACAGCTTCCCTCCAAAAGGAAGGCAGCTTCAGCCTATTTCATTAATTCTAAATCTTTTAACAAAAAACTATAGTTCTCATTTAGTACTTTCTTACCTTACAGCCATACCTTGTAAGGTATGTTATTGCCATCATCACATAATAATGTAATATTGCCAGAGGCTGTAAATAATATTGTAAATAATAATGTAATATTTACAGAGGCTGTAAATAAACAAACAGATTCTCCTGAATCTTCTCTTGGTATGAAGAATCAATCTCTCCATATTAAGCAGAAAACCATATGGACATGCCACTGGCTTTTTGTTTAAACATTTAGCCCATTCCTCAGCAACTATTTCTTCAGAATACATCACATAAATAAGCATGTGTATAGATTCCGTATCGATACTATTTTCATAGTTGAGGAATTTGAGAGAAATGATAGCATTCTGTTTTCTACACAAATACTTATTACAAGTGCTAGATGTAACCACATAGTTAAAATAATCTCTAAAACAGAAGTAACTTGAATACTTGCATACTATATTGCCTGCACATTCATGTTGGCATTCTTCTATGGCAAAGAAGACTTAAAATAAAAACTTAAAAATTTCCCTCTTCCTTCCATCATTTTTTCAGTTGCTCATTATTTTTCCTTTCCAAATAAAAGACACCACTGCAATTTAGTGCAAACTTAATTTGCAGAAATAAAAATAGAAATGTCTTAAGAAATCTTAACCTAAAAAAGATGAGGAATCGTGTACACATTGGAACGGATCTTCTTTTCCTAAACTTTTAACAGAACTTTCATGCCCTGTTACCATCATCTCTCTTTGTAAAGGTTTGTAAATAATTCTTTAGTGTACAAAAGACAACGTTGAGTTAAACTGCCAGGCTCAAGTTTGAGTGCATTTGAAAACTTTCCTTATTCACTGAAGTCTATGGCTTAAAAATAGGAATCACAAAGTAGATGTAGACTTCAAACACTTAATTGTCTCCTACTGTAAACTCACCTGTAAACCATATTTTACCCGTATTTGTTTTAATGCTTTTCTTCTGACTAACTCTCTCTCTTCTTTGCTAAGTGCTGGACAAACTAAAAGGAAGAACACAGGATTGAATTTCTAATGAATTATGTAACAATGTTTTGAAACATAAGACAACTGTGAGAATTTTTGTTCTAACATGATTACACGTAGACACGCATACCAAGAAAAAAATACATTATCACGTATTGTAGAACTATTCTCAGTTGACAAGAAAATTGTAAGAATACTGAAGTAATTATTGTGTTTATAAAGTAAAGAGCCATAATAAAAAACATATCCCGTGATAACATGACTAACCAGAAGATTCCTTTTTCCTGTCCAGGCGAAGATGTGCTCTGACTTGTCCTGGTTCACATCCATCACAAGTATCGCTGCCAGGATGTATATGAAAAGAAAGTACGGTTTCACCAATCTTCACTTCATCTCCATGCTCCAAGATGTAGGGATCACATTTTGTTTTAGGCTACAGCAAAAGAAAGTTTTGGCAGCCATGTTAATTATTTACTAATGAAGGGCACGAATTCTATTTCATGAATACAGCTCATAATCGAGTAATTCAGTTTGGTCACACAAATGCAGGCAAGGATTTAACTACAGTGGGTATTTCACTCCAGCAACTGCAACCATAGTGGATTTTTCCTAGTATAAACCAAACATGAAGTATTGTAAGTCACCCTAAAACCAGAAGGGAACCAAGGAAGAGACTATGTATGAAAGAAGCCATACAGTTATGTTGTTAGTGATTTGCCATAACATATTTAAAATGACCACATGACTACAGTTTTCTGCAACGTACACAGCATTATAACAACAGGTACTCACCTGGAGAATCTGATTTCCATTAACAACCGTTCCATTCTGACTGCCTTGATCCACGAGAACATAATTTTGCAAATCATGGTCAAAATATACTTCTGCATGGAACTGATAAATAGAAGTCTAAGTGAAATGATCTTATTAAGCAAATACTTCACAATTTATATGCTATTTTAAAATCAGATTTCAGAGTATCTTTTGAGGCCTTTTAAATGAGTGGCTCTGGTACTCTGTTCCACACCTTATGATTTCATCAATGTGAAATGTAAATGAATGTGCCACAACAGCAGGACCTAAAGTATACTATTAATAATATAACTATTTTGACCATAAACTGATTCAGTACTGAAAAAGCATACACTCCCAATGTGGCAAGTATGCTTTACTTAAAGGACTGCAAGATTTGGTAATATAGCATTTTAAACTGTTCTTACAAATAAAAGATTTTTTCTTTTAAGGTATGTTACAATACTAAATTTTTTCTCTTTCAATTAAAAAAAAAATCTGATCTCATTCTACAGCTTCAGGTTATTTGGTCTTTCATATCTGAAATGGCTCCCTAAATGCCATGCTTTTGTAAATTTCACGTAATTCACCTTCACCTGCATCTTAATGCCCAGGACACAATGACTAGCCATCATTTGCTGTTCCTTTTATATCCTTTCTGATATTGAGACTAACAGTCTGATTTTTTTGTTTGTTTTGTTGTTGCAATTCTATATAGGTATTGCTCTAAGCCCACATGGAACAGAGAATATACAACTCCTGGCCAAACTCAAAGATACATACTACCTCCAAAAATGGCCACTGAGCAAACCAAAATACCAACTTCTGCAGCCTACTAAGACTCCCAGTAAAAATCAGAAGTCGAAAAACATGACAGTTTCAAATTTGACAAGCAAAGATCCATTTTGCTATAGTGGAGGAAAAAACCAAGACTCAATCTGGGAAGAAACTGTTCATTTAAAACCAAACCTCTTCTTATCTTTGAACAATAGCAGTTGCTCTATTCAGTAATAAAAAGTACCAAAATAGTATTTTGTAGTTTGGCTAGCATTTACAACAGCAATACTCCCATAATGGAGACTCACTAGCCCATTCAATAGATAATTTAGTTTCTACCTCTGTTTCATTGAATAGGATAAACCCAAACTTTACTTCTAAAGATGCTAAATCTGCAGGGTGTAGCATTTTTTTATATCTCACTTTACGCTCAAGTAAAGCAAATGCCAAAGTGGTCCACAGCTATTAACTATGAATAGTGAGGAAAACAAACTGGTAGTTAACTTTTTGTTCCTATAGATATGTCATTTATCTTCCTGCCTTTGACTCCTTACCTGCAAAGCAAAATAACTTCTTATATAAACAGGCAGGTACCCATGAAGTATAAAATGGTAACATTACAGAAGAATAAAAGCCTTTTGGCTTCTTTATGTACTCAATTTCAAATACATGCCTGAAAAAGTCATTAATAGCAGGGAAAGATCTGCCCTGGAAATTGTTTAGTATAACATACGGTACATGGCCAATTAATCAGAACTAACATCTGGAACAGACATAGTAAAGTGTATTTTAGATACTTGCATTTGCGGATGTTTTTATCAATTTTCGTTTTGTTTGGATGACATTTTTGTCAATCTACTTTTCTTTTATTAAGAGTGCTGTATTTATGATCTGTGTTAAAGTAGTTAGCAAAACACAGCACATAATTTATCTTTAATCTTTCTTAACCAGGAGAAAAATTTTCCATTACAATCTGTCACTGAAAGAAATTCTGTTAAATTTTCAAACTCCCTGTATATCAGTTACATATTTATACAGTTTCCTTGAAGAAAAATAAAATAAAACCTGTTACTCTAAGCTGAACTGCAAGGATTGGATTACTTTATGAAAAAGTTCTAACTAGCCGACATCAATATTTTATATACCATTAGTACTTAGAGTAGTAAGTTTTCTTCAAGTTCAATAACCAAGAAATTCAAGACTCAAAGTATAATTTTTTTACTGTGCATTACACTGTGGATTAGTAAAACTCCAATTTAAAAAAACATTTAGCTTTTCTAGACTTTGAAATCACACTGCTGTTCATTTTAAATTCCCATTCAATAAAATACTGTATGTTTTCCTTTTTCTAACTTCAAATGTGGCTAAACCCTCATCTCCTTCGAAAAGTTCTTTTAAAAATTGAACATAAGATTTTGCAAAATTGAAAGCCATAAAATCTGAAGCTTCATTCATCTACTTTTCAGCAGACAGAAACAAGAGTTACCTTACTGACTCCAACTTCAGGAATCTGAAGTGTGTGTCCAACATCTTTTTCTCTGGAAAGGCAAGTTGATATATAAATCACAACAAAATAGAAACAGGTCTAATAAGTGGCTTACAAAAGGTGTATTTCAGTTGAACCTCAATACCATGTTTCTCTTCTGAGCTATTAGGGAGCTTTACAGATGTAAACCACTGTGTTGCTACATACACAATGTAAAGACTTGGTTCAGGTCCCTTCTTCCATCTATAAACTATACACAGTAGGCAATGAATATACAATAAAGCTGTACCATTAAATTTTTATCTATAAACCTGACATTTCTATCTGAACTTTTATACTCATACAAGGCCTGTAAATAATAGTTCGAACTCTGCATCCTTCAGGCTCTTCAGTGCATCTTGGCATCAGTCTTCAATGCTGAAGTTGAATTCTTCGTAGCATTAGGCAGGTAATACAAGCAATGAAAGAGTAATCTGTATAGAATTTTTTGGGGGGGCGTCAAAAGCACTGCAGTAGGAGAAAGGGATTTGTGTATTAGTTTCTTATACTGGGGAAGGAAGAAGCAATGCAGCTAGCAAAGGACCTATATGCAAGTTACAGGCAGAATTGTCATGTTAATCTTTGCATAAATGTATCCAGAAAACTGCAGCTGTAAGAGCAAATCAAGACACATCTATCAACATTAGATAAAAGCAGCTGAAAAGGGGTGAGGTTTTCAGTAAGCATGGAAGAAAGCACTAATTCATCATTAAATTCATCATCCACAATGAACAAACGAGATTTTAATTTTTTTTTTTTAATATTAGAACTGGAAGAATGCATACAGGCTACCACAAAACCCAACTTATTTAAAAACGATGAACCAACCCTACTGGAATTTGAATACGTTGGGAAGTCCAGACTATGCTTCCTTGTAACGCTGAATTTCTGAAATGTGTTCTTCCGTTTCTGAAAAAGTTGCCTTAGTGGCTTAGAAAAGCAGCTTACTAACTTTCTAGAAAACAACAGTTTTCAAAGAATGATTTGCAGCTGTGCTGCCACTAGAACTCAGACACAAGATCAAGTTATCACTAACAAATTTTCATGACTGCTGAGCTACATTAACTGCGTATACTGTTATCACAGCAAGCATGACGTTACATGACATGACTTAAATTTCTTACTGTGGGCTAACCTAACTCAGAGTACCTCACAACTGCTGCATGCTAGGAAGACAAGCATGAAGAGTAGGGACAAGCAATCCTGAGTAGCTTCTACATCTCTGAAAGCAAGGTACAGTTTCAGATATATATAACAAATTCCATTCAGTTTTACCTTCCAATTGTAGCAGGTTTCACAGCTGTGATAATATAAAGTGATCCAGTCTGTAGAACTGGTGATCTTATTACAATCACTCTGATACAAGGAGGCCAGATCTTTTCTTCATCTGTAATTATAAAAGAAAATAAATACTGTTAATACCAACAAATGACAGTTTTACCCTATAGTACATAGCTTTCAAACAACTGATATACATTCAGCCATCATCTAGTTGAATCCCATGCAACTTTCAGAAAAATAAATGTATAAGCACATCTGAGAGAAAACTTTGATGAGACTACTGTTTCAAAGGCTTTCTGACTGCACACTAAAGTATTAATGTTTTCCGAATTCTGGTTACTTACATGTGCACAACTGTTTAGTTACAGCAATAAAATATAAACACATTCACAGAATTTACTAGCATATTATAAATTTATGGACTATTAGTCATAATAGACTAGACTACAATTTTACTTTGAGAAAAGGCAGCACCCTTCTGTTCACATCACAAACCTACTGCATATAGAACTTTCTACTTGATGATTTCTACGTCAAATGTATTTTTACAAGTTTTTACTCTTATTAGCACTATGCACCAATACAGGTAAGAAAAAATAATAGATGAGCCTACAGATGCACATGCTTTTTTGCCTCAGTATCCGTGAAGTAATTATAAGAGCTATTAGTCTATTATGACTAATGGTCCATAACAGTAATTCTAACAGCTGTATGAATTCTGTTCTTAGATGTGCTTTTGCAGAAACAGTCTCCAATGATCTCAGCTAGGAATAAACATAGTAAGATGGGAAGACACTAGCTCAAAAGGTACTAGGAGGAGAGAAACTGTCTCCAGTTTTTATTACTCCAGCATTACTGCAGAACTGATTATAAGAAAATAGTAAGAGAAGGAAATTTAATCTGAAAGCCTGATGGTAGCAAGCACATTTTGAATGGCATTAATCATGAGTAGCTGAGTATGTACAGTAATGACTACAGAAGAAAAACTGACTCTTTAACTGCGAGCAGGGCACAGGCTGCAGTACAGACTTCTATAGGCTGTATTACATTCTGTGATTTGGAATATCCTTTGCATATACATAGTTCCAACTGGTTCCATTAAGCTCTTCACAGGTTACTCCCCCCCGAAGAGACAATTCAACTCTTGAGGAGGTCTTAAGGACCTAGGTCACTTGCTGTGGTACAAAACAGTATACAGGTTTCCTCTCTATACCCATTTCCTACATGCTGCCACTGGAATACATACAAAACAGGATTTCAAAGAGTACTGAGTATTCCACGTTCATCCTTATCACCACAGCGGACTCATGTTATGTTGAATTATACATGATCGTTTATGAACAGTATCAGAAATATTATACATTAATTGAAGAGAGTTAATACACAGAATTGCTGTGAGCTCTGTACTAAAACCTCTATTTTAGCAATTAGACTTTCTTTTCTCGGGTTGGTATCCTAATCTAAAAAAAAAAAAAAAAAATCTTACTCCTACCGCTGAGGTTTCTACACAAGCACAGGACGTTATACCCATAAACAGCTTTTACAAAAACACCACTACTTCTGGCTACTGTGCAAGTAAAGAGAAGAAAACAAATACTGGTAACATATAACACTTTTTAATTCAAAGTGGGTTGGTTTTTTTTTCCCCCCATTATCCAGACTGTTTTCTTGCAGTTTGTTCTTAATGGGCTCCTGGAAAAATACAGTAATATGATACATAAAAGCCACAATAGATCACCTTCGATTTCCGAGTCTTCTGAATCAGAAGTTTCTTCACTTGTTACTTCATCCTCACTGCTGTAGGCTTCGCACTCAGAATCTGTAATTTCACCTTCTTCTGGCTCACTCTCTGTGTCTGCTGTTCTACTGTCATCTGTATATGCTGCAGTATCTGGTGTACTTTTGTGTGAATGTGAATTTATACTGTCTGTAGAAATTGATTCTTTGGCTGTTAGACTGTTTTGTGGTTTTGTGTCCATTTTAGTCTTCTTTCTTATGTTTGGAGACTCTTCTTCTTCAGTAGAACTTACTTGCTCAGTAGCGGAAAAGCAATTCAGACTATTAGATGATTTCTGCTCTTCTGTGTCCAAATCCTGGAGGGGAGTTATAGAATGTTACATTCTTTACAGATTGAGTTATTCTAAAAGTCTGCTATCAGCCTGGAAGTAAATTCTTCACTAGGAAGAACTATTTTTACAACTATTAAGAAATGGTTAAATTTCCAGAAAGTTTTGCACATGCAGTCAACAGAACATGTCAGTAGAAAAATTTTCACATCCTATTAGACATGACTGAGACCATCTTCTATTTGGGAAAGTGTGGCTGCACTCCTCTTCTAAACTTCATTTATTCCTTCCTCTTTTCTCACACAAAACTTAAGATCCTTGTCCTCACTTTCAGACTTGTACAATAGCATCTTGAATATTTTCCAGTTTTGCTTTTATGACACTTACTTCTGTCCCTCTCTTACTCAATTCTTGAAACTTGTTTAAAAGTTCTTTAATTGTTCTTCATCATATCTTCCTCCTGTTTTTCTTCTCTTTTTTTCCCACAATGGTCCAGAATATCTGGAATGCCCACCCATGCTCACCTAATGACCTGTTCCTTCTCCTTTCAAAATTGCAACTTTAACAAAGCCTTTCATCAAGATACTGTAGCATTAACTTATGCTATGTGGAACAGTTCTACTGAGAATGCATCTTCTACTGCTACAAATTTCTCCACTGAATATCAGACAGATTAGATTATTGCAGGTTCTTCCATTGCCACTTGATTTCACCAGCAGAAAAAAGACCATCAACTTTTTTTTAACTGAGAAATCTAAAGTTTCATATTAATTTTGCCAGAGTACCTTGAAAATGTGATTCTCAATCTAGTAGCCCTGAGGACCATCTTAAAAACAAAGAAAAAACAAAAGAAAAAAAAAGAATGAACACAAATGGCTTTAAAAGGTTAATAAAAAAAATTCTCAGATTTTAAGTCATTTGCCATCTTGGCTTCAGAATGAATGCATTTAATTGCCCTGCATTGTACCAAATATTGCAACATAGCAATTAAAATAAAAAACATCCTTGACTTCTTTCAGAAAGTTTTCATATAGAGCATTTTAAATTTCAAGATACATGAATTAATGTGAATGTTAATGTCATGGAAATTAAAGCACTTTCACTTTTCAGAGCTGCAGAAACTCATCAGTGGCACAGCTGTAAGACAAACACAAGAATTCCTCTCAGCCCAGCAGTCAAGCTGTTGGATAGGACTTTACACTGTACTTTTGAAACACTTTCAGTAAGACAGCAGATTCTCAGGAATAATCAGCAAATTTTGAAAGACCTCATGCTTTAACTGAAGCACTATCAGTTTGTTTACGGTTTCTCTATAATACTTTAGCCCTGCTCCCTGAATTCTCTATGTGTGGACACTAGAAAGGAATAGGATCACAAGGTCACTGCCTAATGTTGTTTATTTTAAATGAGAGATATAGTAATCCTGCCAAAAGACTAGACAGTTCATACATGCCAGACATTAATTCCATTAGAAATCCTTTTGGCAAATCTCATTTTCGCTTTTATGAATGATCTTTTTCAGTGTATTTATCTTTGTCTGTATTTATGTTTGGTATGGATATTAGATCAATACCTGACATACCAAGGTGCTCTGCAATCCTAAATGTATTTCTTCCCATAGTACTGTGAGCTACCAAAGTTTTACTAATCTAATATGAAAACACAGAAACTAAATGGTCTGCTCAAATCACAATTGAGGCAAAGCAACAGATGACTGTGATGCACTGATGCCCAAGTATACTGCTCCAACCACCCAGCTGTTTCTCCACAGTGAATTCAGTGATACTTGGTTTTGGCATCACTTCAGATTTTCTAAATTAGAAAATAAAAAGGTGCTGTTTCAAAGCCTGACTGCTAAAGAGTAGAGTCTCTGTTCTGGGTTGAAAACAGGAATTTTAAAAACCAATCTTATAGACAGACCAAGGATTCTGTACATACATTCTGCCAGTATGACCATTAAGTCTGTTCTCAGCAGCTTCTGTATTTTTTCTACTATTACTACAATCAACTATTAAGAAACCAAATAAACTAAATAGTTGTTAAGTACTGATAAAAATGTAATCTCTGAATTTAGAAATACTTGAATAAGATTGAGGATTTTAAAATTGCATTCCTAAAGAATATGGATTTTGAGCACTTTATGATTGCACAGATCTGTATTAAAATACATGTCTTGACGATGTCTAAACATTAAGCCTGGGGATGCTGAATGTTCTTAAAGCATTTGAGGGGGTCTTCACTCGTGCTGAAGAAATTCTTTTCCATTACATATGACTACTAGTACTAACACAGAACATACGTAGCATGTATGAAAGTGTAACTATGCAAAAAGCACCCAATACCTTGCCTCCATATAGCCACTGCTTAAAAAACAAGAACTAGCAGTAAACAAAGTATTCAGTAAATATCACCCTGAATGACCTAACAAATACTAACAGGATATTTAACTCTTCATCCCAAACTCACGATACAACACACAAAGTATGCAAGTACATGCTCATTATAACCATGTTTGTTATACCATGATACTACACGCGTATGTTTCTTTGTGTGTTGCTTTGCCTAGGAAATCTAAACAGTCAGTACACCTACTCCAACAGTCATATGTTAGATATGGATTGCCTCTATGTGATTCAGCTTTGATAAACTTTGTATCTAGGGGGTATCACCACATGATCTCTGGCTTTTCTCTCCCTAAGCATAAGTTGAGAGGTGGAATGAATGTGATCTGTAATAAACTATTTCTTAACTACAGGGTTGAGTCGGTTCATATTTCTGCATCCCTGACAGACAACCAAAGGTGCAAGTGAAATCAGGATTTTTATGTATCCCATGAGGAGTGATCTTACAAGAATTACAAATCATGTTCGTGTGACTGGAACTGATGGGTTTGCTTTATAAAGAATAGTCCACAGACTACTGATTACAATGACCATCTAAAGTGCAGACTGGCCTACTTACAAAATATACATGAATGATCATAGTCACTGAAGTGTTTTTAATGAAAAATGCAAAATATTTTAAGCATTTAACTATACTTTCTGCTTCATTGTGACAGAGCAAGACATTTTGTCTTTCAAAACTTTACATTTTTCTGTATTATACCTGATCGACATGCATGTTCATGCAATTCTTCAGCCTGCCTACAAATCAGAACTTAAAAATTATTGCGAGTATAATTAGCTTAATTCTAAGAAATGCACTGGTTAAACTGTATTGTTTTCTAAATCAGTTTTATACAAAACATACAAATGTGTACAAATACAACTTTTCAGAAATGTGAAGTCTGTTGCTTCTTGGTTTGCTAGAAGTTCAGTGGGTGACTTAATGGAATCACGGGTACTCAATACTCTCATCTAAAGGGCTGAATATTAGATCTTTAGCACTAACAATTGAAATATTAATCTGAAATTCAGTATTTTACTAAAAAAACATTTTCAAAGTTTAAAATAGCTCTTTCTCTCAGATGACTAAGTTTTCACTTGCTAGCACCATTTCACAAGTACCTCAGTTACTGTCCTCCACCCTACACAATACTTGAACTTCCAATGCAACAAATCTAATTAAAAGCCAGAAAAAGAGTAAAGCTCTTCCTATATCATAAAGAAGCCATTTTATACACCAGAGGACAGCTCTGAAATACAGGAAACATAAATTTGCCTTACCTAAAGAATGCACAGTTTTTTAGTCAGGACACTGTGTTAATACAGTGATGCTAAATATGTCTCTTCCCAAACATTCTAGAATGTCATCAAAGTTTTCTTCAGATGTTTCACTTACACAGTGTTTCAAATATATTTAAAAGTTACTTTGTAGATGAACTGATTTTGATCAAATAGCTTCAAAAAATTATTAATTCCTTTAGGAAAATAGGTATCTAAACATCAACTACTATATAATTTTCTTTCAATAAAAATATCAAGGTTAAAGGTAAACATCCACAGACTAATGTGTTTGGTGTCTCAACTCTACCTTCACCAGAAGCTGCCAATCCAAAAGAAGAAATCTTCAGATTAGCCATGGTTTCTGTCAACTGACGTACCTAAAGATGGGATGAATACCAGCAAAAAGTAAACTACACACGATAAAAAAAAAAAATAATAATAAAAAAAAAAAATCACTGCTTCAAGAGTTCTGTGGGAAATACAACTATGAAAGCCTTGTCCCTCCTGCAGAAGCAGCTAGGATGCGTCTATAATGAAAAAGAATATGGCAGAAGTTAATTTTGAGCACAACACTGAAATTAAATTTATTGACAGTATTTTAAGAATAAACTGTAAAAATAATTTCTGTAAAAAAATGGCATATGTCAGATCCTGCATCTAAATTTTGCTACATAATTCTAACAGCCACAATCCAGCAAGTAGAACTACATGATCACTATTGCACAGTCTATTCTCCAACCTGTATGGAAGTGCTGGATCTAGATATTGGGCCAGGGATCACATTATCATTTATGACACCTTGTGATTTTATTTTTTTTTAAACTTTTCCAAATTTACTTATTTAAAGATTTTTCTGGTACAGGAGATAAGGTATTTCTTACCCCGCTTTTTTTTGGTCTACCACTACAAAAAGATACCAGAACTGAACTATATGCCTCAAAGTTCTAAAGTATTCCACTGATCCTTCTATGTGAGCTGCACAGAGGCTATCCAATACTTCATCCTGGCAAATTAAATTCCTGATTGTCTATTAAAAGCAAGCATGGGGGCAGCATGCTTAGTTTCACAAGTAAAAAGAAAACTATTTGTAACATAGAGGTTTGGTGACTGAAAAAGAATTTCTTTAACGAAAGTTCTTGTATAAATCAGGAACGTTCCTCAGAAGATACTAAGCTCCCCTCAGAAGACACTAAGCATGTGAGCTCCCCTCCGCTGTTTTGTTTTGTGGTTTTTTTTTTTTGCAATTAGAAGTACATTCCTTTTAGCAGATGCTCACTAGTATTTTCTTGTTTGGTAATTCAGCTTGTTAAAAATACAATAATATTTTAACAGATTCATTATATTCTTTACATCCTCAGATTTACATTGCTTTTTCAAGAACACTGCAGTATTTGTGGAGAACACACTTGCCCTTTCCGCAATGTTAAGCATCCCTACTTAGATAAATAGGTACTGTATGTAAGATACCTGAACACATCAAATTCTTCACAATAGCTACAAACTAAACCACAACTAGAAAACCCTCCTGTGACCAGAAACAGAAAGTTAACAGATTGGCCTAATTACAATCTTTTTTACATTAAAAAGGTATTAACTTTGGTTTAAATAGAGTAAGTCAATCAAAAATCACATGCAATTTTTGTAAAAACTATATAGCTACTAGTACTGTCTATGTAGAAATATTTGCTGTGATAATCTACACATGCAGCTGCTGAATTTCCTTATTTCTCATATTTGGCAACTTTTAAGTAATACTAAATATCTGTCAATACTTGTATACATTTAATCCTTTAACTGAAAAAGAGAGAAAAGAAGTCTAACAAGTGTTTCATGTACCTGAAGTTCTATAACTACTGCTCACTGTCTTCCCTTGCTTCACATGCATATTCTTATAAACCACCTCATCTTCATCCAGGAACAATAAAGTTCAGGGGGTGTATGACACATTCCCAGAATTAGACCCTGGCATTGCTTTATTTACACTATTAGTGGTCCACAGACCAGACAATAAACAAAACCATTCTGCTACTTGTACTCACAGTAGAAAACAAAGTCGAATAAAACCTACTTTGGTCAAGAAATTAGGTAATGTTTGGAGGGGTTTTTCAGGCTAGCAGCACAATTTAATAACCAGTTGGGAAAAGCAATAATGAAGTACTAATCCTCAAAATAACTGTCACAACTTTAATAATTTAATTGGTGTTCAAGGACAGGTTTTATTTTAACTTTGTATTTTTTTTGTCAAGAGTGAAAAAGGGAATGGAAGGAACAGGGAGAAGGCTGGGCATAAGGGTACAGGAAAGCATTTCAATAGACAACCTTTAAACTACAAAGTTCTACTTAAAAACAGACAATTTTTGTTTTGTTTTAGGATGTAAATGATAACTAGCATGAACTAATCAGTGCCTTTACCAATACCAGACTAAACTGGACAAAATAATATTGCCAAGAAATACCAGGCACCTGTGAACTGGATTGTGCAGCTTATAAAACTGAAAAAATAGTTTATAACAGAAAAATCTATAATCTTTTATTCTAATAAGTCTTAATCTTTTATACTAATGTAATGTGGGGTATTTTTAAACTAATGAACTAATTTCTTATGATTAAGAACCACACAACAAGAATAAAGTATTTGAACTCAGCTATGTAAAATATGACAGTAACGTGCTTTGTTTTTTCCAAGTCTAACAGTGCATTTACATAAAAGTACACTGACAAAAAGGCATTAATTTAGTTTTGAAATTTAAAAGTGGAGAGTAATTGTTTTAAGTTTCACTTTGTATTCTCCCTTTTTTTTGTTTTAAAAAACCAGAAAAGGCCTTGATCCTTGCTATGACACTAGCCTTTACAGTTCACAGACGCAAAGATCTGCATACTACAGAATGTTTTAAATGTTTTTCCTGTTATCTTGTTGGTCAAACAAATTAATTCACAAAGAAAGCAAAGTAGTCAGTTCACCATCAACAGAACACATCAGAAAAAGTGGATGTTTACCTCCTACCTTGTGACTGTGCAAGCTTCACACAAAATATTTGTTAACAAGACCATCTATATAAAAATATTTTATCAATATAAAATAAGCTAAAGCCAAGTAGCTATTTCTAGTATAATCAGATGACAGAAGCGGATTGTGATGGGATCTCAAAAGTAGTCAAGACTATTTGTTAGGTCAGAGCTATATACACCACAGAACTTTTAGAAATATACTTGTTGATTTAGGTCAATATGTAACAGTTCATCATAGACTAAATGTAAGAGATTTATTAACTGAACTATATGATAAAGGCTTATTCCTACAAGCTTTCCACGATGCTTTCCTGACACACAGTGAATAAAATTCTGTAATAACAATGCCTTTTGAGAGTGGCAGAATGCTAATTCAGCAGTTGCACACAGCATGCCCAGAACATGGATGCTGTTAAAACTTCTAGCTTCAACTGCATCATCTCCCCTCTCTTAAGTCTGAAGGAACATTATACTTAGTGTTGCTAAGTATCCACCTCAAGCTTTCAGAATTGAATGATACACATGCAGTTTTCTCAAAGAGTAGAAATTCGCACATTAGCCACAATCTATTTATAAAATCCGTAATCTTTCAACTACCACTATCCATTTAACCTACCTTCACTGGTTCTTAATGTAAACAGTTTCCATTTTCAAAGCTTTCAGAAGACCTTACTCCTGATACAAAATTCTTAAAACTCTGTACTGATGCTACATAACTATTATGTAAGAGTACCTGTACACTAACATAATTATTTCAGATTTCAACCAGTCAGCTTGACTGGGGCCTATATAATGAAATTATGCAACAGTTAAAGCAATAGCTTTAAAAAATGCAAAATAAGGAGCACTGCAAACTAAGGAAATCAATACATTCAATGAAATCTTAAGTAATAAATTTGCCGAATAGGACTATACAAATTTGATTCAACATCAGTACCAGTGTTCATTAAGAAAATACTTCTTCAGGTTTAATAGCTGTGTTACAATAGAACTGGTATTTAGGAGTAATGTTTTTCAAGGCAGTCACTATGTACTATATGGCATGCTTTCTTAGCAGTCAGAAAAACAACAGAAAGGAAGTTATGTTTTGTATACCTTAAAATACAAGTTAATTACAATGGGCATTTATTAAGATGTACACCTTATCCACACACTACGGACAACAAAAATGTATTGACCAAATACAGTATCAATAGGAGAGCATAATATGCAAAGAATTACAGCCTCACAGACATTTCATCAATCCCAAATGATGGTAGAGAGACATTAAAATGTCAGTGGAATGAGCTTTGTAATACAGTCACAGAGAAGGGATGGTGTGTGTGTGTTTTCAAAACCTTCAGCCATTTTTTGATTCATCACATGAATTTAAAAACAAAACAAAACAAAAAACCAACAACAAAACACACAAGCCAAAACCCCCAAACCAAGGCATCGAGGTAACACTGAATTTCTGATGTAAATCCAGCCCACACAGTACCCTGAATTCACTCTAGTGTGCTTGCTAATCAGAGAGCTTCACTGACACTCAATTATAGAGATCTATACAGTTGTATTGTAATAAAATAAAACTGAAAAAGTGAGGGGATCCAAGTTTAAAGTTTGATCCTTAATCACTCAATGGGAATATTATTTGAACACTACACGTTAGCAACCTGTATATATAGAGAGATGTTTGAATACTTCAGAAAATAAGCATACATCCTCTACATAAAACCAAACCCCACAGCCCATAAATTGCATCATGAAAAAAAAAACAAAACAGGTTTTGCATTTTCTAACTGTCAGTTCTAAAGTTACCTTATACTCATTTGGTTCTTTTCTCTTCTTTTTCCCTTTTTTATCTTTGGTGTGCTTAGTACCAGAGGCCTGATAAGACTGCAGATCCACTCGTGAATGAAACTGGTATCGGCCACTTTCCACATCACAGTAGTAATAAATTCCAGTTGCTGGATCATAATACAGTTGATTTTCCTTTATAAGAAACATAAAGAATGAAGTTATCATGACTTCAATAAACACATTATTCAAAGAAACACCTAGTTAAGAACCACATACTAAGTTTAAAAAAAATACTCAAAGTACTAAAGAACTGTGGTGGCTTGACCCTCGCTGGCTACCAGGTGCCTACCCACCTGCTCTCTCAATTCACCTCCTCAACAGGACTGGGGGAGAAAATAAGATGAAAAGCTCATAGGTCAAGATAAAAACAGGGAGATCGCCATCATGGGCAAGGCAGATTTGACTCGGTGAAAATAAATTTATTTATCGCCAGTCAAAAGAGTGCTGAAAGATGAGGAACAAAGACAAAACACCTCTCCCCGCCCCTTTTTCCCCAAGCTCTACTTCACTCCTTCATTCCCAACTCTTCTACCTCTCTTCCCCCTGCCTGAGCGGCACAGGGAGATGAGGAATGGGGCGTTGCCATCAGTTCATAAGAGTTCCTCTCGGCTGCTCCTTTCTCCTCACACTTTTCCCCTGCCCAGCATGGGTCCTTCGCATGGGCGGCAGTCCTTCAAGAACTGCTCGAGCATGGGTCCTCTACAGGACACAGCTCCTGCCAGGGGCACCTGCTCTGGCATAGGCTTTCCACAGGCCACAGCTCCTTAAGGAGCTACTCTGGTGTGGGGTCCTCCACAGACTGCAGTGTGAATATCTGCTCCAGCGTGGTCCTCTTCCACAGACCGCAGGGAATTGCATGCTCAGTGCTTGGAGAATCTCCTCCCACTCCTTCTTTGACCTTGGCATTTGCACCGTTGTTTTTCACACTCCCCTCCCACCCCATACACACTCCACTGTGCACTGTTTTGCCCTTTCTTAAACATGCTTTCAACAGAGGCACCACCAGCTCCTTTCATGGGGTCAGTGGTGTCCTGCAGCAGAACCAGTCACGTCCAGGCAGCCCCTGACCTCTTCTCACAGAGGCTGCCTTTGCAGCCCCTGGCCCCACTACCAAAACCTTGCCAATAAATACAATACAAGAAGATTTCCTGTAATTCAGAACAGTTACTGAACAAGAAAATATATTCTTTTGTGTAATTGTACCATAAATGGTAATCTATAGCCCCAAACATTTGTGTATCTAACTATACCCACAAACTATGTCAAAAGCAATGCTATCATTTAAGACTTTAAAAATTAGGTCGTGAAGTGTCCTCGAAAACAAAACAAGTTGTTTTGTGTACCATGTTATCCTTGTTTTGGCTGGGATAAAGTTAATTTTCTTCTTAGTAGCTGGTACAGTGTGTTTTGGATTTAGTGTGAGGATAATGTTGATAACACACTGATGTTTCAGTTGTTGCTAAGCAGTGCTTATCATAAGTTAAGGATTTTCAGTTCCCCATGCTCTGCCAATGAGAAGGTGCACAAGAAGCTGGGATGGAGCATGGCCAGGACAGCTGACCTGAACTAGCCAAAGGGATATTCCATACCACAGAACATCATGCTCAGTGTATAAACTGGGGGGGAGTTAGCTGGGAGGGGCTGATCGCTGCTTGGGCATCAGTCAGCAGGTGGTGAGCAACTGCATTGTGCATCACTTGCCTTTTCTTGGGTTTTATTTATATTTTTTTTAAATATTCCCTTTCATTACAGTTATTATTACATTTTACTTTAGTTATTAAATCGTTTCTATCTCAAGCCACAAGTTTTACTTTTTTTTCAATTCTCCTCCCCAACCCACTGGGAGAAGGGAGGAGGGCGCAAGCAGCTGCGTGGTGCTTAGTTGCTGGCTAGGGTTAAACCACGACGCACATGCACTTTTTTTTAAAAAATTGAGTTGAATGTAGTGCTGCAAACAAAACCTCTGTCTTTTTCTAAAGAAGTCATCTTTTACCTCAAGCTTTTAATTTTGAAAGAGTTACAGAGCAGCTTTATAGTATAAGATTTCTACAATGCCAAGCAAATTAAAGATCTAGGAGACATCAAAAAGAACTGAATGAAAATCTATATTTATATCTTAGCCTGCTATCTTTAATTGGACTGAAATAATTCAACAACTAATTAACAACCTTCGATTACTATTCATCTTCAGTAACATGGTTTTCAAATCAGAAAGTCAGCTTGGATCTTAGTTCTTTGCTCGCATCAACTTTTACTACTAAAACTTTTGCAATGGAGAAAAAAATGCCAAGGGTTTTGAAAAAGATCCTTACCGAATTATAGTAGAATCCAGTGCTATGGTCATAATACAATCCTGTATTTTCATCGTAAATAAATCCGGTTTGTGAAACAGCAGCTTCTGCAGCAGCTCTCAAGCTCTCTGCCAAAGAACCCTCTGGTACTGAAGTATCTTCTGCTTCCTGATATCAGAAAGTAAAGAATTAAATTTTCTTCTAAAAAGAAGCTGCTTGGTTCTTTAGCATTCTACAATGCCCTATTTTAAATAAAATAAATTAGTGCTCTATGGACTTGGATTGTTTCAAGAACTATTAAACAAGAAGGCAAAAATCTAGCTGTAACTTACTGATAAACTCTTACTGATTTCAATGGGACCAAGACTTCATCCTGTGCCTTTCATTTTCCCCAACCTTTATTCAAAAGTGGTTCACATCAAAAATATACACAGTGAATACCTTTCAGTATATTCCTAAAACAGATTTCTGCTCTCTGTTCTGTTTCAGTTGCTATACATGCTAAGGCACAAAATCAGTTAAGGGAGTGAGATGAAGTGAATGATCTAAGAGAAGGCTGGATAGCAGAGGAAAAAAAAACCCACAACAAAATAAGCAAGCAACCCTGCCCCCCAACGACTTTCTTCTTATATGTTGCCTCCTTATATGAATGGAGAAAAAAAAAGCGCATTTTAAGAAAGTCAACAAGGCCATATTGAGCATACTCTGCTGATTAAAAACATGCCATGTCCAGGCTATGTAGGACATATGTTTTAGAATGTGCTTTTTTTGTAAAGAAACCCCGAATCTACAAGTATGTTATACTTGGAACATACTACAGAATAAATAGTTTTAAAGCACAAGGATGCTTGTCTGCTATCATCAGCACCAGACCATCACAAAAAATCACTTCATACAGTGACAGCAAAACCAAAAGCATATCTTTTAAATGAAATGAAATACTAATAGAGTGCTGACTTCGAAATTGGTAAAACCCCAAACAGTTCTATAACCTGTGAATTCTGGACAAAATTTTCCTCTTCTCCACCTTCAGCAACTTTGGTGCTATCCATCCTTAAAGGAATATTAACACCTGTCTGCAATTCCTCTGGGGAATTATGCTCAGTGCCTTCAGTCCCATGATTGTGCTGTACTGGCAGTTCAGAAGCATGATCTTGAGTATCAGTGTGATTGTAATAATCTTCATAGTAGTAATAATCTGGGGGGGGGCGGGGGAGAGATGAAGATGCATAAATTAGCAAAGCACTATTTTGCACAATGCAGATTAAGAATCCTAAATCTTAAACTGGAAATTTATGCATGTAAGTAGTCTAAAGAAAATCAGTCATTAGGTAGTGCCTCTGCTTTGAGCTTATTCTACTAGTACTGAACAAATTATGTCTTGTTTTAATGTACTTTAAAAATTGGTAAAACATGTATGTGTGTAGTGTATGAGATTACTATGTAACGGATTAGTGTGGCATGAATTGTGCTGCAGTCCATGCTACATTTTAACCTGTTCTAAAAGGAATGGCTTGAATATATAGGAAATGGTCCAAAAGATAATGTCAGGTTACTAAGTTTAATGGAGCTAAGGATACAGACTTGAAACGTATTTTATATTTAAAAAAAAATCAAAACAAGGTACTGTTCTAGATGCCTGTTTAAGCAATCACCACCCTCTCTACCTGCTTGTGACCATGCAGCATAGTCCTCCGTCTGGATTTCTACGCTAGACGTATCTTTCTCTTTTCTATTGTGGATTTCCTTAGTAAGCTCTTCAACCTGAAAGAAGAACAGCATGTTACAGAACACAATGCTGCATTTTAGGGACCGATGTCAGAAAAGAGCATCAGCCTATTTTACATTCTACAATTCAAACACAACATAATGGCATCATAGGTGTTTCAAATGATGAAAAACAATTCCTGCTCATGAAGGGTATAATAATAAAGGCAAGCACTTGGGAGGAAAACAAAATACTTAGCTGAGGTTATTTTTAAGATGCCCGCCCTGAAAAGTTGGATTTCAAGCAATAACCACTGGCTCTATGGTGACAAGCTGTGGCATTTATGAAACTTCCCTATTTTGCCATAAGCATCCGTGGGACACTTCTTCCATGCTTCCTTTACCTCACCTTGTTTATTAAGCTTCTTTCCTTCCTCTCAATGTAGTTTTTCCTTCTGACTGCGAAACACTCTTTGCGGCTGAGAAGACGTTACCATTCTCCCCCCACCCCGCCCCAGCCCAGCCCCCCTCAGCCCGTCGAGCCAAACGCTGACTCGGGACAGCAAACTCGAGCCAGTAGCAGCAGCAGCACTTTCTCCGGTCGCTGAAGTCCCGCGGGCCAGGAGAGCCTGCTGGCGGGCACCAGCAGGCACGGGACCCACCTGCCCCACGAGCTCAGCCCGGTCCGGGAGGGGGGGCGAGGGGTGCCTGGTCGGGGGGTGACGGCAGCGGGGATGCCCGAGAGGGCTGCGGCCGGGTGCCGCCCGGCCCGGAGGGGGAAGAAAGGGTCGGGGGAGGCGGTTCCCGGGGTGGGGGGGCCTACCTGTCTCCTCAGCGCCTCGCTGTCCTCCCGCGCCTCGCGGTAGAGGCGCTCGGTGCGGCGCAACCGGCGCTGCGCCCGCTCCAGCTGCCCGCGGCAGGCGGTCAGGTCCGCCTCCAGCGCCGCCACCCGCTCCCCCAGAGCCCGCTGCTCGCCGCCGGGCGGGGAAGCCATGCCTGCCTGCCCGCCTGCCTGCCCGCCCGCTCCTCAGCGCCCGCCCGCCGGCCGCCACCCGGCGCCTGGGACAAAGCGGCGGCCGCGGCCCCGCCCGCTGGCCCCGGCCATGGCGCCCGGCCGGGGGCGAGGGCAGCAGTGGCGAGGTCGCGCGCGCGACGTCCGCGCGCTTCGCCCAGCGGCGCCGCTGCAGCAGGAAAAGTTTCCCCCCGGCGCGCGGCGGGAACCCGGCGCAACCCGGAAGGCACCAGGATAAGCCGGAAGTGACTGGCAGGAGTGGGGGGAGTGCGCATGCGCTCGGGAACCAGCTTGCGGTTGCCAGGCGATGCGCTGGGGCCCGGGTCCGCTAAAACCAGCTGCGAGCGGGAAACTCTCTGAGGAGGATTGTGAATCCTCAGCTGGGGGCTAGGGCGGTTCGAGGCGGGGCCGGAGAGAAGCTGAGGGGTGACTCGAAACCCCCAAAGAGAACCGGGGTGTTAAGGTCAGGGCCTGCAGGGGGCTGTCTTGGGGCTGGAAGTGCTCCAAGTCTGCTAGCGGCCTCAACTGGCATCTGCGCATGGTCACGCCAGGGAGAGCTTGTTGCTGTGGGCCTACTGCAAGGTTTCACCTGTGACGCACGATAGAGTGAAAAGTAATTCTAGCATGTACACTATTCCACAGAAGTACGGTGTGGTTTGGCTTGGTTTATTTTTTTGGGGGGGTGGGGGGGGGGTGGGGTGAGGGGGTGGGTTTGTTTTCGCTTGAGATTTCTCAGCCCATACTGTGACAAACCACTTCATATCCTGGGTAGAAATTGCAGTGTCTGGAAAGTATTGCAATTGTAGCTGTTGGAGCAGCGTTCAAGGCTACTATGTTAAATCTGTGCTGAGAATTGCAGTGTTGCAGTCCTGTATAAATTTCTGTTGCTGGGATCTCTAGAGGCAGCTGCAGAGGGTTCTTGGGTTTTCCCTGCAGCCCCATCTCAATATTATAATTTTCAACCCTTCACCTCACAGGCTTCTGTTTCTTAAGTGTGCTTTGTCTCTGATGAGCACAATGCTTCTCAGTTGTTAACAAACTCTAAATGTGATATCCTTTGTCAGTTTTGTGTCTTGTTCCAGAAACAAGAAGTACATCATAGCAGGTCATCGCCTAATAGTTTTCAGACCTGACAATAGTGAATGTGTTGCACACATGGACTTCTACTCCTGCTAGCAGATGTGTCCTGAATAATGCACCACCTTTAGAGGAAGTGTTCGCGTGGCTACTTGAAGTAATGTATACATTCCATATATATTTATATAGGTATTTCATATATATGTTTCATATATGGTGATATGTCATATAACCTTTTCTCTTATTTTGGCCTTTCTTTGACTGCTGGTTCTTGCTATGCTGAAGGAGTCTCCAAAGAGATGGGGGCTTTAAAGTTTGCAGTGTGTCATGCTGCAGGCCACACAGTTGTAGCCATGCTTCTGGGGCCTGCTTTTCGGATGCTGAATACAAGGAGGTGGCTTACTGCCTGAAGAACTTTTGTCTCAGCATCAAATTAGTGATTATTTTTGCCACTGCAATCTATCTAGGCACTTCTGAAATCTATCTAGGCACTTCTATCTAGGCACAATGGCCTCATGCCATTACTTACTAAAGCTTGGTAGCAACATAGGACTACAATAGGTTTCAGGTTAGACCTCAATCAACACAAGCAAACTTGAACCTTGTGTAGCTCTTGTGGAGAGCAGATAATACAACACTTTCAGTCTATGAGTTAGAAGCTGAGGTAGTGTTACCTTTATTCACTTACTTCTTACAGACACTGAAATAATGACCCATTTCCAATAAATAATAAGTCCAAAGACACGTGAACTTGTAAATCACAGTATGTTGCACTGTTATTTTAGCATGAACACTACTTTTTACTGCAAAGGCAATCAGGTCTCGCACTCATATGCAGCTCATTAAGTACCATTCTGACCAGAAACTGACAGAACCAAATGCGTGAACTCCAGGTGGTGGCCTACATGAGCAGGCAAGAGGCAAATCTACATCTATTCATATTCTAACTAAAAGGAAATGGGCAAAAAACATATGTAGCTTGTCATCTTTAAAGCATTTTGTAAAAGGGGATAAAGCTCTAGTGTGGACTGTAGGTCCTGAGAGTTGTTAAAACAAAAAACACAATTTCAGATCTCAGTTTTGCTCCTCCATCATTTCCCACCAGAAAGGTATGTCTTATTGGCTGAGAATTAGTGTTTCATTTCAGGTAATGCTTTTGTTTGTATCAAGATGGTTTCACTTAATGTGTATAAGTAAAAAAGGACCTCAGCTGGAGGAAGATACTTTCTGAAAAAGCAGAGATTTCATCCACTGTCTTGTATTAGGTTGTATTAAGTTCAGGGAATCGCACTATCTTCTTATTAAAAGATTGGCCTCATCTCAGGCCGTTGATGTGCAAGTCATATATTTCATTGTAAAAATAATGGATTATAAAGTTTAAGCAGTGAAGAGGATGAAAAAAGATGCCAGCACTTCAAGTAGTGTGTGTTCCTAAAGGTATGCAGCGGATGAAAATGGAAGGGGGGGAGGAGATGCACACCACTGCCAGCTGCAGAAACATGTTGGGGTGCCTTGGCTGTCACCACAGGCTATTGTTCCACTGTGCCTTGCTGTCAGGAAGCAGCAGATGGGAATAGCAGCAGACCAGGTGGAGGAATGGGGTATGCAGAGTGTGATTTGCATCCGTGTGCAGTGGCATTGTTTGAAGAAGAAGGAGGTGGCAGCAGTCACCACAAGCAACCAACTTGCAGACAGATCTCTTAATGGGTGAATGGTTTAGCCACAGGTCTAAGGTCTCAGTTCTGCTCTTTGATCTCATGATAAAGCCAATCTGTCAGTGCCTCTGAATGTGCCCCTTTGCTGCTCATGTTCTTGGTGGGCCCTTGACATGGACTGATGAGCTGCTGTTGCAGCTGCCTGCTCCATACCCCTTGCTCCTCTGGGATGGGGTAGTTACACTTGCAAATGTAGGTAGCATCCTAATCCAGCTAAACAGAAAACAGGTGCCTGGTTCCTGCACCTTCTGTATTAAAGGGAGCGGAAGACTTCAGTCACAGGTGAGTTTGCCACCTGTTTTGGGTTTGTGTGGTGGGGTTTTGCTAGCCAGGGAAGGGCTGCAGGGGTGACTCCTGTGAGAAGCTGCTAGAAGCTTCCCCGGCTCCAAGTCGGAGCTGTCACTGGCCAAGGCCAACCCAATCAGTGACAGTGGAAGCGCCTCTGGGAGAACATATTTGAGGAGGGGAATCTGCAGCGGGGGAGGAGATTGGAATGTGAGAGAAACACCTATGCAGATACAAAGGTCAGTGAAGAAGAAGGAGGGGGAGGAGATGCATCGGAGGAGGGGATGCCCCTGCAGCCCATGGTGAGATGGCAGGCTGTCCCCCCCCAGCCCATGGAGGGGAGCGGGGGAGCAGATGCCCACCTGCAGCCCACAGAGCAGCCCATGCCAGAGCAGGAGGATGCCCCCCAAGATGGTCGTGACTCCATGGGAAAGCCCGTGCTGGAGCAGTCTGTGACTGAAGATCGGCCCACGGGAAGGACCCATGCCAGAGAAGTTCGTGAAGAACTGCAGCCTGTGGGAAGGACCCATGCTGGAGAAGTTTGTGAAGGACTGTCTCTCGTGGGAGGGACCCCACGCTGGAGCAGGGAAAGAGTGAGGAGTCCTCCCCCTGAGGAGGAAGGAGCGGCAGAGACAACATGTGATGAACTGACCACAGCCTCCGTTCCCGTCCCCCTGTGTCGATGTGGGGGAGCGGGTAGAGAAAATCAGGAGTGGAGTTGAGCCGGGGAGGAGGGGGGCATGGGGGGAAGGTGTTTTAAGATTTGGTTTTATTTCTCATTATCCTTGTTTTGATTTGATTGGTAGTAAATTAAATTGATTTTGTTTTTTCCCTGAGTTGAGTCTGTCTTTTGCCCTTGACCATAAGTGGTGAGTGATCCCTCCCAGTTCTTGTCTTGACCCACGAGCGTTTCTTTATATTTTCTCCTCCTCATCCCACCAGGGCTGGAGCGGGGAGGAGTGAGCGAGCAGCTTTGTCATGCTTTGTTGCTGGCTGGGCTTAAACCATGACACAAAGGGCACACAGCTATCACAACCCCAAATCTGCATGAAGGAAAATGCCACTGTGCATGCTGTGTGAGCAAAATACAGGAGCCCAAAACCTGCAGGGAGGGCCTGGAGGGGTAGGAAGGGTGAAGACACAGAGGTCTATCTGCCTATTCTTTCCCCAGGCTGATGCCATGCAGGAACAACCAAGAGTTGCAGGGGGATGTGCCCGCCCAGCATGCATGGCTCCGGGGTTGCTCTCCCTGCTCCCTCATTCTCCTACCCTGCAGAGGATGTGGTCCTCATCTGTGACTGTTTCCAGTTTCCTCCTTTCCAAGTTCCTCCTTATCCTGAGGGGCAGCACAAAGATGAAGGAGGTGCAGGAGTGCTTGAAGCCATCTTTGCCATCACAGTCTTCATGGCCTGGTCAAACCACAGTCATTTTACAGCAGCAAATCATTAGGGCATTTCCATCTTACTCTACAGTGAGTTTTGAAAATGGACCTGCTTGGCTCTCTCTTGCTGTCTGCCACTGCATGTCTCATACACTCTGCCTTTGCCAGTGAACCATGGACCTCCCACTGCTCCCTCACAGCTTGGCTGCTTTGCTCAGCTTTCTGTCCCTCCACATGTTCTGTTCGCTCATCCAGATACAGCCTGCTTGCCTGCAGTAGCTGTCACTTTATGTGTAACATCAAATTAGCTGCCCTGACTGTGCCCTGCGCTGCTTTGGATTAAGAAAATGAGGGAATCTCTGAAGCGAAATGGGTCTTTATGCTTGTGCTTGGTGTTTCAGTAGAGGGTCATGTGCCTCATCAAAAGTGCCTCTTTTGACTGAGGCAATTGCTTTGTCCCACCTCTGAGATGTTAAAGGCTTCTGTGAACGTGATTTCATGTTTGTGGCAATGCAAATGTTCTCTGTCATAAAAGTGAGCTTAAACATAGTGATTCCTAATTTCATGCAATTTGTAGGCTTGGTGCTCATTATCCTGTATCCTTGTGCATCTTCTCCATGTGCGTTGCTGCAGCCAGCTCCACTGCATTGCAGGTTTGGGGGTAGACCTCTGGCTGCTCTTTTCTGGTTTTGGGTTTCTTAGGAAGTGGTGATGACGGCCTGACTGATACTTGTTTCTAGCCTTGCAATGACATGGAGATTCTCCAAAATGTTGTTCAGGTGGTGATAACATGCCTTGAGCTCTGCCTTTTCACAGGGAAATCCTCAGAAGTCTTCCTGGAGCTTAGTGATTCTTTCATCAGCGTATCACGTTTGATCAGGCAATGACATATGCCAAGTTCAGTGCCTGGACAACCTATTTTAGTAATAGTAACACTACTGCACATGCCACCACCTATGCATATGTCTTAAAGAGAACTCAACTACAGGGAAAAGAAATGAAAGAGAAAACCAGTTGCAGCAGATCAGGCTGCAACTCTTTTCAGCAGGGAATCCAGAGACGGGCTTGTTCTGCACTCCCACCACCCTCCTTTTCATATGCATGTACATTGCTTGAAAAATAGACACCTCTAAACCTGGTCTAGGCTCTCTGGTGTTGTCCTAAGCTTTCTTAATGGTGGGGGCATTGGCTAGAGTGGCACTGCTTGGAGAATAAGTGCTTGACCTTAGTGCATCCACTGGGATCACATTGTCTACCTCTTGCCATGGTGCTGCTTTGGAGGAAGCAAATTGCCTGGGGATGGATTAAAGGCTCCTCTTCTGTAATGTGGATTTGAAAGTACAGGAGAACAGTATGTCTGTGTCATGCCAGAGGACTCCATCCAGTTCCTCAAAGTTTGGGCAGCTCAGTGGCCCAGCCTTGATCTGGTCTTGGACTGGCCAGGCGTCCCAGCAGCATCCTCTCAGAGACATGAGGAGTGTTTCTGCAGAAATGCAGCCCCAAAACACTGTGTATTCAAACAGGAGGCTTTTGGTCTGTGATGTCTCTTCTGGTAGGTACTGAGGACATTGGGGCACAGGCTTTTGGTCAAGTGGGACCAGGAAGTGTTTGCAAAAGGCTGCAAGGTACCACCAAGAAGTCAGTAATTTTAATTGGAATTCATGCTATGCAGACTGTTTTAGCCAATGTTGACAGCTTAAGCCAGCACAGGGTTTTTAAATAGAATCAGTGAACTACATCTTGGTGTTTTGCTTGGTACTGCTTGCTACAGTCTTGCAGCATCTTTGAACCAGTTTTAAGATACCATAAAGCATATCTTGGCTTTAAAGTTTCTGCATGTGACGTTCATTTTGTTCCTGCATAATGTGTAGCCATCTCTCCTCCCAGCATCCTGAGGCTTCTGGGTTGACATGTAGACCTACTGCATGTAGGAGAAGCACCTGTTGTCCTACTGCAAGAACAGTCTCCTCATTTGCAACTAGGGATCCTGCTCCCATGTTGAGGCACTTGAAAGTGAGACACCACAGTACACAGCACTGCAGAGCTTAAGTCCTGTGAACGTATTTCCAATATTCCTGCTGCTTCTGACCTTATGACATTCAAGGATAAGAACGTGAAGGAAACACAAAAGATCCAAACAGGTCTAACCATGACTTCGCACAGTGTGCCTTTACCAGTTTTGTTTCTCGGTAAAGCAGAAATGTAAAAAGAAAGTAGCTTTTACCACTAGATGGCATTTAAGTATTGTGGTTTTTTAAATGCCGGGAAACAGTCCTGAAAACTGCCTAACTAGGCAAAATGCTAGATTTCTAACCTGATTTTCTTCCTCTCTCCATGCAATTTGGGCTTGGGCACACAAGTGAGTTATCGATATAGAAGCACACAAACAGGGCTATAAAGTTGACTTGATGAGCTGTGGAAGCCTGCCTTATGCTCCTCAATCTCACTGAAGTTTTCTTAAAGAGCTGGGCAAAAGCAGTGCATGCAAAAAAATAGCAAATCTTACCTTTGTTGAATCAACTGGTGCTGGAGACAGCCACCAAAACCAGCTTGTTGCTGTCCCTTGAGATGATCTGATCTAAGGGCCACCAGCACAGTAACAGAGCAAGGCTTGCCTGTTGCCTCTATAGCAATTGGTACCCTAGAGAGAGTGAGTCACCTGCGTCTAAGAGACAGTCAGCTGCTTTGTACCCTTCTCCTTAGGAATCGCTGCTGCTGGGAAATACCTGTATCTCTAGTGCTGTAAAGTGGACAGACACCTTAACACAGGCACCCAAGTTGCTCCAAAGTTGGAATGCTCTTCTCTGAACTTCTAATTGATGTTAGCTGCAGATGAATAAATATGGATGCCCCTTTCTTGCTGTACAAACGACAGCATTGCCTGCATTTTCTTGTAACCCCCTGAGCAGCTCCTCAAACAGCACATGCACATACAGAGCTGTTGCTGTGAGTCCATCTGCCAGCAGGGACAGGTCACAGAGGCAGCACCAACCTAAACTCCTTGGCTTAGATTCTAACTCTGGTTCCATGTTTTATAAAGGCTATTCAACTTTTTTTCCAGTGGCATAAAGCTGCCAAATGTCTGGCGTCTTCGCTTAGTCATTACAAACAAACTCTGACAATTTTGCTCAGTTGCAAAGGCAAAAATAGATTAATGCAGGCAAAGGTCAGAGTAGTAAATGTAGGCTGTTCTCCGAAGAGAAAGGAGCTCAATACCAGGGGTTCAGGCTGGAGATCCCAGAAGGAAGAACATCTGCTCTTAATGGTGCCAAAATTATTGCAGCTAACCCTCTCTGAGATGCTACAGCCTCCTCTAACGAGGATGCCACTAGCATGACCATCATGGTGGATTTGTTAGCTTGTCATGCATGCCTCGTTGTCAGTGCAGCAGCAGGAGAGATTGTTCTTTCCTTTCTTGGGGTATGCTCTTACGGTGTCAAATGCCTGTGGTACGCTTGCACCCAAGTAACATGTCTTCCCACTCTGCTCTTTCCAGGTACCCATGTGCAGTCCCACTTCCATCTGCTCCACCTGCACTTCTGTACCAGCCCAGCTGATGCTCCTCCTGCTCCTCACCCTGGCCTCTGCAAACCTTAAACTAACAAGGGTTGGGCAGTGACATAGACACGTGTGGTTTGCCTGCACACTGTGTACAGGGCCTTTCTCTGCCTGTAGCATGCCCCAGATATCAAGATGTCTGTGGTTGTTACAGAAAGAGAGACAGTCACACAGGCCAATGTAGAAGCAGGTGGCTCAAAAGCAAGAAAGCTGCCTGCGACTTAGTTATCATGTGATAAAAATGATGGGCGGAGAAGTGTGTCCACCTCTTCATGACTGATCACACTGGGAGAACATGCGGGTGTTACACCTATTTGGTCTGCAGTACTTAAATATTAGCTGTGCAAGTTGCAGTTTTCCCACTTGCCCCCATTATGGTCATGCTACAGGTTGCATAATTTTTAAGTTTTAGTTTTAATGGAGACTCAAAAGGAACACAGAAATATTGGATGGTGTGCAGGTGTGAATTTGTAACACATTGTAAACAAATTGGTGACAATTAAAGGGCTCTCTTTAAAGGAGTTTTTCTTGCAAATGTAGTCCTTTTTTATCTGGGTCGTTGTAGCAAAAAAACCCTAGAGATAGTTTTGTGAGGGAAGGTAGGAAGCAACCTCATCACCCAGTTAATTAAACTGGCAGCTCTGTTCAGCTGACTCATATTTCTTGAGAAATTCTGTTATGTGTATTATCAGTTAGTTAAAAAATTAACTGGCATAGTGATCACAAAACTGCTGTAGTCATTTATAGCCATGGAGAGATGCATGTAACTATTCATATTGCAATGCATTACGTTGAGACTCTAATTAAGAGCAAATCAGGTGTGACCTGTTTTAATAAGTATGCCATATGAATTACCTGATCTTCCACTGGCAGCCTGGTGAATTAAAATGATCTTAGTAGCTTTGTTATCTGAATAAGAGCCAAATTGGATTTAATCTGGTTAAAATGAAAAACAATTATTTTTCAATTTTTACTATTAATTATTAGATAATTAAATGAAATCCAAATGAAACTCAATGTCCAGGCTATTAGTGGTTTTGATATGAAGACAAATTTTTAATTGTTACATTTCTTTGGGATGAGACATAGACAATATATATGATTTTTATCTAGTATGTACTTTTTTCTGCAAAATTACTATCTTTTCTGTTCTGGGGTAAAGTAACATTTAGGATTGCGGGGTTTTAGCTCTTTTTCATTCTCAGCAGCCTCTTGAGTCTGATTCATTCCTCACATCCAGAACAGCCTCCATCTCTTTGGAACGGAACAAAAGTTATGTCAAATAAGCAATGTTCGACATGATATCCTGTTCCCAATTATGCCCGTATGATTTTCCTGTGGTTTCTCCTCTGGGGACTGGTGTGTCCTGGAAGACAACGTTCCAGAGTTTTCCTTCTGAAACAGGGTCTTTCAGTATAAACTTTAAAAAGGTATTTGTGGAGGTACTGTAAGAACTTGTCTCTGCATTTAACTGTAAATTTGTATTTGCACATCACACACACACATTTGAATCTTAGAGGGTTTAGTGCTTTTATTATGAAAAATGCAATTTTTCTGAGTCATTGTACTTAGAGGGACATAACTATTTCCCTCCTGTAATCCTCATTAGAAATATTTGTATCATTTTCCCAAAATATTCCATCAAGTTCTAAAACAGATCATGAAGAATATTTATAACGAGGAGGACACAAAGCATCACTAGGAAGGCCGTGCTCTCGAAGGGACACACCGTACTTTGGGTCAATAGCTGAAGTTCAGCTCACCTCTAAAAATGCTGCTGAAAAGCCAGAGAAGGGAGGTGTAGCAGGTGTTTCGGAGGGATCACTCTGCATTGTGGTGAAACTTATGATGTCTTTCTTTTCTCAACACCCTGCTTAGTTGGCTTCCCAAATATCAATAAACCACAAAAATCAGCATTTCTTTTATATGAGCAGAGCCCTGCAAAAGTTCTCTCTTGCTGTCCATTAGAAAAGAGCAGCAAGTAAGCAGGAATGCATCTGTGTTTTGAAAGCAGGAAGGTTAGCAGTGAAAATTCCCCCAAGGCCATGGTTTCAAAGCACTTCCCACATTACACATTTTTTTCTTTTCCTCAAAGGCTGTTACAATGGTTTCTTTCCATATGGAGGTTCTTCTTGCAAACCAGTTGCTTCCAAACATTTGGTTTAACCAGGCCCTTCTCTTCAAATGGTATTTCTTGGCAGTCTTTTTCTCAGGCACTTTTCCTGGATTTTTCATGGAATTATAGAACAGCACGGGCTGGAAGGGATACCAAAGAATCACCTGGTCCAACCTTTTGTGGGAAAGGGATCCTAGATGAGATTATCTAGAAGCCTGTCCAATTTCATCTTGAAAACCTCCAGCGACAGGGGCTCTGCCACATCCCTGGGGAGGTTGCTCCAGTGATTGTTTGTTCTCAATCCATACTTACTAATATAGGTGGCACTTACCTTGGGTATAGTGGGGTCCCTCACACCAGAACTTGTTAATGTCATTCTGTCCTTCTGGTGACATACAGTGGAGGCATAGCACCATGGATGTTTACTTGCTTGTAATGGTGCTCATAACCTAGCTAGTCATGTCAAGAATGCTGTAGTACGAAAGTGTAATGCTGCTTGCTGTCATGTCTCTGTTCAAATGACTTCTTGGTCATTAACTAGTCCCAGCATCATAATTCTGGGGTGAACATCTATATTTTCCTCTGCCTAATGAGAGGGCTTAGGGGAGAATTCTGTTACTACATTGCCAATACAAACTAATCACCTCTTCCCTGAGGAGCACAGTAATAGCTTTTCAGATGAGAGGAGAAAAATATGCCCTGTGCTAGCTTGATTTTTCAAGATATTTTAATAACAAATAATTCGTCTTTTACCAGAGTAGCCATCAGGGACAGAGATATAAAAATATTGCTTTACTCTTTGGGTAATTTTGAATAGGAACCTGGGTAAGAATTAGGAACTTATTTCAACAGCTGTACTGTACTGAGAAATAAATATATTCTCAAGCCATTAAAACTCTCAGAGGGGCCAGATGGCTGCCAGTGGCAAAGGTCTGTGACTTTGATAAATGCACCCTTGTTTAATGACTCTTCAGAGAAATATGGAAAATTTCACAACACAAAAATTCTTCCTCATAATCAAGCTTCTCAGACCACTTTGTGCCACAGGGTGGTGAAGTTTTCTCCTGACCACTTTGTTCCTTTATCTCTCTTCAGCCTTTCTGATACCCTACAGGGTTGTGTGAAGGAGTTGGAGATGGACTGCCTGGCCTGACTACAGGGGTGACAACTAATGGAAAAGACCTTCTCTGAACTGCTCTGGGCTGATACCTGGGGCCAGGGTCTGGCTCTTTCAAAAGTCATCAGCAGCAACTGGGAACCCAGGCCCTCAAGCCTGGATTTGGTGAATGAAAACTGCATCTGAGATTGCCTGATGGAAAGAAGAGGGAGCCAGATGGGACATGGCATCTTCTGAGGTCAGGTAGGTCCTTGGTGAAACCGGTGCTACACAGAGGCAAGAAATGTTCTTTAGGGGAGAGGAAGGGGGACCTGTTATGCTCTCAAGTGACAGTGTCCCAGGGCTACTCTGGCATGCAAAGCAGAAGTAGCAGGAATGCATATTAGCGTAGCAACTGCCTGGAGCACAGGGCAAGTTGCCACCTTCCCCATCACTTTGTGGTTGGTCACAGCAAAAGCAGCAAAGTGCACAAGCCTGCTGACCAAGACTGAGATCCTCCTCGATTGCTTTGGCACTAGTGCCTAGGAAGGTGCCTGCAAGGAAAGGCAGTCCCTCTCACATCAGTAACGGGCAGCTGACAGAGCAGGCGGAGGCCACAGCTGCAGCAGTGGCCATGTCCTGCCTGGCACCAGGCCTCAGCCCCAGCACAATCCTGTGACCACCTCTTGCACGTGCAGAAATCAAACAGGGAAGGGAAGAGCAGCTCCTGGTTGTTCTGTGCCCTTCACGCTCCCACCTCTGCCATGGCTAGAGCCGAGAGGCACCAGCTCCTCTGCCAGCTGCCCACCACTCCTGGACAAAGGTGGCCAGCAGGGTCCTGCTCTGCTGCGCAGGAGCAGTGGAGCCACAGGCATGGTCGGTGTGATGTGCAAGGGTGCCGTCCCAGGGAATTGTGCTTGGGACTGTCCCCAGGTGTGCTTGAATTTATTAGTGTTGATGCAGCTGTGCTGTATTGCTCTTCAGCCTCTCACAGTTTCTCCTCAGCTTCTGTAGTTACACAAGCAAGCCTCCTCCTTCCCTCCCCCTGCATAGCTGTATGCAAATACTGAAGGTATGTGAGGGGACCCTTCAAGACTCTTGTGACTCTTCCTCCTGCTGTCCTGAGACCTGCTGTCTTGAGATATTGTGGTATAATTGAGATTAATGAGAATTTTTCAGGCATTTCTAACAAATACAATTTGTCAGGGGAGAGTATTCGAGGACTCACATGGGCTGCTGAGATGCTCTGTCTCTCAAAGGAAAGTATGTTGCTCCTTGAAGATTGCAAGATCTTACCAGTAGGGTGATGTGCAGTATCTAGCAGCTATGAAGGACAGCAGCTAAGACCTGAGCACAGCAAGGTTGCGTGTCTGGACTCAGGAAGTATCTGGTCTCTGTGCTTCATCTGTGACTAACCCCAGCTTTAAGTGAAGAACTGCAGTTTGCCCTAACTTTTTAACCTCAAAACATTACAGGCATAACCAGTGACTAACTGGCTTTAAATAATTAGCATGGTCTTGTGCACATATATTCCAGATCATCATCTGGGGAAAAAAATAAATTACCTTTAGCTGAAATCCACATCCTTTAGTGACAGATTTAAGGCAGAGCTAGCTCTTGCTGCTGCCTGTAATGTGCCTGGACCTGGACCATGCACAGAAATGTAATTTAACCTGGGCAGGTATCACACTAACACAGCTGAGCCACTCCTAAGACTGGTAACAGACACCACCAGGGCTAGCACCGTGCTTTGTAAATAAACCTGCTTGCTAGCAACCGCTATATAAATCGCTAATGCAAGACACACTGCACAGCACAGATAAAGCTTCGGAGGCAGATCTTACAGAACATCCAACACAAGCAACAGCTGCAATACCCTTTCATTTGCTCCCCAATCAGACTAGAAAGCCCATGCTAATGTATTGAAGACATGTGACAGACTGTGTGTCTGTCTTCTGTGTTTGCCTACTAGTTTAAGCACATCTTGAAAAGTTTTGCATGCTTCTCTTCAAAACAGCAGGTTAAGTATAAATTTACATATATGGATTTTAATTCTTTAAGTTATCCCTACACAGAATTGGTATGCAAAGGTGGTAATATTCATAAAGGACTGACATTCAGAGTTGGCCTGCAAATAAAACAGAAACTTCTTTAGTGTGTAAGTACACAGTGTTTCTTAAGATACTTCTGAGATACCTGACTACAGTGGTTGAAAATGTGATCATTCCAGGCTGGTTCAGAAAGCCTTTGATCCTGTTAGGTGCTGGTAGACTGCAGTCCAAGCGCATGCTGCTGACAGCATGGTTTTCCAAGGTGATGTGAGCTTGCTTCATCCCTTCGGGTTAAACCCCAGCCCCTGGCCTGTGAGGCCAAGTGGGACTGGAGCAGTTCTAATGGGGTCACAACAGGGAGAGTAATTTGATAGTCTGGCTCTTATTTTCTATCATAGCCAGAAAATCTGGCAGTCACTGGTTGAAGGAGGAAAAAAGAAGTCTGGGGCAGAGGTTGGAGGGAAGAGGAAGTTGCTATTCACATGATCAGTGGCCTCTGATGTGCAAAGATCTCCCAGGTCACAAGAAATCAGAAGGATCAGTTCCCCTGAAATGCCCCACAGATGCAGGACACTGGCAAAAACCCAGCATGACAATATGTGGAAGAACACATCAGTGCTGAGTGAAGGTGTCAGTAGCTGAAAGAAGGCATGCTCTACATGCACAGGGCATGGCCAGTCGTTGCACACCTTGTACAAGGCCATGCGAGCCAATGCAAACAATTCCGTATGTTCTACATTTTGCTGAAAACACTTATTATAATGTCTCCATTATGTACGATTGCAGCTTCAGATTGTTTGGGGTTTTTTTTTGTTGTTTTCTTTTTTTTCAAAATAAAAAGGCAGGGCAGCTTGAAATCCATCCTTGCTGTAAGAAGCTGCAAGTCGTTAATGTTCAGTGCTCTGTGCAGATGTTATCAGTGCCTATAACTCATCTTTTCAGCCATCATGGTAATGGGACATGGTAATGTCCCACAAGTTATGTATTCTTTTCTATGGCTGAGAAGATGACTTCAGTAACTTTGCTAATAGAATGCTCCATAGACATCCTGGAAAATCCTGATCAAGCAGAGGTCTACAAAGCCCTTTCCCCCAGTGATTTCTCTGTGAAATCCTTTGAAATAAAAATTTTAAAATTGAGAGCCTCAGAGGGTTCTTTAGATGATGTTTCCCCTTGGAATCCAGTAAGGCAGCATCTGCATTTTTCTGAGAAGGTTTTCAGGTGAAGTGAACCATAAGATTGCTCCCAAGTAAACACATTCATCTTTACCTAGAAATGGCCTCATTACTCAGCAGGTCATACATTCATTACTGGTTCTCCTCTCGAGAGCTTGCAGAGTCACCTGGCGCCTCGTCTAAGTGTTTTAGCACTGGCAAAAATGGGTATTAATGATTGGCCTTAATAGGGCCACATTGTAAGATTTGATTTGAATGCCACAGAGTAACTGGGCCATCTAGAGTTGACCTGCCCAAAAATGTCAGCACAGCATGCGACTATTGAGAGAGTTAGGTGCTGCTGTTTTGATTAGTCATTTTATGACTCTGTCCCTAAATCCATCCATTCAGCCTTTTTTTGGCTTAAAGCCTACACCAGCTGCTCAGGCTGGGAACTGCCTTCTTTTAGGAAGACCAAAGGAAATGTTGATTTGTGCTGTGTCTATTTGAACCAAAGATCAGCAGGGGAGACTTTCTTCCAATCACAAGTGAATTTGAGGCTGTGGGTGACAGGTAGGCCACCGCTGTAGTTTATAATGACTAGTTAAATCCCCAGCTGCATACTTTAATTGCAAGTTAAATTAAGATATTGTGCAAAGAGGGTTCCAAAGGTAGGTGTCTTCCTTTCTTAAAATAATCCTTAAAAAGCAGTCACATGCCTAAAACTGTGTGATGTGGTAAAACTTTTCTGTCAAGCCGTGACAGGTACTGATAAGGTTATGCAGTATTTGAATGCAAATCTGACTCCAGCTCCGACATTAGCAAGATGCTGTCTGTTGAGGTAGCTGTCACTGGAGTCATCACTGTTACTCAGAAGTGTGGTTGCACACTAGATTAAATATAGAGATCACAACTATAAAAAAAGTGAAGTGGTCACTGATTGTGGTGACTGATTTCAGACAAATGTGGTGGTCTCCACTTTTCAGCAATGATATCCATGTAGTCTGTGTCTGATTATAGGATCATAGGATAATTCAAGTTGGAAGGGACCTTCAGAGGTCCCTAGTGCAACCTCCTGCTCAGAGCAGGGTCAGCTACAAGGTCAAAGCAGGTTACACAGGATTTGTCAAGTTACATCCATGTGCATCAGTCTCTGCAAGAGTTTTGCGCAGCTCATCCTTAGTTCTGATCCTTGCCCTCACCTCCTTTCCTCCTGTCCAGCCTGGGAATCACATACAGATATTACACTCAGCAAGAAGGTCTCCTAAGTTTGCACTGAATTGTTTAATATACAAATTATTAGCAAAATACTGGAAAACACAACTCAAAATGCCTCTGTGCTCACTCATAATTAATTAAGTTCAGTTCATCCCACCTTTCTTCAGGCTTAGTCAGGATCTCACACAGTAGCTTTCAATTTCTGCATTAAAAAGTGTTTAGAAAAATATACTGTATTTCTTGGCCTGTAGCTGTCACTTTAATATGAATGTCTGGAAAGAAATAATTTTTTTTTATACAGCATAATTATATTTCTGACCTGCACACTAGCAGCAGGTCTGTAGCAACTGACTTGACAGCTCTTTCACAGATGTCTTTTTTATGTCCTCAAATACAGAGTTCCAGTTTATTTTCTATGTGATCGGAGGTGTCTGTTGTTGATACCAGAGTCCAGCTTGGCAGCTGATTACAGGGTTGTACGAATTTGCTACCCTATTTCCACTAGAGCCCGTGACATCATTAATTTTCCTTGGAAAGATCTTAAACAGATGATTTTGTACTTCTAGACACTTCCGAGAGATACCTCCATTTATTAAGCTATGGATGGTACATCTTTAATGTAATACCAGAAGAAACATTTCCAAATCAACACCAGTCCTTCCTGTCTATGCAGAAATTGATCTTTGAAGAAACTGGGGAAGGAGCTCCACACTGAAGCAGCCTGGACGCCCTCCCCTCCCGCCTCAAAGAACTCACTTCCTGGCTGCCTGCAAATAGTTGGAGGTTAACCAAGGCTGGAAGTTAGGAGAAAGCAGTCAGGAAACTTCTTTTGCCTGTTCTTCAGCTTCTGTATATCAAGCACACTCTTCTCTTGGGCTGAAAGTATGACTCAGACCTATGTGAGGAAATATTTCAAGATCCTCATGAGTCTTAATCATTATCCTCCACCAGATGTCAGGGAGCTCTCAAAGTTTTTCAGAGGCAAAACTCCAGTTCTTATCCATCTGCTCAGGGCTAATTAAAATATCGTCTGGACAAGACCAAAATATACATAGAATGACTTAGTACAGGAAGAAAAATTGATAGCAAGACAACTGTGAGACATTTACCACTCTGCAGACCACAAACATTCAGAGCAGACGGTGCCACCCTTTTGCACAGTAACTTTACTAAGCCATGCTTTCATGTCTGTGCTTATGAGGAATGTCTTTAAATGATGAAATTACCTTGAATATCTATCTACAGGACCCACAAGGCCATTTTGGACAACCAAGGCTGAGCTACACTGGTGGCTTTCACGTAACTTTGCTGCATCCTGCTGCAGGCTGGTATGGAGAGACGTGGTAGATTTGCTGTTGAGCAAATGAAGACTGCCTTTGCTACCATTCCCTAAAGTCAGGAAACATAGAAACAGTGTCCAGGAAAATAGAACAGTTGCTGAAACAATTCATTTGCAGGAATTGCATTCACAACAGGGTGTCTGAGGGTTAAGGTTTTTCTCTAATCAGAGTTAGGAAGAGGTTTTTTGTCTTCGTTTGTTGGTGAGAAATCAAAAATTATACAGTTTTATGGATACCCGAGAGACTTACTAGTCATAATAGAAATCCTTACAGAAAATCCAGCTTCTACTAACATTTAAATAACTATTCAAAGTGAAAACAATCTGCATTATTCCGTACAGTGGGTAAAAAAGAAATATAAATCACACAGGATTCAAGCTGAAATCTCATTCTGGTGATTAAGATAATTGTTTCCAGAAGAAGCCCGTATACAAGACGTATGATAACAGAAACATAACTAATCATTTTTAAAACCTGCAAATTGTAGACACTCCTTCCCCCCGCCCTTATCTGCTTCACCAATGCCATCACAAAGTTATCACTCAGCCAGCAGAGGAGGTAGCACTGCAGCAAATATGTGCAAGGAATTGGGAAGCAGATACTATGATAAAATGCAATTATGCTATATAAAAAATGTATTTCTTTGGAGACATTCATATTAAAGAGACAGCTACATCCCAAGAAATACAGCACATTTTTGTAAATGCTTTTCTAATGTGGAAATTGAAAGTTACTGTGCAAGATCCTATCTAAACCTGAAGAAAACAGGCCCGATTCCCAGACTAGCTGACAAGTGTATGTAGCAGTTTTCCAATTTGTTTTGTAGAATTGTAAGATTCTGGCATAAAAGAGCAAAAATGAAAGATGTATTCAGTAGCTCTTGGCAGAAGCTCATGTGAAGCCAAAAAAGTGAAATAAGGGAAAAACTCTGCATTCCTGATGTGAGCTCTGGGCCTTTTTCTTTGGATTCTGAGTGATCAAATTTCATATCTTCTACCTGATCCTTCATCTTAAGGTACAAGTTGCTAAACTCAAAGGCTTCACAAGGCAATTGATGAGTAAATTATGCCTTCAGCTGTAAAACTTATGTGATATATTCAATTATGTGAAGTTATAGCCTTAGCTAATTAGTTGACAAAAATACAATTTTTTAATGCTTTTCCTCGGGATATTTTCATGGAACTGAGGGTGTTTGTTTCTTTTTTCTTTAGTTGCCTAATAATAAAAGGCTTCAGAAATTGTTCATCAAGAGAATAATGACTATTTGGAATTTGCATTTTCCTTTTGAATGATCTTTTCAAGGGAGTCTCACAAACATCTTACCAAAACACTTCCCATGATATCTCTTGGGGGAAGGTTCACTGCTGCATGTGCTGCCTGTGTACATTTGTTTGTGTTTGGCTCTTTAGGGAACTAAAACTGAATAGACCAATTTCAAGGATACCTTGATGACTGATGATGCCTGAATATCAATAAATACTGGTCTGATTTAGTTTTTTGTCTTAACACCAAAGGAAAAAGGCAGCTATAAAAAACCCCAAACACTATGGACTCATGAACAGTTAGTCTGTTGTGAACATTTGGGTGCATTCAAGAAAAGACATCAGAGAATTGGGCTCATATTATATTTGCAGGATGTTATTTCATTTCAGTCCTCATCAGTTCTTGATACTTCAGAGGATGCAAAGACGTCAGCTGGGATCTGAGGGCTTTGTCATACCTACAGCAAAGTGATTAATTTGAATTTTGGAAGGACTTTCTGGTACAGTCATAGCTTCCAGTGACACCTCTGCTGCAATGCCAGCATAAAACATTTCCACCTTCCACATGCAGCTACACATTACCATCCCATTGTGCATCCCATTGTGCACCCCATTGGTTGAGCCTGTCCAATCTTTTCTGGAAATAGCTAGAAAAAAAAAGGTTGCATTTATCCTGCCCCATTTTTCTGTTCTGCTGTCCAATGCTGCCCCATGAAAACCTGTGTCAATGCAGCTGGGTGGTGGGAAGTAACTGGATGAGATCTCTGGTACTGCCATAGGTTTATGTCAGGGGTGATGAACTCAGTCAAGCCCTCCCTCAGCAGAAAAAAGGGATTTCAAAATGGTTTGCCCTAACAGCTGCTGCTGCCGCTGTGATGCAGCTAGGCAGGAGCTCAGATACGTGGCTGGACCAATTATCGGAGCCAATGGTTGCAGAAAGCCCCAGAATATGCCTATGTTCCTCAGGAGAGGATTTGGATTTACATCTGTAGCCATGTGGGAGAAGGCAGGGGCAGGTGCAGTGGCTCTCAGCTCTGGGGGCCTTGCTGATTGTGGGGGGACTGGACCCTGAGGGCAGGCAGGAACTTCCCAGGGACCCAGCGAGGCTGGGAAGAAGCTGGAAAGTACAGTGATTCTCAGCTCTCAGGAGCTGCCTCCAAATACCATTCCTAATTTCTTAAGCCTTGCCTGTCTGTTCAATAAACTAATTTTATTCAACCTTAAAGTGTATCTAATGTTAAGATCTGTTTCAGGTGCAGAAGGTAGTAGGTCCCTCAAGTTGCCTTACTTGGAGAGGCATGATTCTGAAACAGAAAAGCTGGCTCCTCTCCATCACCAAGTGCTTCTTGCTAAGTGCAAAGGTTGGTCTGCAACACAGGAAAATGAGGTGTTGGTCAGAAAGAACATAAAATGGCTGATTTTCCATCACTAATGGGTATGCCTTATTCATGTCCTGTTTCTTTTCTATGTCTGCTCTAGAACTATTATAATGGTAATTTCTGGTACTCAGTTAGGGACTTAGTGGCTTTAAAATGGGGCTTTTAACTACAGTGATGTTATACTACAGTCTAATTGAAAATGTTTTAATTTAGACCTGAATTGTGTTGACTTTTTAACTCCTTCGCTGACTAAAATAATTAATACAATAAATGGGCACTGAAATATCATGCACCGCCAACTTAGAAGTATTTTAAACTGAAAAAAATTAGAGCTAATTGAACATGAAATATCTTTCAGCCATTTGAAGTAACAGTCCAGATGCACTGAATACCAGCCCCCTTCCTTCTCCTGAGCACAAAAAGTATTTGTTTCTTTTAAAGATCAAAATGTCATGAGTGTGCCTTTCAACCACATTTGTTAAGAAACTCACTGAGGGGTGGTTAGAAAGAAACACAAGTATTAAATGTTCTTCACTGTTTACACTGCTCATTATATGGGCTTGGAGCTCATTCACCCCAATTCAGTAAAAGAAACAACAGTTATTTCCATTACTCAAGAGCACTCAAACAAATATGGAGTGTTTAGGTACTAACCTGAGGTTTTCTTGCTCCTTAAAATAAAAACATATTCACAGCTGGTTAAAAAAACGCTTTGGTCAGAGCTCTAATCATAATGGAGTAGTAGTAATTGCATTCAGGAACTCAAAATGTTGGCGCAGCAGTCAGCTGTCTCTGCTCTTCTATCCCAGGCTTTGTCTTCACCAGGTACTAGACAAAACACAATCAAGTCTTTCAGTAAGATAAATTAGCCTGACATGATCACGTCCTTTGAAAGTTAAGTAAGATTTAGCGGTTTGAGTAGAGACCTCTACAAGCTTTGTAATTTGAAAACAATTGCTATTAATGAACTTACGAAATGAGCTTTCTTATGAGAGACACAAGACACTTTTCATTCCCGTTGCCTATTCTGCCAATGCAGTAAAAGGCATCTGAAATGTCAAGGATTGGTTTCATTTAATCAGCATTTGTACTTATTCATCAGTTGAGAGATTTAGTAAGGAGCAGTCTCTTCTTGGCCCCTCCCCAGAGTGGCAGTACGTCTGACACTGGGTGTTTTTGGAGGAAAGATTAGGGAGGCAGCTGATGCATCCTTTTGACTGTGAAGCCTGAGACAAGACAAACATGCAGAGACTATGGGAGGAAAGAACAGCAAAGACAGAAACACCAGTTCTGTTTCTGGTGACAAGTCTCTTACTCTCAGATTCATTGCAAGCAAAATGCAGGTGTAAAACACTTAAGCCTATTAGACTTTCTGTGGTCTCACAAGCTCATATGGAGCTTTTAAGCCCATCTTATGGGCTTCTGGGTCACAGGATCCCAACTGACTGGCAAAAGATACAGACTAGGGCATGCTCAGAAGAAAAAAAAAAGTAGTAACATGATACAGAAAAAAGATCTGTGAGGAGGGTGACTCAGATCTCCCACCCTGTTGAGGAGACAGCTGTCTCCACAAGAGCTGGCAGCATCTTGCTGACTGCAGTGGTCAGTTCTGGGTGGATTCATTTGGTCACTGAGGCCACCCCAGTCTGGGAGCCCCCAGGATGGAGCAGGCCACCTGGGTCTCTAGAGCTTGGGGCCCACCCACTGAATTCTCTGGAGTGTACCAGGTACCCCACCACCACATTTTACATACATGCCTCAGCACATGACATCATCTGCTGCAGCATTCTCAGCAAGGCTGGTATAAAGGGGACAGCAGAGGTGGGACAGCATGGAGGTAGCACATTTCCCTGACCTCAGCTGGATGAGGCCTTTCAGCCACATGTTTGCTTTCTGTTTTACTAGTGGGCATGTTAGTTTGGCCTGCAATCATAACGTGGTTTTACAGCTCCCAAAGGTGGTGTCTCAGGGACATCTGAGGGTACAAATCCTGCTGGAGACAGATTTTTGGCAGAGTAAGCTAGTCCCACGCAGCCTGGTCCATGCTGCCTTGGGAGACGGATGCCTGGAAGAAACTGTCCTCTGAAACATGCCCAGGTTTTGTACTGAAGAGATCTGGTCCAGCACAGAGGCTGGCAGCAGGTCAACAATTGCCCAGTGTGGATGGCAGGTGATCCATCAGCCCCATTTGATCCCTGGCACCCTCTTATCAAATGATACAAATATTTCCAGTGAATCCCAAGGGTCAACATCTGGGATAACAAATCTGTGCCATTCCATTCACATATCCTCCTCCTTTATACACTTACCTGAATTTCCTGACAAGGGAAAAATGGCTTCTCTGTGTTTTGCCCACCAAGGAATAGCTGTATTTCAGCATACAGTCTTGGACCATAGATTTTCCCATCTTGTGATTACCTTATTTGATGGATGTGAACTCAGGCTTTGGCTTGGATTAATTCTATAGTATCTATCTGAAACACCTTTGCTACTAAAAATGAAATCCTGTACCATTGGACTCCAATTCCTACATACATCTTAAAGTACTAGCTCCTTCCACTTTATCCAAGTATCAGCAAAAATAAATGGACTGAAAGACCTAATACTGTTACAGTTAAAAGATGGTCTCACTTTGTATCCCTGAGCTCATTCTCTTTAAGTCAGCCTGGAGGGAAGAAGGGTGGGAGATTTTGGACCCTTGCCAAGGCCCCTATTAAAGACCAATTTATTTTTCATTATTTAACAGACAATGTTGAAAATACAAATACCAGTGGGATAAAAAATGGTTTATGTAAGTAGCAGTGGGAAAACTCTGTGGTAAACCAGAGGTGGGACTAATCCCTTAACAGAGAGGAGTGAGTAATAGCAGCTGAGTCAGACAGAGCAAGGTCTCACTGGGTGCTTAGTACGTCCATGAGGAGCTGAGCATTTCTGCTCCTGTGAGAGCGGTCACTACAGGCAGGCAGGACCTACGTGAGCAGTGACTCCTTCATGTGCTGGAACCTATGAAGATGATAAGGACTAATAAAGGCAATTTGCAGAAGACAAGACAAGTAAAGGGACTGCTTGAATTTCTAATAAAAACTGACCAAGTGGCCTTTTAGCTGTCTGTGTAATTAGAATTATAACTGAGCAATGTATTACTGGGGTTAAAAATACTCCATGGCAGTACTGCAAAAAAGAAAAAGAATCATTACTATGCTTTTATTAAAAAAGGCCAGATAACCCGTTCAAGAGTGCTATTAATCCAGAAACAACATTAGCTAGAAGAGACCTGTTTCCAATGCTCAGTTAAGATTGTGCCACTTGATAGCTCTTGTTAAAGGTATGCAACTTCAGAACAAGGTTACTATGCCATTTCTCAGTGGAGCCATTTGCCTTACGGTATCTGCATCTTGTAGCTTCAAGTTGCTCCTTGTTTCTCCAGCTTTCTTGAGAAGGCCACGTAAATAGAGGATGAGAGGGACATTGATTCTGAGTCTTTTTTCTAGATATTAATACTGAAGAAAACAAAACACATGGATGGCTAATGCCCAGATTGTGCTCTGAGGCTTGCAAAGGGAAGTAATCTCCTTTAACATATTTCATTTACAACCTTTTGCCTCATGGGTTGTCCCTGGAAAGCAAAGGTTACCCACTGTGTGATACCAAAGCACTATCAGATCATTAATTAGCTGTTGCTCTCTGTTCTATCCAACAAACCCAGAAGGTCTCAGGCTGTTGCAGTGACTTGCCACTGCCAGAAAGGGGACATCATGTTTCCACCCTCTCCCAGCCTCAGCTACCTGCCTGTGCCTGCCGCTGACTTGCAGTGGCTCACTGGGTCCTTCACTGAGCTGAATCGTCTCCCTGGCTTGGTGGAGGACTGATGTGACTGGTTAGCCAGGTGAGTGGCACACAGGAGGGTCAGACACATTCTGGAGAAGGCAGAAGGAGGAAGAGGAGGAGAGGAGCGGTGTGACTCCAGCCTCAGTCACTAGCACCCTCTGACAGCTCAGCAGAGCAGTCAAAACCTACTCGCTTCCTGGCTTCATCTGTTTTTAGAGGAGAAGAAAAGAGCTTTAGACCCTTCCTTCCCCCTGTCTCCACCATCATGAGGGGGTGATGACGAGATGAACAAAAGTCACCTGCCAGCCTCAGTTGCTGGTGTATTTGTGTAGGCTTCTAGCACCTCACCTTGGGTGGTTTGGGGTCTCTGTGCTCCCAGGCAGCGTCCCACCACTTGCCTGCCTTCACACTGCTCCTGAGGCTTACCTCATCTCAGGCGGAAAAAGCAAAAGGGTGAAAATAAACCGTGCTACAGATTCCAGTCAGATGTTCCATTTTAAACACAGACTTAACAAATAATGCTTTATCAGTATCAATGCACATCAGTGACCACATTGTTCAGTCTTGCATTTGGGAGTGCTTTCCAATTAAAAGCAAATCGCTGAAAGAGACTTTCAAATTGGTTTCATTGAAGACGAAGAAATGAAGGGAAGCTACTTGAGACCTGACAATAGCTGAAGTGATTTGTAAGCATGAAGCACGCAAGATAACATTTAATTAACAGCAGCAAAAATAGAACATCGCCTTGAATTTACGTAAGTTCTCTTGTTCTATGTATGTGTAATGCCCTTTCTTTAAGTTTCTCTTCTCAGAAAACTGTATTAACCCTCCATTCCTATAGATGATATACCAGTCACAGGCTGGGCAGCATTTCCCATTCATTTTTTTGAGATTTCAATACTCACTTATAGGGTTTGACCCAGGCAGTATTTTCCAAAAATCTCAGTCTGGAATAATTTTCCTGAAAGCAGTGAAAGTGACTTTTTGTGTAGGAGAAATGGCAAATTAATCCTTGTATTTGTTATGGCTGTGCAGAAGCTTACTTATCAACTGTTGCCTGAATTTCAAATGTCTCTGTGGCTTAATCAAGTAATATCTCCAGAGCACCTGGAGAAACTAGGATGCCTGCAACTCAGGTGACGATCCTGCATCCCCTGGTCAGCAGACCCAAACAGGCAGGTTTTTGGTGCCACTCACCTGATCCGTTTTGAATGCCTGCTTCAGGGACACCTGAACCACAGTTCCTAGACACCGCTTCTCCCTGCTGACCAGCAAGAGGGCCCTAACACCACAGATGGCTCCAATTATGCAGATCATTCAGTGAGACTGATCTTGAGAAGGTCTTGGCTTAGAGGACATCTCCCAGCCTCGGCATCACTCCAGTGGTCAGTACAGATGGGAAACCCCTTCCCACAGTCTCTACTCGGCATATGGTGTGACAGTATTGTCTGCATCCAGTTCCCATCCTGCAACAGGGTCCCAATGTTGAGATGCCACTGAAATAGTCATTATGTTTGCACCAGAACCCTCTCCAACCCCTCTGGCAGACTGCCTCTCCCTTCGTGTTGAAGCTGGGCAAGTTGCCACTCCCCAGGGACACCATTGCTGCCCTTCTGCTCTGAGACTCTGTGACGTGAGGCTGATGCCAGGATGGCATCTGTCTGGTGGAATCTGTGGCATTGGCCAGGGTGCCTACATCATTCACTGGTCCCCCAGCCCCCTTGTGATGAAGTGGGTGTTTTAGAACTAGGAGATAACTGGAGGGACTGGATAATGCTGAGCAGCCCCGTTGTGGCCTTTCTGTCCATGGGGTACTCCAGCCTCCAGTCTCAGGGCCAAGGCCCTGAGCAACTTGGTGCAATATGAAGCAAGTGCCCAGCTGATCTGTTGAGGTCCTCTCCAACCAGAATAATGATGTGAGGCTGGAGACCGCAGTGAGCACACAGCTGTCATCTGTGGGTCCAGGCCCCTCTGCAAGGCTCCCAGCAAGGGGCTGCCATTTGCACCTGACCCCATCGCACTGAAGGTAAAGGCTCCACTTACTCTTAAATGAAGAATCAGGATGTCTCTGTGGCTGTGATTCCCTCTTTCCCTGCTCCACCATGAACCTTCCCACTAGTCTCCCCTGCCGATGTTCTGCTGGAGTTTTGTCGTGGTTTAACCCCAGCCAGCAACTAAACACCATGCAGCTGCTCACTCACTCCCCCCCACCCAGTGGGATGGAGGAGAGAATTGGAAAAAAAAAGTAAAACTAGTGGGTTGAGATAAGAACAGTTTAATAGAACAGAAAGGAAGAAACTAATTATGATAATAATAAAAATAATAAAATGACAATAATAATAATAAAAGGATTGGAATATACAAGTGATGCACAATGCAATTGCTCACCACCAGCCAACTGACGCCCAGTTAGTTCCAGACTGGCGATTGACCTCACCCCCACTCCCCCCAGTTTATATACTGGGCATGACATCACATGGTATGGAATACCCCTTTAACCAGTTTGGGTCAGGTGTCCTGGCTGTGTCCTGTGCCAACTTCTTGTGCCCCTCCAGCCTTCTTGCTGGCTGGACATGAGAAGCTGAAAAATCCTTGACTTTAGGCTAAACATTACTTAGCAACAACTGAAAACATCAGTGTGTTATCAACATTCTTCTCATACTGAACCCAAAACAGCACTATACCAGCTACTAGGAAGACAATTAACCCTACCCCAGCCAAAACCAGGACAGTATCCACCGCTTATGCTATACCATTTACATCATGCTCAGTTCCCATATTTTCTGTTACATCCTAATTATCATCACCTTTTCTGTCCTTTGAGGTATATATGTAGAGAGATATACACAGAGATATCATTCCCTTAGTTTATGGGCCATGTTTATAAAATGGTCATTGAGTTCATTTAGTCCCTGACTTCGGGGTCCATCTCTTATACCAGTGTTTCTGGGAAGGAGGGATGATGCAATGTCCTCCCAGTCGGCAGAGCAGGATCAGGCTTCAGTGCGGTATGGCAAGTGGGTGACATGGGACACAGCAGGAGGATGGTGTGCACCGTTGGGTTGTTGCATGCTGAAGTCAGTCTGGCTCCATCACTACTGCACTTTGCTCAGTTTTATCAAAGTTCATTCTTGCTTGATCTAAGTGATTCTTACTGTAATACTATGGATATAGCATATAACAATTATAGTAATGATAACATGCAGTAGCAGGGTTATATAGAAACTAACATCATACATTTTAATTCTGGCTATTGTCACCTAAAATCAAATCCCCTTGAGGCACACATTGGAATTCCCCATCTTTTTGCATCACCTACCAAGTGCACCCAGGTCATTGAGCAAAACTATCCCACAAATGGGTTTATCTTTGCGCAAGGCAAGGAACTGTCTTCCAGACTGTCTGGACTGTCTTCCCTAACATATTTTCCATGTGCCCTACAGGGACTTTATCCCCTTCTACAGTATGTAAAAGTTCTGATTGGGCAGGGCCAGCTTGATTGGCAGATCGCCTAGTGTTGATTAACCAGGTGGCTTTTGCTAAACGTGCAACCCAATGTTTGAATGCCCCAGCACCCATGGCCTCAGTGTAGTCTTTAACAGTCTGTTGTATCGTTCGATTTTCCCAGAGGCTGGTGTATGATAGGGGATATGATACACCCACTCAATGCCATGCTCTTTGGCCCAGGTGCCTATGAGGTTGTTTTGGAAATGAGTCCCGCTGTCTGACTCAGTTCTTTCTGGGGTCCTGTGTCGAAGCCCGTGGGGTGGAGGGGAGGTGGAGGCAGGGATCCGCTGGACCTGCGCTGGCTGACCGCAACTCGCCAGGTTGAATCCTCCAGGCGGACTGCGCTGGCCCCATTCATTTACCAGAATACAATCAGCACACAGCAGGCACTCTGCTGGCTAGATCAGGCTGCTCCTCTCTTGTGTTTATGGCAAACACATGCTAGTTTAGCTGTGGTGTCCGCTTTTGTTTTTTGGTGAAGTTACCCTTTTAGTTTTACTCCAGTTTTGAGTTTTGCAAGCTTTCTGCATACTGTACTACACCTCTGTGAATTAGAAAACATCAAAGAAACTATACCCCAATATGAAAAATATCAGCAATTAATAGTAAGTTGTATAGGAATTAGTAGTTAATCCACTAGTAATCAATAACTGATTATGCATAGCAATTAATCAGTTGTACAAGGAACATGAGCATATGTGTGATCTATTTGTGAGATCTTGTCATCCAGAATTAAGGAGTGCTCCAGTTTTTGTGACAGTTGTTTTAAAGTCACTGGGAGAACCACTGGGTTTTCAATGATGGGGTGTCCTGCATCTGTGTAGTAATATAGTCATACCCGTGGGTTATGATGAACCAGCCTGGCCTTTTCCCGTTGATTTTCCTTTTGCATTTGATGCAATGCAGGCTCCAAAGTCTACTTGACTTCTATGTGTCCTCTGCAAAGTGTGCAAATACACACTTGCCAGAACTTTCCCCTCCTGCTCCACTTTTCCCTGCTAAGACAGTAAGAACAACTGTCCAAAAAAGCCAAGAGATGGGAACAAACTCCGATGGATCATGTTCCTGAATTAAGCTGGTTTGGAATAAGAACAAGCCAAAACCACTTGGGCAAATCCCCCAGGATTCAGTCTAGCCCATTCTTCATTTTAGATTGGATCATCTAAACAGCATTTCCACTGCATCCTCAGCTCCCCAGAAAATTATACTGTCCACTGACTGTAGAGATTGACGGCTCCGATCGGCTGAGAATGAGCAGGATTCTTATTTTTGTAATCTCCATTATCTGTGTTTAAACCAACCAAATTATGATAGCAAACACACAGCAATTTCCATGTTTTGTGAAGAATCTATTTCAAACATAAAAAAATATTATATTCAGGCAGGTAGGGCTGATACTGCTGTAGTGAGAAATGGATGAGCCAAAACCAATCTTCTTCCAAAGATAGCTACATGTCTTGATGTAATGAGATAATAAATGTGTGTGTCAGCTGCATTAAGAATGGACTCTATTATGCAGGGATGGCTGTGTAAATCTTCTCAGATTTACTTCTTCTCTGCCTCTTATTTTGAGGATCCAACTCTTCCTGCCTCTGAGCTGGTCTTTTCTAGTTTTCATCATCTACTGTACTTAAAGGAATCCAGTGTACTTTAATAGGAGTCTTTTTTTACCAGTAATGCCAGTAATTTTGCTTCTTTCAAAGCTTCAGCTCAGCGCAGGATCTTGCAGCAGCGTGAAGACATGGGATCTTTTGTACGGTAAGAAACTGCCTACACATTCCTAAACGTGAGGCTGGAGCTTGGTTGCTTAAACAGTCGGAGATCCTATTTGATTATCTCTTCATTTGAAACACTTCATTTTGGCTTCCAATTAATTGTTGTACCTGGTGGGACTGAAGGAGAATTTACTGTAACTTTAATTAAATTATGGCAGAGTTAGAAGCAAGTGTTATCAATCTCCTTTGCCTTGCAAAAGAGCCAGCTTTCCAAACCAGAATATTTTTAAGAGAAACCAGAAACTCGGGTCTGTGTTCACACCTCCTACAAGAGGTGCCCAGGTTAAAGCTCAGTTTACTACAGCATCTACCTTTGAGGGGGATTGAAACCAAGAGCTACTTAGAGATGTTGCTCATTTTGTCATGTCTTGTAGTATTCTCACAGAAGCTACAACAAAGAGATTTGAACCTGCTTGTTGTGTTGTCTGCTGGATGTAGTCCTTGGGCCCACAAAACTCATCAGAAGAGTATCTTTTCCTTGTAAACATAGACTTCCTAATTCAAAAGCTTGGTAAACATTCTCAGAGAGGTTAGGTTTTAATTGTTTCCCCACACACCCAGCTCTATACTGAAGGGCTTTTTGGGATCTGCAAAATCCATGTCCAGCTACTTCTGATGTCAAGAGCTGCCTGGTTTAACTTGCGGTTGGTGGCAGCTGCAGGTTGTGGAGATGCATGTCTCCAGCTCCTGTTGGGCCAGGCAGCTCATGCGGCTTCTCACCACCAGAAGTGGTTTGGGACCGGGGGCAGCAAGGTAGGATCAACTGAGACTCTCAGCAAGTTCTCCCATCAGCCTAATTGAAGCTCTGACATCTGAACAAGATGTCAGAAGGAGTCATCATCACCCGGCTTTTGTGTCTGAGTTCAGCCAGCTCTACTGTGCTGGAGGTATTTGCCAATACCTGTCAGTTAATTAAAGCTGAATTTTCCAAAGACAGAATAATTGTTCTTCAGACAAATTATTATGGTCTTTTATCACCTGCCATTGTGATGATTCTGTAATTTTAATTTTTGTTGTGTGATAAATACTCAGTCATACCCTTTACTATTGCCTCAGATTGTTTTAATAACTGCGCTCTCCATAATGTTTTATTTAAATATATGCCAGCACCTGCCTGTAGCTGCATGTGTCCAAGGTATGTGCAGTGGCCAGAGGGCCCTGATGGCCAGACTGAATGATAGGGCAGCTTCTATTGCTCTCATGCACAAAGGAGACCCCTCCCCAAGCATGTCCTCACCACCAGCAGTGGGAAGTGTTCCGGGGCAGGGGGAGGCTCAGCCTGGTCATCTCCCCTGGGAGAGGCACTGAGATCTCCCTTGCTTGACAATTTGCTCAGACTCCCCAGGAGCACTGGGGAGCAGGAGGCTGTAACGCTGTAGTCTCCTTCCATGGGGCTCCAGGAGCCTGGGGAAGGCAGAGCTGGGGAAGTGACAGCAGGGAAGGAGGAGAGCTGAGGGGCTGTGCCTGTGAGCTTGAAGGCCAGAAGATGTTTCTCCTCCAGCTCTAGGGGGGTCTCAGCTCCTGGCAGAAGGTGGTCCTGCCGAGTACCATGCTGCTTTGGGGAACCTGCACCCACCAGCCCCAGAGTGGGAGTGGTAGGACATCTGTGAGCAATGTCTCCTGCATGAAACACACATTATGTGCTTGACCTGACGGACTTGCTTGGGTCATTCAAAATGCTGCGTGAGTCCCAATGACAGGCACTGCATACCAGTGCATAAACAAAAGGCAAATTCTGGTTATAAAACTGCTTGCTTTCCTGTTGAGGGGCAAAGTTATAAAAAAACTATTAGTCAACACTGTAATTGATGGTTTGATGGTAATTTGCAGCAGCACGGTACCATGAATATCAATTTTATTCAAAAGAACAGATAATGAAAACTTTTCATTTTGTAGTGACTCACGTGTAATACACTGCGTTTCCTTTAATAGGAAATGATGTGCGTACAAAATCCATAGTTGCTATGATTAGTTGTTGCTGATCTTTAAAGATAAGAAGCAAAGTGGGGAAAAAAGTGAAAACTGTGTCAATTTATCAACAAGAAAGTTACTCAGATACCAGAAGTAATGAGGCTCTGAATAAAAATGACTATAATGAATCACTTCCTTGAAGTATAATTTAGCTTGTGTTTAGAACTGAGTAAGTACAGCTTTGAGGTTCTAAGAAGTGTGCATTTCATGAAGGCAAGTGAAATTTCTTTAAGCTCTTAAAAATTGGTTTGGTCCCTGTTACATAACTTGTGCTGCATATATTCCAGTGCGGGATAATGGAGTTCAGAGTCTTTTGTACCCTATGTGCAAAAAATAATGTGGTTCCCATAGGTAGCATAAAATCCACTCAGCATGTGAAGCCAGTGCAGTGTGATGGCCCTGGAGATGTATTTTAAATTTGCAGGAGTAGATATTCAGTGGGAAGCAGGTTATATGATCAAGCACCTAATGCATTCTGCAAATCTACTTTCCTTACTATTCAGCCTCTGGGTGACTTCTTTCTAACTATTCATCAAAACTCCACCACAGAGAAAGCAGGGCATGATTTGGTAGAATTAATGTTAGCAGAGCAGATATTTAGAAGATGTTTTAAAAGTTGTTTAGACCACCATTCAGAAAAACCACACTTGTCTCGGTCTGAGCACTTATTTTTATCGCCAGTCATGAAAGATAAAAATCAACATCAGTTTTAAGTTAGCACTCTAACTTAAAAAAATATTGCATATTGTTATGGGGAGTTGCACATTACTGCCAAGAAGTCTGTGATTTTTTGTCACTACTTTATGAACAAAGAATCTAATTTTGGGAACAGATGGTCACTTCACAAAACAAGAAATCATTGTAATATCTTACTATCATCAGTCTTTCTAAGTTACAATTGTTCTGATGAATTTTTACCTCCAAAGGCAGCAATTCTAATTTTAATAAAATATTTATACGGCACCTTTACCTATTGAAAATAATTCTTAACTCCTGAACAGTTTTTTTGCTCTTAAAAATCCCAAAGATCTTGAACGAGTCTGTATCTGTTCCTGTATTAAGATGCTCTACACTGGTAGGTCCCATGAAAGTGTTCCCCTTTCCATTGCCAGAAGACTCTTGACAAACGTTATTTCAGCTGACTGATTATTTCAAATGCCCAGGGGCACTTCTACAGGGACAGGTGCACTAGCTTTTTTCACACTACCTCCAGAGTATTTCCATCTTCTCTTCTGGGATGTTTCAACAACAAAGACTTACTACTCTCCAATAAATCTCTGCAACTGTTATTAATTTATTTCATTTATACCTGGTAAAGATGGAAATAACATTTAAGCCGAAGATTTACTGCATGGTCTTTAAGTAGAAGGCTTTTAATCATTATATCTTAATTAAGGTGGGAAATTCAGCCTCCCTCTGGGCAACTCACTACATTATTTTTTCTGAACAGCCACACTGGATTTCATGTTAGTACAGAAATGCAGGTGATTCATGTCCTGTATCCTTCTGTCTTCCAAGGTTGAGATTCCAGTAAGAATTGCTGATTTTCCCCTTTCCCTGCAAACAACAATTTTTAATCCTAGGTTCCTTTGTGGTTTTTGTGGTACTGAAGAGTTTTTCAGTCATTGCTTGAGTGTCGGCTGACCCATCAGTTCAAGCTCAGTGATTTTCTTTCTAAATGTAGCTTGCTGCTTCTATTCTGTGTAGTGCTGTTGTGGTATCATGCCACCTTTCACATCACTTCTTTAGGGGAAAGACAGTGGTGATGCCAAATCAAAAAGATGAAGAGAAATAGTTCATTCTTGGACATCAAAGTCTGCACTAAGCCTGTATCTCACATCTCCTGAAAATTTTGTGGGTTTTAATGTTAATTGTGAGTTTTGGTGATTTTGCCTACAATGACAGATGTCAGGGTGTCTAAATGCTGGACATACAATTTCTTCCGACAGCCAACATTTCCAAACAGTGCCTCTTCAAAGACTTTTGGTCCATTTTTATTGTTAGGAACTTGATATTTTTTTAATTCTTAGGAGGCTTTCCAGCTCTTGTAAGCCTCCAGGCTACAACCTTGTTAATTGATAAGTTCTTTTCTTGCTTCTTTCAACAGATATTCATGTTATTCACATATGTCTTTTTCTTTCTTTTTTTTTCCTTTCACAAACTTTCAGTTGTTTGTTTGGGTCTTTTTGATTTGGGGTGGTTTTTTGTTTTGGGTTGGGTTTTTTTCCTCCTTGCAGTGCTTTTATTGCCTTGGTTTCTTTTCATTCACAAGGATACTTATTTCCTTATTTTTCCAGAACTGAACCCTGGAGGAGTTGTGACATTTGACATCTATGAGCTGACTTCTTGTGACTGAAGTTCTGCAACTCCTGAAATGACGAGGCCTTCCGTAAATACAGGTACACAGATTGAATTGACTATTGATTTACTGCATGAGGTAGAGCTTAAAGCACAGACCAAAGAATGCCTAGCTGGCTGGGGTCTGAGTTTTTCCAAGACAGGCAACAGGGAGGAGTGATGTCATTGACGGTGCTGTCTAAATTTACGTTGATTAAAAGGAGTAGGTGAAGTGACAACCGGTTCTAGGAAAACCACTATGTACTCGAGTATTACGCACGGAGCAATAGCAATATAGTGCTGTCCTATGCAGAGTGTTGTTTTTCACTCTCCTTCATCTATAAGTTTTCTTAGTAATAGAGTCCACTTCTGTATACTATGGAAGGAGAAATCTCAAATCTCTGAACTTTAAGTATCTTTTCTACAAGGCCTTGGTGTTTTGGAGGTATTTAAGTCATGTTAGGATTGGAAAAAAGGTACCACACAAAGCTGAAAGGTGGGAAATCCCATTATGAAACTGCATTAAGCAAGAGATTGTGAATTTATCTTCACTGCTGTTCTGGTCCTGAGCTGCTGGACCTGAAATCCATTAATGTTTCAGCTCTTTCCGTGTTTCTTAGTGACCAAGAAGCAGCATTTTAAAGACCTCCACCCCTCCCCAGTTTGAAGGTAGGCATGTGGATAGGTACGGTCTGATATGGGAGCCCGTGAGCTTGTTCCTAAACTGCCCACCCCAGAAACCTGCCCTGGTTCACTGAAGGGTGCCCAGGAAAGGCTAGTGGGGCTGAACGCAGTTAGGGCCACCCTCACAGTGATAGGAACCCAGGAGGAATGAGCTGACTGGGATGTTGGGGGCAGAGATCCTCTGTCACTGCAAATTTTCCCAGGGAAAAAGTTTTTTCATTGAGTCCTGATTTTTTCCCCTGATTCAATGTCTCTGGTGCGTGGTGGCCATGCCAGCACTGCCAGCGCCACACTGGGGGCCCAGGAAGCCCATGGTGGGTTGCATGGGGCTGGAATAGGGATGTGGTGGCCAAGGACCACCCACTCAGAGCCCTGAGCCAGGGCTACTCCATGCCTTGGGGTAGCCAGCAGCAGTTTTGTCTGATTTTTTTTGGAAAAAAGTGAAACGTTCCCACAATCCCCACCTTTTCCATAAACACAGCCCTGCAGGGTGGACGAGCTCACACAAGTCTGACCAGGCTGCCAAACACATCCCTCTGTTTGTAAGTCAGTCACCAAAACTGGACTCCCAAAACCCTACGGAGGGAGAGTCTGAGGCATCCTGTAGTTTTCACCCACTTCAGCTGGGGGGGGGATTAACTTCGGAGCTGCTGATTACTTAAGACACTTCGCGTGTCTTGTGACTGACTATGAGATTCAGAGCCAGAAATCAATGCTGAAGATCTCAGGCACGCAGCTGGATTAGTCAGTATTGACCATTAATTGAACATCAGAAGAGGAACAGTTTGCTCTTGTTATTGCCAGGTAGCACTCCCCCCAAAAATATGAGTTAGTCCATGTGCCTTCCTCCGAGCTGGGACACAACTCTGGTCCTCTGCTGCACTGTACTTCCTACAGCTCTCCAGGCTTACACTCCTCTTCTGGGTCACCAAAGGCCTGGAAAAAATTGATCTATATTTGTATATCCTTGCCTCCACGGGTCAGCAGGACACCTGACCAAAAACCTTGAACAGGGAAGCTGCCAGTAAGTGTACAGCTGGAATGTACTCCATGTGAAGGTGTATGCAACATTGGCAAACCAAGTTTCTGCCCATAATGTTACTTTAATAGTCCACAGTTTTACAGCAACATATGTTCAAAATTATCACTTCCAGAAAACTGCACAAGACTTAGGAAGTTTAACCAGAATGTTAAAAGAGCTCTTCAGAAAAATACAACATAATAACGTTTTGCCAACTCTTTGAATGTATTTATTTATGTTTGGATTTGTGTAAGGAATTTCCATGCTATAAATTTTTATTAAAAACATGTCATTAGAAATAAATAGGACATTTATAGTCATAAACAAACCAGTAGTTTTTACACACACTAATGTTGAGTTTCCTCTTACAAAACTGGAAGTGTATTCCACCATCTGATTTTTTAGTTTATAGCTGATATAAAAGGATAAAGTTGCTGCATAAAGTTTATACTTATTGTGGGTTTTATAAGTCCTCAGACTAGATACCCAGAGGGTTTGTGTCTGTCTTCCTAATAATATTTATATGGGAAACATAGCCTTCTGTTCTTGCTATTGATTTTGGATGAGGTAAATGAGCTTAAATACTGCAGAAAAAAAATAATGATAATAACAAAGATTAATAGATCCGTTGCTTTTTCCTGCTTGCTCATGGGAATGGCTGATTTGTATGAAAAAAGAAATATGCTTGTACCATAGAAAGACTCGATAATACCAGCTGGTTAAAGGAAAAATGCATTATTTTAATTCACCAGAACCTCATTTTCATTAGGTATGTGAAAATGTGTGACCTGGTTTCTCAGATACTAGGAAAGCAGAATTCCTCAATGCTGTTCTCTTTTCTGTTTTCTGTTTCCTGCAGATCAAGCTGATGATACTCAAACGTCACACGGTTGATGTGTTTGCCGCTGGATACCATTCGCAGCACGGTATTGTCACAGCCAATCTTCATTTGCGCTAGTTAGGGAAAAAAGATATAGAGGAGATATAAAGATACAGTTATATGAGAGAGAGGGAAAAGAGATATATAATGTTGGGAATTACAAAGCACAGATACCTACAATTTTGGAAACAAAGCATATTTGCGTGTAGTAATGACCAACCAGTGGTGGTATTGCTGACTAAATACTTTCTTTTGTACTTGTTAGTTTTACTTTACAATGGCTTCAATATTTAATCAAGTGTTGTAACCTTTACTCATGCAAATGCCACTCACTGAGACCTGCAGTCTCACCTACACATAGACATGACACAGAGGTCTGTACTTGTTTGCACTTGGGAAGGTATGCTACTGTTAGATACCATGAGCGTTGAGTAAGGGTAATGGCACCCTGTCCTTGAGATATCCAAAATTAACAATATTGAAATGTATTGAAATGAAACCCCTCATAGAGGGATGAGTGGTTTTGTGTGTAAGGAGGTTCTTCACAGTAATAAAGGCATGTGAAAGTCCCACTGTGACAAAATAGAAGGGCAGTGCCCAGCATATGGTCTCACTTTGGGGGAAATCAAGTATATCACTAACGACTTCTTTAGATGAGTCATTTGAGCGGGGGTTTGGCAAAGCCTGTTTCATTTGGGGAACTTGCAGCACCTTCCTAACTGGAAGAGAAATGTGGCCATTGGGAGAGTGGGACTGCCGAGATGGGATTTCCCTTCCTTCACACCACCAGGAAAGCACATTTTAATCTCATTGCAGTGCTCAGTATTCACTCAGCACAAGCTTTTGCCAGTTAAAGCTTTGAACAGTGCCTGGACCATTAAATCGCGGTGTGATGAAAGGCAAGGGAGACCACAGGGGTGAAATGCCTGGCACGTTCCTGCTCTCCAGCCTTGTGGAAACGCCACTTCTCCAGTGCACCTGTCCATAGTCCCAACGTACAACCCATTTGCCACAGGGGCTAGTCTGTCACATCATTGCAACACTTCATACTCTGCTGTATTGAATATTAGGGAAACTGGGAATTCATATTTTTATGGGGAGAAAGAGGTCACTGACCTGGCAATATAGTAAACAGGTTCAGAGCTCCTCCAGGCTTTAAAGCAGAGAGAGGGATCTCTGAGGCTTTTGGTGTATGTGTTACTCCTACAGCAGAAAAGGAGTCTTTGGAAACACTGAGTAAGTGAGAAAAAACTCCTTAACTGAAAATGTAACCACTATGCCTTCATTTGTTACGAATTTCCAGGCTCATTTATCTGTTGACATTCTAATAATCATGTGTGTCATAGGACAAGCATTTTAAAAATATGTAGAACTTAACCTTGTTATAATGATTACTGCAGGGGCAAGTGAAGGTGGTCATGGGTGTGCTGTATCACCCAGCCCAGCCACAGGCTCGCATAGCTTTAGCTCTCATGTTCTGCTACATGTGAAGTTCACCAGTCTAGCAGGAAATCCAGGTTTGGGGGGGCTCTGCACAACTCCCTCTGGTTAATTATTTTATCATGTGGAGGTAAGTGGAAGAAGGAGTTCTTACCAGACCCATGAAAGGAGTGACAGAGATCAGCTAGTGGAAACATCTTGGATGGGTCTAAGCCAGTTCCTCCTAGCAGCTCTACAAAATCTCCCACTCCTGCACAGCCTGCTGATGGTTTCTAAAAAGACAGAGATTAAAAGTTATTTATCATTTATCTTCAAAACGTAGCATTCTCTAGACATGATTGCAGCCAACAGTAGGTTTTAAAAGTCCTCTGTGCTCAAACCTGTGTGAAATCAGGCTGTTCTCATCCTGAGCAGTACTTCTTCAATTTGACATTAGTCAGTTAATTTCCTTAAGGGATTCCAAAGAAAGACCTAAGTAGGCTCTGTAAATTACTGACAAGTAGTTAAAGTGTTGATTCAGCTGCTTTTAGTGCAGATAAGCAATCTGATTCTGGATGCTCAGACATATAATCAAATTAATACAGGCATGGGCTGCACATGTGCCCATACTCAGCTGGCAGGCAGGAACTTAAGTTCCACTATACCATACTTATTCCTAAGCAATAAGTGTCGCTAAAATGTGCTATTCGGGCAAAGTATAATTAAAGTAGGAATTGACCAAAAGAGTAGTTTTGTATGATGACAATGGCTGTATATTAGACCCACAGTGTTCTTTTCCTGAAAATTAATGCTATTTGGAAAAACATCTTGCATGGACACCTTGTACACTTTTGGGCTGTCACCTATATGCTGCTATTTAAGTGCCTGATTTCTTTATCGTCCTCCTACTGTTGTCCCTTTTCTGCCTACTGCTGAATAAGTCCACTCACTTGCCCATCTCTCAAAGCCTGGTTTTCTCAGACACTGGCAGTCCCTGTGAAGGATCTAGGCTGCCAGTCTCAGTGGCAGCAGAAAACAAACTTTCTTGCTCCTATCCTTCAGGATATTTTGGAATTTGCACCTTCTTAGACCTCCCAGGCACAGGGTCCCACCAACAGCTCTTGTCCTCTCCTGTCTGGTCATCACCAAGCACCAAATGCTGTGGCCAAACCCCAGCCCCATGCTGTGCATCAGAGCAGATGGAGCAGAGGATGCTCAGCATGCTGAGCAGGGAATCAGTTGTGAGCATGTTTGTATTTTCTCCACGCTAATTCATCACTATCTGACCTGCATGTCCTTTCTCTGTTCAGAGTGGCTGCTGCTTTCATTAGCTTAAATACATACAGACAGCTCTCCAGGAGAGCACTCCTTTCCTTCTAATGAAATTCTTACCCTTTGTTATGGCAAGCAATATTTACATGCATTAATGGTACTTCACATAATTTGATTGCCTCTGCAACATTACAGAGACAATAACGACAGAGTCAGACCCAGGTATCATCTCTGGGGGGAAACCACAGCCCTCAGCATGCGAGCACATGGTCCAGACCACACATGCCTTAGCAGCCAGTGCCACAGGCTACCACAGCTTCACCCCTTTCCCTCTCCCATGCCCAGGAAAACTGCACATGGTAGTAATTTCTTAGGAAACAAACAACTCACCTTTAAAAAGAGGCCGTTTAGATGTCCCAGGATAAGATCAGATATTTTTATCACTACTGGGTAGATTATGGAGAAGCTGCAGTTTCTGTGCTGATGAGGAATGACCATGGTAAACCTTCCCGAGGGAGTCTGAGAAATGACATTGCAAGCTGGGGCACGGGAGAAGGTACAAGAGTTACTTGTGCAGTCATCACTGCATGTAGCAAAATTATGTACTTTCAGTACTAACAAAGAACAGATGATTTAATTACTGAGAGTTACAACCAAGTGCTGAAAAATATGCATATGGCGTTTTGTGGGGTTCTTGCATAGCATTTGTTTCCTAAAAATTCCCTGCCCATTGCTTACCAGGTGGCATGAGGTCTGGCAGAACTTGAGCATGAAGCGGTCAATGGGATAGCTAACACACCAAATCCATACATCAGGGGCTCATGTTGTCAAGGGCTCACACTGTTTGCCAGTTTGAAGGAGGCTAAATATGGATGCAGGGCTTTTGTTTAGCTTTGACTGATTACCACTTGATATTGCCAGCAAACCCCTAAGTCCTATTCTGCTCCTCTTCACCAGAGTTCCTTACCCTGCCAACCATCCCATTGAAACTAGAGCAGTTACGTGCTGATTTTGCCTTAAAGTTCAAACTTAACGGTTCAGGTAAGGGAGTAGCTTATCATCTGCATGTGCAACCCAAGGGATCCTGCATGTGGACCAGGAGACCTGCAGCTGCTTCAGCAGGCTGGTGAAGGACACAAGCCACCTCCAGCAGCTGCACACAATAATCACACCCACAGGCATGAAGCCACACCAGAGTGGAGACCCAGCTTGCAGCCTTGTGTCTGAACAACTTGGAGTAAGGACAGGGCAGACAGGCTGTCATCTTCATCCTTTGCATGGTGAGGCAGATAAATCAGACTGGCCTGAAAAATGATTGTTAAATGTCCTGTTCCCTCTTGGAAAAATGATGCAAGTGACCATTATTTGTGCCTTGCCAGCTTGCAGGCTTACAGAAATAACTTGCAAATAGATCCTTGGGATCATATATCACTCGTAACTATCACATAACTATTCAATATACTGGTTTTGCTGTTGAATTTTTTCAAATATTTTTTCCTCATTATTCACCCAGATCGAGAAAACACTAAGGTTAAACTCTCTAAATTAATACTATTTATTCTAGCCAAATGTGTTGGAACATGACAATATTAGATTGGAAGAGATCTTCTTTGAAAGAAAGAGCCTTCTGGTCCTGAATATTGAAGCCATGCCTAAGTTCTCTCTTACATTTCACTTTTTTTTTCTTGAGACACACACTGAACCTGAGTCAAATCCTCCACTGGCATTACTGGAGCTGTGTCAGTGCAGATAATGCCAGCGGGAGAATTTGATGCAAACCACACGTACATTTTACTTCCTGCCCCAAATGCAAGCCCATTTGATGATATGAAACACAGACTTACGAAAGAGGTTGGCGTTTTTCTTGACTGTGACAGTAAAACCATTGCCTGGCTGGTGAATCCTGAAGAAGATCATCGCCACATTCTGCGATGACCTGATGCTCCTCTGAATATTGCCACTTTCACAAAAGTCTACGTATCTTTGGGAAGTGGGGAGGGGATGGTCCAAGGAACTGGGAAATTTCTCTCCTTTGAGTATCCAGCCATCAAATACCTACAGGGGTTCAATAATTGAAAACAAGGCTTTTCCTGATTGCTCTGTTAGCAGAGAACAGAAACATGAAATATTACAGACACTGTTTTATTTTGATACCAGATGGCTTGTTCAAAGCCACCAACTAAAACCAAAAATTCTTTGTATTTATCAGTTTCTTATCATTTAACTAATTACTCAAGGTTCAATCTGCATTTAGGAAAGGGATACATACAAATTTTAATGTTGTCTTTATTTCCTTCAGGTGACAATTTTCATGAACTTTTTTGAGAGAAGGAGCTCTTTTTGCTCCAGCATCATCACATTTGCATCAATTTTTTTATTTCTTTCTATTGCAATTTCGTTGTTACTAAGAGAAGTTTTTGACTAGCTTGATTTGGAAGCCACATGAAACATAAGTCACCCTCTCAAATTCTGGGCCTTAAGTCCATTGATCTGGCCTGTAGTTTTCCACCATCCATGTTTTGCAGCTTGTCATTAATGGGCCCAGAGGCCTTCCAGAGGTATTGGAATACAATAAAGCTTCAGGGAGGAATTATTGGCAGAGGTATTGCTCTCTCCTGCATCTATTCTTTCAGCTCATCCTAACTACCAGAAAGCAGAACAAATGCTGCCTACTTGGCTGGACCTTAAGCAACAACCTCTACAAATCTTTCCTTCACAATAAAAATAGCAACAATTTGCCCTCGATGTCTTCAGGGAAATGTGCCAGAAATATGTCAGAACTAGAAATCCGTATTAACTCCAGCATAGCTGCGCAGTTGCTGCCTTGCTGTTTCAGTTCCCTCCTAGCTGCTCTCACAGGGTAATTCCTTCTGTGCTCTAGTCAATGCTTTGAAAATCCAAGGACTGGATCCTGCCATCACTTCAGTGAGTAATCCTAATGTGAGTATGTGTGGGTCTTCCTCATGGAAAAGCTGCAAGATCAGTCTCTGGATTTGCCAGAACTGTAAGTTTTCTGAAGTAATGAGACGTGGTGCTCAAATTACACCAGGGAAAAGCTGCCTGCATAAATACAATCATATAATGCAGAAACTGGGGGCACCATGATCAAAGGAAGGAAATCTCTATACCTCTATAAAGCCTCAAAGATCTCTTGGCATTTTTCTAGCCTCCGTAAGTGGCTGTAAGTCTAGGTACAAAATCCTTGGACATACAAGAGGCTGAAATCAGCTCCTTGTAGCAACGTGGGGAGAGATCCCAGCCGGGGGTATGGGATGGAGGGACAAGTTTCCCCAGGCTAAAGCGAGATGGGGGCTAGCATCTCTCCCAGAGAGACAAGGAAAGGGCTGAAGGGCAGCTTTCCCCCTCCTCCTCCCTGGAGCTCAGCTTGCTGCTGGTCGGGGGAGGGGGGTGTCTGTGCTGTGCACTGCCACTGCAGCACAGAAGGCAGAGCGCAAAGTGAGAGGAGCAGTCAGGGACCATCAAGGCTCCCCTTGTCTCCCGAACTGAGCTCAGGTCTTTGTCAACGCTCCTGCCTGCCAGCAAAATGAGCTGGTAAAGTTTTTTGACACTGGAATATAAATGCCTCCGAGTCACGAACCTCTTTCTGTTCAGAGCCAACATCCTGTAAAGCTCTAGCAGGGCCATTTGAAAGAAAGCCTGCAATGATCCATTCATTAATAAGGTGATGCTAAGTGACCTGAGAGCAGAGGTCCTGGAGCAGCAACAGCCATTCAGAGAGCTGTATCATTATCTGCAGGGCTCGTGTGATTCATGGTGCAATAAGAAAACCCTCCTAACAGGGCTGAGTGGCTCAGGTTGTACTGACCAAACTTTTCAGTCAGTCTCCCAGGTATGGACAGTCAGTAGATGTGCCCCTGGAAAAGTTCAGAAGAGACAGTGCTGCATTTTGGAGACGGATCCTCAGCCTGCATCTGACTTTGCTTTAGGGGTGTGGTGATGGGGGGTGATGTACCCGAAGTGCCACAGGGAGGAGGAACAGCTGTCCCAGAGATGGCTGCTTTGTGAAAGCCTGTTCTGCACAAAAAACCACACACACACTCGTGCGCACACGTTCGCCTGCCCCTTCCACACGCACCAAATGTCTCACACATCAGATGAGAGCAGGGAAGGGGAAGTGCAGCAGGACTTGCCAGCTTCCTACCTTCAAGAAATCCCCCCCTTGGCAGTCAATGTTTACAAAGTCATAGTCTATCATGATGAGCTCCTCGGGCTCCCCGATGAAGAAGGTCGCGCAGTGCAGCTGTGGTTGGTCTGCAGTGAAGGTGAACTGCCCCTCTATACTCAGCATGTCGATGCACCCTGCAGAAACAGAGACATGGGGCTGCTGCCTCAGCCTGCTGGGGAGGGAGTGCCAGCTCCTGCAGTGCCAGGAAGGGGGGAGCGAGGAGAGACCCCCACACTGAGACCTGGCTGGTGGTGAGGAGAAGGAGACCCAGCTTGAAGCAATTACGAGCCTGCTGAGCATCAGAGTATGAACAGTAACTTGCAGGTGTGAGGACAAGTGTGTGATGGGGGGTGCAGGGGGAGATGACAAGTCAAAGCATTTCTGGGCAGAAAACTCTGTGTGTGTATGTGCACAAGTGCACAAACACCCCATTCCTTCAGATTTCTTTCTAATCACAGCTTTTCCACCTGCCCCAACCCCTGGAGATGTCACCCTGCCCAGGCACATGGGTGGACAATCCTCATCCTTCTCCCATTATTAGGGACCCTCAACTCTGAGCCCCAACCTCTTTTCAGAGGTTTGATCCCTCTGCTACAACCACAGTTTTTCTGAGATTTTAACACTTTGTCCTTCTTCTCCCCCACCTTGCAAAAAACACCTGCAGCTCTGTCACTCTGAAATAGCCCCTTTCACCTCCTTAAGCCCAAAGCTCCCCCCAGGACTCTCCCACCCACTGATGGTCCCCACCAGATCACCAAAGAAACTCACGGAGTGACCGCCGGTAGATCTGCCCCGCAGACAGCTCTCGCTTCAGATCTTCACTGAGGAGTAGGAAGGGCTCATCTTCACCGGCATCCCTCACCTGGTGAAGGAAAGAGGGCAAGAAGAGGCTGGGACAAAGTGAAATACAGCCCCCTCCCTGCACCTCTGAAGAACAGGCACCAGCAGATTAAATCCCTCCTCCAGAAACAGTGCAGCTGTGGAAGAGCTCAGTCAGAAAGCTGCCAACCTGCAGTAGAGGGGAACAAACCTGGCACTGAAGAGGTGAGCCCAGCAGCACAGTGCACAGCTAATCTATTAAATCCTCAGCAAAAATGCAAGTTTGAGAAAAGGGAGGATAAACAAATGGGAAGGGGATGGGGACGGAACTGTTGCATTAATGTTACCCAGGTGTAGGTTTAATGCGGGAGGAGTGGGAATAGGAGGGGAGGGAGGAAAAAGCATGATGCTCAAAAGCTGGGTGTACAAGTTAGAAGACAGTAGCTAAAAGTACAGCGAGGCTCTTTAGTCATCAGCCCCATTGCTCACCTCTAGGTATCTGGTTTCCCCCCTGGAGGCTGCCAGGAAGATGAGAACGAAGTGGCACTGAAACTGGAAAGCAGACGGCATGCTGACACCTCCTCTGGCAGCCCTCCCTCTCTCGCCGTGGCCAAGTTTTTCCCGGTCTGTGCCGGTAGGCAGGAGCTGCTGGGGTATCTTGGAGAGACTCTTTTTATAGAGCTGTTGGGAGGGGAGGCACTTGGTCCCTGTACTGATAGGGTAACCCATGGTAACTGAATTCCTCTCACAGTGACACAGTACGTGGGCATGACGAAGGTCCAAATCACAGCCACAAATTTTCAAGCCGGTCGAACTCCCTTCGCTGGCAGATGTCTTTTCTACTTATCTGTCTGGCGGAGCTGAAAAGCTCTGGGGAGGAGAGCCCATCCCTGTGCAGCCGGGGCACTCACACGGTGTGTTTATTTCCAGTTACTCCAAAGCAAGGAACGAGGAGCATCCCTCCCTCCTCCTCTTCTCCTGCTTTCCAGTCCCAGGGCATTTCAGACCCGCAGGGCTCCCTGCCTCCCTCCTGCCACTCTGTGACATGCAGCTCTCTGCAGCCCCTGTGCCAGGTGCTTCCCACCAGCTGGGCCTGGTGGGTACCCAACATCCCAGTCAGGCTTGCAGCCTGGGGCCAGCATCCCCCCGGGGCTGAGGGACCCGCTGGCTTCCAGGTCCTGCAGCTGGGGCACCAGGGCTGTGTAGCAGGTACACAGGCAAAACCAGACAGTTCTCCCTGCCAGACACAGCTTCTGTAAAGAAATTAGGAAAACTTGGGGTTCCCAAGGGTGTATTCCCCACAGAACAGCTGATACTGTTCCAGCCCTGATCATCAAGGGACACCTGAGAAAGACCTTCAAAAGATGAACCTGGGAATGAAAATCCACAACTCTGCAGAGTACTAAAAATCAGGAACTCAGCAGAGATATTAGTTTTAGGGTATATTCTTGTTTTCCCCTGACCCGGGTTGAACCATCAATAGTCTGCAGACAATAACTACCCTTTCACCATCTCAGGCTTCTTGCTAATGTCTCCTTCTGCTCTATGGTTCCCTGTTAAATTGTCACTTTGTTCAGCAAAACTTAGAAATCATATGATCCAGATCTGCAAAGCTTTAAGTTTGCTGCTTCTAATTTCATTGTTAGGGCTTGTGGGCAAAAATATTTTCTTGCTGTTTCACCCAACTTGTTGGTTGAACAACAAATAAACTTTTTCTGTCTATACACCTGTGGCTCTGACCTTATTATGCTGTAATTCTTATTCTTATGATTTACTTTAATATAAACTATAATATTGCTCCATATCTGCATGGCACTTCTGTGAATTTGCCATGTCTTTGTGGGTTTCAAGAGCATAAAAAATACTAAGGAAATGGAAAACATTTTTAAACTTTGATATAAAGTTGCATTCAAAGGTTGTTAAAACTTCTTTGGAGAACGGAGTAGTTAATTACTGCATGAACCGAGACTGAATTAATTCATCTTCATATACTTGCCTTGAATTGTTTAAATACTGTGATTTTAGGCAAAGATTATCAGAGGATTATCCAAGGGAGTTTGGAATCTGAAATCCATTGAAGTTCTTTGGGAATTACAAGTTTTGTTGAAAAACTGCAGGGTTTAGTCCCAACCTGCATTAGAGGATGTCTGGGAGGTTAATCGGGGTGGTGAGAAGCGCCCTGGAGACCACTGGGATCCTGTGGGACCAGGAGGGACTACAGGGGAGCCCAGCCTCATTCACTGTTCTTATTGCACGTTCACTTTCTGAAGAGATGAAGAAAGTTAGAATTACAGTGTGACCCCTCCGCTCTCCATCTTCGAGGCACTTTGCAGAACCCAGTCCTAATTCTGGCTGAGGTGTCCCAGTTTGCCCTGCCAGCCCCTAGCCTAGACCTCAGATGCTGAGTACTTGAATATCTTCAGTAAAAGAGAGTGTTTGATTGTGTGATAATTTGACCGGTTACTGAAGATTCGGTAAAATTCAGCTCCAAAAATGAATGAAGGATGAATGACACTGCAGCTAAATCAATACGACTGTCTATTAAAACAGCTGTGAGGTCATCTACTCAGAATAAAACATACTAACAGAGATGGCAACACATTTTAAACTCTTGCCCATGAATAGCTGAGGTCTGGGCTAGCATAGCGTTCACTGGTGGAGGTGCCTAGACAAGCAGGTAACCCCAGGGGCTGGAGGACATCCTGGCAGATGAGGTGTGGGGACTGTCCTTCTCCAACCAACAAGGTGGTGGGAGGGAGGGTAGGAGCAATGTCCATGTCTGTTGCAATTTCTTACTCACATGGGACCTACAGTGGCTTTGCATTTCCTATGCAACACCTGCAGGAGTTTGCTTTGAGTGTCACAAATATTCTGTACAACATTAATGCAAAAGGTAAACTCAGACGCCCCTTGCTGTGGATGTGGAGTTTGGTTTTAACAGAGGCACTAAGGCAACCTGTCATCTACTCCATGTCACCTTCTGCTTTGCATTTCGGCTCTGGGCTCAGCAGGAGGTGATGAAGCATGATGACAACCTGCCCAGCCTCATCGCAAAGCCTCCCAGTGCCTGGGGTAATTGCCTGTGTCCTCAAACACAGGGCTTCCCTCAGCCCCCAAACTCTTACATGCTTCCCTTTGTGCAGCCCCAATGCCTGTGGAAGGCATGTATTTGGGATTGGGGATAGGGAACCACATGCAGAGAGGTGCAGCTGCTGCTGCTGTCAGGGTCTCTGCCCTGCAGTGCCTCCACACCTGACCCAGGTGGAGCCTGGGCAGTTAGACCCCCAAAGGGGACCAGTCCCAGGGGAAGAAGGGGGATTACCTCCCAACCCTATATCCTGGCTGTCAGAGGGTGAGAGAGGATGGGGGACCCCTCCTATCTCAATGCTGCTGCCTCCTCACAGGGTATCACAGGTGCCCCTCCCCTCTGCACCTCCCTTTGCCCGCTCCAGCACTGCTTTTGTTTAAGGCCACTGGCAGAGACTGAGCTCTTCAGGAGATGAGATTGTGACTAACAAAGCAAAGAAAAATCAGCAGTTTAAACAGTGTTCAAAACATCCCTGCAGTATTTCAGGAGGGAAAAGCACCTTCAATGCGGTACAAACCCTTGGGCGAAAGAGGAGAGTGTCATTTTTCTTTCATGGGGTTGAGTCATGTTAACACTTTGTAGGACTTCTTTTTTCATTAATAAATTACATAACACACTAAAATGCATTCCCAGTCTGACCCTGCTAGGAGCTAGATAATCCAGCTGCTCTCATGCTATGACACCTTGACTCTACTAGCAACTGTAACTCACACTGGGAGCAGCCCCTTTCCCTGGCAGAAGCGATGAGATGCCATCATGCTGGTGAGAGGCTGAGCTGCGTGCAGGGTATCACCCACCCTCCTCTGCTATGGCTCAGGGGTGTATTGCTGGGGCACCCCAGCCTTTACAGAGCCTCAGGTTGTTAAAGCAGTGCTCATGGGTGGGGGTTTTTTATGCTGTTCAGCTACATGCTTGGGAGGACCCACCTGCCCTGAGGTGGAAATCCTCCGCCTTGTTCTTGGAGCTTGTAGGTGTCTTGTCAGCTATTATAGCAGAGAATAGATCCCAGCTGTGGTGAGGGGTGGAGAAAATACAGCTGAATAAAGAGAGTAGTGAAACAAACCCCATTTACCCTCCCCCATGGTGACCAAGCAATGCTCTGTGCTATGATACAGGTGGTAAATGCAGTTTCTTCTCCTCAAAGGTAAGGTAGTTGGTACAGGAAGATTGTGGATGATGCTTTTGGTAGTGAGATTTCTTAGTGAGCAGTGCTTGAGCTACAGACATGCCTCAGGGATCCCTCCCTGATGTGAAGAGGGGCCAGGTGTTATGAACCCTTCCTGCTCTCCAAAAGGTTCCCTTGAGTCCCCAGCTCATGGGGGGGGGGGGGGGGGCGTGGACGGGACACTAACTCACTAACATAGCACCCTGCCATGCTTTAATTCCTGCAAAAGATCATCTTATTTCAGCACTTGCTTCACCACAAACACACTGCAGGCTGTGGCCCCCACTCAACATGGAAATTTCACCTGCAGCACATCTTACCCTCCACCCAGGTAAGGGGACAAACCTTCAGGCTTGCTGTCTCTGGAGACCCTATACAAACCCCAGCTCCTGGACTTCCTACCAGCTACTTGTTGAAAACCACAATCTCCTGGTTCAGCCCATATTTTAAACCCACCATTTCTTGCCCTCCAGAGCACCTTCCTCCTCTGCGGCAGCCTGACTGCTGGCACAAGCAGCCAGAGCTGACCAAACCTCTAGCATTGGGACCTTAAAAAAGAGTTAATTTTCCTGTACAGACGCAACATCATGCAGGCTCTGACTCCACACCACAGGGAGCAGCCTGTCTGCTGCACGTCCCATGGGGTTCTCTCTGCTTATCTGTGTCTGGTGGTTTCTTAAACTGATAGGAGCAGCAGTAAGTCCGCAGTGCTACACCATGGACTGCTCAAGTGAAGAGAATTTCTCCTGCCTTGGGCATTCCATCCTCGGTTGTTGCTGCTGATTTCTCACTGCTGCTCAGTGCTGGCTGGAGAGATGCGGTGTGGGGTGACACACAGTGTGACACGTCTGGCTGGACTTTAAACTTCCTATCGTGTCAGCTGCTAAACATTGTGCTGAGCTACATTTATTTCCCTCACGCTCATCCCCACTGTAACCCAGAATGAATTCAGGGACTAGCTTTTCCTTTGCCCCACGGTGTCTGGGAGACATAGTACTACCTAGTCCTTGCTTTATATTGTGTGGCTGCAGGTCTGACACCAATGTTTCTGTCTTTGCAGGGGAGGGGATTGCTGCACATCACTTGTATTTTATTATACACGTATGCCTTTTAACTGGTTGCAAATCCTTCAGTATATTATTCCTGAACAGTGGGATCAGTTTGCCCAGATTAAGGTGAGAAAGAAATGTAGTGGCTCTGAAGTGTCACAAATCCTACAGTAAGGGCTAAATTTTTGGTCCTGTCCTTGCTAAATTGCATGCTAGTGACCAGTTATTGCTCTGAAATAACACCACAGAAAAGGAAACAAAGGGGAGGCTGTATGGCAAATCACAGCCCTGGAGGTCATTAGGAAACCATATCCTCGATACACTCACACAAGGCTTTGCTTCAAAAACTGTCTGAGAGATCGAGAAGCTAGAGCCAAATGTGTATGGAGCTCCTGCTTCTGTCCAGTTCCCTCATCCCACAAGTCACCACAGAAAACACTGGGGTAACTAAAACCACACTCAGTACTCGCAAACCCTTACCGAATACAAATACTTCATGTCAGTCCTGAGGGACTTTGCAGCCACATGCCATCAGTAACCATCAGGTTGCCTCTCCACTAAGAGGTTACACCATGCTTCATGTTATCATTGTTGATAAAGGCAAATTAATTTTCAAGATACCGGCTGCCAAATCACACTATGTATCCAGCATGTGCACTCACCACTGCATCCTTGCAATGGGTCACTGCCCTGCCCAGGACCCAGCCAGGAGGGAACCGATAGCACAGACCCAGAAAAACAAATGTGGAGGTTATTAACATCTCCAAAGCCCCCGTTGTCTGAAGGACCCAAACAGCGACTGCCAGATCGCTTGGGACTGTAACTGTGGCTGTGATCATGACTATATTTGGGGACTGTTGTGCCATATGAGAAATGAGTATTATTGTTGCCATGGGAGTTATTGATGGGTAGCCGCCCATTCTACAAAACATATTGGCTAACTACTGGAAACACAGTTTAAGCAGCTAGGCTATGGACATACAATAGGAGAGGTAGAGTTCAACACAACTAAAGTAACTAAATTGGCCCTGCCAGCAGTTTGATACGTTCCTTTTACAGGAATGCAACCCAGACAGCTGAAAGGGAACATTCCTAACAGCAGAAACACCAAGTCTGAGATCACATTTTTGTGCTTGATTCCTTTACTCTTGTGTTGGTTTCAGCGTCAGGAGGGTTTCCCAACAGTCCATGAGCCAGCCTGAGCCCAGGACTCCTCCCACCGTGGTCAGTGGGCATCTCTGTCACTGACTTCTGTTGCTACCTGTCTGCCCCAGCTCTGTGCTTGGTATGGCAAGCCTCTTCCGAGCCTTGCCATACATCTCTCTGTAATGACACTTCTATTACTTCTTTGTGTGTGTCTAAATTGGCTTTAAATAGAGCTGAACTTTCTGTAAGGTGAAGTAAGTGTAGCTTGTTAACTCTGGGCAGTTTGACACAAGAGATGTGTGATTTGTCATGTTGAGTGGTTTAGAGAAATCACAAACGCATGTGATTTATGAACTGAAAGCCTACCAGCATCATGCAGGCTTGATGATAAGTGTTGCATTAACACTATTTACGGCATTGAATAAGAGAAAGGACTGTGAAGCTCGGAGCTTAGCACGTTACAAATAATCAAGCAAACATTATATTCAGATGCCAAGATTACCCTGAGGGTGGTTATCACTACCAGCTCTGCCTGTGACTCAACCCAGTGTCTACACAAAGCAGTCAGGTCCAAGAAGAGGTAGCGGAGAAAAGTTTTCTCCCAGGAAGGAGAGAAGAGACGGGGTGGCAGGGGTGACCAGCAAAGGCACCTGCCATCGCTGTGACATTAGGAGAGGTGCTGGACATTTGCTGAGCTGTGTAAATTTAGCCTGGGCCTGCCTCCTCTGTAGATCCCCCATACGGTACCCCCACTCTCGAGGGCTGGTGCAGGAAGACTTCAACACCAGAGCCACATGCAGGTGTCAGCATGACTCCTAGGCAAGGCACCTTGGTAGATGCCTCCTTCTGTCCATGTCTATGGACAAAAGTGGGTCATATTTGCCTTTGCCGACTGCAGCGGCTGCTCTGATCAGTCCCAGTGCCCTTGCAGAAGAACAGTCTCATTTCCAAAACATGGCACAATTATTGCAGTTGGACTTTGCTTGGAGGCATATCCCTCGTGGCCCAGGTCAGGTCCTGTGCTGGATCTGCAGAGGACACGGTGCTGCAGCCTCTTCTATTGCTGCAGTCTTCTCCCAGTGACCCTGCCCCAAGCAACAGCTCCTGTTCCTCCTGTCCCAAATTCCCTGTTCAACTCTGGGTTACTAGGACATTTGTCACTTTATTTTCAATGCTGAGTTCACTTTATTATACAGAATATAATCTTCAGATATGTTGAGAAGTCTTAGTATTTACACGTCACATTCCAAAATTCATTTAGGTCTGCATCACTATGAAGAACAAACTTCATCTTCAACAAAGCACCACTTTGATAAGTAATATTTTAAGACATTTTTCCTATGCAAGGACAAGTATATCTCAGCTGAAGTGACTACCTCTTTGAATGAGTCTTTCTCATCCAGGAAAAAACTGATTCAACACGATTGTCTCTGATAGTGTTAGGCATCACAGTAATGGGCCCATTTCAGAAACACTGTGGAGTGTTACACAATTCAACTAGTCAATATGACTCCGGTAAGAGATGCCAGCATACCCAGCGTAGTGGTATATTTATCCTTTCAACTGGTCCTACCACTTAGTCCTTTACTTTCACATGCATGTGATTCCTTACCAGTTATCCTTCGTACCGTACAGGCTGCAGTGCCAAACACTTTGATCAGTTAGACTCCAAACACTTTTAGGTGAAAGTACTGAAATATTTTGTGTCAGTGTAAAAATCATAAACCTTTAAGGACTTTGATATCAACTAGTCAGCATTTTTCAGCCTCCTGAAGTCTAAAGACAGCTTCAACTTTGATAGCAATGTCACAGACTACCTTTACCTCAGATGTGCCAACGGGCTTTTTCATTTCAAACAGAAACAGTACCTGGCTTTCAAAAGCTGATGATTCTCCTTCACATAATATTATTCCTGGGGCACCAAAAATAATTTAAAAATTTTCCCTGAGTGAAAACTGCAGAATTAGGTCATGAGTGCAAGCTCATTTGGTTTCATCTAGCCAAGACATTAATAGTTTAATGGGATGGAGCTCTCCAACCCTGCATCTCATCTAGCCATCCTTTGCTCAGCCACAGGGACCTATTTGCTGCTGCCACTCAATGTCCCCAGCTGGAGCTAGGCACCATGCATCTTTCTGCAGCATTCTCAACTTCTTGCCATTTTTCATCTCCCAAAACACAACCTTAACTAATGCTCCGGGTGGTTCAGTTGCTTTTCTGCTCTTTGCAACGTGTTCTACCTATAGTTTTTTTCCTGCTGTAGCTTTATTCTGTGTTTCCACATAGCACTTTTCTGGGTTCATGCAACTGCTGGGAATGTAGAGTCAGACCAATACATAGGGTTTTAAGGCAGACTCCACAGAAAGGTGTGAGAGCTACACTATGACAGTTTGCTCTGCAACCCATGAAGTCAACCAGGACCTGAGAGGACAGCTTAGAATTTAAAGCAGATGCATCACAGGAGCATTTTCAACTAATTTTTCCCCAAATACCTGTGCTCTGAGCAACCACTCCTCCTGTCTTCCTCTTTGCTGCCTTATTGCAACATTTGCAATTTTACAGACATGTCCTTATTTAGCCAACCAGCTAACAGAAACACAGCTTATCATTGAAGGCTAATTTAAAGTCTCAAGCACATGTCCTCAGCTGTTGTGAAATTATGCCACTAAGTGCAATAGGGTCTGTCCTTTTAGATCAGCTGAGAATCTACTTGTGATGGCAAAATAAGTGGATGCAGCTGCAGTTCTCTTCCTTGGGAATTGTCCCTTGAACACAACTGATTGCAGGTCGCTGAGAGTTGGTATTTTAAAAGGACAAGTTTTGGGGGGGTTATTTGTGTTTTGTTTTGTTTTCTTTTCTTTTTTTAAAATGTATCTGGTGAAGTTCATTCATGTGCTCTCCCTCATGGCTGTGTAGAGCCTGTAACCCATCATACCCCAACTCAGAGGAAAGGATGTGGATGGAGCTAGCTTAGAAAACAGATTACCAGATCATAAATGAAACGTTATCTCTCATGCCGTATCATGTGGCAGAAGAAAGATAAAATTGAAAATGTGACCCCCTTTTTCTTCAAATAATACAGTGCTGTTCAACAGACTTAATTATCCCTAAAGTCATATCTAATAATTGTTGGCCTGTCAATCAAAACCCTTATTAGACATGCAGATGACATCACATCACAGTCTAACAAATCTTCCTGCCAGTCAGAAATCTTTATATAGATTAATCTGATTTCAGAGGCAAGTTTTGTGTTTGACCGTTTACCCAACTTCTTCAGGGCTGAAAGCAGAGAGGAGGTGAATGTTTTCTGTGTGATGCTAAGCTGGGATGATGGGCTCTGGGCTGTCCCTGAGAGTTTCCCTCCTGGCCACACCCTGCTTTATGCTGCAGTATGGAACCTGGAAAGGGGCTCTGCCTTGGATGACTGAGTGACCTGGGGTGGATCTGGAAGTGTTCAAGGGCAGGTTGGACAGGGCTTTGAGCAACCTGGTCTAGTGGAAGGTGTCCCTGCCTTTCACCTGGCTGCTTGGGATATCATGAAGCTGTGCTTCACTGAGATACCTGCACCGGGCTTTGAGATGATACAGACCATCCCATGCACACTGTGTACACCCACCATGTTGCTGTGGCCATGCACCCATGGCAGTGATTGCTGTGGTGGGGTTGACCCTGGAGGCTTTGCCCCAGGAGGAAATACCTGCTTCACTAAGGGAAAAGCGTGCATGCCTGAACAGAGTTGGGACTGCACTGACAGCCCAGGGAGTTTGCCAACCTGTGTGTCAGGGTGCCAAGAGTGAGAAGTAAATGCGCTAATAACCGTCGGGATTTGAAAGGCAAACCCGTCCAGAATTTCCCAGACCAAACAGGCAGCCACGTCAAACTCCTGTACTGTTGTGCCACCCTGAGCAGCTCTGGGCTGTGTCACACATGTTGCATGTGCTGCTCTGCACCTGTCCAGCAGTTGTGACAGGCTTTGGAGATGCTGGATTTCCTTTGCTAGTGAGTGCACGTTAGCATAGATACTCCATGTATTCAAGTCATCCCTGCAAGTGCAGCACCAGATTCGTGTCCATAAATATAAAACCATCACTGGCAATAACTTTCAATTCTTTCTCGAATGGCATTTGGTGGAAAGCAATTAATGACATTTTTGGCTGCTGTTCTGTAGAGATCTCCTAGTGTCACTTCTCTCCCCCTTCCCACAGCTCCAAGCAACTTTGTTTCTCATCTTTACCAGGTTGTAGGATGATGATTATCCCATTGCGCTTGACACCATCTACACTGCTGTAGAGTGAAAAAGGTGGTGCCTTCCTGGTGGATCTGGCTGGTAAGTCAGAGCTTGGAGGGACAGCTCCATCACAAACAACTTGTCATCATGGTGGTGTCATACGCAGCTCTTCGAGAACCGTAGGTTATAAATTTATTTACTGATAGTGCGTAAAGCTTTGTGTAGCCAGTTGCACTGGCACTTCAAGTCTCTTTTGAACTGAAATAAAAGTAAATGGCAGAGGTTGAAGCTTTCAAGATAATATCATTTATCTTCTGAAAATCTGCTTTTTAGATGTCAGGCAAAACGTCACAATAGCTAGAAAAGATCTTGTCTGGCATAGCTATATTTTTATTGGTCTTTAATGTAACTTGAAAATATTAGGCCATATTGTGGTGTTCAATTTTCTATTGATTTTTCAGACAGTCTGATAACACAAATGAAAAAAATGCCTGTAATTAGACATCATTCCTAAAACTGGGGGACTTTGGCGAAAGCCACACGGCAAGCTTCCTCTGCATGTAAAACTTCAAAGCGCTTCCTAGATTCATGAACTACATGCAAACTCGAAGTCAGCAGAAAAAGTGTCAGTAAACAGTGAGAAAAAAATACTGCCTTCATGTTTGAAGGAGAATTTTTCCCTTCTGAAAGAAGCTGAAAACAAAATGTTCACATCTGCAGGACAAAGTGGCTGTAGTGAGGCTGGCTGTGCAAGTGCTCTCTTGCACAGACTGTAAGTGGCTTCAATGCAGTTCTCCTTCCTGAGGATTAGTTACAGAAAAGATGATTGCTCACAGCTTTTTCTGGTTCAGAGGCAATTCAAAACTTCCAGGTGATAGTCAGGTATCTTCCTTGGGAGTGGTGTCTACTAATGCAGCACTAGTTGGCTTCTGTGGGAGAGAAATAGCAGAGGAATGACCCACTGGTGAAGTAGGTCAGCCCACAGTTAGCCCAAGATTAGGATGGCAAGTCTCTTACCCCAGGACCCCAAATTGTGCCAAGGCTTTGTGTTTTTAAGCATCTGAATGTGCTTTGTAGCATTTTCCTCCTTTCCTGCTTGTTCTCCAGTCTGTGTGCAAGAAGTTTTCTTCTTTAAAGCTGATAGAATTTAACAGCTGTCCTTGCAGTTAAAACAGCAATAAGAAAAATCTAACCAGCCAAGGCAAAAAGGGTGATCTATGAGGTTTTAAAAAACTTTTGTTGGAATAAAGATCATTTGAGTCATTCTCCTCTGATTCACCCATAGCTTGTGTGCAAGCAAGCCCCTTCCACAGAGGAATTAGGCTGCACTCAATCCCTAGTAAATTCAGCTGATGAGATGGCTCTACTGACCCTCTCCATCACAGCAGCAGCTCTCGCTGCCTGACCCCGGGACATGTTGCTGCCACCAGCTGTGACTTAGCGTAATTCTTCTCGGCACATGGGTTGCTATGTGTCATGGGCTTCATCAGGGATGAGCAGAGGGTTTATGAACTTTCTGGAGCTTGTTTCCAAAAAGCCTCTTGCTCAAAAGTCATAATAAAGAAACTGGTCCTTACTGGGACAGTCTTATTCCTTTTAGCTTGGGGTTGAAGCTTTAAGCTGCTCTTCTCTCCCTTCCCCTTGGAGGAGGGGGACAGGCTTGGAGACCACAAACAGTCTGCAGGACCTATGGGGAACCATAAAAGCAGTCTTACTTTTTCTGGCTGATACTCCTGCCATCCTGGTCCAACAACTGCCATGATATTGAGGTGCATGACATTGCAGGGGGCAAAAAGTTGTGCAATTGTTGTCAGTTTAATACTTTTTGCTGTGTTCCCCTAGCAGATCTGCGAATCCTCTATAACTTTTGTCACCAAAGAGATAAAGCGGCAGCACATTGTAGTTCTGCCACCATTGCAAAATCTCCTTTTTTCTAGGATAACATCATTTGGTGGTGGCCCCTTTCTTAGGATGATGTCTGCCCCTTGTTATATTTATTAGACTCTATAGAATCCCCTTCCTATAATGAACTACATCTTCTTAATGATATATAATTTTATACAAATATTATATTCTTTACTGAATGATGTCCAGTGGTCTGGGGAGGAGAGACAAGTGAAAAGCATTCTTCAAATGTTGCCTAGCAGGACACATCTTCATTAAGGGATGTTTTTTTATTAACCTCTTACACAAACAGAAAATCTTCATTTAATTTGGATGTCTTTTATTATAGTTTGAAGTTACCAACAAAATAACAAGGAACAAAGAGAGCTCTCCATGCAAGAAAAAAGCCATGACACCCTGCCGCTGAGGATTTGCAGGGCTTTGGAAGTATGCTTAGTTTGAACAGGAGTGTAGAAGTACTCTTAATGCAACCCAAGAGCAGGTTAGCACTGAAAGGGATTGTCCTACTCTCTCCACGCCTGGCCATGGGGTCCTGCTGCTCCTTTTGCACCTCTTCCATGCAGTGGGTTGGATCAGTGTGAGATGAAATCATTGTTCCATAAGATGACTCACATTACAAAGCTGTACCCAGGATCCTGTCATTAAATCCCCCACAAGTGGTCCTCTAAAAGCTGTCCTCTTAAGGGTGCCAGAATAGTGAAAACAGAAGGCATTTACATTTTCCCTGGAGACCCAGTCCTTCCATCAGCCCTCAGATCACTTTGCTGACTAAATCTTCTATGTATTTGAATAATTTACCATATGAATAACTTCATTTATGCCAAATGAAGAGGTGGACTACTGGGATGTAGTAATGCCAACACAACAAAATTGAAGCTGGGGAGGTGGGGGAAATGAACCTATAACAATGGCAAGTGGTACTGTCTGCTCAGGCAGCAGGAGACAGCTGTGAAGACGTCCGAAATATGAGAGTGTGGGAAGGTACAGAGCAGCATCTAAAAAGGGCTGTAGAATAAGCAGAGCTGAGCAAAAAACAAGCTGCTCTTTTTGAGCTGCAAAAATATGGTTGTTACAGAATGACTGAAAACTAAATTGCAAGTCTGATGTCTCATTCCAAATCTTCCAATTCAGAAAGTATATAAGAACATTCCTGCACCTTTTACTTCCCACTGACATTTAAGAAATAGAAGGATCAACTCCTGCCAAATGATCTGCCACCCTAAATCCTTGACCTGGGCAACTGATGAATGCATGTTACAGATGCATGCAGTGCAAAGACTGATAATATTAAAAGCCAGACCTCAAGTGGTGTAAACTGGCTTTGGCCCAGCTTACATCAGCTGCTGATCTGCTCCGTAAGTATCTTACAGCAGTAACAGCTGGAGAGACGATGGTTTGCATTCACTAAACGCTGATGAGGGCTACCTAACTCGGCATGCTTTGCTCGCATTTGTGGCCGGGAGATTGATTGTATTGAGCATTTTTAAAATCCCTCTTTCTTTAGCTGTTCCTCGAAGAAATCATTACATGCCACAGTCAAAGCAGCAACCAGAATGACAAATTCATTAAAATCCACTTCATTGTCTTTATTGGAGTCCAGATCTTTCATAATCTTATCAACCAGAAGGGGGTCCTTTTGGCCCTAAAGAGAAACAAGAGTGACTTAGTTGTGCAGATCTTGAATGCGTAATTCTGACACACCCGGCGGTGCAACCCACTGCTATGTCACAAGCCCCGGTGCTACTAAATAAAAGGCTGCATGAAATATGCACCTGAATAGTAATATACCAATAGCCACAGCATTAAAAACATAGGTCTGGGGTCCCAAAAGTGCACAGCAACAGAAACTGAAGACAGTGCAGCTCTTAGAAGGAATACAGGTACTAAATAAGCACTGAAATGAATCAAACATTTTAGGAGCTACTGAGCACTGATTTCTTTTGACAAGGTGGATCTATAATGTGCATTTCTCTGTATCATCCCTTATCAAACAGTACTTAGATTTTCAACAGGCTATTCATAAGTGGTCATGTTATACATCCATTCATCACATTCAGAAGATCTCTACTTAGCAAACAACACATCCTATTCAGTAGGAGTAAGAACAGTGAATCTCTTAATAATAAAGCAATAGCCAAGATTAAAAGAAAATCCAACTCAAGGAAATGGATACAGTGTAAAAAAAATCCTGCTGGTGGTGATAGGGTCCACAACAATTTTTACAGTTAAGAGGATACAGAAAAACATTTATGTATCTGGTCATTATTCCATAAAAAGCATCCACACTGTGTTATGCTGAACATAACAAACGTGCAAAGAGATATTCAGATCAGCAGCTTATCGCTGAAAGGATTTTCTTAGCATCTCTCTGCGGGGCACACAAGCAGCTGTACTGTGTCTGTGGCCATTGTGCACAAGCTACTTTCTTGTCTCATGAGAACTGGTTGCTGGATTTAATTCTTCGAAGGACTTACCTATGCCCTATTATTAAAAATGAATAAACAAAAAACTGATTAAAGCCTGATTTAGCTTTGATTTTGCTACTGCTTCTAGGCTGCCCTTGCCCTCCTGCTCAAAAGTGCAGATGATTAAGCAGAGCACAGGTACCCAGCTCTGCCACTGGTGGCACATGGCAGGGCACCAGGGCTGGACCACCCTCTGAAAACACACTTCTCAAACAGGACATTTGATCTCATCTCTGTCTGGCTCCACAAAGACAACTGTCATCTGAGAAGCTGTGGCAGGATGTGCCTTGCAGAAGGAGATGCTATTTCTGAACACTTGGATAGCTGTTTATCCTACCCATGAAACAGTAACTCAAGAGGTTCAGGAGCTGCCCCTTGCTGAAAGGAAGTCAGTGAGCTCATTGGTGAGGAGCTCCTTGAGTTCTCCTTTACTGAGCTTGTATCTGTCTCCTTCTTTGCCAGAGTAGTGATGGAAAATCCTGATCAAGGTGTCCATTGCGTCCTCCAGTGGTGTGGACATAACAGTGAGCAGGAGAGCTGCAGGGCAAAGACCCAGAGTCAGTGACAATGCACAGGAGCCGAACCAAAGGCCAGTCTCAGGGAAGTGTTGGAGAGCTAGCTCAAGAGAGAAGTTGTTACTGGTACTGAAAAAATGGGTTTTCAGTTGATCCATCCTGTTAGCTGTGTGTGAGCAAGGCTAGACTGTTATAAAATAAAACATTGTCCCGAACTCACTAGCAACTATTTCGAAAAGGTAAACAGAAAAGAATGCCTTTATTTAAGAAAGTGATCTACTGTGCATCCATTTTGCAAAGCTACTGTAAAAGGAAATCTCTCATACCCCAAATCGAAAACATGGAAAATGAAGGCACACCCTCCTACCCGTTCATTCAAAAGTTTTCTCAAGAAAATGAGATCAACAAATAACTGTGGCCAAGTTATGACCTGGGATGCACATTTATACAGAAGGCTCCACACCAGTTTCTTAGGTGGTTAGAGGGAAGTCACCAGTAGTAATGATAGAAGCATCAGCTTTCAATTTATTCAGTCGTGTTTGCTTGGGCTTACCTTTTTTTCCTGTAAATTACCTGGAATAAACAAATCTGAGCTAGGCACCTCCGAGGGTTTGCTTCGTCGAGCATGCAGTAAGAAGGTACACAGGGAAGCACCACCAAGAAAAAAGATGGAAATGCAATTAGTTGTTGAGTAGCAGACTCAAAAAATAGCTAAAAATAGGAATCAGGTGAAAGGGAAATATTATGCTGATTAAACCCCAGGAGAGACATTAAAAATCCAGAATTAAATTCAAGGTAAGACTGGAGTCCTGAACAATATCACCGTGCAAAGGCTAAGACTTACCTGCTTTACAGGCTAGCTGAGGTGTATGCAAGAAAATATATCACAGAAGGCAATGGTCACCTTCCTTTCAAAACCCATGCAGAGGCTCTTGTTTATCAGGATGAGAGGGTGGATTACACAAATAGAGACAAATGTATAATTGTCACAAGGATGACGGGGCTTCTGTTTCCCTCTGCATTTGCCTACTCTGTTTAATAAAAGCTGCTTGCTGTAAATGGGTCACTAAAATATTCACTAGGCAGAGCAGAGGTCTGTGTGTGGACCATACAAGCTATTTTTTTATTACTTGACCTCTTACAAATATGCCCATCCAGGGGCCTGAAGATGAAAATTAGAAAATGCTAACAATCACTGAGTCAGTATAAAACAACTTTCTCCCATTTTCAAAAGAACTCTTTCAAATCTGTCTCTCTGTGCTTCTACAGCTGAGAGTCTAAATGCCTCGGCACTGGCAGCCAATGTTCAAAGATACTTGGGTACCTAGGGGTAGGCTTATAGGTGAGTTTGCCACAAATCCCTTGAGATATCTACCTTTATTGTCAGACGTCTCTGTAAGCCTAAAACATTAGCTCTTGCTGAATGAAATTCTTGCTGTGGTACATGTGTCCTCAGGGGGAAATGAGGAAACCAGTTTCAGAGGAAGGTGTGCCTGAAATTATAGTGTGCGCTGATCAACAGGCTTGGCTTAATTTTTATTAGTCCTGCACAACAACTGCAGTTCAGCATCTCTCTTTTAATAAATGATCTTCCCCCAGGAAGTCTTCCCCTGCCCCGAGCCCAGGCACTTGCTGACCCTGGGGGTGATGGCTGGGGGACACAAGAAAGAGCAGCTTCACCATGGTAGGGCCTACTTACCACCCAAAATACCAAATAACCACACATTGCATGATGGCCACATGAAATGGAAAACTGCTTGCTTTGGGTTTGCTTTCCCTCAATAAAGCCTTCCACCAGCTGCATACGCATGTCTAGCGAGCACAACTGTGCAGATAAACAGCAAGAGGGCACACAGCTGCAGCTCTTTCTCTCTTTCATTCCAGTCAGGGGGAAAGAGAATGAGATGGGCATTGCTTTCACCTCTGAAAGCCTCCAGGCACTCGTAATTTCGAGTGCCACAGTAGATCTCAGCCCACACCTCTGCCTCCCTCCTTTGCCTCCAGACACGATGTTTCTTCCATCTGTGCCGCTGTGACAAGTCTTCACAACCTGAGGGGTCTTGGCTGTGCCTCTGGGAGAAAGGGGAGGGAAGAGGGGGGCCGTATAAAAATGCTGGATCCCAGCGGTATATGGGAGGTCACCATGTTTCTGAAACTGTAGGCAGGCTCTTCTGGTTAGAGGTCCCTGCGGACATGTACAATACTCCACACAGGGCATACACCTTCACCTCCCTTCACTGCGGTCGTGAATGCTCACCAGGGACAGGGGAGCCAAAGCTCAGGTAAATTTTAGAAAAGGTCCAGGTAGAAATCAGCCTGGAATGTTGACATGCAACAAGAGGAACCTAACCTCTCCTGGAGTCAGAGGAGAGTTGCAGAGGAGAGTTGTTCTCCATACCTTTTCTGTATTTGGGGATAGCTAATGGGTGCCCAGTTTTGTACAGAGGGAACCCCTGTACTCCACCAAGCATCGGGATCTAGCTGGACCATATGCAGCATGTGGGAGAAGAACATGGGTGATATCAGGTGCAGCACAGCTCTCCCAGTCAGATCCTGGGCATTCTCTGTGTCTTTGCAGGTGCTAAGAAAAAGCATGGAGTCTCTTAGGTAGCTACAGCCATGTAGGGCTATGTCTTGCCTGGGATTCACTAATGCTTATAACTATTGCTTAGAAATATTATCCAGATAAACATCAAAATACTGGGGTGTTTTTGGCATTTATTCAACAACAGCTTCACTCACAATCAGAAAAAAACCATGGCTGAGCCAATACACAAGTATAAAATCCTTCTGTTTGTCTATATATTACATTGATCTTCTGGCTGATGAATATTGCAAATTAATTATCTAAGCAGAGTCTACAGGAGGTACAACTTTCAGGAAGCAGGTATAAACTTTCAGAGCTGTGATCCTCAGGACAGAAGAAAGAAGGGTTTCCTCTATCATCTCCAGGACATCAGCTCAATAATTTATACAGTGATATAATCTGTGCAGTCTCTTTCAATAGCTACTTTCACCCCAGCTAATTGTGTAAGAAACTCTCTATTCCACGCTGTTGGATTACATGTACACAGGGGATGGCTGCACTGACCTTGTTTGTTAAGAGGTCCATCCAATTTGCTGTGTCCATCCCTTTCCTCCCCGGCTAGTGAAATCATGCCAGTGGCTCCAGTGACAGCAGAGATCTCCTAACTCCTGTGAGGGCAGGTCCCATAGGCTACCAAAAATTCATTATTATCAATCAACTGTTTCTAACACTTCATCCAAAACTCCAGCACAATCTGGTTTTGTATGATATCTAATAGGCACTGAAGATAATTAAAGTCAACACAGCCTGCAAACACTTCTGTATCAGGGCAAGACCTGACTCCATGTCAGCAACAATCATTCCCTTGTCAATCCTCCCCTGCACTCTGGTTTCCACCAGGCTGCACACAGGAACAGCACCAGATGTGGTTCATAGAGGTAGCAGAACTGCAGCATGACTGCAGTGAAGATTGGTACCTTCCTCATTCATGACCAAACTTCGTCCATCACAATATGCCAAATCACGGCAGTGTTGGTGGGAAGGCACCTCTGGAGGCGCCTAGTCCCACCTCCTGCTCAAAACAGGATGATCACCAATGCCAGACCAGGTGAGCCATGGCTTTGACTAGTTAAATCTTGAAAACCTCCAGGGATGGATATTTCACAAGTTCTTGGGTAACCTGCTCTAGTGCTGCACTACCTCCTTGGGGAAGATGTTTACCCTAATATACAGTCTGAGCAGCCCAAGCTTCAATTGTGGCCATTGGCCCTTTTTGCACTGCCTACCACTACCATAAAGAGTTTGACTTTGTTGACTATAAATTCCCTTCAAATAGTCTTGGCTCCTCACTCAAACTAAAAAATAAACTTGAAAGCAGCCTGTCCCCTGACTTGCCCAATCTAGCTCCATGTTTTAGTGTCCCTTTCACATTATCTGCTTGCCCCGTGCAGACTGCTCTAGCTGTGCCCTTCTAATGAGTATTTCAATATTAAAGTGTGCACTGCAAAATCAATGGCTGTTAGAAGCAGAAGGGCAGATTTTTCACCTGGCAAGCACAAATACTCTATAGGGCTGAATTTTGCTATCTTTGCTCAAGCAGTAACAGATGCTAGGCTTACAGAATGAGTCAGCCATCTGATTTCACCAGAGGCTGCTGAGAGAGGCAGAGGCTGTTCCTTGCCCTGTAAACCTGAGAAAGGACCCAACCAGCTGTGACTGCTTCCTTCAATTTTAGTTAGGGTAATGTAGAGGTACAACCAGCTGGGAGGCTCTGCGGGACTGCTCCTCCACTCCTATGTGGAAATAGGGCAGTCAGATCACAGGCAGAAAAACTTACCGCTGGTCTCTTCTCCTCAAAAAACTGAGCAGTTCTGCCCTGTGTGAAAGCAGTCAGCCCTTGACATAGGTCAGCAGTCTTCTTCCTCCACAGCTGGGAAGGAGAATGTTTGGCTTCTTCACCAGGATTTTTCCTTGGTCTCTTCTTGAGACAACATAACACAGGCTGCCTTTAAGCCAGAGCAGCCTACAGAGTGACAGTCTAAGCCACAGCAAAATACTGCTCAGCTTAAGTGGGAGGATGTCATACTTAGGGCATCTGGTTTTCAACATTTGCCAGAATGCACATGGGGAATATTTTCTCACAAATAATTATTGTGCTGGGAAAGGCAAGTCAGCCTCCCACCCGCATCCTGTCACTATTTATTTTTCCCAAGCTCACACTGTTCTTGGGATGCACGTGTTTTGAATCAATGTTGTACCCGCAAAGTGGCAAAAGGTGTGATGAGAAGCAACAGGGAACACTGCAAGGCTCAGAAGGATGGATATACTATACACTAAAAAGCTTACATTAGCTTAGACCCTAGATTAAAGAGCTTGTTAATATAGACTAAAGAGCTTATAAGAGACTTACATTTGAACCAGTATTTCTTGTTAAGTTATAATGAGCATTTCTACATTTTTAGGGTTGTTAGTGTTTTCATTTGTGTTTTGTTTCTGTATCTGGATGGTTGATTGATCTATCCCTTTACATCAGGCATGTCTCCCTTCCCCACAGGTTCTGGTTCACATCTTCAAGAGTGATCCCACAGGCAGCAGAATAGCAAAGAGCTATTAAAGCTTTCTCTAATAGCTTTTACCACCTAAATTCAGTGGTTTACTCTGTAGGCATCTTTTTTAATGGGTTACACTTCAAGGGCTGCCCAACAGAAGTGTATCTTGATCTCATTCTCTGCTGAGTCCTGTTTTGGACAAGATTGTACACTTCTTTTCCAAATATGTAAATGACTTTTTCATTGAAATGTCCGGATCATTGAACCCTGCTTGTTCCCATAGTGGTCATTTCTCTTGTGATACTAATTCAGGGCAGAAATTGGAGCGTTGTCTGTACTTGAGGTACTGATCTGGGTTACTAGCTACTGCTCCTTTCTCCTCCTCCCAGAAAATCAGCCACCATTTCCTCTGTTTGTGAGCAACCACCTGCTACTAGCCTGTGAAGGCAACATAAAGTTGTATAGGAATGTATTGTTACCTGGAAAATAGCCTAGAAAGCCTTTGTCAACCCTAAACTGAAGTTTTGAAGTGGTATTCTGACTATACAATCCTTTCTTCCTTGTAAGCCTCTGAAGCAGATGCATCTATTGAGCCGTGTATCAGCCAAGCCATTTATTACTTTAATGCAGTCTATCTACACCAAGGAAGGATACCAAAATAGTGTAAAATATGCCGGTGCAGACAGAATGGAAGCCAGCTCTGCCTCAGGTAGCAGCAGTGGGTCCCATTACAGAGCAGCCCCCCCCACCCCGTAACCAGAGAACATGTACCCAGCGCCAGCTGGCTTTGGTAGCTCACGTTACAGCTAGTATTTGGCAATACATCACCTGAACAAAGCCAAGACAGTAATTCCCTTTGTGTTAAATCCACTGATCGGTAAGGCAAATCCACCCTTTTGAGACATGCTGGTTCTGACCGACTCATGTTTCTTCCTAATTCGAACTCATACCAATGTGCAGCAGTCTTCGTCCTAATTCACTTCAATGTCCAGTTCCTTCCACAAGGTTTTTGCACCTAGGTTCAGGTTATGCTTCATAACTGTTGGGACCCTGTGGACACATATTTAGCTAACGTCGGTTGCAAGAGCATTGCAGACGCCTTTAGAAGACCTTGAACAGAATAAACAAGAAGACAAAAAAAGAAAGATGATAATAAAGCCAATTAGAAGAACACAGGTGTGCATTCCATGATAAAGGGAACTTGGCACAAAACCCCTCAATTCGGCAGTTTATCTCGACCAATTAGACTGAGACAAGCTTCGCATGTTTAAGTTGATATAACCAATTATATCTTATGTTTATGCGTGTGTACAATGTTGATATAACCAATCATATTTTATGCTTGTGCGCATGTACAGTGACTTTGCAGAACATGTGACTATAAGTATGTGTGTGTTTTAGCAATAAAGGGTCGTCTGTCGTCTGCTTTCAACTTTACAGGCGTCTGTCTACTTCAATCTCCTCAGGACCCCTCCTTGCCAGGGGTGATCCTGTGTCACAGGGTGGTGACCAAGTCACCTACCTGGTTGTAGCGGTAGGAAAACCTTCCACAGGTTTTCCCTGGTCCTGGGTGGGCTGTTGAGTGACACCTGCCTCAGTTCTTCCTTCCTGGTCTACAACTATCCACACAGCAGCTATTACTTTGGGAATGGATTTCCTAGGGTGTGACTAGCTCAATGGTGGCAAGGAGTGTCTCTGAGCAGCAAAGGCCCCTGGCCTGTACAACTACATGCTTGTACATGCACTAGGCCATGCCGTGATGCGTGCGTGGGTGGCCACCGAGGCTCCAGATGCAGAGCTCACTGCGTCTTTTCCATCCTCTCTGCTCTGTCTGTGAGCTGTGTGCTCAAGTGGGCCCACCCTGAGATAACTGGCAAATAAACTCACCTTCCCGATTACCAGGGCTGAAATAAATACCCACCAAAAGATGCAATGGAAAAAAAACACTCCAGACCAACTTGATTCAATATTCCTGGCCACTGCTGATGTTAAATCACTGTCCTGGTTTCAGCCAGGATAGAGTTAATTTTCTTTTTAGTAGCTGGTACAGTGTGTTTTGGATTTAGTGTGAGGATAATGTTGATAACACACTGATGTTTTAGATGTTGCTAAGTAGCGCTTATCCTAAGTTAAGAAATTTTCAGTTCCCCATGCTCTGCCAGCAAGCAGGTGTACAAGAAGCAGGGAGGGAACATGGCCAGGACAGCTGAACCGAACTAGCCAAAGGGATATTCCATACCATAGAATGTCATGTTCAGTATATAAACTTGGGGCAGTTGGCCGGGAGGGGCCGATCGCTGCTTGGGCATCGGTCAGCAGGTGGTGAGCAATTGCATTATGCATCACTTGTCTTTTCTTGGGTTTTATTTCTCTCTCTTTTTGTTATATTCCCTTTCATTACTATTATTATTATTATTATTATATTTTTGTTATTAGTGTTATTATTATATTTTTATTATTAGTGTTATTATTATATTTTATTTTACTTTAGTTATTAAACCATTCTCACCTCAATCCATGAGTTTTACTTCTTTTTCTTCCGATTCTCATACCTATCCCACTGGGAGGGGGGAGGAGAGAGCAAGCAGCTGTGTGGTGCTTAGTTGCTGGCTGGGGTTAAATCACGACAATCAATATAGAAAAATGAAGCAAATAAAGTTTTCTCTCAGTTTGTATGTATATAAAAAAATGAGGAAAACAACTTCTTGTCTGGGGCTGCCCCTTAGTGTCCTGCTGAAGAACTGCTGCTTCCAGATCTCATGCTAGCAACGACTACCAAAGCTGCAGTGCCCAAGGGAGACAGACTCCCATCTGACTGCTCCAGGACACACGTAGATGCTTCACTACTGCATTACTACAGCAAGCTCCGCATAAGGGTCTGCATTATCAACAACAAGCCAAACGAGAAGTAAAACCATTAAAAAATACAGAGAAAAGAAATACCCTTTGCTCACAGCTTGTTGGCTATAGATACAAACTCTGCAGTGAATTTAAGTGCTTAACACAGGTCAGTGTTAAAATAATGGGATTTAGGCACACGCTTTACTGAATTCAGGCTGTATATTCCACTAACGACCCTTAATAACGCATCCCAAACTTATCACCTGCTGTGGGAAAAAGAGAGTTCAGAAGCACTTAAGGCCAATGCCACTGTTTGGAAGGTAAATGGAAGAAAAGACCAGAATAATGTAATCTCCTCCAGAGCTGTTACAGGAACAATTTGCAGATAGCCATGAATTTTCTTGTCCAAATGCAATGGGATCAAGAAGCCTGAAGAGGGCATTGAGGGCCAGTAGATGGTCAGGGTATAGCAGGAGTGCTTAAAGATAAGTCCGTAGCAGAAAATCTAAATAAATATTTTGCATGTGTTTTCACTATGGTGGAGTTTGGGGAGGTTCCAACAGGACAGAGAAAGGGACATACTGAAGGATCTGTCTCAGACTGAAGTGTAGGTAGAAGATGTTGTAGGGCAGATCTTCAGAACAAGCCATAACAAGCCAGGACTGGATGGTATCCACTCTGGAGCTCTAGAGGAACTTGAAAGTGGATGACCCATGGGAGCCGCTGGCTGAAAACTGTCTCAGGACCACAGCACAGAAACCTGGTAGGTATAATGCCAAGTGGAGAGGTGCCAGGCAGCATCCAGAGAGCTGCTGAACATTAAGTCTTCTGTCCATATTGGGTAAAGAGGTAGAGACCAGCCTGAAAACCAGAAGGGTGGGAACATGACTAAACACAGTACACTGGGGAAAAGGAAAGAGGAGGCATAACACAAACCTACTGGTGTTCCCTGAAGAAGTCTATGATGGGTGACATCCCTGATTACTGTCCACCTTGTTCCCAGAAAGCATTCCTCACTCTTAAAGAAACTAGGCTGCCATGGGATACAAGGAAAAGACTCACACAGTAAATGGCTAACTGAAAGACAGGAAATAAATAATAAATTACTGGGTTTTACAAGTGAACTGACACCATCAGTGGGGTCCCACAGGAATCTGTCCTGGGGCCAGTGCTACTCAACATATTCATCGATGACCTGGGAAAGGGAATTAATAATGAAGGGATAGAGTTCTTTTGTTGATATAAAGCTACACAGAGAGAGGAAGCTAAAGTCCAGCTGTGAAGAATGCAGAAGGACCTCACAGAACTGAGTGATACAGTGTCAGACAAATTCAGCATAGCTAAATACAAAGTGACGTGGGGAAAATCAGGTTTTTGTACACAGCTATGAGCTTTAAGTTGACTATTAGGATTCATGAGTGAGATCTTGGGGTTACTGCAAATGAAAATGTTGGTCCAGTAAGAATCTGAAAACAAACAGGATTAGGAAAGAAATAGAAAACAGAAAAACAGAAGTGTTTTTATGCCACTAAATAAATCCAAGGGAAGCCCACTTCTTCAACATCATGGTGGTCCTCTTACCTTCTTCTTACAAACAGTATGGCAGGATTAGAAGAGATAAGGAGAAGACCAGCAAAAAAATTGTGTTCTGTGCTAGAAACAGCTAAATACACAAGGCATCTCAGTCTGCAGAATGACATAACTGGGGATATGAAAGAAGTCTCTACATTCGTGAATGGCATGAAGAAGGTGAGTAAGAACTAATTATTCACGGTCTTTTCCAATACAAAAATAAGGGGAAAAAAAACCCCGCAACCTAGTTCAAAACAAGCAGAAGAACTTTTTTAAGCTGCTGAACTGCTTGCTGTGAGAAATTCTTGGGACATACTTATTGAGAGCTACTAAATATAAAAGCTTGTGTCATCAGGACATCTCCAAAACACAAATCACTGGAGATTGGGTTGGTATTCTGGGGAAATACCAGCCTTGCCCAACTCTAGTCCTCTTTCCTACATACCAGCATCAGCCACTGTTCCTAGCAGGTTACTAGGCAAGAACTAGCTTTTGTCTGACATTAAAAGCCAGCTATATTCTTATGTTATCTGAAAAAAAAAAATATCTCCCAACAATAATGTGGGACCAGCACTAGTTCTGACAAACAGTCTCTGCTTTCCTAGAGAACTGTGTGGTTTAAATGGCTGTCCCAGTAATATTGGAATAGGAAGAAAATTCATTAAAAAGCGCAAGGTAGACAAAACATTAATTTCCAGTACAAGGTTATAGGAAAACAAAACTGAAAGCAGAACGTGCTTGCAAACCTCCCTGGATGTTCTCATGGCTATTACAGCAGCAGTTGCTCTGAGAGGTCTGCTCTAGAAAAAGTGAACTTCTGACAGTACTAGGAATGGAGCAGTACCAACACTACAGGAGCAATGCATGTCTCAGCAGGAGCCAGCCTGAGTGTTAAAAGCTGATGTAAGTTAAGAGCTAGAGGCAGACTTAAGGTACAATTGATTTAATTGTCTTTAAAAGACAAGGAAATTAGATGGTTGTTCCAAGTTTAATGAACACCATAAATGGCCCAGAGACATGTTGCATACATGTGCAAACCAAGTACAGCCGAGACAGTGGGAGAAAGCCAACAGGCGTAATTTCCTCTTCACACCTTAGAGTTTACTTAGAATTTGGGGCTGCATGCTTTCTTTCTGTTTGGAGGAAAAACTGAGAAACACTGTGCTGTGCAGATACACTCGGGTCTACCAGCAAGATACACCACTCTGCTGTGGTGCCTCCATCCCTCACCTTTTCAGGGCAGTAGCAGCAGCTCCTGGGTCCACCAGCCCTGGCAGGTACCTCATCCAAGCTACTGGCCAGCAGTGGGGTTCCTTCCTGTTGAACAACGTGATGCCCCCATGGGCTTCATGTTGGTCTCCTGGCTCACAGCCCCGTCACACACTCTCCTCTCTCATACCACAGTCCTATGTCACCTGGCATGTCAGATGCTGAGAAACTAGATGTAAGCCCTGCATGCTGACAGACAATACACTTGCACTTGCACTCGCACTATCTAGGGACAGGACACAGCTCAAACAATGGCTGCCAGTGCTTGCCATGGAGCGTTGTTCTGATCCCTCTGTTTCACTTCTCTTTGTTGCTTTTATCCTTGCTTCTGTGCCGCCTGAGTGTAACATTCGTGCAGCCTTTCAGCCCCTGCATTTGCAGGAAGGGACTCCCTCAGCTCCAGCAGACCTCATTGGGTCTCACTCTGCAGCATGTAGTTCTCTTATGACGTTGTGCATCATTTCCCACAATCTTGCTATGGGAAGCCTATTTTTTGTGGCTGATCAGTTAGCTCACTTTCAAGGGTGCTATATTAGATGCACAGAAGTAGTCTGAATGGAACTGGTTTCAGCAAACACCTCTAGTGCGTAAAAACAAAGACATTAGATATATGTTGGAAGAGAAGAAGTAGACACAAGTGACTGCAGAACTATTACTCAACCAATACACATCACGGTTAAAATATGTTATCAAAATTTGGAAAGAAACTGGAATAAAATCACTGAAGTGAGTTAAAATGGGTGAGTAAAAGTTTTGACAGATAGAAAGCCCACAAAGCAATTATCTACTTTGTCTATGTGCCACTAAAAATAGTCATCATGTCTGCTGTGGAAAACAGAGCGATCGTGTACAAATTGACTTAGACATTTACTGCTCTGCTGCCTTCTAAAAGGATGACTAATGTTTTATTGTTCCTACCCCATTTTCCAAGTACCCCTATAACAAAGCCTTGAAAGAGCTGGTGTTACATTCACAGAGCTTCCTTCTCATCTCCGCCCTGCTGTACCGAACAATATTCCACCTTTGATCAGCAAGACTTGTCTTTACTTCAAAGAGCCACATAACACTGTTTAAACCCTTTCTCAGCCACAGAACATTGCACAAGTTGCATTCAAACTCTCTGATTCCAGTGAGCTTTAAGAGGCATATATCTCTGTGAAAAGAAATTCCTTCATAATCAGAACTATATGAATTTCTGTTATTTGCTTTTCAGATATTTGACCAAAGACTCTGAGCTATGAAAAGGAGAATGTCAGTGACTGATATCATGTGCAACATTCTTTAATTTAAACTTTTATTTCCTCTGCAAGTATTTTTCTGCCTTTTTTGTGGTGATTTTAGAGTGAAATCAGGTTTTACATTTACAGAAGTCTTTTCCAAACTAACTCTTTTGCCATTGTTTAAAGGTTGTTTAAAAGTTCATCGTCCCTGCGGTATTTCCACAGAAAGTAGGGCAATACACTGACACAAATGCTGAGACTGGTACTAAATGAGACTTCAGATGTACATTTGGTAATACAAAGCACTGCCATCCCTGAACTAAAAAGCATGATGATGATATCAGCATCCTTCCTTGCTCTCTTTTTCTAGAGATTTTCTGTTTCTTGGGGTAATCAGCAGATACAAAAGGCTGGCAGGTTCTCAGGAGCAAGTACGTGCTACCATCTTGTTTCCATCGTGTTGAGTTGGGTGTTTAAAAATGTTCATTTTGGTACAAAAGTGTAAGTATCCTGAGGCTGTTAAGACTCCTTGGAGTCATACTGTGGCAGAAGTATGGCAGAAACCAGTATCATATCAGTAGTGATTGCTGCCTTAACTGTACAGCCCTCTAATTATGGTACCTTTATTAATTACATGGACATGCTTTGTCTTCTAGTGGTCATTGAAACAAAAAGTATAACAGGCATTGATGTCTTTTATTGTAAGAGTTATCTAAGTAAAATTATGCCACTCACAAAGCAAATGAACAATTACTTTCCAACAACCAAAATTACAGACGCTGCTGACCCATGGAAAGCTCCTAAATGATGGTATTACAAAGTATCTAGATTTTTTTGTCAGGGGACTGAGTCCAGGCATTCCCCATTCTTCATTCTTCGGTTTACTGTCAAAAGAAGTTTGTGGTAAAATGAAAGGCAGATGCTCTCACCATCTCCTCTAATGATGTAGCCCCACTGATGGGCTAGGTCCAGCACTCTCAGTTGTTCCTTACTCACCTGACATGATGGGTTGCAGCTCAAGAGCTGCATCCCAGCCTCAGTCCTGTCTTTGATATCAAACAGAAGTACACTTGCAGCATCTTGCAAGAGTATTACAACTCCTCAGGAAGATGAAAGGCTGGTAAAAAACAGTACAAATGGGCCTCTGCCTTTGGTCAAAGGGCGAAGAAGATTTGTTCCTTACTTAAGAAATACATTCATTTCTTACCTGAGTCCACTCTTGTGAAGCGGCCTGAGTCACCATCCTTACCAGCACAGTTTTTTGTAGTTACAATGGCTGTGGTAAACATGCATTAAGTTACAGCCAGACATTTGCAGGTGAAGCAACATTTCCACTATGGCAAACTTCATGTGGGCTCAGATGCTGTGAAAATTATGAAAAAAATCAGCTATCACTGACAATAAACTTCTGCGTGTCATGCTATTTCAGAAACCTTGGGATTACAGGAGATAAACAACAACACCTCTTGTTCAGATAAGATTATGCTTAGAAGACTTCGTTTTAACAGTGGTTTAGATCCAAGAAAAATGAGGGACACTGGAAGATATCGTGAGAATATCCTGCTTCAAATGATACTCTCCAGGAGCCTCGTATCTCTCCTTAGCAGTCTGCTTCCCTGATCCCAAGCTTAGCAGGGATATTTAATATCATCTGTTAAGTCTTTCTCCTTCTCTAACATCAGATATATATGTGTGTTTTGAAATGGGGAATTACAAAACTACTTGCACAGCACAAGGAAACCTGGATTAAGGCTTTCACATTTGTGCATGTTAAAGTGCAATAGCAGCTAGAAACAGAAGAGGGAGCCTTTAGTCACAGTATGAGCTCTTTTTGCAGTTTTCAGAAAATGAAACAAAACATGATTCTGTATGTAAAATTCTTTCCCCAGCTGATGAACAAAGTACTCAGTCAGCTCCCGAATACCACTGATCCCTCTGGGCTTGGGCAGACAGCTTGGTTGGTATGTGACATGTACCTTTGACCCTTCTCTGAGAAGCCACGCTCCTGTGTCACGCTCTGTGCCCTTTGTCTGCTGAGATGGTACTATTTCCCCATACTGCAAGTCTCCTGAAGCTAGGAGGTCAATATGCAAAAGTGAGGATGTGACTTCAAGGAGGACGCTCTACTCCAGAAACACCAAGAGCCAAGGAGATGCTTGCATCTCTGACTTTAATGCAGTAGCTTTAGCTCCTCATGTAAGTAGTGGAGTGGGTGCTCTGGGAGGAAGGAGGGAGGCTGCTAGGTTAGACATGCTGAACTACCCTCTGCAGATGTCCACCTACCGATAAGATGCTTAGGTACCAAAGCAGAGATGTGTGTCTTGACTCCCCTCCCAAGTGCAAACTAACTGTGAGGAGCTCTCTCCCCTTGGAAGAGGGAATGAACTACCCAGCAGAAAGGCACTGTGAGTTCATGCTTAGGGAAACTGTGCATTAACAGGCATAAGATACTTGCCACGTGCACACTACAGTCACCCCACTAAGTGGACAAACCCCCCCAAATGGTCCGCAGGCCTCAGTGCCCTGTGGAGCCCTTGCTCTTCCTGATCACGTTTGACAGGTCTGGTTCAATGTCTTTGGGTGCCTGCAACCAGCAGTGACTCTAGGGTTTGTATTCGTGCCAGAAGTTGTTTAAACTTAAACCACACATAGAAGACAAAAGGATCTTGAAACAACAGGGCTGCTGACTTCTCTCTTATCTAAAGTCCTGCTATCTTGATTTGAGGTGTAGGCAGCAGAAGCTGTGACCTTATCAGCAGTCAGGCACTGCCATTTCCGCACTTCTGGCAGAGGTATCTCCACTCTGTGGTGTGCCATGACCTAAAGCCAGGACCTTCCCTATCCACCTGCCCATGCCCTGTCACAACACAGTTACCAAAGTGAAGGTAGCTGTGGAAGGACTCTCTCTCCTGCCACCCCTCCTTCTTCAGCCCCTTCTTGGCTCCTGCTGCAGAATTTAATTCTGCAGAGCTCACCCTGGGCCAAGTTTTGTCGATGCTGGCGCCAGCTCTACACCCTTCAGTAGCAAACCCGAACAAAGCCATCTGCACTCTTCAGGGACATCAGACTAAACAGCCCCCTGATGAACGGTTTACCAGCTATCACCTTTAGAGAGCTCCTTTCTCCTCTTCATCACTGGCCCTGCTAACCAAAAACTCATGCCAGCAGACTGGGAGTTGAGTGAGGCTCCTCAGTCTCAGCTAGTCACCCAGGGTCTGGCAGCAATTCAGACATTGACTGAGGATTGTCTTACCAGCTACTATTGTAGTATTCACGGCTCTACCAATTTAACAACACGTAGTGACACACGGAGCTTCCAGGCAACCAGCCTAACACACTTCATAAATTATGACAGAGCAGTTCCATAATTTCCTTTCAGCATTGCATTTTATTATCAAATCACTCTTTACAGCAACAGCACCCTCCACAAATAGCATCACCACAATACAGCCACCTCCAATATTTCCAGGTGTACTCCTGAAGCTAATGGAGAGACATCAGTAATTTTGGTCAAAAGCAGGCAACTTCATTTGAACATGATACAGCACTACTTGCCTCCAACACGTCCTGAATTAGTGCTAAGGGCTTGCCCTTGATATTTTTGCACTGTGAACCATGTTGCTCAGTTCATCCGCTCAGAGAAAGCCAGACAGGGTTTGCCTGACTGGGGTTTGAAGATGAAATGTCAAGGGGTCACGATGTGTCAGACTGGAAGTACGTGCTAGTTCTGAGTCACTGCCAGCTAAATCCAGCAAGCACCAGCGCATAGTATTCCCTCCGCAGCCGACACTGCCGTTTTGACTCATCAATTGCTTCTTGTGTTTTCTTCATATCCCCCTGGCTTTTGTAAATGCATGACACAGGAGACTCTTCAGGACTTTCAGGAAACTCCCTCTACCCATTGCATCTGATTTTTTTAGTTTGTGTTCTACAAGTTATTTCCTTCATTTCCTCTTATTCAGTGGGTCAGCCTCTCCAAAGAAGCAGCATATCCTTTGTTTTCCCATGTTAAATGACTCCATTTTCCCAAGTGCTCAGAAATACAGACACAGGCCCCAAGCAAATGGGCTTCACCTTCCCACACCCCACAGTCCACAGGATTATATGACAGCGCAGTCCCCATCGCAGCCATTCAGCCAGGGGAAGCACGGACCCAGCTGCTAAACCATAGCACCAGGAGTACATACCATCCTGAATTCACACTCAATGTGGAGAAAGAATGAATGCTGATGGCCTTCCCCACTGCATCATGTCCATGCATCACTTCCTTCCAGCAGCTAAGAGCTGGCAAGTGCTGTAATGGGGAGGGGAAATCAAATAAACTGCACTGAAGGTTCAATCTCAAACAAGCTGAACACTCAATTTCCAGCAGTTTCCTTCCTGGAGGTGAGGTACAAAGCCGGAGTGCAGTTGCTGAACCAAATGTAGCTGTTAGCTGCAATAGAGAGACATCTGCTCATGTGCCAGCTCATGCTCTTTCTCAGCCAGAGCACTTGTCACTTGATGCATGCAAGGTTTGGTAAAATCCTGCCAACCTTAAGAATTACTATAGGTTGATTTTTAGAACTGCCATAAAACACAGATAACATCCCTCTTGTCCACTATTTGCACAGAGCTGTGTGAAATGACACATCACAGGGGCTGCAATACCTGGAGGTGACCAACTGATAGAGCTGAGAGTTGTTATTGGGGCATTTCTCTTAACTCCCAAACGTAGGCTGGTCAAATGTTGGCTTTTCTTCTCCTCCCACACTTTGTTCTCTTGCTTCATTACACAAGTGCTCATTAATGCTCATTACTGCATATTATTAACAACACACAACAAACAAAGGAACAGGGGTTAGTCCATGTGATGAGTGTGCTACCAGCAGACTGCACTGGTAAAGCAATCCAAACACAGTCATAACTTCAGCAGCAGGACAGTGCTTTACAACCAGTGTAAAAATCTCATGGAGACCAGATGGAGCAAATTTTACCAGCAAGGGTGCAGTCTCTGGGTTACAGCTACATTAGGGCTCCTGCTGACTTGGCTCTGGCAATTGGAGATTGCACTGGTTCTCTCCCATGGGTGCTCTATGCTGTGGCAAAATGCAATAGCCAAGTGAGCATTGAGCCGACACACGCAGCACGCAGCATTCAACAGCTGGCAGCATAAGTGACAGGGAAACAGGGTATCCAGACATATGGGAGGGGGCACATTTTCATTATCTTTGCATTTCGGAATGCAGCCTCTATATTGAAGTGTAGACACTGGAGCTTGGCTCTGACAGAATTCTGTCAGAGATAATTCCAGGTAGACCTTGAGCTGGCTCTGTTCTGGTGTTTGCACCACATGAGCAATCCCAGGTAGTTTATGAACTCCAGTGCAGCTATGAACCTATCTACTTCTGTATACACAGACAGATTATGCCTTTCCCCCTTTCCCTGGCCACCAAAGAGCTGGCTGGACCACCAGGGAAGCTGGTTGCAGACACAATTCAATGACTGTGCAGCCCAAGTCACACAAGCTAGCACTGGATCAGTGAGTTGTGATGGATCCAAGGGAGTTGTCACAGTGTCTTTGCACAGCACTCAATGCATCCTTCACAATCACTAGTCTTTTTTCCATTATCTGAAGCATCTCCACCTCCTTTGGCCTAGATGACAGAGAGCTGACTGTGTAGTCAGCCTGTTGTACTGGTCCTGCCAGCAAATAGTGCCTGGAGAATGTTTACCTGCAAGTCTACAGGTTATCACTCCTGAGAAAAAATGTAGGTAACACATACTCTCCTGGCTATTTTTGAATCAAAATGACCATGACCACTGTGTTCATGCTGAATTTAACACTGATGCTGTATATAAACCATGTTCAAAGTGCCCATGACAGATCAAAGGCATCCATAATGAAACTTGGGTCCCAAAGGGCTGTTAAGGTAGGTAGGCATTACGCTGCTTGATTCCCAGGACAGCTATACATCAAGACATGTGCTACATGTCTTCAGTCATCACACCACAGTTAGACAAAATGAATGATAACTTCATGGGTCCAGATGGAGTTCTGAGAAAACACAGGGACGAAATAGCTGAAATAGTAACAGAAGTGTGTTACCTCATGCCAAATTATACTTGAATACTGGGAGCCAATGCTGTGATCAATAATTAAAAGAGGGTTCTAAGATGTCCAGGGAAATATGGTTCTGTGAGCCCCGTATCTGTACTGAGCAATTAGTGAAGAGTCTAAGAAGGGATACCACTACAGAACTTCTGGACCTTTCTGGGAAAAGCCACCATGGCTTTTGTAAAGAGAAGTCTGGGCTTAACAGCCTTGTGGAGTTCTTGGAAGAGGCCAGATGCACATGGAGATAAGGGTGATCCAGCGGATCCAGTCTACCTGGATTTCCAAAAGGCTTTTGGTAAAATTCCTGATCAAAGGCTTTTAAAGAAAACTAGGCAGTCATGAAATAAGAGGGAAGGTCCTCTTCTGGAAAAGTAACTGATTACAAGAAAATAAATACAAGGTAGCAGAAAAATGGTTGGTTTTCACAATGCCAGTTACTCACCAGTGTGGTGCCAGACCTGTACTGTTCTGTATACTCATAAATGATCTGAAGAGTGTTGAGCAGTGAGGAACAAAAGTTTGCTGATAACACACAGTTAGTCAAGACAGTAGGGACTTAGGCAGGCTGCAAAGAATTGCAGAAGAACCTTGTAAGACTGACTGAGCAATGAATTGGTGGATGAATTGAATGTAAGTAACTTAAAGTGAGGTGCATAGGGGAAAAACATCCTAGCCTGACATATATAACTATGGCTTGCAAAATGACTGTAACCACTCAGGAGAGAGATGTAGTCACAAGCAGCTGCATGAAAGTACCAACTCAATACTCAGGAAAAAAAAAAAAAAAAGAATGTTAGGGGCTATCAGGAAAGTAACAGGGAGCAAAACAGAAGCCATCACTGTACCATCCATGGCTTGAATACTGTGTGTAGCTTGGTGATTGTGTATGGGAATGGGAAGGTCTCAGAGAAAGGGAACAGGATTATCATGTGTTGAATAGTGGCTATACTGGAAGGACTGAATTGGCTAGAACTCCTCAACCTGGAAAGTACCTGAGAGAGAGGGAATATGATACTGGCCTACAAAATTGCAAGTGGCTGGACAAGACAGTTAGGGACTCATTCACATCCTCTTCTCCTTTAAGAACCAGGGGCCACAAAACGAGGATAGTGGATCCTGGTTCAAAGCAAATAAAATGAAGTTGGTTTTCACAGTGAGACACCCAACAGGTGTTACAAATTAGACCAGCCAAATCAGACTTAAGGAAACTCTCGTGCTGAAAATAGCCGGATGGTGGGAGAGTACTGTGAGGGATACGATACGTGCCTGCACTGTTTTTACTCCTCCCTGGGTACCTGCCTGTAACTTCTTTTTGTTGCTGTTACACATGCTCCTTAAGTTACAGATGAGTCCTTTCCTCACAGATGCCAATGAGCTTAGCTCCCCCAGCCTTCATTTGATTCCTTTTTTTCTGAACTCCAGAGCACATTTCAACAGTCCCATAGCACAGCATTCACATGGTGCAAAGCAACAGACTTTCCTGGCCACATCTTCTGTGCATCTGGTATGTTGGCCAGGGTCCTCCTGCAGCAGTCCTTACTGGTTTTTGACATGTCCCTTGACACCTTGCTTTCTTGTTGGCCTCCAAATGCACTGGTGAGCAGATTACCCTGGCCGAGCTGGATGGACCCCTCGGTCTGAGCCAGCAAAGCCATTCCTATGGTCACGGGTGGAGGCTTGCTCCCTCCTGCTTAGGAGTTTAGGCAGAGGCTTTGCAGCTCCTCTGCTTCATCTTGCCTTGCAGTTGCACAGTGCAAGCTGGTGTTCGTGGTGAAAGACGCAGTCTCACTCTCTCTCGTGCTGAGCCAAGAGCTCATTCAGCAAACCAGCCAAACACTGTTCCAAGTCAAAAGTAAACTTCCCTCCCACCTCCTCGTTTAACTTTAACCCAAGACTGATCCAATCCACCCCAAGGTCACACATGCCTGGGACAGTACGAGGGAACAGTGTGATCAAGCCGTCAGGGTAGGGAAAAGACTAGTCTACCTCTCTTAGCTGCAGCACATGCTTGAGCTGTTTTTGAAACCATGACGCTGTGCACATAAATTACACTGATTTACAACTCCACAATGCTTTAATGGATGTTGCACTAATTATTTTTGTAGCATCCAAACCTTATATCAGCCATAGGTGGGGAGAGTTTTTGGTATCTCTTGGTATTTGAATTGCGAAGTTGGCACTGTTCAGGAATACGTTTATTGTTAGCTGAAGATGACCACCTTTATACCCATCAGTCCTTCCTGAGTCCCTGAGTCCCAAAAAAGGTTAAGCTGCAGCTCAACCCTCCTGGACTACATGTTCTTGCCCCATCACTACCCGGCTGCACAGGTACACAACTGTCAATGCAAGGAATTGATTCAAATTCATTGAACAACCAGCCTGGTCTACCTGCTCTGTTAATTGGAGCAAAATAACTCATACTAAATTCAGGATGAGGATTTGCAATGCAGCTACAGATGGGAAAAAATACCCATTTGTCCTTATTTCAAGGAAAAATTAAAGAACAAAGCAAAACCATTTTTATATTTTTATAAAGGTTCCTCCTCTTTATCTGCAGATTAATTTAACCTTCATTGCACTTGGGTTGCAGCAAAGACACACTTGCAGCATTATATATCTAGAAGATACAGATTGTAAAAGCAATTGGATGCTTGATTAAATTCTGAGTACCAGTTCTCTTCTTCCCCTCCTAAGCATGTAACAGTTAGATGCAGAGAAGATACCCCTCCCTACCCCCACTCTGCAAAGACACAAACCCAGATGGCATCACTAAAACAGCTAAGGAAATGCAAAAAGGACATTAGTAGTCTATTATAAAAAGAATCCAGACTTAAAAGATCTCTTCAGCTCCCACTGATCATAGTTTGAAGGAATAAGCTTCACTTAGATGACTGTGGGCTCCCTGAATAGTATTCTAAACGTTTGTCACACATAGTACAACCTCCTTTTAAAACAAATCATTCTATTAGTTAAAACTTTTTTCAAAAAGCTTTCAACAGCATTGCAGCAACATCTAACTCTTACGCGTGTCACTGGCAGACCTCCGCTGTTGCTGCAGGTAAGAGATGAAAGAGTCTTCCTTGCAACCTTTGTCAATCCACAGATGAAAAAAGCTAGGAGGGAGAAGCGGTCAAGAGGATCAGCACTCCCCTTCGCATGAGCTGCAGTGGAATGGTCTGACTGATTGTTTGATAGTCCCCAACTCTGATCCAATCAATGATGGGAAAGGAAGAACAAAGAGTAAGAGTACAGATACAAGCATTATTTGGTGTACTTCTGATTAAATAACGACATGAAATAAATCTTGTCCACCAAAAGACTGGCTATATTAAGCATATTATTTTTCAGCAATTTAACAGTCATCCGTGAATCATGAGTGTTATCTTTCTGGTATTATATAGACACACACAGACAATTCATCATCTTTACAACATACAACCTGTAACCCTTGGACTCCTGGCAGAACACAGGTAGTGCTGTAATCACATGAACTGGATGCCTTTCCTTCATATTATCCACTACCATATACAGAGCAGGAAGCACACTAGGGTGTTGAGCAAGATAAAGGACATTCTCATATTCTGTTTATGACACACAGGCTAAGGCAAGAATTCAGACAGGAGTTTGTGAAGATGGGTCAACCCCTTCTTCCCAAATCCTTCCAGTGAACTATAGCCTCTTACATACAGTTATTTTCCAGTAAGGATGCTGCATTACCTTTTCAGTTCAGTAATAAATAAGCAATTATTTCCCTGTATATTTGTCAGGAAACAGGAAGAGCAAACCGTTCAGGCCTGAGAAGCATTTGTGTTCCAGGTCTTCCAAAGAGCTGTAACTCTCTGCTCCTCAATGAGCCATTCGTTAATATAAGTTGCTATTTTAGCCTGGACCTCTGAAATACCACCACAGAACATCCTACTTTCATGCTAAGCACCTGCTAAGAGTTAGTAGACAAGACTGCAACAGATAACAGAGCTAGAGCTTAATTAATCCTTGAGATGAGATCAAACGCATTAAATAAATCTTAGTCTTTGTTATGTATGGGGAAAAAAAACCTTGTTACCGAGGTAGGGGGAGAAGATGGAAACCAAAGAACAAGACAAGGGAAGGGAGAGACTAGCACACAGAAAAAAAAATTTATTATATAAATATTTATGACCTTTAAGCTGTGCAAGACTGCTCAAATTCTTGCCACAGTTCAATCTACTCCCTTCCTTACTCTCCATATTTGAAATGGTGAATATTTCCTATCTATACGCCAGCTGTCTCAGAGTACTTTTTGGACTGAGGGCTCTTCCATTTGCTTGTGTTGTAGGGACCCAGCTATGCCTGAGTTTCAGATAGGTCACTTGGATGCGAGTTCAATGTACAACTTGGTGAAACATACCAGGACTGCAAGATTTGAAAAAAATGCATTTAAATCCTACCACCAAACATATACCCATCAGCTTTTCAGATTAAAAGTAAATGTGATTCCATATTCCTGAGTGGGTCACAAATATTCTGGGTGAGGGAAGAAGACTTAAGATATTTCAGAAATCCACTGGGCCTGAAGTTTGCTATCTTGTTAATGTGTTTGTTTATTATTCCCCCACAGTTCTGAACCATTTGGTTTTAGTTATCTGCTAGTAAGATAAGGGAACAGTTTTGCTCTAATGAAATGTGTCATTAAGGTAGATTTTACTTAACCCATTTAGCCATTACAGCCACAGTTGTCAGACTTCTAATTCACTGTTAGGAATAATTGTTACCTGAAGACAGGCAAGCTGAACTACTCAGCATTTTGAAGAGCATGTAAAAGCATAAAAGAAAGCATCCAACTCAAATGTGTTATTAAAAAAATCTTATTTTGGTATCTTAAAAATACAAGGCACATTATATAAAAATCAAATAGCTATTCATCCAAACTTTGTTAAATAGTCCCACCTAAGATCATGTACTGGCAAGTGCTAAGTAACAGTGTAAAATCTCAACTAACATTTTATCTCGGTGCGAGCTGATAACAAGTTCAGCTTGTCAACTCAATAGGATAACCTTACAGGCTTTTGCTGTGTTCGTATTTACAGCATGGTAACTTGGAAAACAATACAAAATTACATTATACTGAAGATAATAAGCAGTCTATACCAAGATGGTGAAATGGATTCTTCTTTCCTTCTCTCTATGGTTTCAAATAATGTTCAGTGCAAGCAGGTACACAGAGCAAGGTCCTACCTATGCAGCTGTTTAATAAGTTACAGTTAAAGCCAAACAAAACCGATTTCTCTGTTAATTAAACATACTAGCAACACTACATTAACATTCCAGTGACATTTTGCTTTTTAACAACTTTGATATTGAACAAAAATGTCTTCAACCACAACTCACTTCCAGGTCAGCTGCATTTTTGCAGAGCACCTGAAATGTCATCATTTTTTTTCCTAGTCTAGTGGGAAGATTTATCTGCTTACAAATTCTACACAGGGTAAGCAGCTGCCAGTTCTGAAATCCAGGCTTTAATGTAATTAAAAAGCAGAGACGTTTCTTCAGACTCTCTTGTACAAAATAACTCTCTTGTCACTTACATCCTTTCAGTAGTAGCAATAAAATTTGCTTTTCTAGGATTAAACTCAGTAGGTTGATTTAGTGGTCCCATTCGAGCTTGAAGAATAAGAATTTGATTTCTTGGGGTATCTGCTTGATGAGAGAGACACTTGCATCCTCCGTGTAGTTCGCACGCTTCGGCAAAGAAGAGCATTTTTAAGGTTGTCTCTGAAGTCTTTTGAAATATAGTAATAGATGAATGGATCAATACAACTGTTCAAAGTAGAAAGACACAGTGCAGTTATGTACGACATATACAAATAGCTCTGGCTGTACGTTTTGAGGAGCAAATAGTGCACAACAAGCAGCACATTGCTAGGTGTGAAACAGATGAGATACATGGACAGGACAGCAATAATGAGTTTGATTGCTCTTTTTCGTTTCTTCGCAGTGCTTACATCTGAGATGGAAGCATTCAGAGTCTTAATCATCAGTATGTAAGCAACAACAGTGAGGAGAGCTGGGATTAAGAAGAGTCCAATTGCAAGTGAGAGGAAATAATTAAACATATCATGAGCCAAAACATTTTCAGGCAACACATCATGGCAGGTAGTGATGTTAAGATTTGAAATATATGCTGTCTGATTAACAAGATACATTGGAATGGTGCCCAAAAAAATCAGTATCCAGATAGCAAGGGAGATGCCCAAGGCAATTTCAGATTTCTTTCTTGAATGCACTATGGGGTTCACTACAACCCAATACCGTTGCACACTGAGACATGTCATAAAGAGAATGGAACAGTACATATTTCCATAGAAAAATCCAACAACTACTTTGCAGAGACCTTCACCGAATAGCCAATTATTGCCATTTACATGGTATGCAATCTTCAGTGGGAACCAGACAACAAAAAGGAGGTCTGCCAATGCCAAGTTAACCATATAAATCACAGCTGGATGTTTTTTCTTTGTTCGGAAAAAAAAGACCCAGAGGGCCATGGCATTGCTTGGCAAACCAATCATAAAGACAATGATATAGACAACAGGAAGAAAAACTGTAGTCAACTTTCCTGTGAGGGCTTTTGCTGCAAATTCATCCACTTCATATAACTCTTCGGAGGCATTATTTGTATTTGGAACTTTCCGGCCAGCAAAACTTCTTCCTTTTGAACTGCTGGTTCCACTACTCTCTAAAATTAAAAAAAAATTAAGAAGTTGCCATTACTGAAGTGCAGACTTTTCATCCTTTTTAAAAATAAAGTAGACATTATGATTTACTCTGAAGCATTAAAGAGGGCCTCATCAACAGAAAAATTAAGACTGGTTTTCAAACACTTGACAATTTTTCTTCCCTTTGTTTTAAGTTTGTTATCCAAAAGACAACCTAAATCCCTATTCAAGGATTGCACCAGCAACCAATATGCTTTTCTGCATCACTGGTGATATTAAAAATACCTTGTTAAAATGGCTGTTGTACCCCAGGGCACCATTATTCTTTCACATGGCAATGCCAGATTACCCAAGTGTTGGGACTCATGAAACTTTGCAGCAGGCTAATGTAACTGCAGTAGAAGTTTCCTCAGTTTAGATAGCCTGAAAATCACATATGCAGTAAAAAAGAGCATGCTGCCCTCAGACGCGCTAGAACTGAAACTCACAATGTAATGCCAAAAGCTATGCACAAGTGATCCCTAGGGTAAGAAAGATGCCTGTTACACTGTATCTGAATTGAAACTTGAACAGGCTAACTTTGTGCACAAAGATGCAATAGGGCCAGTCATCTAGTATCTCCTTCCATTTCATGGGCAAGATGACCAGAAATCTCTGCAGTTTCTAATCAAAGTGCTAGGTGGTTGAGCTGACAGCTATGGTTGCTTCACACACAAGACAGCTATCACTTTCAAGTTTTGCTATGCCTCTTTGAACGCCACAGGAACTTACAAACCATACGGGCAAGCCAGCCATTCCTTACTGCTGTCTTGTACGACAGCCTTCAGACAGCTCAGTTCAGAACCCCTCCAGACCCAACACAGTCCTCTCGCGCTAGCAGGTTAAAATGCACAAGCAGATACTGTCCATGAACTCACACTGTACCAAAAAAAGTCAGACACCTGCTGAGCTAAACTGTATGGACATGGAACTTGTCTGTCTGTGGGAGAATTATTTTTAACCTTATCTCAGTTTCTATCAATATTTGTGGATTATTTTAGCCACAACCCCCCCCAACTGGACTATAAAGGAGAGTCTTCTTGAGGAGGCAGGTTTGTGTACAAGAAGCCATGAACAGTATTGAAGGATGGTCCCTTTGTTGTTCAATAAATAGAGTTTTGATACAGTTCCAGAACTGTAAGGTGTAATACTTACACCTTACATTTTAAAGTATAAGAAATCTCACACAAGAAATACGTAAATACACAAGTATGTGTGTTTTCCAGTATAGATTCTCAAAAGTAGCACAACTTTAGATAGCTATTCTTTTCAAGTTATTACTGCAAAAGTCTGATGCACAGCATTAGCATCCTGTCTAGACTGTGTGACTTCCCAAAGAGGTGTACAGAAATACAGCATATATTGGTGCTCTTTACAGCTTTTAGTTAAGTCACTCTACCTCCACTTAACAAGTATTTGACAAGTTTCAGGCACAGGCAGGCTTCACTGGAAAACTGAGGTGTAAGAAAACTTTTTGCTAGTACAATGACATGGACAAATCTTTGCAGCAGACTGCATGAAGACTGAAGTCTATATTATATCAACAAAACAACAGTCCTAAAGAAAATTAATTAAAATGCCAAACAGTCATTTAGGCCTATATGTGGTATAATTACAACAGGGCAGAATTATACAAATCCTGCTCTCAGATCTTCAAGCCACATGACTATGTCAGCAATATTGTTAAAGACTGCAAAGTTTACATGTATAATACAGAAATCCCAGGTCCCTAACCTGAGCTGTGAAGAATAGAAGCCATAAAACCAGCTTGAAGACCACAGCTTACATAGATATCAGATAACGTAAATTATAATTTGCTAAGCAATGCCTCTTTTCTCAGGCTTATAGCTTAGCTGAGAAAGATCCCAGAGATGCCTGGAAACAGACCCTGTATTCTAAGCTGACAGCAATTCTCAGAGTACCATAATAAAGTGCAGTGTACAGTGTTAAGACCTGTCCATCAGTAAGTGGCTGATATTATCAAACTGCAGTCATACTATTTGTATGCCATTCCAAAGACTTAAATTACTACAGAAAACTGGAAGAGCAAATACTACCACTTCATTCTTATTAACGTTTTGTGATCAGATATAAAGCAATGCTTTGCAATTGATGTTCATAGGTTGGGTTGAAAAAAAAAAAAAAAAAAGCTTACCAAAAAGCCCTAAAGTGTCTGTGTGACACATTACAGTAAGAGCTGTAATAAAGTGGATTCATGGACACGTGAACCACAGACAGGACTCAGTATTGCAAGAATGGCAGAATAGAGACAAAGGTTTATTTTATTCTATTTTTGAAGACACAGTCAAGCTAAATTTCAGAGACCAAGTCTTACTTTTATGTTGACTTTAAGTAGTTCCAGCCTCAAAAGTTCTGACTGCAGATACTGGGCAGCTTTTGTTAGCCCAACTGGCACCCATATAGGGAGACAGTTCAGTGTCTTGTTTGTCTTTGGAGTTAACACTCCCTCACCGAGCAACCAATCCTTTGTTAGGTATCTGCATTTTCTACATCCTTTTCTTACTCTTTCTGCGCTTGCAGTTTTCCATAACAATTGTTCTTTTCCAAACCGAGTTTCACCCTGCCTGACTCACACACAGAGAATGCAGCCGATTTGCTAATCTGCCCACGGGAAATACTTCCTTGGCATCAAGGGAAAAACGTACTCTCCTCCCACAACAAAAGACTGTTTCAACACCTTTGCCATTTGTCCAGAAGATATAACCCACTGCATACCAAACGAAGGATTATGCCTCCCCTGGAGACACAAAAGTGACAGCAGCACAGAGTATCCAAACTAACTAGTTTAGGTCATGGTAGTAATACCCACACAGGACTAAGATTAAGATTACCATCGTTCTTGGATCTGCAGCCCAGATTCACCACAACCCAGTAATGGCATTAGCCTGTTTGAAAACAGCCACAATAAACCCCTGGTTTATAGTGCATATCCCTTGGTTGGGATAGGATCACACTTAGAGCTCATTTCACCTTCCTACTCCAGAAGATCAAGCACCCAGCTAAAACTTTTAAGCATACTACCCCCCCCCCCCCCGCATGATTCCAAAGTCCTCCCCCCACCCAGGTCAGACAACTAGGCTATTAAGAGACAGTTATTTCAGAAACTCTGCCCTGAACAACAAAATCTGCAGCTATCTAGTATCTATTCGTTGAGAAAATATGACCTACCATAAGCTTGGCTTCAATATTTACACAGTCTTTACGCATATACTTTTATTATGTAAATGAGACCAGGATGAACAAATACAGAAGGCATGTGTAGACATGGCAATGGGGTTTACTATAAAAGGTAGTGAAACATGAACCTTAAGGCTGTGAAATATTAATACGAATAACTGTTTTGGGTGTTTTTCCCCAAATAGCACTTACGTTCAAGAAGCAATAATATAAACTAACAAAGGATTAAAAAAAAAAAATACTAGCTTTTCAGACTTGAGAAAAAAAGCGAGAACAGGGTCTTTAAGTTTTTTTATGTTTATATACAGCTTTTAAGCAGGTTTCTAGCCGAGAACCTGATCGGGTACAGCACCGACGCGGGTGAAGCCAGGGCAGGGGTGCCAGGCAGCTCCCGCGGGGACCCCGCGCAAGACCTGCGGTCCTTCAGCGCCCCCCCCCCCTCCCCGCCTCCGTGCGCCGCAGAAGTCCGGAGGGGGCTGGAAGCCGAGCCCAGCTGCCTGCCCGTCGAGCTGCTTTCCCCCACCTGGCGGGGAGGGAGGCCGGCCGGCAGCGCCCTCCCCGCGGCTCCCGGCAGCTCCACAGCCACCGGCCCCAGTTTTCCGAACCCGTTCGACTCGGCGGGAACCTCGACCAGTCCGCTCCGGGCTCCCCGCACCCCAGCCGGGAGCCAGAAACCTGCTCGTCGGCGCGGTTCAGCCCCGCCGCCCCCGGGCCCCCGGCACCGCTGCCCGCCTCAAGCGCCGCCGCCCGCAGCCCAACCCGCAGCCGCGGGCCGCCGATCAACCAACGCGGCACCCGCGGAGCCCTGGGAGGGCTCGGCCGTCCCCAGCTGATCTCAGCCGAGCCGGCGGCTCTAGCACCCGTCGGCGGCGGCTCGCACTCCTCCTCTCACCTGCGGGAGTGGCGGCTGCCAGCAGCGCACAGCGCAGCAGCAGCAGCAAGCACAGGCCGCGGCGCCCAGCCATCCTTCCGCCGCGCTCCGGCCACCACTGCCTCTCCCGCGCGCCCGACCAGTTTCACCTGATACCTGAGTTAGGAGGGGGCGGAAGGCGCGATCTGGCTGGTACCAGCCCGACGGCGGGCGGAGCCGGGCCAGGCCACGTCCCCCACCCCCGACGGGCCGTGGGGCTGCCCGTAAAATGGCGGGGGGAGCCCCGCCGGCGGGTCCGCTGCGCCCGTCTCAAAATGGCGGGGGCGCCCCCTCCCCCCTTCGAGGGGGCGGCTGGTTGCGGCCTTCGCCTCACGCCCGGTGTTCCTGCTCCGCGGCTGCTGGGGCTGAGCAGGCGCCGCGGGCCTCGGCTCTCCCTCCCTCCCTCCCTCTCGAGCTGGCCCTCCGGCGGTCACCCGGCCCTAAGCCCGCCCGTGGGAGCCCGGCCGCAGGGCGGGGGCGGCTCTTGCCTGCGGCAGGTGCTCTGTTATCAGCTTGTAGCTGCGTAAAACCGAGGCGTACCGCTGGAGCGGCCGCCTCTTTGGAAGCGGTCGTGGTGGGTGCCGAGCTGCTGCTGGAGCCGAGCCGAGCTGGTGTTGGGACAGGCGGGGCCGGGGGCAAGCTGGCGAGGAAGCGGGCTGGAGGGGCGTTCCGTGGGACAGCGTTACTCCTGCTGACTCCGAACGTACTGCTCTGTGTGCGTGTGCCGGTCGTCTTGCTCTTCTTCGTTATGTTGTCGTGTGACAGACGGGCAGGGAAATGTGTAATGGCCGCTTAACCCGAATGCATTTGTGGTACTGCGCTGGTGTGACCCAGGGTAAGGAAGGGGTGTTTTTACTTGTCAGCCTTGCTTAAACTTGGAGTACACCAACTTCCTTTTGTTTTTGCAAATAGGGATTTCAAGAACAAAATTAAGCACAATGTAGTGCCAGCAGTGTTTTTCAGTTATCCACACAAATGCGGATTTAAGAAATGTTTTTAGGTTTGCAAAATCGAGCACACAGCTTAGCAAATTCCAAAATTAAAACTACACGTTCAGCCCTGGTTCACGCCACTAAAGCAGTTCTCCAGTTACAACAGTAATACTCCCTCTGCCTCAGTCAGTCTGCAGAATGCTTGGTGTTCAGTTGGTGATAAAATTGTTGGGGTTCTTTTTTCCTTTTTTGAATGAATATGTTATGAATATACTCTTTTCTGTGTTGTTCTGAATAGAAAGTTGTTGGTTTTGTGGGCTTTCTGTGATGGTCATGAAATACAGCTGTGAGTTGAGGTCTGCATTGTTCCCATTTTACAGATGGAAAATGGAGTACAGAGAGATGAAGGTAAATACACTTGGAAGTTTTGGGTGGCTGAGTCGACATCAAGGGCCTCTCTTTTTTGAGTCTGTGTTATAAGTTATTCCATGCTCAAAGCACAGTTCCTGTTCATCATCCACCCAGCTAAGACTGTTTATAGATTTCTCATCTTAGTCTCAGCCTCCTTGCTAAGCAGTGAGAAAGTCATAGCCCATCCCTCCGGACTCCCTCCCTGTCCCTTTCTGTCTCACTTGCAGTGCTGTTTTGTTTACTTTACCATTACAACCCACTTCATGGGTGCTTAATCTCCTGCTCCTAATGACCTTGTTCAGTGAGTTATAGTCTTCTCATCTGGCTTTTTATCTAATCTCCCTTTCAAACAGGCATGTACATATGTGCTGGCTACCGGTCTCTACAGTGTTTAACCTCTCAGATCTCTAGTACTAAGGAGTGGTCAGTCCTCTCATCCGGTTCCGCTGTAGCCAGTGCTCTCCTGCCAGCACCCAGTCCTGGTTTTCACTGTTTGTCTTCTCTTGATTTATTCCATCCGGTCTGTCTTTTTGTCCCTTTTACATTCAAAGCAGACGGCTCCTTCCCTGTTTTGCTTGGATCCAGCAACAGTGGAAGGGACTGAGAATGCAAGCAAAAAGGATTCATTGCTGTCACTAAACCAAATCTGCTCTAGGCTGTCCCACGACTGGTCAGAGCTGCCACTGGAGAAGTCCTGTGGCTGTGAGTAGAAGCGAGCGTCACTGCATGTGCATCTTCTGGAGATGCAGCTCTGGACTTAGCCTCTGTTGAGTGTAAGGAAACCATATTAACAGAGGTTTATAAGTTGGCTTGGTTTTCATAGGGATGTCAGAAACGTGTAATTGATGTGAAGATCATCTCCCTTCAAAATCTTGTAAACAATTCATTAGATTCCCAAGCAATTAAAAATGGACCTTATAAGAGGGAGTGTCAGGCAACTTTAATACCAGAGAACTCTATCAACCTGCCTTATAAGAGAGACCTTATTGTGGCCTTTCAGTACTTTAAGGGGGCTTATGAAAAAGATGGGGAGAGACTTTTTACCAGGGCCTGTAGTGATATGACAAGGGGTGACATTTTTAAATTAAAAGAGGGTAGATTTTAGGTAGGATATAAGAAATCCTTCACTGTGAGGGTGGTGAGGCACTGGAACAGGTTGCCCAGAGAAGTTGTGGATGTCCCATCCCTGGAAGTGTTCAAGGTGAGGTTGGATGGGGCTTTGAGCAACCTGACCTAGTGAAGGGTGTCCCTGCCCATGGAATGGTGTTGGATGAGATGATCTTTAGAGGTCCCTTCCAACACAAACCACTCTGTGATTCTATAACAAACTAATGGTCTTTGGCACTTGTATGCAGTAGTTCCTGGTGCTCTGTCAGTGCCTTGCTAACAAGGCTTTTGTTCTGGTTTTGTTCTGTTTACTTTTATCGAGAAGTTGGTGTTCCTAGCTAACATCTCCAGCAGGGATACTATTTGTTAGGAAAAATCCCCCCTTTATAGTCTATAAATGAGTTCTGCCTTACGACTTAAAAAATATTTAACAGAAACTAGAAATGATCTTGCCCCTGTTCAAATCACTGGGACCTCTGTATAGAGCAATGTCAAGCCTTCACAATTTTTAGTTGCCTTTATTGAAGACAACTGATTTGTCAAACCTATTTACAGTTGTAGTGTGCCATTTGTCAGTTTGGAAAGAAAATGTAACAATTTGTAAATAAATTCCAAACAATTAGGTTCTTGTTCACACTTGTTTATCACTGGAAAATAGTTGCAATAAATACAACTGCCACAGGAAGAATAATACATGTTTATAGATGCTTATTAAACCTCAGTTCTCCACCACAAATTGGTAGTTGCTTGTTTTTTCTGCTATACAATTTTTTCTGCTATGAATACATACATATATGTGTGCATGTGTGTGTATATATATATATATACACTGCTATATTATACTATAATGAGTCAAGAAGAATCATCTTGCACCTTTACACAGTGGCTTGAAGGGAGCTTTGAACTTGTATGTCATTGGTTATTGATTATCAAAGCATACCCAAAACTGACAAAAAGATAAGTGAACATCAGCTTATAATTCCCTGCTCTAGCAATGTTTGTCTGGGGTGTGTTGCCAGTAAAGTCTCGTGCACCTTTGGGCAAAGGGCATCATTGGAAATGTGCTCTCCCTTGCACTTTGAGTAGCTGGTGGGTGTGGTGGTATTAACACAGTTTAGTATAGGGACTCCAAAGGGGACCTTCCAGGGTATACCCCTTAAGGTATTGATTAATTTTTAACAGCACAATGATGTGATGTAATCATGAAGATGTTTGACTGTCAAAGATACTTGGTACCTCTTTATTAAATGAGAAATGGATGTGGTTTCATGGCAAGGCACTTGTCAGTACTTGTGCAGTTTGTGCTAGGATAAATGGGTGGGAGCATTTTCAATATACAGAGCTTGTCTTATGTGCTTCATGTCTCTCTGGGAATTCCTGAATTCAGATGGCAAATGTGTTTTCAGTGTGTGGCTTATTGTAGTCATACCATATGTCTATTGGGGAGAAGGTAAGGGATGGCTGTTCGTACCATATGTCTTACACAAATAAATGGATTTTTTTTTTAAGGTGCAAGAAGAGCTTGGTTTTGGAAGGAAGAGGAAATAAAAAATCTCCTAACTTTAAAAATCAACATGTCTTATAGGGATGGCACAAGCACTTAAAATATCCTTTATGAGCATGTTGTGCTGATGTGCTCCTGTGTTGTTACTACCTGGGGTGCCAGTGTGGGTAGCATATTAATTCATGGCCTTTTGGAGTCACTGTTTTGGGGCAAGGGGTAGGTACTATGGGTTGTTTAAGGTGGTCCCTTAATGGTTATTGGGTGTCATGCCGATTCTTCTGACCTTTTGTCAGCAGTGCCCTGTGTTTGTTCCTGATGTTTGGCCTTTAACTCTTCCTGTATTTTTACTTTTCTCAAAAGCAAGTTGATCCAGGGCTTGGACTGGAGGTGTGACAAAGAAAAGTGGCAAAAGGTCTAGAACAAAATGTTAGGTATGCCCAGTGCCTGGGGAGTAGAAACACAGATGGCCCAAACCTGACTTTACACTGACATGGAAGTACACCTGTGACATCTCTTCACCATGACCCTGCAGTAGTAGAGGACATGCAGATTTAACAAAACGGCTTAGTCTAAGCAGAACATAAAGTAGTGCTTCTGCGCTTGTGTTGACAGTTGCTTAACCTGTGGTACGTCTGTCTTCAACTGTGCCTACAGCTACATGAAAGAAAAGCATGTTAAGGTGCCAAAATCAAGCAATTGAAAATTAGGAAATTCTATAATTTGGGCTACTTGTGCAGTCTTAATTCAGTGTGCTTGGACATATGCATTTTGAAATGGTTTTAGTTATGACATCATATCCAGTCTTTCCATGGTGCACTGCATAGAGTGTGCTCTTGAATAAACAGATAATCTTGTACTTACAACTCTAATTACAGGTATAGATATACTCAAGATACCACCATTTAGCTAGTACTGACTTCTTATCCTCCTACTGTTGTAAACTGGGAAAGTACTCTCACTGCACAGATAGGAATACAGAGAAAGGGATGTGCAGATTGCTTGCAGTTTGTCAGTGCAACCACTAGCTTAGGCTGAGTTTGTATCTGTCTGATGTATGTGGTGGCATTGTGTTACCTGTGCTGAGGAAATGAAACAATGGGTCAGTATTAAGCTAGGATAAAAATTGTAACAGCTGAACAAAATGAAACATTATTACGTGTTGGCATGTTTGCTAGAGTGGGTGTTACTCTCTCCTTTGTAATAGCCAGCTAGTCTCCAGAGCAAACCACCTGCAAGCAGACAATGATAAATGGGAGCTGGTGTCAACACATGGAGTTTAAAGTAAGGTCAGCATTACAACAATGGAAATAAGATTATTAAAGAGCTGTATGCTTAGATATGCAACCTATTTGCAGTAAAAATATACTGGGGAAGGTTGTGGTGGAAAGTGAATCACAGTATTAGTTGTGATGAACTGCATAAGGATTTTCCATATCTTTCTCTTTCAGGATTCTGTTAGTCTATCTCACATAGGAAGTTTATTGATGGCATCATGGAGATAACTCAGTTTGTATTGACACTATGGGACTATCCAAACACCAAATTACTTTTAGGAGTGGATCTTTACTAGGTAACCATTAAAAGTGATAACTGAAAATGTAGAATTCTGAAACATCTTAAAAGCCCATAACATTCCTCAGATAATTTCTACTCTCCATATTCCTCTTAGTAATATAATTAAACCACACCAGTTCCAAGGAATGATTTAACTTAAATTTTACAACAAAACCTTTCTGATGCCAGGAAAAGGTTGCAAAGTCTGATGAGTATAGTGAAATGTTAATCCTAGCCAGTGAGAAGAGGTAAAGAGGTTTTCCTTCTGGAGATTAATTAAATGAATATTGGGATACACTGACCAAACTGAGGAGGGATTTCTTTTTCCTATTTTTCCTTCCATTTCAGTAGAGCTACTGTTTGTATGTACTGGTTTGTAAAACTGTTTTGTAGGGAGCTGAAAGTTATTTTCAGTATGGGTCCATTACAATTCTTGTCTAGTGTTTCTACATCTGCACTGGAAGGGATATAGGGTGGAGTGTATAAAAGAACAGTTCTTCTTAAGGCAATCTGAATCATTACAGTGAATCAAAAATGCAATGGGAGTCAATAGTATTGTCTTGCAGCAAAGAGGGTTGTTGTCTGTAACATATGTAAAGAAGTCTTTCCTTCATACAGCACGAGTAAGTTATTTGTTGGAGGATATTTTTAACTCAGTCCGTATCTTCCTTAAAGAAAACTGGACAAAGTCCAGAGAAGATGTGAACAATTTGAACAATCTGGAGAATGTTTGGAGCAATTAATTCTGTTTGGTCTAAAGAAGATCATGAAGAGACGTGATGACATACTTAAAGTATGTCCAAGGCTGCAGCATGTTTTCCATGTTCACTGAGTAGGCTGAAATGTTAGCAAAGTTAGATATTATGAAAATGTTCTAACAATTTGTACTAGTGTTACTGAGCTCTCACTTTCTAGGGAATCTGTAGGGCCTCCATCACTGGCAGTTTTAAAGCAGTTTAGACAAACAGAAACGATGTAGGTATGTGTAGTTCATCCTGGCAAGAGAAGTAGGTGATGCCTTGAGTAACTCTTCCAGCCCAGCTGTTAGTGACTCTGCAACAATGTTCCTACCAGAATAAAAACGCAGTCCTTATTACACTGACCTCGGTGGTCTTACTCTGGGATCTGAATACAGTAAGATTTGGCATGGTGTTCTACCTTGTGACTCAACCTCCGTGATTTTACACTTGTATACCTCTGTTCAACTGAAATGCTATCTAGGCCCCGTCTTATCTGATTCTAGCTAGGAAGAGTTCAGATGCTTAGGTCAAGCTCACCATTACTGAGGAATCATGACTCAGACAACAGCAAGGTCTCCTGCTGAGATCCATCATATTTTTCCTCTGGAGAGAGGAGCTTCTTCAAGCCCCTCTGCATTCTTGCTTACCCACCACACAGACGACAGCAGTTTTCCAACCAAGTGAAGGACCAGGAGCCCAGAGGGAGAAGCATTCAGGTGGGGCACTGGGGGAGAAGAACACCAGCTAGGTTTCAGGATGGCAGCAGACCTCTGGGAAACCCCATGGGATTTGTAGCCATTTTGAAGAGCTAGACAACAGTGTGGAAGAATGCCGATCACGAACCACAAAGTTTGGTGGATGCTGGGGAGAACTGTGCTTTGTGAGTCTGAGATAAAGAGCATGGAGAGAGTGACACGGAACCACACACCTGGTCACCTTCAAAGATCAGCATCAAGACCTGGTCTTGGAGACTTGGGAGCTAAGTCATAGCCATATTTTGGAAAGTGGGGAGACACAACCCAAAATCTGGGTAGGGGGCCATGGCCGGTCAGTGCTGCCAGACATTCCAGTAGTCCTCTGACAGGAAAGAGCTTTATAAAAAATTAATCCTGTGAACAAAACAGGTGCAATCCTAGTCATGCGTGACTTAATCTTTTTCCCCAGAGGGATAGGCATATATAGGTATATTGGGGGGGGGTGTGTTTAACTATTGGAAAAAAAAATTTTTTTAGAGTTTGTTTATCTTAGTCCTTGTGCATTTAAAACACAAAAATGTCTGAAAAATAAAGTGGTTGTTACGGCACTTAAGGAATCTATAAACTCTCCCCTCTCTTTCTGGGCAGTAAGATTAAATGCATAAATAATTCTTCAGTTAAGCAATGCAATTCCAAAACAATCTCTAAGGATTTGTCCTTTTGCCTCTGTGGAACTACTCCAGGTTTGGAGAACACCATATGAGCAAACTGGAGTATGACACAGTTCCCTGGGTTTATCATGACCTTTTTGAACTGATTCCTTCTCTGCCTTGTGGGCATATGTCTCAGATTATTAGCAATCTGTAGTAAGAGTAACCCACAGTAGAAATAACCTACAGATACGCTAATGCAGTTACTAGCCTGACTATTGGCTTCCCTACTGTCCTTGTTCATTTGCATTATTTCTCCTGCCAGCCTGCAGAAAGGGATTGCCTACCTCATGCATCTGCTTTCACCAGCCATTATGTGTTTCCCAGTTTAGTGGAAGCATGCATATTTTCCTAATGTTGTTCTGCTACCACACAGTTACTACTCACACCAAAATTTCCAGAACACTCTCAGAAGAGGATTTTTTCCTCCATCTTCTAGCTCACCTCTAGGGGATGCCTATGGAAAAGGAATCCACAAATCAAGGAAAAAAGCAATGAGTGGTGACCTGGAAATATTCCCACCCCCACCCCAAGATCCCTTCATCTGTTGAGGTCTTGCCAGAATTACAACATACTATGCAATGTTTAAGTAAACCATGGCAAATCTACAGAGGAGAAAATTTTATGTGGAGATGTAGAGATGGGTGGAGGAAGAGTTGTGTGAAAGGAAGAAGAGTCTTCCTAAGCACAGTCTCATGAAATGTATGCCACGTTAAAGCTGTAGGCTTGCTCTAGCCTAACCCTAGTCAATAAAAGGCAGGTGGTGCTTTCGCACATGCAGAACTGCTGAATTGAACAGGCAATAGAATTTGAGCTGATTTGGCCAATGCATTCTGCCCATCTCAGTTTCAGAAGGTGTTGGTTTTGATTACCTCAGTTTTATTGACATTATGTAAACATCTTGATGTAGATAAGGCCTGGGACAGCTGTGGGGATGGATGAACTCTGGCTGAGAATTGTTGATAGCTCCCGAGAAATTTAGGATTTGCCCAAGCAGTAATGCCATTCTCAGTTGTGAACGGATGCCAAGAATCAGTATCCAAGAAGTTATTTAATGGCAACAGTGAGATCCTGTCTGCACAATTAAGCGCTTGCTAATGCTGGGATCTGTCTAATCAGAGTGTCTGTTTGGATTCCAGTTGATATTTGCAAAAAACAAAATGGAAATGAATTCTGAGAGCTTCACAGAAGGTTTCTATGCCAAGCTTTTAGTTCAGTTGAACAGATAGACATGTGCCATTCATTCACAACAGTGCCAACTGATGTAAGAATTATATGAACAATTCCAGCATTGTAAAGTACAGGAGGACTTGGGAACAAAATTTCTGGATCTGAAAACCCTCTTCCTCTAAATAGTATTTGTCTTTGTGATTTTCTGATTGCTTAATCAGAATTTCTATTTTTAGGATCTGTCTCTTACTCTTCCTTGAAAAGCGATACTTGTAATAAACAGTAAAAGTCATACTCTTTAATAAATAAGAAAATATGATTTGTTGAATCACAATATCATTTTCCTAAATGGAAAGTGAACTTAATCTAAGGTTTGTGCAGTATCAATCCATATCCCCTTTTTATTCTGCACTCTGGAAATTTATGATATGCTGCTAGTCTGAATTGCTCTGTAAGTTGCATGTATGAAATATGGCATTTTGACCACATTTCCTGACTAATTGTGGAAATTTTAACAGAATCATGCATTTATTAACTTCTGACCATGAATTCCATTTCAAGCACTTGACCTGACTGTTCAGCTGATCTGTCGGTGTCTGTGATGTGTTCCGGAGTCTCATCCATGTTATAACCATATGTTCTTAAGTTATCAGTGATCTCAGTAAGAGATGAAAAATTATAACTTTTCTAGTCATCATGATAGTGAAATATTGCAACAGCCATCTGGTAGGAGTACAAGGGAAAAAGCAAAACACTTCTAAGGCCATAGCTTTTTCTTTTTCTCACCGTGTGTGCGGCTCTGCGCTATCCCATTCCACCCCTGTGTGCTGGCCCATAGGTTGGTACAACCACACAAGGGTCACAGGACGCTCATCCAGAAAGAGGCAGAATTTTAACAGGATCAGTTCACCAGTCTAGCTGATGGCATGCCTGTGTTGATGTAAAAGAGGGAGTGTTTCGGAGACATGCACAAAAGTCCAAGGGCATGGAGTAGGTTGGGCAGTTCCTGTGGCAGCAGTCCTGGCTTATGACATTTAAATAGTACATGGCATTAGAGTTCAAAAGGCAGCATGGCAAGTAAAAGGAATTACAGTTTTGGCATTGCCTGGTTTGGCAGGGACTAGTATCTTGCCTATTGCAGTTTTATGCTGATAAATTCAAATGAAGGAAGTTAGGCAACAGACACACGAATGTCTCTTAAGAGCTAGATTGAATGGGATTTAAGCTAACTTCTACAGCTGGGAATAATAGACAATACGGTGATCCAGTCACATTAACAATTTAGGATTTGGTAGAGCCCAGCAATATTTGTGGCACATGATAGAAAGTATTGAATAACTTCTGTATGAGACCTGACTAAGCAACTGAGAACACTTCAGTCTGTCTGTTCACATCCTCTACTACACAACTAGGGCTAGGGCCATCCACTCCTCAAATACCAGGAGCCAGGTTCAAACATGAAAAACATTGCACAAAGCACACCCAGCAGGTAGGATACCTGTGGAGCTCCTTGCCAATGGATGCTGGGGATACAGAGGTTTCCATAAGTTTCTGGGAAGACTGGGCAACACTTGCAAGAGAGATCCATCGAGGATTATTAAAGAGACAAACCATAACTGACTTGGGAATTTCCCTGAGCAGAATGTAGTATAAGAGTGAGAGAGTAATTGGGAAAATACCATTTACGTTTGTCCTCCTCTTTCTCTTTTCTGTGGCTCTGCTTATGGTCACTGTTGTGGCTCGTATCTAGGCCAGTGGGCCTTCCTTTGAATAGTGTGGTCATTTGCCCTAGTTCTTGGGCTCTTCTGAGATGTAGGTTAAACTTGAGTTAGACAGTTTGTCAGCTGCTAATATGGCCATGCAGCATTATGGATGTCATTTAGGTTCCACTCTGATGTCCTCCAGTGCTTCTCTGTGTTTCCTCCTGTGCGCCTGGCAGAGATGCAGTTTGCTGATGGAAAGGACTCCTGGAGCAGTCCGTGCTCTCCAGGGAGAGCAACTGTGTCATGAGTCAGCAGGACCTGTGGGCTTAGCTGGGCAATCACGGCTGAATCCTGCAGCAGCGGACTGCAGTAAAGCTCACAATTCAAGGGAGGTGCTAGCACTTCTTAACCTGCCTTTAAAGAGCTCCCTGCATCATAAGTTATCCGAGGCAGAATAGGGCAGGTCTGTCCATGCTACCTTGTGACATACCTTACTGCTGGTTTTAGAACAGATACTGTTAGTTGTGGCTTGGGGACGGGAGAATTAGAAAAGCTGAAGAAGAAAAGGTATCTATGTTAGAAGGTGGGCATCTCCCAGCTCTCTAATATGGAAAAGATATGTCTGTCTGGTTTTGAGCATGTATGGTCTTTTCATAGTTTCAATGTCACCCCTCTCTCTAGCTCTAATAAATGCTGTTTTACCATAGTTCAAGTGGTTTGCAAATTACTTTTTTGGGAATTGCTGCCATCATTGTCACTGAGGATCATGGTCACTGAGGTGCATTGTCAGTGAGGTGAAAGGGGACTTTTTTTGTTCTATTTAGGGATTATCTGTTAAAAAGCACAGAGATTGGAACCACTTCTGTATTTTATCAGTGGGATTGTGGTCTGTCTAGAGGCAGATCCCACTGTCCACAAAGAAATTAGTTTAATGGACAAAGTATGCCAGTTGGCCAGGACTCCAGAAGATTATTTGGAAACTCCCCATGCTAAGAAAGGATGTGAGGAAGAGATCCATGCAGCTGTGCTGAGTCACATGCTTTCCACACAGCCATCCTGTCTGTTCTCGCAGTGTTTGTTCAGTGTGGCAGGATCCAGCCTTGTCCCCTCCCAGCGTCTCAGCCCACCTCCCACTGTCTGCACAATCAGGGGAAAACCACAAACACTTTATCAGATCCAATACTGTTATTTGGCCCCAAATTGAGGACTACCACACTATGAAAAAAGCTAATGTTATGACCAAAAATAATTTTATTACTCCATCATTACAATTTGAGGAGGGAGTTCTAATTTCATAAAATAAGTATTTGTGATTCAATTATTTAACTTGCAATTGGATTGTTTAATTTCTTTTTAAGTTTAATGAACAACATAGCCATAATTATTCACATAATTCATAATTATTTAGAAAAATACTTTTTCTTCTACTTAGCTGAAACTTGTCAAACATTTAAACTCCAGATACGTGAGAGTCTCATATGATCTACATGCTGACTATGAAAATGCTTAGTCAATGTGCATTTAGAAGCGAAGTGAAGTAAACAGAGCTGTTGGGATTTGCACAGCAGCCACTGTGAGATGAAAGACTGTGAGAGGATGGAAAGGACAGAAAAAGGTGCTTCCCTCTGCCTTGCTGCATGGCCATGTAGGAACTTCACTGCAATATCTGGATGCCACATTGTCTGTGCTCCTGCCTGGTCTTCCTTTGGGGGTGGCAGGGGAAAGTGATTCCACACAATACTGTACCCCAACACCCCTACCCTGATCTCCTGAGCACAGCACGGCAGTACAGGAGCCCACCACAAATGTGGGGCTATTGCTGCAAGGCACAGAATCAGGAAACCTTTCCTTTTCCCCTCTTTCTGTCTAAAACCATTCAGCGTCTTTGGGGGATGCACAAGGTGGAAGCAGGATTTGGATTGTTAATCAGCCCCTAATGCAAGGAACAAGCAGTTAATTCCTTCAGGAGGGGTGAAATATTTTCTTCTGACAGTTATGCTTATTCCAGTGATGCTGGATTGCACCAGTCTCAGGCAATTTTCAACCCTTTGGTGGCCAGGTGACTTCTCTTTGCAATGAGATGATTCACCCCAAGCCACAGGCATAACACTCAGTAAGAGCCAGTCCTTCACCTGCTTCTTGTGAGGGATAATCCTCTTTTTGTGCTGGCCAGCTGTTCCCAGTTCCCAGGCAGTGATGTACTCAGCAGCAGCCAGGGTCTCTTATGGAGGCTTCAGGTCTTTGTTCCTGCTGAGGTCCTGGCTTGGTGTCTGCTGTAAGCCCAGGCCTGGCTTCCGCATGCACAGCTCCTCCTGGACCCTCTTTCTGCTGCACTTAAGGCAAATAAGCTCACAATTCTGGCCCCTGCTGAGTGAGGAGCTGTTTTCCCCTTTCTCTCCCTCCCAACCAAGCATTGCTTCAGCAGGGTGAGGTGGAAGATCTCCTGCCAGATTTCCCCACAGCTGGGGGAAGCTCCCTCAGGCTTGGTGATGAACTCACACTCACCAGCTTCCTTTGCTAAATCCAAGTAAATCCTTTTACACCACAGTTAATAATTTTACATTTAAACAATGTCATCTTACTCTGTATAGTCTTTGAGCAGTCAAGGAATGTCTTTTTGCAAAGCAGTATAAAAGGCTGAAGCACAAGAGCAGCAGTACTTGCATTTTAATTGCATAGAAATTCTGCATGTTTGTTACAGGTACTCAGTGTATTAGCGATCATCATTGGGTTTGATGGCAAATTAACTAGGAGTGAGGGCGTGAGAATTAAGAAAGTCTAAATGTCCCACAAATGTTTGCTCGGTGAAAACTATATTCCTAGGGTTGCAAAGGTTAATTCCCCATATTTAGTTCAACATATCACTTGATGATGACAGCTTCAACACTAGCTTTGTTGCTCTGCATTTTCTGCAGAATAAAGCATGGTGCTTTTCTACCTATTTTTCTCTACTGCAATTTGAAACAAAGAAAATGTTGGATTTTATTCTCCCCACTGTGTTCAGGTTGGTTTGTGCTTTGGCAGAAAAGCTGGTTGATCTGGTTTTCCTAGGATGGAGTCATTACTGTATTACCTTTCCTGACCTGGTGAAAGATCCCTTTTTTTTACAGCATGTGTGTCATGGCCTACACACAAAAATAATTGAAATATGATTAAATTACCTCTACTTACAGAGACAAATTAAATTTAAAATCTGTAATTAAATACTCAGTACAGGTCATAGGAGACTACAATGAAGTATTGTACGAAGATCTGAAGGATTTATGAAAAGTAATTAGGTGGTTTAGGGTGAAGGCCAGATCCAAAGAGCTAAAAGTCACAGTAGCTGGCTTTGACTCCCTGCGAAGAGTGTAGCCTTATTCCTGCCAGCCTCCCACATGGGGCAGAGCAGCAGGAGGCAGCCCCAGTGAGTTTGGACACGAGCGCTGGTAACCTCTGGGTGAACCACAGGCACAGGCTGTCCCTGATGGAGAAAACCAGCTTCTTTTGGCCTTCTTGGGAGTTACCTGCATCCTCTTGTGGAAGAGAGGTCAAGACGATTCGTATGAGTGGAGGCAGGAGACAACATGTCGTGCTATCTCTGCTCTGTAAGAGCCTGACACCAGAATAAACACCCTGACTGTCAAAAAAGCCAGCAGGAAAAATACCTGTGCTTTGGAGTGTGATTCCTGCAGGTACTGAGCTAGGGCCCTTGGTGCCTAAGGGCCCAGGTGGAAACTGCTGAGGGGAAGGGTGCAGCCTGCCCCATGCCTAAGAAACATCAGGTCTGTAATCCAGAAAATCCTGTTTCTGCTTTGCCACTGGATGTGGCAAAACAAAGTTCTTCCTTGCTCTCAAGCTTCTACTCCCCAAAAGAAAATCTACAGAGAAAGTGAAGGAAGAGGAGCAGTGCTCTTTTTCACCCATGACCTTAAGGACTGTGAAGATCTAGGATCAATGTGTAAAGGGGATTTCAGCTCATGTACCTCCTTATCCTAAGACAGAGCTCCTACCTCCAAGTTAAAAGATACTGTAGTGCTTGGACATTTTCATTTTCTCCTAGTGAAACTATTCCACTTTGCTTAAAGTACTTAGGTGTGCATTGGCACAGTGTCATCTTGCATCCTATTTCTTAACAGTGACCTGGCAGTATGTGACCTAACACCATAAAATCTTAAAAAATGTGAAATAAAAACATGAGGTGATGATCCCTGCATTGTTTTCCACATTCTCAGTGCCTACAACAGTGAAGTGAACAATTAACATACAGCAAAACTTCACAAAATTTTCAGGTTCATCCCCAAGAGCAATGAATTCCCCTATTTCATCACCAACTTTGTAACAAAATGGCAAACATGACATGTCCACTCAGGACCAGTCTTTCTTAGAGTGCTTGATTGTGGAGCTGTGAAATAATGCTTGCCTTTCATTTGAGCTTGATAGTTTATGGCTTTTTACCTACTATGCATTTTCCCTTTTTTTAAGCCTCTATCTTCAGTTCACAAAACACTACCACATACCAGGCAATTGGAAGAAACTCACATCTGTTGAGAACTAGACAGTGGTAACAGCATGTCTGTAGTCAAGAGTTAAAAAGAAGGCATTGACAGTCACCACCCAGGTGCATATTACTTTGTAAGTAATAAGCATCAGCTTTTCATTTAGTGTCTGTAGCTCGAGCCATTAGAATATACACAAGTTGCATTTTTAAAGGATTTTTATTTCTTCTGGGAAAGTCAGGATTTTAAACAAAAGCTGGATTCTCATGTAACTAAGTTCAGCATTAAAACTTTAAGGAAAAAACAGTAATTACTATAATCCTTGTAGTAAAGCCACTTGGATGGTAATTATCAGCTCTTCAGGGCAAGGATTGCATAGTGGCTTACTCAGTAGGTGCACTGTTTTTGATTGAGTTTTCTAGGTGCTATCAAAATATACATTCAGCTCACTTATAAGGAAAAACCCAGCCTGAAGTGAAGAAATGAGGTAGCCTGGAGTGATGTCAGTGTGTGCTGATGCCAACACTGAGCTGTTGGCACAAGAGCTCACTGTGTACAGAAGACAACTGGGAAAAGCATTGCTGCATATAGCTTTCTGTTTTCTGTTCCCCACCCATGTGTAAGTATACCTGTTACAGTAAAATGAGTCAGATGATACTATGTTGTATCTTCACTTCCACAGGATACAGGATCCCTTCCCCACTGGACCGTGCTAAAAGAAAGGACTTGAGGTCTCTCAGTTCACCCAGGAAGCCTGTGCCTGAGCACACTATCTTTGTCTTCTGATGATTTTTAGCAGTCAAATATGACTAAATAATATATGCCAAAAGATGAGCTGGTGGGGAAGAAGACTGTCCTGGCTGAACAGAGAGCTTTGGTTGGAATTCAGGAAAAAAAAAGAGAGTTTATGAACTTTGGAAGAAGGGGCAGGCAACTCAAGAGGACTACAAGGATGCCATGAGGTTATGCAGGGAGAAATTCAGAAGGGCCAAAGCCCAACTAGAACTTAATTTGTCTACTGCAGTAAAAGACAATAAAAAACATTTCTATAAATACATTAAAAACAAAAGGACGGCTAAGGAGAATCTCTGTCCTTATTGGATGTGGGGCGAAACATAGTGAAAAAGGATGAGGAAAAGGCTGAGGTACTTAATGCTTTCTTTGCCTCAGTCTTTAATAGTAAGACCAATTGTACTTGGGGCACATGCCCCCTGAGCTGGAAGACAGGGAGCGGAATGAACCCCCTGTAATCCAAGGGGAAATTTTTAGCAACCTGCTACACCACTTAGACACACACAAGTCTATGGGTCCAGGTGAGATCCAACCAAGGGTACTGAGGGAGCTGGCAGAAGTGCTCAGCAAACCACTTGCCATCATTTATCAGCAGTCCTCGCTAACTGGGGAGGTCCCAGTTGACTGGAGGTTAGTAAATGTGATGCCCATCTACAAGAAGGGCTGGAAGGAGGATCCGGGGAACTAGAGGCCTGTCAGTCTGACCTCGATGCTGGGGACGGTTATGGAGCAGATCATCCTGAGTGCCATCACACGGCACATACAGGACAACCAGGTGCTCGGGCCCAGTCAGCATGCGTTTATGAAAGGCAGGTCCTGCTTGGCTAACCTGATCTCCTTCTATGACAAGGGGGCCCACTTAGTGGATGAGGGAAAGGCTGTGGATGTTGTTTACCTGGACTTTAGCAAAGCCTTTGATACCATTTCCCACAGCATTCTCCTGGAAAACCTGCCTGCTCATGGCTTGGATGGGCATACTCTTCACTGGGGAAAAAACTGGCTGGATGGCCATGGCTGTGCCCAGAGCTGTGGTGAATGGAGTTAAATCCAGTTGGCGGCTGGTCACAAGTGGTGTTCCCCAGGGCTCAGTTTTGGGGCCAGTTCTGTTTAATATAGGTATCAACGATCTGGATGAGGGGATCAAGTGCACCCTCAGTAAGTTTGCAGATGACACCAAGTTGGGAGGGAGTGTTCATCTGCTTGAAGGTAGAAAGGCTCTACAGAGGGATCTGGACAGACTGGATCGATGGGCCAAGGCCAATTGTATGAGGTTCAACAAGGTCAAGTGCTGGGTCCTGCACTTGTGTCACAACAACCCCATGCAATGCTACAGGCTTAGGGAAGAGTGTCTGGAAAGCTGCCTGTTGGAAAAGAACCTGGGGGTGTTAGTTGACGGCCAGCTGAATATGAGCCAGCAGTGTGCCCAGGTGGCCAAGAAGGCCAACAGCATCCTGGCCTGTATCAGAAATAGTGTGGCCAGCAAGAGCAGGGAGGTGATCGTCCCCCTGTACTGGGCACTGGTGAGGCCGCACCTCGAGTACTGTGTTTAGTTTTGGGCCCCTCACTACAAGAAAGACACTGAGGTGCTGGAGCATGTCCAGAGAAGGGCAACAAAGCTGGTGAGGGGCCTGGAGCACAAGTCTTATGAGGAGTGAGGGAACTGGGGTTGTTTGGAGAAAAGGAGACTGAGGGGAGACCTTATTGCTCTCTACAACTACCTGAAAGGAGGCAGAAGCGAGGTGGGTGCTGGTCTCTTCTCCTGAGTAACAAGCGATAGGATGAGAGGAAACGGCCTCAAGTTGCAGCACGGGAGGTTTAAGTTGGATATTAGGAAAAAATTTCTTCACCGAAAGGGTTGTCAAGCACTGGAAGAGGCTGCCCAGGCAAGTGGTGGAGTCACCATCCCTGGAGGTATTCAAAAAACACATAGACGTGGCACTTCAGGACATGGTTTAGTGGGCATGGTGGTGTTGGGTTGACGGTTGGACTCGATGATCTTAAAGGCCTTTTCCAACCTAAACGATTCTATGATTATTCTGCAGAATGGTTTATTATCTCAGTTTTTTTCATAATGAATGTAAGGTTCCAGTAGATGTTAATGGATAGTTTCCATCACCTGCATTTCCTGTGGTCCATATATTGTCAATTCATCATAACTATGTTTGAAATAGGGATTGAGAACCTGGCTAATGGGAATTTTTACTCTAAATTTTAAGCATTGAAAATGTCACACTTGATCCTTTACTGGGATTGGCCTCTAAGGAACTGAGGCTTACAGATTAAGTGGCACACATTGTAACTATTAATTGCTTTCAAAGGGCTTGAAAGAGGTATTTTATTGTGTTTAAATTGGAAGACAGTTATCTCAAAGTGTTCACAAACTAAAAATACTATCTTTCAGATAATTCAGAAAAACATTGCATTACTGAATTCTGATATACGACATGATAAAAATTGTGACAAAATATTTTGGGGGATTAAATGGATCTTACTTCATCATGTGCTTTACTAGAGTGACTAGTTATGACTAGAACTGTTCTTTTTTTAAAAAAAGGACAGACTTTTGAATTTGGCTGGGAAACATAAGCCTGAATATGATACTTAGAGAACAAAAAAAGGAAAAGCATGAACAGTAGCTCCAGTTTATGCATCCAGGCCCTGAAGAATCTGTTCTCCTCCCAGAAGTTCAAAGGGACAGATCTCTGTCTTTCAGCATTTTTTTTTTGATGCAGTTGATTTAATGCTTGTCAAATGTTAAATCCAAACATGGAGATTAAGGTATTTTAATTAAAGATACACTACAAGTTTTCCCACCATTTTTTTCCCACCAGTATTTTTAAGCCTGTGATATGTTCAGTCTGATTAGTGTAGTGGCCACTGGAAGTAGCTGTATTGTAAGAAGAAGCTACAATACAGTTAGAGTGGTAGAAATGTCTTAGTCCCAATGATAATATTCACTGTTGTTACAGCAAGTAGAATGGCAAGACAGAGAAATTAAGTAACTATCTTTTTCTGGTAGACAAGTGTCAAGAGAGATCAGCATAGTTTGGTTCCTCTGTTCAATCACTGACAACAAACACAAAGGCCGTTGCAAGCTACTGTCTATCATTGGATTTCTTTTAAGGCAGATCAATTAAGCAAATCTGTGGACCTGATGGTTAATTTGGGTCTGGATCTTGCTACAGCCGCATTTCCCACACTGATGCTTGTACATAAGAAACTTAGTTAGGCTGCAGAGCTGCTTATCAAAAGGGCTGTCTATACTGAACCAGTTCTCCCTCCACTGAGCTTCCAAGCCCCAATTAGCATCATCTCCAGAGTAGAATGAAGAGGAGCAAAAGCTGATTATCAGTCAGCTATGTCATGCTGTTGCAAAAAGAAAAGACAAACACCAGACTAGGTGTAGCAAGAAGAGCACAAAGTGGAAAATGAACCACATCAATGTATTCAGCATCAGCAAAGCCTCAGCTGGAGTATGGTGCCAGCACCGTGTTTCAGGAAAGATGGACAGAACAAAGAGACCAGTAGAAATCTTCAAATACATAAAAGATAACTGGGTGGGGGGGTGGGGGGGGTGTGGCAGGGAGGAAGAAGAAACCAAATAAACAGGCCAGCCTCAGATGCTGAGGGAGGTTGTGGAGTCTCCATCACTGAAGGTTTCTGGAAATAGGTTATACAAGCATTGATGAGGATTGATGTAGGGACAGCTGATCCTGCCCTGTGGCAAGCCAATAGACAAATGCTTTCCTGAAAAGCCTTCCTTCTATCCTGTTTTTAGTGACTCTAGCACATGAACATTACTGTTCCTCTACACTCCATAATTGCTGAGATGGGCATATTGCCATGAGATCCCAGAACAGTCTTTGCAAGCTTTATCTGTCTCCTAACTTTGCTCCTCTGTACTTCTTATTGCCATAAAGACTACAGAAATGGAATAGCTGAACGTATCCCTCGCCTATAGCAGGACTGAGTGACTCCTGACTCTGCTCAAAGCACATATCTAGCTATGGATCCATTTATTGTCTTGTAGGCAATGGGACATTTCTGAAACAGCTGGGCTCTAGAACCAGGAATCAACGTGGGTAGAACTGGTGTGACTAAGCATTTATGAGAGGAAAAGGTTTTCATGGCTATATTAACTTTGTTGTGTTACTACACATGTCAGTGATAGCTTTTCTGACTCATTAGGGCAAATGTCATTACACAATAGTCTGAGTAAGCCACTTATTTTGTTCTGGGTAACAATACTGTTAGATGAGTTCATTGATATTTGGCTAGATGATAAAATAAGGACAGAATTGTGAATGTGGACTTGCTCCTATGGCATTTGAAGGCAGGAGGGCTTCTTATGAAATGGTGCTCCTGTGTGCCTCCTGAGCGTGTGGTGAAAGAGAAGAGAGAGAACATGAGTCCTCATACCCAGTGTATGGTGGCAGTCGAAGAGAGGCTTCTCTTTTGGACAGGAGCCCTAAGGGGTGTCCTCTTTAGTTGAGGCATCTTTGTTGCTTCCAGAAACTTCAGTGGGAATGGGCTAAATAATTAAACATCTCCTATCAGCAGAGGCACGCTTGCTTTTTTTCCTTTCACCATGACTATGGAGGGACTTCAAGATGTGTGCAGAGACTTGGGGAGAGGCCTCCCAGGATCTGTGCATTTAAGTAGAAGGAAAGTCTATTTGTGGTATCAATTGAGAAACCTGCAAGTGTTGCACTTTAGCACATGGTTAAAAGCAGAGCACACCTTCAGCAGGTAAAAGGCTCTGCAGACCTTTCCCCCCAAGACTGGGGAAAAGAAGGGGAAATCCCTTGAATGCAACAGTGAAAGGATGGCAGTCTCATGGTTATTAATGATTACCATATCCTCGATTTAGATCAAAAGAGAAATTTATTTTATGAACTGGTAGAGAGTGTTTCTCTACGATCAACTTTTCCCAGGCCTGCTTATTTGTGGAGTCATAATACAGTGGCAAGAAGCACAGCAAGAATAACATGTGGAAGGAAGTAATCTGCAAAACAGGTTAGTGTTTGGACAGTTATGAAGTCATGCTTTCTACCTGGCAGTGAATTTATAGTAGCTATTACACAGTGAGAATTTCTGACACACTCGGCAATGCTGGTCTGTCTTGCGCTGAATCTCACTGAAATTGCAGGGTGTAACAACTTGCCTGTAATTAAAGAAACAGTTATACTTGATAGAACTGGCTGCTACACCCTACATACAAGCCCATGATACCAAAACCAAGATAGGTGCAAAATGTGTTGGTGTGACTCCAACAGAAACCTCAGCAACAAAGCCTAGAAAGCTTTTCTGAACACCAACTACACAGCAGGACCTGTGAGCAGAGAAAGAGAGCCCTGCTCTTCTTTAGGTAATACCTTCAATGTTTGTGCAATTAAAATTTTTAGTGCAATGAACAGAATTGCCACAGTAAACATCCAACTTCATGATTTGTACCTTTCCAGATGGACTGCTTACAGCACTCAATAGGGTTGTAGAATAAGCAGCAAATGTACTATATGCTGAAAGTCGGTTATAAAACCAGGGCTGTGATAACAGGGTGCCCTGGTCATAGTGCAAATCAAGCTGTCCTTACTATGCTCCAGTCAAAACATGTTAGAATTATAGTAGGTTCTTGTCCAATACAACAAGCAGGAGTAAAAAACTCTCTAAGCAAATTCTTACACTAAGGACAGCAATGCTATTTGTCCCTACTTTTGTCCCAAAGCATTTGTTTGATGAGTTTAAGTAGCTACCACCACCTGCAAGGCCCCTCACATATGATATTTCAACTTCGCTTATGAAAGTGAGCTCCAGATGTTTTTCCATGTGATACTTGTTCCCAGTGAACTATATTGGAAGATCATCCTTAAAATTTCTTCCTTTTGTTGCGTGCAGCCTCATTGCTGCAGAATGTAACTCGTGGGTTGCTAGAGAAGCCCTGGTTTTAGTCTGTGGGGCTGCATGTTTCTATCATCAGTGTCATTATGAAAAGTGGTCAACTCTGGTTATGGCATGGCTCATAAAACATGTGGTTTCTATATTTGAGAAAGGAATACAGGAAATGCCTGTTTGATAGTGCTGCTGTCACAGTTACAGCAATGGATTAAAATAAAACTCTGATAAGTGACTAATATATACACAGATACATACACATATACAAGCTGGGCATGGGGCTGTCAGGGTGGCTCCCCATCTTGCATACACTCCAGAGTGGCTGCACTTTGCGCATCAGCAGCATTTGATAAGATTGCTCTGTAACCCCACGTGCCTGCAGGTCCCAAGCCAGGAGAGAGGGTGATGCCACCCCAAGGGTGATGCCACCCCTACCACCATGGTCCCGCCCTCCTCACGTAGTTCCTTCCTCCTCCTCTCCCATTGTAAGGTCTGATGCAGGTTGTTCCTGTTAGGAGAGGAGTAAACCTGGGCTGTTTGTACGTTGTCATGCAGGAAGATGAGATGCTGAAGGAAAGCTGGAGGCAGGTGGGTTTTTTTTCTTTGGCACTGTGACCAAGAGATGTTATTCCTCAGTAAAAGGAAAGTCCTAAATTAGCCTATCCAAGGTCACTCACATAGGCAAACCTACGCAATTTTAAGCGGGAGAAGCTCATTTGCTGTCTCATTAAGCTAAGTCCTGTTTCCTCTCACCAGAGGTGGCTAAATCTTAATGAAGTCTTGTAAAACTCTGGAGCTGTGCCTGGTTTCTGGCACAGGCAAGGCTGGCACCTGCCTATTAATGGGGGCAGCAAAAATCCTTGCCCTGCATACGCTAGAGGAAGCCCAGGCTCTGCCTGGCCCAAGCACCCTCAGGCACGGCTGTCCCTGTGCTTGGGGCCAGAGGCTGGGCTGAGCCCCAGAAAAACGTGAGGCACAGGCTTGCTTGTGGCGCACCCCAGAGCTTTTACGCTGCTGCATGCGAGAGCCCAGGCTGTAGCAGAGAGCTTCAGCCATGGGGATGGAGGAAGGTGGAGGCTGCCTTCATCCTGCCTACCCCTCCCCTTCCTCCTCAGTTTCGGTGTGGGGCTGTGCTCATGAGAGTTGGGCAGGTGAGTGATTGAAGGGCTGGGACAGCCGAACCACAGCTGCAGAGGCACCCACTGCCACCCCAGCTGTCCCCAGGGACCTGAGGGCTGCTTGTCCCCAGCGTGAGCTTGGGGAGGTGATGCTGGGCCGGGTACACGAAGCTCTCAACGTAGCTGCAAATTGGTTGCCTGCTCTGCTGAGAAGCATCTCGCTAGTTTTGCAAGAATAGCTTGGCCTTTCTTTAACGGTTTTGAAAATCATGACAATTAAAGAAAATTTAAGATACCATTTAAATTCCAGTATCACTGAACAGCCACTACAGGTACCTCTCTCCCTTGAGCACCTGGCTAAGCATGCAAAAGTTAAATAGAAGACACTGTTAATACCTTTGTTGAGTTTCCTGTATATTCATAAGGGAATTGTAACCCTCATCTCTAGGCAATGCTTCTACAGACCTCAGTTTTACCTCCAGTCAAAAAATAGCACTGAATGGAGAAGTGGCTTCTCCTTGATGCTGCTCTTTGCTCAGTTTGGTTTTTACATGCTAGTCCGGAAGGAGGCGGTGAGCTGAAGAAGAAAAACCTCATCTTGTTTCATTAGAGTACAATCAGGAGATACTCTGATCAAGCAAAGATAAAATATTTTGCTCAAAATAGCAATAGCTCTTGATGACTGATTTTCAAGTTAGGAACTATTTTCACTGCTTTAACAGAACATGTCAGTAGTTGTATAGAGTCTGCTGTGCTACTGATCTTAGTTTAGAAACTAAGATAAGAAAATACAAACCTGGAAAACTACCCAGAATGGTTTAAAGTACCCCAAACATTGTCTTTTTTCTCCCACCACAATGTATCCATTGGGCTAATGAAAAATAATATCGCTTTAGACAAGCCTGTCTCTTAAATAGTCTTAACATTTTAAATGTAATTTTGAAAGAATTTTCATTAATAAAACTCAGTATCTTTGATGCAGAGATATAAAAGGCTTAGAAATATTTTAATGTAACCATTTAATGAAAAATGTCCACGTAGTTCACAGCAAATTTACAAATATGTTTCATCTAGAGAGGAAGTGCAGTAAGTCCCTCCTTTCAAAAATTTTTACTGAAGATAATATGCAAATAAAAATAGGAACAAAAATGTCAAAGCAAAGTAAGAGATCTAAGCTGAATTTCAGAGCTTCTGTAAATGTAATTTTCAGAGGTAGGGGTAATATTTTCTTGGTCACCCCTAGCTTGAGTTTGAGTAATAGAAAGCAGAATCTTCAGCAGCATGTTTTTCATTTTCTCGGACATTAAAGCTGTGATAACTAACTAGATGTATTATATTCTTTGCTGGGTAGAATTGCATGTACCTCTTAGAGTCAGCAAAGGTGGAGACTAAAAAAAGTGTAAAAATAAATTGAAAGAAATTCTACAAGTGGCACTGATATACAGGTTTATTTCTTATGTGACCTATAGGAAAAGCATGCAAGAAAAATATTCTTGGAATTATTCTGAAGGCGGGAGATTTATTAGCACTTGAACAGGCTGATAAAACAGTGTAAAAGTTTGGGTAACAACATTTTCTCCTCCCTTTCTCTGTTCTTCCCCATCCGGTACTGAGTTCTCAGTACTATGTGCTTTAGGCATCTGTAAAGCTTTATCCACATACATCCTATGCAATTATTCCAGTTATGCTAGCTGACCTGATTTTTGAACTTAACAAATTTCTTGCATTTCATGGTTCCTGGAAAACATGTCAGATGTGAGTGGTACCACTTTACACAAGTCTGCTGCAGGCAAGAACACATCTTCTTCTATTTGGCTTTGCAATAATATTGGTGAGCAATGGAAGATTGGAATAGGCAGTAAAAATTGTTCATTGTAAAAAAGAAAAGAGAAGAGGAAAATCACAAGAGTGACTGTATCAGAAAAGAAACATTTAAATCAGTGGGTTAAGTTGTAATGAGTAAAGACTAACTAGTTCACAGTAAAACCCGTGTGATTTGAAAGTAGATCCCCAAGGCATCTTGCTGTGAGGAGGACTGTGTGGGATGTTGTCTTGGACAAGAAACATTCAGCATTTAGGGAGATTTCAGTAAACAGGACATTATAGTAGGAGGTGGCAGTGACGAAACGCACCCTCCGGAGCTGGATGCCTGTTTCTAATTAAGTGTCATTCTGCGGGAAAGGAAGCAGACTCTTACAGCATGCGTTCAGCAGCATCACTTCCCATCAGTGGTACCACTGGCTTCTGTACCACCATACCCCCTTCTAGCAGGTACACAGGGTCGAAGGGAGGCTCCACACCTGCTGGAATATAAACTGAGTAGATGGACTTCAGTGTCTGGCTGAAACAAAGATTTAAAAGGTTTGGTCTTAGGATCCTAACCTGCTTCCTGTATTGCTGATGGTGATTGCTCTTTCCTGTTTATAAGCCAAAAATCTGAACTATTTAAACATATATCTGAAAAAAACCAAAAGAACACTATAAGGAGCCAACAGTGATAAAATATTTATAATCTGGCTCTGAACATCTGTTCAGTTATTTTCCTTTTCTGTATTCAGGCTTCTGAAGGAAGCAGCAGTGTCCTGCCTGCCATCTCTAGCTCAGTCGAAGGGAGCAACACGGCAAGCCAGTGCGAGAAGGAGGATGAGCTGGGAGAGCCCTGTACCCAGGTCCTGTGGCACTGCCTTCACTGCTGCCTGGGCAAATGCTGTCCCATACGCGAGGATGAAAAAAACACACATGAGAACTTCCCAAGGATTACTGTCTGTAGTATGTAATAGTGCAGCACAAAAATATCCCAAAGACCCCAAATTCCTAACACAAAACCCAAACCTGATCAAACAAAGGCAAGGAGAGTGATTTTCCCAGTCTTACTACAGAATGAAGATGGATTTGCTCAATTTCATTAATTTTTATTTTGGTGAGGGAACACCAAACCAGATTGTCACTGTAGGTTGTCTTCATCAACTCTGACCTTGATGGAGTTATGTTGCTGTGTGCCATGTATTTAAATGTCAGGCCTTGTTTTTTAGGAGAGAAGCTTGTTTGTGGTGCTACAGGCACCACTATTATAAGGCTGGTATAAGGCACAACGGTAAGAGAAATTATTCCCCATAACTTTGCTGAACCTTTTTACAGGTTCTTTTTAAAATACTGTCACCCACTTTTCCAACACATTTTCAATACTTTTTCACTTTTCCAAATCCACATGTTTTTTTAGAGGGCTAATCAGTATTTCACAGTTCAGTGTGATGTTCAGATCTGGTTCCTTATGGCTTCCCCCCCCCAACAAGCCAAATTAACAACAGCCATACCTAGTTAGTTTAATGCTCTCTAGTGTTGACTTGGATTATAGCATGTTATTTGTTCAGCTTCTCCAGCTGTATTAGCTATCACTATACCATTTCTATAGCACTTGCAAAATACAAAATGCCATGAAAAAGCACTTATGTGGGTTATTAATTTTAAACGTGTGAGAGGTTTCATTCATTTTAAATATGTGAGAGGTCTTATTAATTTTTTAATTTGCTCAGCATCTTGCAAGATCAAACTGTAATCAGATCAAAAAAGATGAAAATGATCAATAAAAAGGCTTCACCCAGGAATTGACTTAACTATTGCACCCAGCACACCAGGCCCTTCTCTTTCCTCCCCCAGCTCTCAGAGAGCTCCGGATCAAAGCCATAGCTGGTGATTGACTAGCCAGCTTCTACACTCTTTCCATTTCTGGATCCTATCTCAAGTAGGGAGAGATCCAGTGGCCTGATCCAGTTTGCCTGATGCAAAACATTGTGAACCATGCTCACATTTCTGGCTAGGATTCAACTAAATAGGGAAACAGAGCTGACAGCCAGCAGACCATACTTTGTCTGCAGTAAGGCTGCAGGGAGCAGGTTGTAAGGCAGATGCATGCTTGGCATTAACTGATGAAATGCTTCTAGTGCGAACGCACCAATCCCTGCAAAATCCTTGCCATGCTAAATTATGCAAACCTTCCCCTGTGAAATAAGTTATACCAATCATCACAGCTGCTATATGAGGTGTTTTGCCAACAGAAACCATGCTGATTACAAATCTTGCCCTTGCCAGTATTGCCTCAACATGAAGCTGGCATATCTGGAATATTAGCAAGCTTTCTCATGGATGTTTAGTGCCTGACACCTTCTCATCTCCAAACGTTGTTTGTTAGCTTGCTTCATACAGCAAATGATGCAGCTTAACCCTGACATTATGAAAAAAAAAAACCCAAATGAGGAGGAGATGGTACGGGTGAAACAGCAAGGAACATTAATGGGCTTCATTTCTTTTGGTCAGATTTTCACTGCTTCCCTTTCCCTTTGAAACAAATGATTCATTTTCTTTCCCAGCTAGCACCGCAAGGGTGACTCAAGCATGAAGAGATGGTTAGGTTTTCCTGTTAGCTTAAGCATGTCAGTCTAAATTGCAGTACTCTTGTAGTTCAGTTTCCTCAAAAGCTTACCACATTGTGCTTTGCTGTGTGGCCGTGCTCAGTAGTTAAAACCTATTTTGCAGATGCTGTTTGTGCCTGAGGTTGGCTCCATAAACTGCTGCTGCTTGAGCAGGTCCTGCCCTTCTTCTTGCCATCAAATACAGCAGCAAAACAGACACTGATAACTGTAGCATGTTCCAACTAACCAGTTGCACAGAAATGCCAAATTCAGTAAGAGTTGAGCTGCCACTGCCTTGGTATGAGACTCCTCCAGTCACATAGCAGTTTGCTTCTTTTTGCAATCCAATTGGGATAAAGCCTCAACAAAATATAAACAGAAAGCAGAGGTATGACACTAGGTGTGGGAGCTTAAAAGGAGGAATAACTGTTAATGCTTCATTTGCTATGAAAAGGTGACATTTGCTGTATGTTTTATGCTGTGTGGTAATTTTGTTAATCACCTCTCTGTATTTAGCAGGCTAGCAAGAAGCTTGCTAGAAGCACTTGCAGAGCGTCCATATAAATAGCATGCATATGCATGTATCATTGAATGGTTTGGGTTGGAAGGGACCTTTGAAGGTCATCTAGTCCAACTGCCTGCAATGAGCAGGGACATCTTCCACTAGATCAGGTTGCTCAAAGCCTCATCCAACCTGACCATGAACACTTCCAGGGATGGGGCATCCACAACCTCCCTGGGCAACCTGCTCCAGTGTCTCACTACCCTCATGGTAAAAAAATTCTTCCTTATATCTGATCTAAACTTACCCTCTTTCGGATCAAAATCATTACTCCTTGTCCTGTCACTGCAGGCCCTGGTAAAAAGTCTCCGTCCTTCTCATAAGCCCCCTTTAAGTATTGAAAAGTCACTATAAGGTCTCCCCGGAGCCTTCTCTTCTTCAGGCTGAACAACTCCAACTCTCTCAGCCTGTCCTCACAGGAGAAGTGTTCCATCCCTCTGATCACTTTTGTGGCCCTCCTCTGGACCTGCTCCAACAGGTCCATGTCTTTCCTGTGCTGAGGACCCCAGAGCTGGGCACACACTGGTGTACTCCAGGTGGGGTCTCACCAGAGCGGAGTAGAGGGGCAGAATCAAGTCCCTCGACCTGCAGGCCACCATTCTTTTGATGCAGCCCAGGATATGGTTGGCTTTCTGGGCTGCAAGCACACATTGCTGGCACATGTCCAGCTTTTCATCCATCAGTACCCCCAAGTCCTTCTCTGCATGGCTGCTCTCAATCCCTTCATCCCCCGGCCAGTGTTGATACCAGGGGTTGCCCTGACCCAGGTGCAGGACCTTGTACTTATCTTTTTGTTGAACTTCATGAAGTTCACATGGGCCCCCTCCTCAAGCCTGTCAAGTGTTGCACTTTCAAACATGCTTAGGCAACCTAAAAATACTTTCCAAAGGCAACTTCAGCATTTTAGCTCATTACCAAGAAGTCACGAAGTCTACTTAGGTTTGTCAGTCCTTTTTAATTAAAGGTTCTGTGCTGTAATTGCCTTTCCTATTTTTCTTTTTTTTTGTTTTTCACTTTAGTGCAAGCTGGATCATCAGCAAACCCAAATTCAGCAGTGTGCGTGGCAGAGCTCAGATACTGGTTTACAAACATGCATAAAAACTTTTTCAGTCATTCTTATTCAGGATCTTCGTTGATGCTCTTAGCCATGAGGATAAACAGCTGCATTCACCCCTCTCATTTTTTCACCCTATAAGGTAGGAAGAAGTTGCTCATTTGCAAATGTTCTCGAGCACACAGAGGTTACAAGTGAAACCACCCAAACACAGAGCAAAATGACGTAAATAATCGCTATGACTGCTGTGCTGTTTTCCACGTACATTTACTTCCACTCCAGCATGTAATACTGCCCCTTGCAAAGCAGACTAGACAGTCCCTTTTGGCTACCTAAAAAAACCCCCACTGTCATGAAACAAAACATTGTGACATTGAAACAAATTCCAACCATGTAATAGATCTAAAGAGCAGTCCCCCAGCCTGTAACTACATAAAGCACAGAGGTAATTTCTTCTGCCAGCAAGAAGTGGATGTTCGTAGTCTTAAGATGCATTTGGATTTTGCTGAATACCAAAACCACCCCTGATATGATATTAAAGAAAATGAGAATGTAACTGAGTATGTCTCTTGAACATTTGTGGGGGTTTAGCCTTTCTAACTCCATATACATGTATTTTTAGTGCTCATATACTTAGAAATTAGCAAATACTTGAGAACAAAAATCTAGAGAGACCGTGGTAATACAATACTTAATTATACTTAGGTCCATCAAGAACAGACACAAATTGACAAGAGATCATGGTTAGAAAGAAGTTTCTCACTGTCACACTGTACTGCAAAAAGATTAGGTTTCTCATCCTTTGTGCTGAAGACATCTTTTATCCATTGCTGTACTTCTTGGCAGATTCCTATGGCAAATCCTACATTAACTAAATCCCTACTTAATTTGATTTCCATTTCTGTGTACAGTCCTATTACCTACACGATTGTTTCTAAAACTGAGTTCCTGTTATTTGGCTTTAGCATCCTTGTAGTAAAAGAATGCTACATAGAATGAAGTTGGCCATTGGGCTTTGTACCACAGCAATTTTAGTAGATGTGGACACAATGTAGAACATAAAAACCATCCAGACTTGGCAGAGATAAAGGATATTTCCAAGTCCTAAACACGTGCTTGATGATTAATCACATACACAAAAGCACACATTTGCAAACTCTGTAACAAGATGATGAATACGGCTTTTTCAGTATATTTTCTGGAGAGCCATTCAACATTGATTTATTGTGAAATAAAACTTCACAATTTTTTGTGAAATTAATCACGAAAAATACTGCATTCCTAACCAAGATGCCTAGCGTACACTAATGGTAGAAACACCAAAGGAAAAGCTAGTTCTAGCTGCTGAGAATTATCTCCCCTGACACACTGCACCAATCAATAGCTGTATTTCAGTTGCTTAGATTCCTAAAACCATACAGTCTGTTCTGAAGTGGAATATATAAAAATGTAAAATAAACAGTTTCAGTGTCCAAGATGCAAAATAATGCTAAGAAAATGAAGTTTACACACAATTCCAGAAATAATGCCAATTAGGAAAAAAAAAAAAAAGGCTGGAAAGATATTTTCACTTTACTCAGGAAGTACTGGATAGATGGAATGGTTTCATAAGTAAGAATTTAATCAACCTGATGCAGTTAAAAATCCTAAAATGGAATTTCATAAAACCCCTGCAATAAACTGAACTAACAATGCAAAGGATTTGTCTGAAAAAAAGGAGTTTATTTGAAAAACACTCAACAACTATTATTAACAAATTACTTTTCCCCTCAACATTAACCTATTTACATATACTGTATATATACATATACAGAGTTATTTGAATCGTGCATTACTATAATGAATCCATAGAACTATGTATTGTACAACAAGTTGGTTTAAGGTTTTGCATTTCTTGGATATAATACAGGGGGTTTTTTGTCTGAAATGGTCTAAGAATTAAGCATGTGTAAGACACGTTATCTCAATGCATTGCTAGTAATTTCCTGTAGACACTGTTATTCACATTAGTAGAGCACGTAGCCCTTCTACTTGTGGTAGACATTGACTGGCCACTACTGTTACTACTGTTAGGATGTAAAGTCTTTTTACAATTGAAGAGACTGAAAAATTGTCTCTGATACTGAGAAGAAGCATAGTAGTAAATAAAAGGGTCAATGCAACAGCTAATGCTGCTTACACAAACACAGAGTAGATAGGCAAAGTAGAGATACTCTAAGCTGTTATCATAAGAAAAATGGATATAATGAATTAATAGGAGGACATTTGTTGGTCCAAAGCAAATAACAAAAACAGAAAAAACAGCCACACACAAGAGCAAGGCACGTGTCTTCTTATTTTGTTTTGCAACAATGGTAGAAGAACTAAGACATCGAATGATACACACGTAACAGACAGTAGAAATTATAAATGGCACTACAAAAAACACAGAAGAGAAGATGGAGAAGAAGTGGAGGTAATAGCCGTGAAGTTCAGATTCTCTTAGCACATCGTGGCAAGTAGTTATATTTAACTTGGGTATTTCCATTGTCTGCTCTCTGATGAGAAAAGGTATAACACCAATTATTGCTACAAGCCATATGATGAAACAAATCAGCGAGGCACGTGTTAATGTACGCCACCCAAGAGACTGCATGGGATACACCACCGCTAAGAAGCGATCGAAGCTTATGCTCGTCATAAGCATTATTGAACAGTACATGTTACAGTAGAAGGCAGCAGTGATGAAACGGCACAAGTGAGGTCCAAAAACCCAGTTGTTTCCAGAAAAGTGATAAGCAATCTTAAAAGGAAGCACACTTACAAACAGGACATCTGCAAGGGCCAAATTCAGCATGTACACTACAGCTGGCTTTTCAATTTTCATTTTTTTCAGAAACACGAGTATCGCTGTAATGTTCAGAGGGAGACTCAGCACAAGCACTAAGGTGTAAACTGAAGGAACAAAACGCGTCAGCCACGGACTCGTGAGGTATCTTGCTGTCTGCACTGACACTGTTCGTTGTTCACGTAGGAACAATCCAGTCTCATTGGTGGCTCCGGATCCAACTTCCAAGTCATTTTCAGTATCACCTTCAGTAGGTATAGGGTCATCCTGGTGACTTACAAAAGAGAGTACAAAACTTCTGATCTGTGGTATACTACTGTTATGTGGGGAGGCTGAAAAATAATAAAGTATTAAGATTAATAAGCAATATTTACATGCTATGGGGAAACAAAAACACCTTTCAAAAAGGAAAGCTAAGATCTTATTAGCAACACAAAATAATGTTAATTCCTGATTCCAAGTACAGACTGCCCGAAGATGTTAGTTAGTCCAGCCCTTTTTATTTTAGCTCCTGTTACAAGTTTGGATAAGATGTCCTCCTTTGTCTCTTGTCTCTTAGCTTGGAAGCTTTTTATGGTAGAGACTCTGTCTGTGCTTAAGAACCCAATCTCATCTATGTTCTCTGTGGGCTACTTTAACACAAATACAACAGTAAATTTGTCACCCTTGAACTGCCTTTGCCAGACCCTTCATACAGTTTGTAAGAAATGAGGTGCTGGGATAAATAATAGCATTCATACACAAAATTACCATTAGAAGCATTCGTCACCAAAATAACAACAAGTTACAAGTGCAATTAAAACATCAAGTTACTGAAATATTTCTGTGTGCTCTGGAGACATCTTACTCAATGCGATGGCCCCCATCAAGACAGACAGCAGAAGTCTGCATGCAGTTTTCAAGGTGGACGTGGATCAACCTTTTGCTTGTATCAGAAAGATAGCCACAGATGGCACTGAAACACTTCCCCAGTTCTACTTATCCTACGCCACAGCGTGCATCACCGATGACAGCATGCATGCCCTTGGGGCACTGCTGAAACCCGCCACTAGCGTTCCCTCTACAGCAGGGTCTTCTGCAGCATGGTTCGGTGGCTATGACTGAGAAGAAAAGTGTCAGGACAGGGTATCTCTGCTTTTTGAATATAGCTGTAACGAGTTAGGAATTTAGCATTACAAAGTGTTGAATGTGTGGTATGCATTTATTTATGTAAAAAAAAACCAAACAAAATTCCAAACAATCAAAAGAGCTACTTTAGACATTACTGCAGAAAAGTTGTTTGTATGGAGACCTATTTTGGAAGACTGTTGTTTTCAGCTTTGCCTCAATCTAGTTAGGTGTAGGATAATTAAAACATATTATGGGCAGACAGAAGTGAGAAAGTTACTACTACTTAAGTAACCATTCATCTGCTTAGCTGTGCAACTGATCTTTTGTTGAAACCTAGACAACTGAAATAAAAGTGAAGGTGTGTTAGCTTGAATCACTGAGCTGAAAGTACACAGGCATGATTCACCCGTCTAAGATGCTATTCATTAGCAGCAATTATTTGTTCTACAGTAATTCAAACGATTTTTTATGCAGATATGAACAAAAGCATCTGAAGCACGCAGATGGCAAAGAGAGGAGTGGCTGCAGCTTTAAGCAGGCAGTTACCTTCCTTATGCACTGGCTGTGTGAGAAGGGCCCTGCCCACCTTGAATTTTGGTGAAAATCAGACTTGAATGTGGCGGGAGATGAGGAGTGGTAGGGATATTTGGGGATTTTTTAAAGCTGCTGTGCTGTATGTATCATGCTGTGTCACAGCAGCATTCTAGGGGCAGACGGGACAAAAGAGGGGAAGTGTTTAAGGTAATGGTTTTCATATGGAAAGTGACTAGATTGCTACCTCTGCAGGCCAGAAAAAAGATGCTGGATGAGAATTTCAGCCTGGGAGCTTGTTGCAGACTGCAGTAGGAACAATTTAGTACTTTTACTGAAACACAAATACACAGAAGTATGTGAGATTCAGTGTTTGCACAGGAGGGCACTAAACCAATTTATACAAGGGTCTATTCTGCCGTCTAAAAGAGAACAGTAACAAAAGGCAAAACTTTAGATCCTTAATCTTTAACCGCACTTTAAAAGTTTAGTCCAAGCAGTTGGATGGCTCAAGGAGTCAGCTCTTAGTTCAGCAGTTCAGGTGCAGCACAAGTTATATTTAACACCTCTAACTTCAGCTTGTGGCTGACATCAAATAGGTGATTTCCGGTACTTAATGATCATTGCAATAGAAATCTGTCACCACTGACTCCATCAGTATTCATCTCTTCTGGGAAGATTGTAGGTATATCTGAATGAAAAAAAACTTACTTCTCATGCCCAGAGGCTTGTCTCCATGGTAAAGACATCAGTAAGAGTGACGAAAAATCTTGAACAGTACCTCTGGTATCTCCAGTACATACAAGTTTTATGAATTCAAGACTTTGAATGCTCTGAATATATATTTCTTCCACTGACATTTCTAAACCAGAAGACTTCTGAAACAGAAGACAATGATGATCCTAGGCCTCCAAGGTCTACATGTCCTTTTTGGTTTCGCAACCACTGAAGAACAGTGTGGAGAACCAAATGAAGAGGTGACACGGTTTCATGTGAGGAAGGCATGTTTTTTGGGGAACACAGATATAAATGGACTTGATGAGAAGGAGGGTAAACCTGTGTCTGCAGTCAGGAACTGTATTGCCAAGATGACCTTTCCATGACATGTTAACTGAGGTGCTTCCAGCAAGCACCTCTCTCATCCCAGTATCCTTGAACTTTGAAGGGCTTTGCCTGAGCTGCCTCACCTCAGCCAGCACTGCTGCAGTGCACTTTTTGAGGACTAGTGAACAAACCAGCCAGAGCCACTGACCCTTAATGACTGAGGTTAAGTCACTTAGTGTGGAAGCCCTTGCTGGTAACCTGACCCATTTCTCGTTAGTGACTCCTAATTTAGAACAGTATGAAAATATGCTAAAGGAAAAAAAAAAAGATGATTGGGCCAATTACCTTTTATCAACTACTGACCTTTGTCTTAGCTATTGCTTATAGTTACCTGAACATTGCTAATAATTTTAATTATATCCTGAATTCTTGGAGCTAACTTATATACAACTTTCTTAGATGAAAGGATTTAGAGTCTGCATTACTCCATTATCAAACTTTTCTAAAAGTAGAATCCTATTACAATAATTCAGGACAAAAAACATCTCATAAATTATTTTAGTTTAGTGAAAATTCTCTGGAATAATACTTTAACTTGGTGAAAACTATGTGTTCTTTGTTTAAGCAAAGACTTTCTAAGTTCAGAGTTGAACTCAACCTTGATGCTGTTGATGACACCTCCATGCTGTGTCCTGTGCTCAGTCCATGTCTCCACCTTGAACTTAGATGACATGAGGTACTACCTGAAAGCCAGCTCTATAGAAAAATGCAATGAGACTTCAAACTTGCTATTTCTTTGCCACTTGATAATACAGAGAGTGGGAATTTAAACTTTCTTGATCAAATTCAATTTAATTTTAATTTAAAAGATTGATAGCTACATATCAGTTCTTTTCCTTTGCAAAGCTGCTTATATGTTTGTATGACACAGCGTCTGTGTATTATTGGAAAAAACAGTAGTGCACTTCATGCTTTCTGAAACAGAAGGGAAGATAGCTACTGCCCTGAGGTTCTGGATTCCTTTTGTATTAGTGTTTATTTGAAAAAGCCGATGATCAGAGATTTATACACAGAAGGGAAGCGGATGAAATGATGTTATATTATTTCAAAAGTTCTAATGAATCTTGACAATAAGCATAAAGGTCAGTAATGGAAAACAGGCATTAACTATAAGATGGGACAGGACAAGACAGCCAATACATTAGATCTACAGAAAAGATTTTAAAACTACTCTTACATAGTACAGCTATACCAGAATCTGACAGATGTTCCTTTCTAGCTGTTTTAAAGCTGTAGATATCATTTGTCTAAAACATATTTCACTACAGCTTTAGTAATTTTTACCAATACAAATAATCTGTTAGGAAAACAGAAGTAAAGCTTGTATGATGTTCATAAATGTTCAGTCATCCTATTTTTGCTAGGCTGTCATCTGGTCCTTTTGGAAGAGGTCAAACCTGGTGGATTACTATTTTTATGACTAATAGTATTCTCATTGCTGAAATGACAGAGTTGACAGCTGTATCAAAGTATTTGTAAATTGTAAATAGGTATGAAAGAACAGGACTAAGAAACTAAGAACAAAGGAAGAGTGGGATAAAGCATTGAGGTTTTATCCTTGTGCTGTGCAGTCAGAACACTGCATATATACATACAATACACATACAATCTTTTCTTTGCTTCCAATAAGGACTTGGAAGGGCAAAAATTACATTGAATCAGCATGATACTCAAATTGCCTGAAGTGTTCTTTTGCTGCCTGTGGTCTTTGCACTGATTCTTCAACAAGGACATAGAGAAATTATGTAGAAAGCTCAGTAAGTTTGGGATTGTGTGATTTTAACAATGTACACTGTGGTGTTTTCCATCAAGTACTACATATTGCTGGTCTCACAATCAGCATATGCATATTCTGCTTACCCTGAAAGATACTGCTTTTTTTTTTTTACAGAGAGCTATTTTATAATTTATGTCTACTTTCATATGCAAAGGACTACTGCACATACTGTTCTGTGACAGAAGTAGAGACCAAAAAATATTAACAGCTTCAACCAATCTTAAAAAGCACTCTTGAGCTCTAGAAGATTTCTAAGTATTTCTGTAGACCCATAAATCTGGACAACACGTTACAAACCAGCAGTGTTCATGTCCCAAGCGGTATCTTTGTGAGGTGGAAAACTAAAGAATAGGCTCCTACTCAAGCCAATTAAATATGCTGCTGGACAACAATTAATACCGATTTCTGGGCATTACTGATGACAGCTGCACCCATACCACTGGCTTATAACAAAAAGTCAGTTTCTCTTATCTCCCCTTTGTATAATCCGCAGTGATAAGCGTCTAGAATCTAAATTACTTAGTGGCCCATAAATTAGGTACTCACAGGCAGAATGTGAAGTGCCTGCCAGATGTGTTTATAAACAAGGTAAGACACAATCTTGTAGGACAGACGACAATTATTTTCTTTTCTAAAAATAAACACCTTATTGTCTTTAAAAATCTTCTTCAGCCCACATCTCTGCTTATACAGAATTCATTACTGTATTACACGAGTGATGTAGTAACAATTTGCACACATTTTCCTAAAGTATTGTTTTCTTGCAACCGGATGGCTGCTGCTTTTTGCTTTCCTTTCTCAATCTCTTTCCCCACAGGTGCTGACTTCAAGCAATGACAACATCTCTCTATCCAGCTATCAGTGTCCCGATGCAGGAAAGTCCGGGCAGGTTCAGACCTCAGCCAGCCACCTCGGCAGCTCCTGGTCAGCTAATCTGCAAGCACCTAGCACCAACCCACTGCCAAGCTATTGCTTTTTCACCTGCCCACAGGACCAGCACAGGTCAATAACATGGTAACTGTGGATATTGAAGGACCAAGGGAAAAGCAAGGGAGAAGCCTCAGGTGCAAGGGCAGAGCAGACCTGGGGATACAGCAGTGCATGGGTGATGGGAATTAAGTACATTGTGGTGGAAACAGGGAAGGCTATCCGGAGCAGTGGGGAAATGCTATTATTACAGTAGGAGCGAGCACAAGGAGAGCAGAAGACATGTTCAGATGGCCAGGCTTTATTAGTTCTACCGTGCATGAAGTAACTTGTTTTGAATTTTTATTTTCCTAGTGATGTAATACAGTAACTATTTCAATCATTATTTCCTATGGAAGCAGCAAATAAATACTGTAATTCAGGGTGCTCTTTAATGAAGACTATAATTGCAAAAGGCAGGAAAACAAGTTTGAATGTTTCCATTAACTGGAAGAATAGCACCCAACAGTACAATCTTTTTTTCTAGCATTAACACGTATAATTTGTCTTTTACACACACACCTTTTTTTTTTTTTTTTTAAAATAAGGACAGTTTACTTAGAATTCCAATATGAACATGACTGTGATCTCTTCATTCCCACTTGTCCTTGTGCCAAAAAGTTGTTTAGCCAAAATTATTTGCCCTCTCTGATACTTCCTTCCCAGCATAATTACAAGCACCAGCTCTGTCCCCTTTCAGCCTTCATTTTAGTAGTCAAAGTATGCCAGGCTCTGAAATTTCCCCTTAGCTGTTCCTCTAACCAGCCCTTTTCTGTATGTAGAGCTTGAGCTGAGTCTTCCCAGCAGGCATCTCATGGGGCTAAGTTATTTGTACAGCAGCACTATGATCACTGTGTGATTGAAAGAAACGTTAAACTGAATTTTACAGAAAAAAATGTTGCTAAACTCTAAATGCATAAATCTTGCCCTTTGTACTGTTGTACCTCTACCTGAAACTGGGAGGTTACATGCACGCATGTCTTCTCTTACCTTCCTTCCTTCCCTCAGCATCTGCATTGTCAGACAAGCTCTGAGCTAGATGGATCCATGGTCTCACCAGTTACAGCACTGATGTTGCTATTGGTGCTGTTTCTAGTTGAATAAGCATGAAGGTCATCTACTCGTGGTGGATATTCTGAACTATTTTGTGTTGGCAGATCTTCCGAATTTGCGCTACCTACAAATTCAGCTGGCATTCCATCTTCTGAAGTTGTTAATGAAAGGCAATGCCAGTTTTCTAAGGAAGTCCACCAGCACATCTCGCCAGCCCGGTCACTTCTTTCCACCACAACTTGCTGTTGCCCGGCTGCCTCCTTAGCCATGGGACAACAGTAAACCATTCTTCACCATCAATCACCTCACCCGTGGCATGGCATCTTTCTCAGATCTACGTATTTCAGATCTGTGACATTTCCTTCATTCAGAAAAATAGTTCTCAACAAGTACCTGTCTGACGCTGCTTTACCCAGGCTAACCTTCTGGTTTAGCCTGTTCTCTTGCGGCTGCTATGAGAACAAACCTAGAGCGGCGTTTCACAACGCCGAAGACAACCCGACCCTAAGCTCCAATTAAACCTTCGAAGCGGGAGACCCTTGACCTGCCTACGTGCAGGCCGGCGATGCTGCGCGCTAACGCATATTTCGCTTCTATTCCTCTGCCACGGCGCACGGCTCCGGCCCCGCTGACAAGGCGAGCGGCGCTGCCGCTGCCCGCAGCTCGCCGGGCGGCCGCGCTCCTCGCTCGTCGCCCGCCGGGCCGCCCGGCCGCCGCTTCCCAGGAGACCCCCTCCCGGCCCCTCCCGGCCCCCCGGCAGCTCTCCCGCGCGGGGCGGGGGCAGCGACTCACCGACGCGGGCCGCGGCGGCGGGCGGCGGGCGCGGGCAGCCGAGGACGGCCAGGGCGCAGAGCAGCGCGGGCAGCGCCCGCGGCCCCATGGCCGCCGCTCCTGGCGGGGCCGGGCCGGGGAGGGAGCTCCCTCCGCTCGGCCGGAGCAGAGGGACGCGAGTGCAGCCGAGGCGCGGCGGCCGGCAACCCCCGGGAGGCTGGGGCCGGGGAAGGGCCGCCCCGGGGCCGCCGAGGCTTCCTCGGGAGGCGGGGGCGTCTTCCTGCCGCGCCGGCCCGGCGGAGGGGGGGTGCGGGGGCTGCGCGGCGGCCCCGCCGCGGGGGCGGGGAGGAGAGCGGGGCCTCGGCGGCACCGGAGGCGGGGGGGGGGCAGAGCGTGCCGGCCCCGCAGCACAACAGCCCCGCCATCAGCCCCCGCGCTGCGGAAACGGCAGCGGAATGCGCTGGCACCCAGCTGAGAAATGGGAAGGGGTCGTGGGCTCGGGCAGGGTGGGAAGGGGGGAGGTGCAGAACAAAGGGTTATTCTCAAGGAATTATTCTAGGCCGAGTTTGCCACGTGTTGGTTGCGCAATCCGAACTGCCGACGCCCCAGAGGAGCACAGTTACAAGGCCAGCTGAAATATCTGCATTACTCATGATTGAAAGATCACGCTCCTTCAGGAAAGCTCCTTAGCGCATAGATCTGCTCTGTGCAAAGTAGACGTCAAAGCTTGCTTGTTTTGCATGGGTTCAGTAAGCCGACTGCTCTACCAGTACAGGACAACCTCAAAGCAATTCATTACCCAGCCTTGCAGTCCTGGTGTCTGTTCTTGCAAGACCCCTGAGGAAGTGGTGCCACCACTCCTGAACTCCAGTGGCATGTCCCTTGGACAGGAAAGCTTGTTCTGTCCTTCAGAGGCTACTCATGAATCAAGAGCTGGTTGAACTGAAACCTATATAAAAGCTATAGAGGAAAATATTTTAGTAACGTTGCAGCTATTATTTAGGCTCTTTTCTTTGAAAATGCTTATTCCACTGGTGGTTTGAGTGCTTTTTGTTTCTTAGGCCTGTAACACAGTCAAAGGGTTTACAAGTGGACATTCTTTGGTTTGCTAGGCTATGCTGTCCCATCCTCAACTGTACATCCTTCTATTTACGGCAATACAGACATAAGGAAAGGGGGGGGGGGGGGAAGCTCCATTTAGAAGTTATTCATATGTATGAGGTACCTTTATTACTGCAGAAGCACTGACCTTTGCTCGTATCTGAGACCCATGGAAAATAAATACTCCTGATCACAAGTAGTGATTCCCAGTAAGCTCTACATCTCTACCGAGTTCTTCCTAGAACCCTACCACTTGCTACTTTGTAGCACTGTTAAGGCTGAATCCAATTTCTGTAGAGCAAGGGCAAGTAACACAAGTTTTACAGCTGGCTGGCCTTTACACAGCTCTATTATCCCAAACACACTAGGGAAGCCGCACAAAACACCTTATACTTAATCGTGAACCATTCTTCTTCATCTCTTTAGAAAATACCTTAATCAGAGATAATTTCATCTATTCGGGAAGAGAAAGCGAAGCTATTATTGGGCATTCCCATAGTCTCACAGCTCTATAAACATATCCATGGGAACACTTAAAAATTTCTAAACCCCAAATAGAAGTGAAGTAAATATCAGTCTTTCTTAAAATAAACGTGTATTTGTAAATGTTATAGCAGGTGTTGGAAAAGCATACATTGTCAGTATTTGTATTTCTTAAGTTTCAAGAAGCCTTAACAAGTGGGCCAGTGCTTGAGGGATAAACCCATCTACACAGTTTGTGAAAGATATGAAGGGAAACTCGGACTTTATCAGCAGGGAGTACCTTAGTTGTGGATATAAGGAACAGTCATAAGGCTGTGTCCTTTCATGTTCTTAAATTAGATTACTGTAAATATAGTGAATGAATAAAAAAACCTCGTGTTTGTTAAATTTTCTGTCTGCATGTGGGAACAAAATTTAATTTAATTTTTGTATCCTTTAGTTACGCAAGTCAGCTTGCTACTTTCTCTCTAGATAAACCAACTGTAATGGAGGTGAAGGGTTCATGACTTCTAAAGCTTTTACCAGTTACCACTTTTTAATTCTACTTCTTGCACCTTTTTCAGAGCTTTGTTTGTTGCAGAAGCATGTTGCAGGACAAAATTTCATTACTGTTAAACACACTAGATCTACCAAAAAAGCCTACAATGACCTAGTAAGATTGCTACATCATTATTGTTTGGGGAAGGAGCCATCCTTCAGCTGTTTAATTCACAGATCAACCTGGTGCATGCCTGGGGTGGGTAGTTACTGCTCAAAGAGGATAAGGTTAGAAGCACACCTCAGAGGCAAAATCAGTCCTTCAGGAAGAGGATTGTCTATCCAGTTATGAACTTTTTGAAATCAGATGTGGACACTCACTCTTTGGATTTGCTGTTAGAGGGAAGTTTGTCATGTCGCTCCTGTATTCTTTTAAAAAGAGACAGCCAAAGGTTTGCAGATAAGCACAAAGTGTAACAGGACAAATCTATTGCTTGTGATGGTGTTTGTGTCTGCTTGGCCAAAGAAGAAAGATGCTGTTTTGTAATTTTGTGGATCAGTTTTGGAGCTTCAGAGCCCCATCAGAATGGGTAAGTTCCAAAATAAACTAAGTTAGCTGCCAAGCACTCTTAGTCAACTCTAAAGACACAGCAGAAAAATGCAAACTGCAGGGCTAATGGACTAAGACTATGGGCTATTATAATTTCTTTTCACTACCACCGGTTAAGGAAGACAAAGTTGAAAGATAGGCAAGCCTTTCAAGGAAAGGTGCATTTTCTCCTATACCGGCAATAGATGCAGAGGCTCTGTTCAGCTATACTGGCTTTTTCCTCAGGTTTTGCACCAGCAATGCAAGTCTTTCCACAAGGCCGTTTCATGAATGAAATTGGTTTTGTCAAGTCCTGTCTAACTTTGAAGACCCTAAATTGCAGCTTACAGCAGCCTCCAAAAAGCCTTTCTGTTTTGTTGTATTTAGTAGCTGTCAGTGCCATGGCACAGCAGTGGGTGGGCACAGAATTACTTTGCTCATTTGCATGGTACTCAGTACTACTGTCAGTCTTATATTCAAGTAGGAATCATTGTGGTCAGTCCTGTTTAGCAGGGTTCATTGTTTGTTCAGTGACAAGGCCCTAAACTGAACTAGTTAGTTAAGAAAAAAAGCTTCTAAAGGAGTTTGAAGAAATTAAATGAAAATTGCTCTTTGATGTGCACTAGAAGAGCAGGAAGCCCAAGAAATGGTTGGACAAGGTGAATGCTAGCACAGAGACTGTACCTTTCATATGTGTTATTACCTGGGAACCAAATAAGCTTTCCTAAGCTTGTGTACATCAGGAAATAACTGGGGAACATGCTGTTCATGTTAGAACTAAGCAGTCACTAGATACTTCAAGTGCATTACACAAACCAGCATAACCAGGAGTGGCTTACACCCACAAAGGCTATGGGACTCTAGCATGTCTCACCAGCAGAAGTCCAGGCTTTTGACACATTACCTCAAAGGTCTGGTCTAAGGATCAACATCCCAGCTGTGCAGACTTAACCGCTCAGCTAAAATTTGTCAAAAATATGTAGGAATTAGACAAGGCTGTTACAAATAAAAAGGAAAACAAAAGATCAACAGTTTAATCCATATTTAAGTACAATTCACTTCTCTCTTTTGGAAGTAAAAGTAAAGTGCTGCTTTCACCTTTCCATCCAGCTATTTTAAGTGAACCAGAGTATTAATACTGTAGCATTTATGTCATGTTAAAATGGCTTATACATAACTAGCTAGAAGAAAAATGGAAGCACGCATGAGCTGTTTATCTTTTAATTAAGGATATTAGGGATATTTTAAAATAGTCAAGTGTTCAGATTTAATGCCATGCATAAATGAATCTCTCTAGTAAGTGTAATGATTTTTTCAGCTTCTATAATACCAGAGGTCAGTATACCAACTAAACTTGTAGTCTATATATCTGCCACTGAATTGACACTGTTTTATTCCACTTGTTTAATATTTGCTTTTACAATGCATTCCAGAATGCCCCATTGTCCATCTTTTAAAATGCTTGTCACAAGGAAAGTGAGAGTAGGAAATATTTTCTCTTGGTTTATGTATTTATCACATTACCTACTGTACACACATTTGCTCTGTAGATATAATTGGTAGTTCATCAGTAAAATCATCATCACATTCAATGGTGTAAAGGCCATGAAGTCTTCACTGCTGAGCAACCTTCCCAAAGTGTACTGTGAGGACAATCAAGCTTAATTAGATTCTATTTTATAAAAGCACTGAAAGAGGTTCTTTCACTACCATCTGGATTGCTGCTTTAACGACTCTTTAAAATGAAATTTAGGAACAAAGCCAGTTTAATTAGGTAATGTTTATTTTACATAGAACAATCTCCAAAGAATATTTTAAAAAAAACAATCTAAATACTGATTTTATTGCATTTATTTTCTTACAAAAAAAGACAGACAGGCACAATTTATGTATTCAAATACTTCAAACTGAACGACAACTGTTCACTATTCAGATTTCCCCAATGCCACTCCAAAGGCTGTGAAAGTAGAAAATGTCATTTTACATGAGGCAGTAGTGCATTTAGTAGGAATGAATCACAAAATATATTTTTGTACAGTAAAACGTTATTGTCACTTTATAATTACCTATAAAAATTTTTGAATTGCACAATAAGTTTGCTTTACAGTTGACAACTGCCAGAAAATAGGCTTAGTATGTAACTAAATATTTGCTCAAACTATCCCCTAGAAACACATTAGGATTTCTTTTGGTAAATACTTAAAAATCTAACAGGAACTATATTATTTATCTGAGGTCTTTTAAACATGTTTTAATAGGAAGAGGTTTATATATTCAACTAAATTCAGTTTCTGCCTACCTTAAAATCCGTACAACCACAATAGCTGAGTGTCCTAAACAATATTTTGATTTGAAAGTACCAACACCAATGATATCTGGAACTGTTTAAATTAATCTATTTCCTATTTTTTTGCTTCATTATCAATGCTGAAAAGGCACTGCGTACATTCCTCTGAACATTTGGTGTTTTAGTTTTTTTTTTTCTTAAAGTTAAAAAGCATCCAACAACAAACATAAAACAAGCATTTGAAAGCAAAAAAATACTGAATAGACTTCCCACTGATGGATGCAGTCCATGATATCTGAAGACACTCATTTTCCATAAAACTTCTTATTCAACAAGAATATGAGCAAATTCACATTCACTTTAGCTTTATCAAACATTTTCATTACAGCCACACCTTCATACTGCATCTGAAGCAAATCCTGTAATCAGAAATAAAATCATTACTCTGTGTTTGAATCCATACCTTACAGCAACAAGATGGGGTCATTTTCATCATGTGATAACCATCTCAAACTCCAGGTCCTTCACAATTTAAACAATTACAAGCAACTGTTGGATAGGTGTAGAAAACATTACATGTCCTCTAGATCCCAAATTGTAGACTGTCAGTAACAGCAAACCAGAAGAAATACCATTTTCTGTGTATTTTAATTTTCTCTTGGTATTTGCTGCTTGCCATTGAACTAATGTGGCATTTGGTTTCATGCAGTTGGCCTAATATAAATGTTAAACCAACTTCCTGCCCACCATCCTACGGAAGTTATGTAGTTATTCCTCACATGATCTGCTGCTCTTTGCTGACTGAAAAGTTCATGAATATATATAAAAAAGTCTGAAATTGTATTTAGAGGAAATGCAACTGTGACTATACAGCAAAGTAACAAAATTCAAACTCTACCTGGAAATGGAGCTGCACTTTTTCCATCTCAACCCCCAAAAATTTTGCTTTGATTTCAAAGTCACCCACTTCTTCTCCAGGTGTGATATCAAACATCACATTCTTAAACCTCAAAACAAAAATAAGGGTAATTGATTATGTATACTGTGCAATTTTATACAGTCCAGAAACAGTTTTGGGGAAAAAGCCTGCAGAACACAAAAGAACTTTGACCATAAGCAGTGTAAATATTGTCAAATGAACCACTCCATCCCTACTGCAGTGTCTTCTTGGAGACTTTCTGGTGTACATATAGTATGAAATACAGAGCTCTCAACTTTTTTATATTGGAAAAAAAAAATGGGGTGTGGGAAGTTTAGGGAACAAAGATGATCACACACCCACAGCACAGGAACAGGGCAGCCAGATTTTCATTCTGCCACACCTGAGCATCTCCTTGCAGGTGTGTACACTCTTCTCTGGTTTCAGTTTGCCTCATGTGGCTTCCTCTGCTTGATGAACCCACTTGGAAAAAGAATTGCAACCTGGAAAACTTTTCCATCCATCTTCTGCATGGAAAAGAGTGCAGAGGATGGAAGACTTTCACTGCAGTGGCCTCAAAATGGATAGATACAAAAGGGATTTTAAACCACCACATCCATTCACCTTGCCATAGGGAGGAAGTGCAGAAAACCAGACGTTTACTCAGTTATATGAAAATGATTGGTCACTAAATGAAAAAAAATAACTGCTACAACTGCTTAATAAGTCAGTCATTAGCAGTGAGTGTGTTACTGGACTTGTACTGGTTCCATCTAAGCTAATGCCAAAATAGGCTTATTCAAACATTTTCCCAAGGTAATCATAGAGCAAGTTACAAGGGAAAAAATGAATTATGACAATTAGGCTTTATCATTCTTCTGAATGTAAAAGTCTGAGGTAATTTTAGGTGTGGCACAGGAAATCGTGAAGATTTCTTTTAACAAAAGCCATGCCCCCTTAAGAAGCTGTTGATTAGAAAATGCTCTCAGTTGTTTTATACCACACTTACTGGTTGGTTTGAAGATCTTCAATTTCTAAGATGACACCTTTTTCATGCAGTCTTGCAGCTGTGTACTTTAATGAGACCTGCTTCAGTTTTTTGCTTCCCTTCACCTCCTCTTTTCCATCTAGTTTAATTGACCTCCGTGAATTTCTGGGAAGAGAACAAGAAAAATGGCTTTTGATTTATCTACCGGGTCTTTTATACTTAAACTATTCTTCTAGCCATATTTAGCTTTCCTTCACTCCTTGCCTTCTTGAACTCCTATTAATGAACAAAATTACCATTCAAAACAAATCTAAGAATTAGAGGGATTTTTAGCACACAGTGAATAGTCTAAACATTTTAGCAATGATTTTGAATCAATGTTTTTTAGCACCTGTTTAAACTTTATTGTGAAATGCAGCCCTGATCCAAGAGAGTCCACAATCATCACTTTAAAATAGCAATTTGTAATCATACAGTGACATAGGTATTAAATAAGATTGGCCATTAGAGTTCATTTTTGGATCAATGAGGTATGCACTGGGAAAGCTCCTGTTCATATCAGTAAAATGTTTTCACTTTGACACTTTAGTGGCATTGGCAGGGGAGCTTGCTCTCAAGTAATTGCATCATACCTGAAAAGTAAAATTTTTTAGGCATTTATTTTCCCTTTTTCCATTCTAAAGAGAAAACCCAATCCTTTTAATGAAAGAAGAAAATCAATAATTATTTCCCAAAACTGCATGACTTCAGAGTATGCTAATGGATCTGCAAAGTAGCACCAGTTAAATATATTGAAAACATGTATACATCTGAGGCCTCTTTCTGTAAGGCAGCTTTAAATAAATGCAAGACTACTTTCCAGGTTTTCACTCAGGTCACAGTGACAACCCCCATGGACTTTTTAACCTGTGGATTGTCAGTCAAAACAATTGAAATCAAAACTTTCAACTACAGATTGACACCTGCTCTCCCTCCTGATAAAACACACTGAAATATTGAAAGACAAGAAGACTCAACTCACTTTCTTGTTAAGTTGTCTAAACAAGTTTTTATATAGGTGTTGTAATAATTAATTTGCTCTTCATAAAATGCTGTCTTGGAGTTAAGTGCATTCAAAGTCTGCTGGAGTTTCACCAATTCAGCTTTTCGATGATGTCTGTATCTTCTTTGATTCCGGATATCCTAAATAAATTTATTAATGTAATTTGTTTATTAATTTGATATTTTAAAAAGTCTCAGCTTATTACCATTCAAATCTGTAATTCCACAACCTGACTTAATTACTGGGAGAAAGCACAAGCTGTCATGTTAGTTCTCACAAGCACGATACCAGTAGTGAGCACTACAGTTTACATGACTGTACAGAAGACAACAATCCCATTGCGAGTCATGTATACAAGTGGTGGTATCTTGAACTCTGTTACGGTCTCCAGGGCATGACAGACACAGAAGTCATAAGGAAGACGTTGTCTTCATGCCATAAATGAAAGCTTTCTCACAGCTAGTTTCTTGTGAAAGGCCTAAGAAATGAGACCTTTGGCTTCTACCAGGTAAAACTAGCTACTGCTAAACTAAAGCTTGGGTTGAAGGTAATGGTTGAGTTGAGGCAGTCAAAAGTAAAATAAAAGCAACTTCCAGTCCTAAGGCTCATCCCAGTCTATATTGCCTTACCGGCTCAAAACAAAGCATGTGGGCTATAGATAAGAAATAAAAAAGAATGGTACACTGAATACATATGTAGAATGGTTTTATCTCAAGTAGAAGCAGATGCAGACACCTGAACTGAGCAGGGCTTTAAAATGGCACTTCGAAGTAGGTGCAACAGGACATAATCATATTAGAAACTTAGCTCACATAAGTAATTTACTCATTTATATAATAAAATATATTTGCAACTTTAAAAAATAATGTGTCTATAATATGTAAATCACTCATGTGAGCTATGAGTAATTTACTTATGAGTAATTAAAGATAATCCAATAGACTAATATTCTTACAGCCAGTATAAGGTGTGGATTTGGAACAGGATTTGCCAGTTTGTACACAACAGGCCCGGTGCTTTATCAACCCCAAGATGGGCACCACATTGGCCCACTATTCTCCTTGTGTCCTGCCCAACCACTGCAGATCGGTGTTAATACAAATCAGAGAATGTTTTGGGTTTTTAAGTCTTTTTAAACCTTACCAAGGCTACATTAATTATTAATTGAAACACTGATGAGTAATTCTGATTTCTTTTAAGGTATAAAAAGCTGTATTAAAACACATTGTACTGGAGAAGGTAAGACAGCATCAATATCAAATCTGGATAACAAAGTCTACAGTTGTATGTTATTCAGTTCAGGTAGTTATGCATAAGAGTACTGTCTTTCACTTATTTTGTTAGCAAACAAAGATGATTTGTTTCTTATGTGGATACTTCAGCAATTTAGTGTAGCATTCTCTGGAAAATGTATATTGTAGATCTCTAGCTGGAATGGATTTAGGCTATATGCCTAAAACCCATCAATATACAGGGAAGCATGATGCACCTACCTTAGCAATCTCATTTATAATTTCTTGGTACTTAGTTGCTGAAGAGACTAGTCCTGCTTGTTCCAAGGTCCGGAGATTTCTCTGAATTTTCCTTTTCTTTTGTTCTATTGGTAGTTGCCCATCTTCAAAAATAGACTGACTGGGCTTCATTTTCTCTGGAGTTTTGGAATTTAAGATGGCACGTTTTTCTACAAGTTTCAAGTGCTCAGATTCCTGGGTAAAAATAAAAATAAATAAAAAAAAATCCAGAAGAGTTATTCTCCAGCTCATGATAACAATTAAGTATTCAAGTACCTTGAATTCTCAAAAGAGATTATCAAGAATCAAGGTGCAGGCTTTATTTATATCCTCTTACAACAAGATCTGAAAGTGCTCCATTTATTATGCCTTTTGGCATACCTTAAGTAACTAATCACAACACTAGACATGTATTTCAATTAAACAAAACATGTCTAAAATCAGCCAGATGACACAATGACTTCACTTAGTTGTGGGAAGACTGTCCAGATCTCACAGGTGTCCCCTACATATGCACACACTGAGGTAAGATAAAATGTGCACATTATTGAGATGTAGCTTTGTGTGTTAACATCTACAGGGAAGTCTTCAACTGGGAGCTCTTCCTACTCAACTCCCATACTAAGGATAGCAGTAGTTCCCCAGGCAGCTGTTTGCTTGTATTGCTTAAGGAAATAAACTAAGTGTCAGGGAACTTGAGTTAAGATACTGAAGTTCACAAGAAAAAAAAAAAATCTAGCAGAAGGATTCACATCTGGCTATTTGATTGTACTATAACATAGCAGAGAAAAGACCCTGTTTACAAAAAATGTTAAGAAAAAAAAATTATTCTAGTTGTGCTAGTCAACAGCAAGACTTAATTTTTCTTTTCCTCTGAAGCGGCTCCCAATTAAGCAGTAAAAGAAAATTTGCAAGTCTCACACTTTGAAGGCTCTAGATCTGAATAGTCTAAAAGCAGTTCTTTCACTGCTATAAAGTGGTGGAGAAAGCTGTCAGAGATATGCTAAGGCCTTCAAATAGCTTTAATAAAATATGCACTTTCTTCCCTATTCAGGCACAGTATAGCACTTACCTGTTGTGCAGTGGCTGGTGTTTCTAATATTTCTAAGAGTGTATCCCCTGGCTGTGTTCGTATCACATCCACAATAAGTCTTTTGGTCCTTTTAAAAAGGATATATGGATATTACAAAACAGTTGTCATTGGATCACTTGTGCATTTCATTTCTTCAACAGTAAAACTAGCAAGCTCCCCCTTTATTACGGATACTTGGTAATGTTTATGTTTCCTAGCTTTGTATGTTTCAGAGCTTCCATTAATAACGTTGAACATCTGGCTTCTACACAGGTCTGAACAGAGAAGTACATGCATACTTTTCCCCCTTTTATTTTAGAAAACGGTTAACCAACTAGCATAGTAAAACAGTTACTCTTAACATAATAAAAATCCAAGCAACAACTCATATGTATTTAATTATGATCATGACAAAACAGCAGATAGGAATGTAATCTTTGCAAAGCCTGAGCTATGCATGGTTCCATTAAGGGTCACATTTACTGAATAAAGTGGAAACGTACCAAAAAATGCTGAACTTCTAAAGGAATTTTACATCCGATGCAGTGCATTTACACACACCACTTAAGGGCAGATATTTCTCTAGCGGCAAAGGAAAAGGAGCATTTCCTTGCTAAAAAAGGGAAGCTGCTACACCCCGATATGCAAACCAGGGTTTTTTTGGTAAGAGTTTATCTCATTCCTGCTACCTCTTCATCCATAATACTTCCAAGAACATCCTGTTACAGAATTCTTTTAATTTAGAGGACACTGTTACAAATGAGATATAGCTTATTATTCTTAAAAATTAACAGAAACTTGAAGATGCAACTTAAGTTTCCCAGGAAAATGTCTAAATATGGTCAAGGCTTCTTTGACAAAACAACATGATGTGGTTTAAAATGAGTTTACCTACGTAAAGTTGGGGTTTGCTGGTGTTTTCAGGTCAGAAAGTTCTCAAAAATGCAATGAAATGGGACAAAAGATTTACCCATATACAGACAAATATTATCCTAAATCACTGTGTATTTGGGTATGATCCAAGCATCCATGGAAGGGGCAGCAGGGTAGGAATGACTGACAGCACAGGCAGAGCTGAAGCACTGCTCCTTCCATGTTAGAAGGCAACCTGATAAACCACCTGGAAACTAGTCTGCTCATCCAAAGCTACTGTTAACTGCACTGAGCAGTTCTAACACATTCAACAGCTTCTGAAGGACTGATGTTAAATGTATTTTTCCTTCACAAACCCTCTTGGAATCCTTTCCAGTTTGCCAGGAATAAAAAACAAAACCAAATCAGAAAGGTTTCTTAAAGTTGGTTCACTTAGGCTACATCAACATGTTGCTGGCTTTCTCTGCCTGACACAACCTTTGCCAGTCTTCAGTGGTCACCACCACATCCTACATTAACATACGTGGGATGGCATTATTTTATGCACTGCTTTAGAAACAGGTGCTGATACGGCTGATAAGACAGGAGGTTTATTTCCCCTTCCTCTCACCACGTACCAGACCTGCTCAGCTCTGTCTCAGAAACATCCCACTTGGGGCTGGATGCCTCCCCCTCCACCTGCCACTTGGCACTCAGCACCTCTGCCCTCAAACCACAGAGGTCTGGCACCTTACAGAGAGTCCTCTAGACAGGGGTACCAGCAAATCTTAGGGTTCTTCACAGAAGCCTTAATGAAACCATTTAAAAAGCAACTATGTCAATATTTCTACAGAATAGGCATGTATGTCACTTGCAGAGAAACAAGGAACATTCAGTGAATCAGCCATGACTTGAATTTTAGCCAGGTGCCTAACATTTCACAGTTGCAGTAAAAGGCTTCTCTGCAGCTAAGGTAGGAAAGCTAAGCATCTGTGTTTACACATCTTATATAAAAGGTAGTGGTATTTTAACTTCTGGTATTGCTATAATTTAACACGTTGCTAATTATTCTTCTGTCAGATTATTTACTGAATTTCCTCAAAATATGAGAAATATTACTTGAAAGCACTTATGCAATAAAGAAGTTAAATTCTTTAATTAATTCTCATACTATTGTTTCAACATATTTCCACACAGTGTAGAGGATTAAAGACATTTCTTTTGGCCTTGATTTTTCATATTTTTTTAGGGATTCCATTAAGGGGTAATATTTTACTCCTACACAGAGGAAAAAAAAGAACAGGAAGCACTTTTTTTTTTTTTTTTTAAAGGGACAGTGGCAGGTATATCCCTATTACAAAAGCAGCCTGGGAAGAGCTCTAGAGCCTTGGTCTTGGGAATACCAAGTGACTTAACACAGTTTTGTTTTGACATTGTCATTGTAGTCCCTTTACTTTAGATCTCAAATTATATTTGATAACAAGTTAGAGAAAAACCTCAGTGTTTTCTTGTTTAAGATTCAGATCAAATATGCACAATTACAGTGGAAAAACTCCTCTTCCTTTTAGGACAAAGAGCAAGAATTTTCTCGCACTTAAAATCACATTTTTTTTCCCCAGATTTTAAACAGGCATTTATGGCTTTTCTAGAAATTGCACTGCTTACTACAGACTTCATAGCTAAGAACTTTCTTCAGAAGTAAAACTTCACATATTACCTAATAAATTCAGTTTACTGATTTTTTTACTTGGGAAAAAAAACCCCAACCTAACAGATTAGAGTTGAATTACAGCCTGTATCTATACTCCTAGTGCTTGCAAAGGTGTAAAATCCTTATGTTGTATATCCCTCTAAAGTGAACTTCTAATCTTCAAACTTGTGGGGTAAAAATAAGCATAATAATAGAGGACAGCAGCACCCCATTCTCCTCCTTGTTCAGGAAGGGCCAGGATCTTAAATAAGCCAATCCTTATTCTGGACAGCTTGAAATAACTTCAAAAGAGGGGTGCCAATAATTTGATACTAAGTTGTCCTGGTTTCAGCTGGGATAGAGTTAACTGTCTTCCTAGTAGCTGGTACAGTGCTATGTTTTGAGTTCAGAGCGAAGAATGTTGATAACACTGATGTTTTCAGTTGTTGCTCAGTAGTGTTTAGACTAATGTCAAGGATTTTTCAGCTTCTCATGCCCAGCCAGTGAGAAAGCTGGAGGGGCACAAGGAGTTGGCACAGGACACAGCCAGGGCACCTGACCCAAACTGGCCAACGGGGTATTCCATACCATGTGATGTCCCATCCAGTACAGAAACGGGGAAGTGGGGGGCAGGGATTCGCCGCTCGGGGGACTGGCTGGGTGTCGGTCGGCGGGTGGTGAGCAATTGCACTGCGCATCATTTGTACATTCCAATCCTTTCATTATTGCTGTTGTCATTTTATTAGTGTTATCATTATCATTATTAGTTTCTTCTTTTCTGTTCTATTAAACCGTTCTTATCTCAACCCACGGGTTTTGCTTCTTTTCCCAATTTTCTCCCCCATCCCACTGGGTGGGGGGGGAGTGAGTGAGCGGCTGCGTGGTGTTTAGTTGCTGGCTGGGGTTAAACCACGACATAAGTGCTTTCATAAAAATATTTTTTACTATAAAGTAGCCTATATCCCAGGGTACCCCAGTAGCTATTTCTTAATTTGCTCACCAAATAGAGTAAACATAATTTTCTTTTCCTAGATAAAAGCATGCACTATTCCCACTGAAGTGACAGTCCCATCCTGTTCAAATGGCCGATGGCAGTAGGTCAAGGAAGTGTTTTCCTTTGAGGGGGAGGAGAGGAGAGTGTGATACTGTCCATCCCTTAAAGGGCTAGACAGCTTTTCATCTCTGCTTTCCCAAGGATGTGGTGTTTTAAAGCAGAGTGCTTTTACAACTTCATGGAAAAACACCTACCAGGTTAGATAATGATCCAGTCATGTTCCAAAACACAAGTGGCAGTATCTTTCTGCAAGCTTTCTGGAACTGACATTTTTTCTGACTTTTGCAAGAGTTTGAGTAGGACTGAACACAAATTGGCTTTTGAAAACTGAGTGCTCTCCGCACCTCAAAAATGCACTTAGGCAGAGCAGCAGGGTGGAAGCAACTTTTTAAACAAACAAACAAAAAAACCACACAACACAAAAAACCCCAAAACAAACAAAAAACCCCCAAACCAAAACAGAACCAAAAAGCATCACCATAGTATAGGTTTTTGAGCAAAACTTACTTTATCATCAGGCTTTTGAGATCCTGATCTTCACCTTCTCGTAACTCATATTTGCTTGTTAGAGACAGTGAAATCTCTGTTTTTGCAAGTTGAGTCAATGTGCTTTCCCTGTTAGGGTCATTGGGATCAACAGCTCCTTCCCCTGTAAGGAAACATTTAATTCAAGTTTGCCAACTTTCCCATGATTCAATGCATGAAGTGAACAAGAACGTAGATAAATCCCTGTAAATCATCAGAAATATTAAGTTTATTAAATAGCTCACCCACTAAAAAGAAGCAGTCTTCTTTGGACTTTGAACAATCAAAACCATAAGCCAGCTATTTATAAGCCCAGTTAGAATATTTTGGAAATGCCATCAATTCTTGCTTTTCAAGCTACTGATGTACAAGAGACTCACATGTCGTCTTCTCAAAGGAGAATACAAACAATTTAACATCCTTTGTGCTAACATGCAGTGATAGCGAAAAATGAAAAAGTAGCAGCTATGTTAACAGGCTGTTCACTTGGAAGCTGGTATTATCCATGACATCCTCGCTACTTTCAAAACAGTTCACGTCTTACTACAATTAAGACAAATTAACACATTTATTCCTTGTAACTTTCTAATAAATTTGCATAATTTTAACACTTCATAATTGGATAATTGTCAAAATAAAAATGGCTGTTTTAAGAATTCTCCATTAACTTTTTGTAAGTTTCTAGCCAACACTAGCAAATCTTAAGATCAGGTTATTAAAGATCACTTGTTTTCTATCTGCAATTTGAGCACAACTGGATCATTCTGCTTGAAGCACTGTTTAGATTTTTAATCACATCACCAATCTTTAGAGTGAATATTGCAGTTAGAAGAAGGTTCAACTATAAGGACTGATGTTACAAAAAGTGTTCAGAAGAGAATTCTATAGTAAACAAAGAAGCTGTCACTATGAGAGACACGAGAGTATTTAAATCAACCCCCCATTTAATTCTGCCACTAGAGTGAAGTTAATCATAAAGACAAAGAACAGCATACCAAGGAAAGACTCTACATCAGGAACAGGTCCCAGCCCTTCCAGCAATTCATTCAGCAGGTCATTTGGCTCAGCAGCAATAGCATCCTGGTGTTCTAATAGTAGCTATAAACAAATGTAAGTGAGGTCATTGTCCAAAAAACCCCATTCCCAGTGTCTTTATACTTGTAAGTAAATCTGGAGACTAAATGCTGAAAAACACAGACCTAATGTGATCAGGATTACGGAGGACCCAGGGGGGTAAGCACGCTCAGTTCTGGACTATGAATTTAGAATTGGTCTTGCTGTAAGACAGGTTGCTATGCTCTTCTGGCAATCGTCTCTGGAGTGCTGAACATCACAGCTGAGCAGAAGTTTAATTATGACTAACAAACTACCACAGACTAAAGGGTGATAGTCCCAAGCAGAGCATTTCAGTTCTGCATCCTGAACTAAGCACACAAAGGAATGAATACAGCGTTGGTGGTCCAAGAAAGATACCTATTTTCTGTATATCCCTTCCAGTAGCTGACAATAGTGTGATACCTTTCAGAAATGACTCTATTTTATAAGCAAGAAACACGCTATACAGCATCTGCTGCACAATTTCTAATAGACTTAGAACTTGCAGGAGATCAGTGAACATATCCACAATAACTCGCATTGCACCTGGGCACATTCTCAAGACTTTAAGCCACAAAAATACTGGTAAGCCAAGTTAATAAAGAGAATGAACAGGGCAGTAACATTTTCTTGAAAACAGGCTCTCACTACCCATGAGAAAAGCAACCTCATGCTAAGTTAGGTAAAGCCAGCAGCATTAGTGACTACTAGATTTAATAGTCCATTCCCCATAGAAACAAAATTCCTTACTTGGAAGACTGATGGAAAGACAGGGTCACCAAGCTTCACTGAAATATAGCTACAGCAAAGCATGCACAGTAGGCAAAAATTCCAAAATTCTAAGTATTTTAAACACTGCAAGTTATAGTCAGTCATATGTTACTGCTTACTAGAAACTACTGACAACTAAAAAGCCTGTGTCCAGAAAAGAAAGGCATTTCAGACATACTTACAAGACAGAAGTGAGCATTATAAGCCCATAACCATTAACTTGTTTAAAACAAGTTTCTCTCTTACGTGCACCAGCTACTCCGCACTGTACGTCATGTTGACTATGATACTGTGAGAACTGCTGAGAAACACTACGTGTGCTGATTAAAACTCCACCATGCTCGATGCTATACAAGCACAGAATGAAAAAGACATTCACAGGACAAATTCTCTGGGGCAAAGGCAAGAGATACATTGGGAAGTACCAAAAACCAAGGCTGATGAATGCAACAGATCCCTCAGTCCAGCTACGTCCTACAGAGGTATACAATGAAAATTAAGCTTGGGCAAGTAGCATGGGAGATGATGACTGAGGGCAGATTTGGGAATTTTTTGTGAAGCTGAGCTACGCATGACAACAGTCAAAATGTTTATGCTTCTCCTGTTATTGAAACTAATTTTTTTTGGAGCTGTGTGACCAGAATGGAAGGTTTAATTTACACTTGCAGGGAAGGTGCAGTGGAAGAAGACAACTCAGATGAAGGCTCAGCCTCTCAGAGGAGGTTTGGTGGAAGAGGTGGCATGGTACAAGGAGGACCACCTGGTAAATATACTGTGCACAGATAATGTACAGTCTTCAGACCTAATTGTTTGCTTCCTCCAGGCAGGCAAGTGTGCATAGTCATGTTATCAAAAAAACCCATCTCCTTGACCTCCTCTGTTTGGGAATTTACTGTCATTTAATTACTTCGTATTTTGTAGAGTATTTTATCAGCTAATATAAAATTACATGGTAACACTTTGTCACATTAGGATCAAATAACATATTAGACATGCAACAAAACCTCTAAAAGGAATATTTGACCAAGACTAGTGTTTAAATGTAACCACTGACCATAAACATGCAGGTGTAGGTCTATGCCTTAAAAAATTAAAAGCAAGTATAGGCACAAAGACAATCCAGCAAATATATTTTTAGCAGACTAGGCTATTAGTTTTCACTTGAATAAAGCTAACTTGCAATGTGGGGTACTGGGAGTTGGGTATTCTACCTTTTCCATAGTGTATCTGACAATATTTGTGGGAGGTCCTTTAAGGGCTTTTGGGGGGGCTGTTGGGGATTTTTTTGGCTTTTGCCGGGGGAGTGGGCACGGGGAGGGGGCAGAGGCAGGGGACAGTTTGCAAGCCAGGAAACAGACAGTAATATTCCAGCATTAGGAGGACCACATTGTAGACATTTAACTTACACCCTAATGAGTCATACTACAGACTGCAGTTAATCTGTTCTTTACCCACGATAAAGAACTGGCAGGATGCTACAGCTTCAGTCCTTCTAAATAAGTTAAAAATGTCACACTATATTAGAACAAAACTGTTCCTCCTTCCCATCAGAAAATGTTATATTCTGATTGTTATTCAAGGTGATGCTTTTACATGGAAGCAGTCTTCTAGGAAAAATGCAATCTAATACCCAATTCCAGACCATTTCAGAGATGAACTGAAGAAATTATTTCAAAAGGAAGAATGAACATTAAGCCTTCCCCTGAGACGGTTTGTTGCAAGTATTTCATAATCTATACATTTTAGTCTGTTGACTAGTATATTTTCATTGACTTACTGAATGTGTATTGATAATTTCTTCAATTGAGATATATATGACAGGTTTGCTAAGGGTCACCATATCAGAGTATTCATCGATATTGAATTTCTCCTCTGGTTCAGGAACATCACATGCTGCTTGAAAAAAATTCCTAAGATAAAATAAAAAATACTTCAATTATTGTCCCCTGTAAATTCACTTTAGTTAGCCTGCATAAAAAATTTACAATCAAGTCTCTGACATACGTAATATTTCCCTTATAATCTGCAATCTACACTTATTGTTTGAAGGAAGACATCAATACAAATGACACAGTGTTCTATCTTTCCCAGAGAGCTGGTGGAACATTGTTTTAAAGGTGATTTTTTTAAAGGTGATTTTTTCTCTCCTTATTCAACAAGAAGTGATAACTTGGTAAATTTTAAACACTTACAGAAGTCTGTATTTAATGCTCTAGACATTACGAAAGGATTTCCACAAAAAGACTCTCTGATTTTATGAAGGCACTTTGTAGTATGAAGTGTGCTGAGAAGAAATTATTTGAAAGAGCTGCACAAAATTACCACTTAGCCTACAAATGTTTAAAATGCTGTTACTCAGAAACTGAGCTGCTCAAAATGACAGAAAATGTGGTATTTTTTCTAAACACAAGAATCTTGAGAGGAAAAAATGGAAAGTATGGTTGAAGCATTACTTCAACATGACTAGCATGTACATGGAGTGCTGAGACCTGCTTCCCAAGATGACAGTGGGTCTTCTCCAAGCTACTGACAGCTTCAGGGATGTGCACAGACAACCAAAAACCAGCAAGGTCCTCCTGTCAGAGGACCAGTTTGTTTTCCAAAGTAAGACGACCTGAACTGGAGCAGCTGGGAGAAACAGGGTTTTAGATGAGGCCTACAAGGATGCTGCAGGAGCTGTCTGCCTTCATTGTGCCAGCCCTGTGCTGTTGAGGAGGATACACATCTTGGGCTCAGAGGACCTTTAAAGTTGGTATTGGGGGGGGGGGGGGGGGGGGGAAGGGCTGGGATTCCTCAGTTTGGAGAGGAAAAGCTGAGGGACAAAATCAAGTTGTACAAAATCACAGTGGTGTTGCATGAGATGCGTGCAGAATTCATTCATCAAATCCCACAATAACAGGAATGCAATGAAACTAGCAGGAAAATATAACTTCAAATAAATGAAAGGAAGCACTGTTTTAACCAACAGGTAGCAAACTTCTGAATGTTGCTACAGGAAGAGGTTGCGGAGGCAGATTGTCTCAAAGGTTTAAGAAGGGTTTGGACAAATTACTTACAAGTCCATGAAAGGACAGTAAAAGATCTAGGCAGGGCTGGTAGCTTTTAACATAGCTAATATCGCAGTTGGAGTTGCTGGGTGAGTACAAGGGGAACAGGCAGTTGGGAGCAGCCATCATTGACGTCTGAGGAGGGTTTAGTTAAAGTACAGAGTGCAGTCACACAGAGACTCAGTTTTGTATAAAGGTAGCTTAATTAGGAGAGGGATTCTGCCTTCTGTAGTGATCAAAGGATCAGCTAGAATAGGTTCTCTCCTTCATTAGCATTTGTTATTCTTGCTATATCACTTTCTACCCTATTGTATCTTCATGTTTATGTCATGCCCTTAAATACTTCAATAAACAGAATGACTAAGTTTAAGTACCTTTGTGCTCATAGCTGATCTCTCAAGGAAACGCATTATATGAACAGTGCATTTGCTTTCATGAAGGACAGACACTGAAGATAGAAGTTCTGAAAGTGAGTTTGTCACAATACTCAACAACATTTCAAGCTAGTAATAGCAGTCACCCCGTAAGATGGGCAATAATCCCAAAGAACTTGTGTCCCAGAGTGTAGCAAAACATGCAGTTTCCTATGACTGTGCAAGATGAAAGAATAAAATCTGCATGGAGTCTCTCAGCAAAGATGAAAGAATAAAAACAAAACCTGAAACTTCTTCCTGACCATTAAGTTTTTTCCTCAGACAGAACATTCAGCTGTCCTCCTGGCCCAAAGAACAGATTATTTCTGCTGGGTAATGAGTCACCCCACACTGCTCTCACAATCTGTGTTTGCAGTACAGAAGCCTTACTGCAACCAAGCCAGTGGAGCTGATTAGTTCTCAATGCTCAAGCAGAAATACAACCTGTTACTCCTGTTTCAACATCCTCAGCAGTGAGAATTTCTCTATGGTAGATCATTTAAGTCTGAGCAGGGAGTTCCTATAAACGAGGAGTCGACCTGCCTTACTCATCCTAGAGGAGATATTTTACAGTGTAGGTATTTGTGAAGGCTTTGCATACCTGAACTTCTGGTACGTCTGTGAGAGGTAAGTGTTCATAGATGATAGATGTTCGCTCTCTCCTTCGAAGAGTTTGTTAGAAGCAGCGTGCTGAAGGACTTTTGCCACACAACCTAGGTTCCTCCTCTGGTCAGGGTGTATCTGGCCCCCGGCTGTCATATCAATTATATCAAAACCATCAGGAGCGACAATGGCAGGGTTCATGTAGCGATAGTACAGGAGGTTGCCCACAATCTAAAAGAAAAAATTAAGTGGTCTTCCATTTGCATACCATAATTACATTTTACAAAACATGATCAATCATTTCTACTTCTGAATTAGACCATAGGAACTCCTGCTAGAAGAATCCTTAAGACATATGTGTTACCTGTGTGGCTAACTGAAAGAGCCTGTAGTCTTCTGTAAGATATGCCTCTTACAACACCTCCACGAACATCAGTTATGGGCTTTTACAAACACATTTCAATTTGGTGCTGGCTTTAGGTCAGCTAATACAAGGCATTGAGTTGAACACAAAGACAAATACAACTCTTCTTTATTCTACATTTTGCAAGGTTTAGGTCTAGAGGCTCATTGTCTGAAGTGCTACACATATCTGCCAGCATTTAATGCATTCATTGACAAGGGACCCATTGTTTCTCATGAGGACTGCACACAGCCATAAAAGACTAGAGAAGAGATTTTCCAAACTGCAGTTGCTATAATGGTGTTACAGTAACTTGTATTTGAAGCCACCAACTTGCAGATGGTGGCTTCAAATCATTCCTGATCTTGGAAACAGGCAGGACTGTTCTTTCTGCAATTTGCTTCAGCTTATGTGTAGTCACCTGCGGAACTTCCAACTTACACATTTAAAGGCTTTCATTTGGGTGCCTTATGCTCCGTTTGCTACTCACTTTTTTTCATAAATTGAGCAATGCCTTAAACTATATTGCTGGAGTGGTGGACAGAAGTACCCCACAAATACTGCTTGCAAGGATTTCCAATGCGTTGATAAAACACACAAAAGCAGAATTAATTTTTCAGCTGAGGATTTTGAAGTTCTCTAGGCACCAGGAGATAGATATATATATATATATATTTATTTTTAAACACTGAACAGTATCATTTTGAAGACTAATAGGGAAGTCCTATTGAAATGAATACCTTGTAATTTTAGAACCATTTCATTAAACACTAATGAAAGCATCTTTATTGAAGTGCAAATAGTTCTAATTTGAGATAGTTGTCAGTCTCTCAGATGGCTGGAAGGCTCATGGAACAATTCTCCTGAGCCCTCTGAAGAGGCACCATGGCTGTGGTAGGTTAGCAATGGCCAGTATGCCAGTATCATACTTATCACTCACACTTCACTTTTCAGTCTGAACAGATCTCATTTCTACAACTTTTACAAGAAACTTAAATAACTAATGTGATCATCTACTTGCAGTTCATTTTTAGAGCCCTTCCTGATTGTATTTAAATTACAATATTAATGCAATTTTTTAAATATATTATTCTTTAATACATTAACAACTTCAGGTGGGGGAAAACAAAAAAACCCAACCAACAACAAAAAAAAAAAAGACCAGTGTTCTCCATGAAATTATTGCTGGTGGTAAGGACCATAGAACAAAACCAAAACCCAAAATGACTCAGATAAACTCCAACCTTTTAAGAACAGTTACTGTGAAAACAGGTTGAGCTTCCTCTTCCATAAGAATTGCTGAGCATCCAGATTAAGATAGCTAGGTTGTGGCACCAGAGTTCCCTTCCCCTCCCCTTCCACCACCACTTTGCCACCCAAGGAGTGCCAAGTTTCTTCCATAAATGCTGATGTTCTCAGTTCCTTAGAATGTTTAGTGTCAATGAAAATCCCCTTTGGCATTAAAAGAACAAGCTGCTGGCAGTTTGTCCTCAGAAGTCTACCTTTAATAGTTCATCTTCTGTTGCATCTGGGAATTTCTCATGGAGTGAGCTCTTCAGAACTTTGGCTATATATCTCATTCCATAACTACGTGTAGAACAGATGAAAAGGAAAAACATTGGAAAGACTTAGATGAAACACACACACATACACAAAATCATTCTCATCAGCCAAGTTATTGGCTTTTTCCCCAGCCACTTAAAACACAAAACAAGATGATAATGGAAAATACAAAAAATTGCAAGTACAGGGAGACATACACCAGGCTGCTAAAGCAGAGTAGGCATGGAGAAACCACTCCCTCTACTGGGGAAGTCATTCAAGAGGCACGTATGGCAAGCCATGTAACGTGAAAGGATCTCCATCACTCAGTTTCAAGTGAAGCTTCACTGTGCACATGAACTGCAGCTTGGAGAATCCTAACTCAGCACTTACGGCATCATATTGAGAGAAGAGAATATGGACGTGAGAACTTTGTCAGTTACTGCTCGCAAACTCTGAATCGATGATTCCAGTTTATTGACCACTTCTGTGTGTGTTAATGCTTGTTCTGTGGTTACATCGTATGGCAATTTGCTGCAAAGCAAACATATTAAATCAAGCTAAACATATTTGAGAATAAAATACATTTTTTTTTCATAAGGGCCATCAGTGAACAGAAAAAAGTGTCAGAGAAATACAGTTGAAGTTGTCTAAGTAACAAAAGTCTCAGATGCATTAGTGTCATGGTTTAATCCCAGCCAGCAACTAACCACCACACAGCAGCTCGCTTGGGAGAGAATCAGAACAGTAAAAGTGAGAAAACTTATGGGTTGAGATAAAGACAGTTTAATAGATAAAGCAAAAGCTGCATGTGCAAGCAAAGCAAGACAAGGAATTCATTCACCACTTCCCATCGGCAGGCAGGTGTTCAGCGATCTCCAGGAAAGCAGAGCTCCATCACGCATAACGGGTACTTGGGAAGACAAATGACATCACTCCAAACAACCCCCCTTCCTTCTTCTTCCCCCAGCTGTATATGCTGAGCATGACGTTATATTGTATGGAATATCCCTTTGGTCTGTTGGGGTCAGCTGTCCCAGCTGTGTCCCCTCCCAACTTCTTGTGCCCCCCCAGCCTGCTCGCCGGTGGGGTGGGCTGAGAAGCAGAAAAGGCCTTGACTCTGTATAAGCACTGCTTAGCAATAATTAAAACATCCCTGTGTTATCAAAACTGTTTTCAGCATAGATCCAAAATGTAGCACTATCCCAGCTACTATGAAGAAAATTAACTCTATCCCAGCACAATTATCTTCCTTTTTTTGGAGAGGAGCAGTCTGTTTAGGTGGGGGTGCACAGGCCATCACTTGCACCTTCCCTTAATTACAAAAAGGTAATCCTAATTTAAGGCATCCATCTCCACATCCCAGTCCCAGCATAGCTCCTTAAAAGCCTGGGACACTACTAACATGCTGTTATAAAACCTGGGGAAAAGGCTATAAATTCTTCCACGGCATGGTCTACTACACTTGTAAAGATTAAGTATTTGACTATGGAAGTTCATGACCAGGAAAGTGATCCCTTTGCTGTTCAGAACAGGTTAAAGTACCTGTTTTTCAAGAACCTCTCCCCAAAAACTCTCATTGTACTGCAGGAAGATGGGGAAGGGATATATGAGCACAAATGTAGTTTGTCAGAGAAGGAAAGGGAGAGCAGAACTGAAGGATCCCTCAAGTATTTAAGTGGCACAATATGTCCAGCTTCCTCACTCACCTAGCCTCACCGGACTGCATTTCCAGCTGGTTTACCCATGATTTGTACACGTTCACAGGACTAGTGTTGATTATGAGGGACTTGTCCTCCATGATCTCCTTCACCACTGGGGCCAGGAGCTGGCGCAGAGTGTTCTGTCCACGAGCACCTCTATTGAAACTGACGACCATCTTAATGACGGTGGGGTTTCCAGTAACAATATCTTGTATCTGGTCTACCTTAGAGCTATATCAAGAACAGAAGGGTTCTCAGACATGACTTATGTATGCAGTTATCTATGTTTTCAAAAGCCACACTTTTAAAAATTACCCTATTTCTATGTTGAAACATGTTTATACAGTCTATTCCTTAGGCTTTCAGATAAAACAAGATTATAGAAACTACTACCTGAATTCTATATGTGTTATAATAATGTCCCTGGAACATAGCATAGTTAGTGACAGCTAATATATACCTGTTTCAGGCCCAAATACCTGTTCAGCAAATACCTGTTAAGGGCATAAAATAATATTTTATTGTTTCAGGATAAGCCACCACTCTCCACTTATAGAATATATATTTACATAGAGAAAGAAAAAACTTTCTCCACCCTTAAATACTCAAGCATAAAAGCTAGAAACCCTAGTGTTTATTTTTTTCAAGGAATTTTTTCATGTAAAAATACTGTCCACCATAGAAAGACTTTTTTTCTGAACTGGAAATAGCTTGACTTAACAAATAAGTTACCCTGAAAACAAATTTCTCTAGTAACAAAAATATGTATACAATTTTACAGCAAGTTTAAAGATTAACCATCAAATTATTTTAGGTATGAAGTATTAATTGAACAGTCTGCAACACAAATTAACTAAAGTCTTCTTGTAAAGAATGCACATACTTTATCTCCTCTTCTAGAGCAGTTTTGAAGAGTTTGAGAAGCAGATATTCTTCTCGTTGATTGGAGGCATAGTTGTATAGAGTGAAGATGACCGTATCCATAAACTTGGTTGATTTGTTCTGTGGCATCTGGAAAATCAGCTTCGCCAGATACATAGGATTAGTCTACAAAACAAATAAATTACTTAAATGCTATTGTCCAGGACAAACTGCCCCCACCTGGGGGGCAGCACTCTCTACGTTTCTCATACATGTTGATTCCCATATATGTCACTTTTCCACACTGGCTTGACTTTTTTTCCAAATCCTAATGCATAAGAAACACTGAATACTGCACAATTAGATATCTGTGAGTAACAGCAGTAAAGATTTTATTTGTAGTCTCCGAACAGTACCTCTGTGCATCAAGTCTATGTGCCCAATGACAGTGACAGTTTACCAGATGACAATGGCCATCCACCAAGAAGACACTGCATATTACATGTCCACTTAAGTATTAGCAGGCATCTGCCCTGGGAAGATCTAAAATTCTTCTGGAAAAACTTCAGCAAGATGAGATAAAAAAAGCACAAGAACAGATGCATTATATGCTGTCAGCTGCATAGCAGACAACTTCCTTTCCACCACATAAAATGCACAGTAATAGTGAGAGTAATTTACATAGACCAAAAGACATGTGGAGGAAAACATTTCCCTCTGGCTTCAGTACAGACTGAAGTTATTCTCAAGAAAAAAACCAGCTATATTTCTTGCACAGTTTAAAGACAGCAAGTATTTTCTCAGTTACAGGAAATATTAGAAGTTGATCACAGTATTTGCTGCAGCCTGCATACTACTTTGGAAATCTTTTCGTAATCATTACTACAATCACTAAAACAAAGCAAAGCAATATATTTCTAGTTTTTCTTTAGCAATTTGTTGCCGTGTTAATTTTTACAGTAAGATTTACCTGTAAAAGGTAGAATAAATGTTGATAGGCCTCCAGTTTTTTTCTTCTCTCTTTACTCAAACCTTTGATACCCTGTTTGTCAACCATAACCATCTCTTCCAGCTGACTTTTGCTCTTTTTATTAAGTTTCTTACTGTGCAGTACCACATCCTGCAGACAGATGATCAAAAGTCTAGATTATATATTAATAAAAAAGGCAAATTGGAAAAATTGCCATTTTCCCAACCATGTTAAATGCAATATTCCTACAAGGACCTTTATTAGCAACTTTGTGTATTTTGCTGTTCTATTCACTAGCCAGTCTTTTGAACATCTTTATCTTGTCACCAATATGGCTTGCCAACAATGACCATCTGGGAAACCTGATCTCATGTACAGACTCATTCATCATTTAGTTAACAATGAACAAACTCTCAAACATGATCAGAAGTCTACTCCATTCTACCACAGAAAAGATGCTTAAAATCTGCCAAGCAATTACTGTTGTCCACAAGTAGCAAAACAAAGCGTGACATTCAGTAGCAAACTGACATACCACTCAGGACAACAGAACAACCTCTACCACAAGGTATTTTGACAAGATTACTTAAGACACACAAAGAAAGTACTTAATATACCAGGACCATTTTAACTAATTGAGGGCGACCAAGCACTGGCACAGGTTGCTCAGAGAGATCGTGAAGTCTCGACCCTTGGAGATATTCAAAAGCCATCTGGACATGGTCCTGGGCAACTTGCTCTGGGTAGCCCTGCTTGAGCAGGGGGTTGGACCAGATGAATACCAGAGGTCCCTTCCAGCCTCAACCATGCTGTGATTGTGTAATCCTGAGCTCCTTCAACACATAGAAGTGCTCAGTGCGTACTACCAAGGGAGCCTGAACAGAGCGTACTGACCTGAAGAGTGATTCTGTTTTTCACCAGCAGTCCAATCTTTATATCCATTAAGTTCAAGTCCTTCTCCAGCTGTTGATTGGATCGAATTTTTGTAACCACTTCTTCCCTTAACCTTGTTACTTCTAGTTCTTCTTGAAAGTCTAAGTCACTTTGGTCCAAGAGGTAGGCAAATTTGCGCAGCACAGTCAAGGGTGGATTTTCAGCACCAACTGGAGTTGAAGTAAATAGGCTTATTAGCTGACATAATACTGAACACCCCTAAAACCCTCCAGAAACTGATCAGTGTGCAGAAAATTTTGGAACTGCAGAGAGAAGTTTATGCCAGTTAGAGCAATATTTTTGTCACACTGTGTAAGCACAGCTATCCAAAATAGTTTCATCTGCAAAGCAACTGGTCTACAAACACTGGCACCTGTTTTTGAAGGGGAATAGGACACTGAGAAATCCCAGGTGAGTTTTTAAAAAAAAAAAAAAAAAAAAAAAAAAAGACTGAACACAGTAACACCTCAAATATACAACATTCAACTGTTACCACTTACTTAGTATTCTGTAGTCCTCCCTGGCTTTGTTTGCTCTGAGAAATGCTTGTATCTTCACAATTTCATCATTCTGGAAGGGACAAAGATTAGGCAAAGGAATCTAGTTATGACACATCTCTGCTCAGCAACACACTGCAGAACCTGCACCCTCTTTCCTGAGGTTCCCAAAACTGCCCGTGCAGTCATATTACCCTATTTTAATGCTTCATGTTCAAAATGGAGAAAAAAGACTTACATGATCCTTGAAGTATTGCAGCCGTTTCCTATAAGCTCTCTTTGCTAGCCACATTTTGACCCATGACTGAATCTGAAAATTAAATAAAATTAAACAAAAACTTAACAGATACTCCACAGACTGTTGTGCACATGTGTTTTAAACTTGCTTCTGACAGTTCTCTTCCACAGGCATGCTGTTCTCATATGCTCGGGGCCATAGGTGACTGTACTGGGCTCTCACAGTCCAGTGACCAGATTAATGGGCTTCAACTGAAATAGCAAGTTGAGTTCAAGGCTCTAACACCCACATGTAATATTATCTTTGGAAGTAATTTCTACCTTCAAGTCTCAGCTCTCAGTTGTAAACCAGTATCCTTCAGAGACAGGAGATCAATATCCCATCTGCAATCTATGATCTACTCATGACATAGTATCCCATTAGCATCTCAGAAAAGCAAACTTTTCAGATAGATTTGACAGCTTTTAATGGAATAATAACACCCTGTCAGCTCAAATATTTTCTAATTTAGTATTATGGAAAGGGAAACACAAGGAAATCTCTATTATGAGCCACCCAAGTTCAGCACAGCCTAGGTGAAGTCAAACACAGAGCTTTCAAGAAGCAATTTCCTTAAATTGTCAGTTAAAGAACTTTCAATGCCATGCAGATTTCTGGAGCATAAGACCATCCAGTTTGTGTTCCTAGTCTCTGATTCCCAGGTGGTGGAGGACCAAGCCAAGGGATAAAGCATACTCAGGCCCCAAAACGCAGTGGGATCTTACCTTAACAATAGCAGCAACATTGCCTTGAAGCATCTTTAATCTGTCAACATAGCTTTTCCTTTGTTTGAATCCTTTCCAGAAAGCCTATTTTATAAAAGGCAGGAGGAGATCATTATTACTAATAAGAAACTAACATTTATTAAAATCTACATGCATACACTAAAATCATTAACAGTGTTTATCTTGTAGAGAAAAACTGCCATTGTGGCAAAAATAACTAAGGTATAAGTAAGCTTGCCTCTATATTTTTAAGGTGCACTGATACATTTCGTGTTAATTTTGGCCAATCTCGGCACAAACATTTTGTTGTCCAATGCCATTTCCTTCCCTCCCCTGAAACCATCCTTACTCTTATCACCACTACACCCACATCCTTTAGCATCCCAGTCACTGGCTTCATCCCACACAGGGAAGAATCTGCCAGCTCTTGCCCATTACATCTAAAAGCTGCCCCCTACCTAGCTGAACCCCCATTGTTCTTGGCCTGACCTCCTTCCCAAGTCTCTGGTCTTCCATAGTCACTCAGGATCATCTTGTACCACAGATAACCTCCCAGTTCCCTCACTTGGCACCCCCTTTGCTAGCTCAGAAGCAAACTTTTGGCAAGGAACCCAAGAACAGGGATAACACAAACTCTCACTGCCTTTACCATATTTTGCCTTTCATCTCTATCCAGCCAGTGACACCAGCCTTGTCCTCTACTTGTTGTCTTTTCACAAGTCATTTATATTTTAATGCCCACAGAACACAATCAGAGAACAACTTCATTTACATACATTTCTCCATATTTTGGAACCTGTTCACAGACCCTGAATTTCTCAAAGAACAGTACAGTCCTGTACTGGGCTCAGACACCATGCCAGAAAATGAAAAGCCAATCCCAATGATAGCTGCTGAATTGTTAAATTAAGTTACTCTAAACTAAAAAAATCAGTTGTACATTATTCTATAATTTGGGGGGTGGGTGGGGGTGGGGTGTTGATTGGCTGTTTTTCAAGGCAGGAATAAATTCCTTCTAACAGGAGGTGGCTATTTCACCATTTAAAACCAGTGTGCATGCATTTGTCAGTGTTCACACCCTCAGCAGAAAGTTTCCTTTATACTCCTTTCTGAGTTCAGCATACAAAAGGTATCCAAGAAATACTGCCAGAGCCTGAGAACACCAGGGCGGCTGCCGCTCCCTACCCAGCTATGACTTCATGGAGCAGAGGCAAACCACTTCCAAGTGGGGATAGTCCAGAAAGGAATGTATTTAAGTCATGCTTTGCCAACAAATTTTTGCTTCAATACTCAACAAATATCTTCTGATCTTGTACTGTGCATAGTTAGGTGTACCACTCAAAACTTGAGCAACTCAGGATAAAGCCAGGGCTATGTATTTCTGAGCTTCTCCCACTGAAGTAACTTAGAATGAAGGTGGGCATGATCCATTCTTTAAAAACTGGATATTTGCTATTTAAAAGCACAATTACTCCAACAAGGACAAGAACATATTTGCAGATGTAGACGTTTGAACTGCTGCTAATGAAAACAAGGAGACAGACCTATTTGAGGATTGTATCAGTGGTAGTAATCAGCCACATCAACTGTCGCATGCAGAAAGTTGCCCAAGTCATGTTACCTTCTTGTTCTAGAACAATACCTGTATTTTGATGGCAGATGGTTCCTGGTTTTGAAGGTATGCTTTTCTCTCCCGATAATTTTTTCTGACTAAGAATCCCCTTGCTCGGGCTTGCAGCTGAACAATCAGACTTTCATTAGCAAGCCACAGCTGCTCTCGATTGTAATCTGTTGTAACTTGCCCAACAATGCTCTGTTAAGAGATCATAGAAAAAGGTGATTTTTAAAAGGTGATTTAAAAGCAAAAATCCTCAAGCCAAAACCATCCTGGAATTTGGTCTGTATTCTCTCCATCATCTGTACAGCTTATATTCACCCTACCCAAGCCCCTCTGATTTAGCTCTAGATTTTAATCAGTATGAAGGAAGAGCTATTTTGCTACCACTGAATTTTACGTGAAGGGTAACTGAACTACTTTCAGGCCTCAGTTATTCAGCTGGATACGCTAGTTTGAGATATTTTTTCATGCTTTAGGAGTGTTCTGCTTTCCTAATACTTACAAGTTTTTTGCAGAAGTCAGACACCAAGAAATACTAACTGAATTGGGGAGCTCTCTACAGAGAAGCACACTCAAGTATTGCTGCAGTCAGAATTTCAGAAGTACCTACACTATGACTTGAGCTGTTTGTACAGCAGAGTAAACCTGTAACCTAGATGGGCTGCATCAGAATAAAAAAACAAATTGTGCAGAAGCTTGTGTGATCTACTTTGTTCCAAGTTATATTTCATGCTAACACAAAACTTCTACAATAAGGGAGTTTAAGTATCACACTCATCCTATTGAACTTGAAGATACAAGAATACTGCCAGATAATTAGGTTTAAACACGAAACGGTGCTTCCATCTGCCCCCAAATACATCGTGAAATTCCTTGTCATAGGCCAATGCAAAGTCCAAATGATATAAAAGGCTATGAAAGCAATCAGACTTTCCTCCATCAGTGTCTGCTGGTGGCCATTTAAAGGAACGCTGTAACTTCCAGTTAAGAAGTCCCTGAATTCTTGTCAGACATCAGGCAGGACGCTGTGCTATCACTGTCTGCTTAGACTTAAGTTGCTGCTCTTGTCAGAAGCAGATACTGAACTAAAGCGATCTTCAGCATCACCCAGCACAGCCTCTTCCCCTAATATTGCCATGCCTTGCTATCTCTCTCTCTCAAATGTTTATGCTGCATTTGCAATAAAAGCAAATGTTTCAGCCACCTACCTGGATTTCTTCACCAGTTAACCATGAAGTTTTTGGTACAACTCCTTCAGGGGCAACACAGGTACCTTCCTCAGTTTCCGCATTGTAATAGTAATCATACATGTTTTTCATTACAAGTTTAATCCATGGACTTTCATTAGAACCTAAAACCAATACATACCATTAGTACACATTTGTGCCCTGTTACACTGAACAACTATAGCTCTCCCTACCCATTTCCCATCTCTACCTTTGCTACAAAGCCATTTTACATGCAAAGCCACTACATATCTTGGCCAGTTTGGAGTAAGGATGTTTTCAAAATATCCTGTTAGGGAGATCAGGATCATTCTTCTAGAACGAAACAGCTACAAGGTTAGCACAGGTCCACTGCTGGCTTCTCTAAACTCCAACCTGCCAAGTTAGTGCTTGCTCCTGAAACAGGGTGTGCTATGTCTTCCACCATCACTCACATAAACGGAACTGAGAATGTTTATAAAAAAATGTTGTTCTTGTCTTCTGGCCAAATGCTGGCCTTATTGACACTTAGCTCACACAGGACATTTCCTATATCCACATCATTGTCTTGTTTAGTGCTTTGGTAAACAAGGCTGTATCCTGACAGGCAGGAAAAGCCTCATTTCCTCATGGACAAAAGGCCCGAAGTTAAAGCTGATATGGTCAGTTGTGCAAAATGCCCTCTCAAAACTCATGTTGCAGGATGAAACATGCTCATCTACTGAAGAAAGCGTACTACATTGATGGTAACTTTTTTTTTTTTTTAAATTGTTAGCTAATCTTGGCTGCATTAGCTATCACCAGCTTGCAGCTCTAACATGACAAAACATCCCATCATCTTGCTATGGGCAGATTCTAGCACCAGCTTTTGCTGATACCTGCTGCTCTGGCAATGCACAGGGACCAAAAATGGGCCATGGACACTCTGGCAGAGCCTGGCTTGATCTTTGACAGTAACATGTAAGGCTGAAGCGTGCAGCCTAACCCTTCTCTGCATCTGGTAACAGAAAAAAAGAGAAGAATGGGAGAGTAATATGGTTTTCTGAGAGGATGGACTAGTCTATTGACAGTCACAGAGAAGCTGCCCTAAATTCACTCAGAGGCTAGTTTGAGGGTCTAGAAAGTCTTAGCTAGACTCTGGAAATAGCTACTCATTTCTTAGCCTGTACTGTGGTCTGGATGATGTGTGCAACAGTTCATCATGTAAAAAGCACTTGGGCAAGTATAACATTTCTCAAAAGATTAAAACCAGCAACTTCCTCAGTTTACAGTGAATTTAGGTAAGCCTTCTGTGCTAGTTTTCCAGTTGCCTCAGTGATATGGAGACGTGGAACTGTCCTGTTCAGGAAGGTTTTTACCTTCTACAGTTTTCAGGTTCTTGGCTTCAGAGAGGTTCCTGAAATAGGTTTCAGCACACTCAGAAATGACTCGTAATCCAAACTTGGACTGCAGTAGCATCAGGATTGGCTGTGAATCACCCTTCTCCAAGCTCTTGTTAATCATTGATGTTCCAACAGCCACTAGGGTAAAATAATGACATAGAAAATTGAGTGGTTTATACTCTATGTACCCACAACTCTATCCTCCAACAGCTTTGATAATGGACTTCTAAGGCCGGCACACACAGACAACATGACATACACAGCAATTCAGTGCTTTGCTCGTATGCAGCCTCCTTCATGCTTGTAAGGACAAGTATTTCAGAGAACAGCAAGCTTGTTAGATAGAAAGCATGCACTCCACCCAGGCTGGGATGCAGCTACAGCACAACTGAGAGCGGTCTGAGGGCATAGCTGCTCCCCCATCAAGAGACACATCAGATTACACCAGGGTAGAGGTTGAGGACAGCAGGTACCCCCCACTCAGCCTGCCCTAACAGACAGACCATCATCTGCTGATCACTAGGGAGCCTTCTAGAGATGCATGAAGTCATTAGGTTACAAGCTGTAAACATTCACCTCTACTGTACAAAATGGGAATAAAAACTGATTGCCTTGAGCAAAGTCTTGCAACACTAACAGCATTCTAGTTGGGATCCTGAAGCAACCCTTTCTCGTCCTCACCCCCTGGGAGCTTGTTTAAAGCTGATGCAGCAAATTCATGCCCTAAAGTTTGCCAGAGGTGCAGCTTTTGCTTCCAGGTCACATAAAAGTGCCCTGAGAGGTGATGCTGTGAAGCATGTTCAAACTTGAGGTTATATGACACTACCCATACTCTGATTCAGGACTTCCTAGGTGTCCTTTGCTTTGTGCAGGTCCCACCATCACAGAAGGAGCTGATACCACCATACCTGACAGCATGTAGCAGCACACACCACTTCAAAGCACCTTACAAACTAGAGGTATATGCTGCTTTAGAAACTGCTGCTCTGGTCTTTAATGGTGTTCCTTCACATCTAAATTCAAGATCTATGCACAGAAGAACAAGTGAATAGACATATGGCTAGCAAATATACATTATATACTGGTTTAAGTGAACCTGGCTACCTTTGCATCCCACAGCTGCACTTCATGCTGAAACACCAAACACTTTTCCTTCTCTTGCGTATATCCAGATCAATACATAAAAGGTCCCTCCCCACACTCAGTGCCCTGCCTACACAGAGCTGACCCAAAAGGTGCTCACTATTGGGAGCCTACATACAGAAGGCACTGCATGAGGCTGAGCTAGCAGGAGAGCATTTCAGCAAGAGAAAGTTTTTCTTTGTGGTTAGTTCGACTAAGGATGAATGGGTAACTTTGGCTAGACAATAACAGATCAATCTCCAAATACCTTGGCAGCCAGCTGAGAAACAAAGTGAACACACAACACCACACCACTACCACCATCTGGGTTTCTACCAGATAGCATCCTGCTATTTTTCTGTGCTTTGAAACAGACCCCTGCCAAGCACGCATGTGCTCCCCACGAGACTAGAAATGACTTTGTAATGCAGCTGTGGTATCGCGATGCTCAGGCATCTGGCCTCAGCAGCAAGGAAGCAGGAAAAACTGGGAAGCCACACATTACCAGCTTGCTGCTGCTGGCCCAGGTGGCTCTGGGGGCTCAGCCCTATCCATACACAGTCCCATGTGCTTCATCAGCTGTAGTCACCAGTATTTGAATGCTTTTCTTCCTCCTTTTCATCCTATAGTTACAGGTGCTGGAAGCCATTGTTATAAAGACAAAAGAGCACACAACCTAGCTGAGAGTTGTTTCTGTAGGTACCCCTGCTGCCTGGCTTTTCCTCATCTTTTAATTAATTATGCTTTTATTTTTGAAGGAAAATGTAAGAAAAATATTTAGTAGGGAAAAAATCCAATTCAACAGAAATTATTCTTTCCATTGAAGTGCTAGCAATTAGTACTGCAGCTGCTGCTCTAAAGAAGGGCCATATGAACCCTGTAAAATTACAAGTTAAACGGAACTTAGCCATCCTTAGGTGCAGGAGAACTGTGGGCTCCAGTCTGCCCCTGCAGCAGTTGGGATGCCAGTACAGACCACACTCTGAAGGGCTCTTTTCCACACCCATCCTCCCTTCAAACAGCTGTGATATGCAAAGATGCAGCTGTCTGGTGTGATAAGCCTGAACTCTCAACAGGGCTAAAGATCATCTTTTTCCTATAACATGGACTGTCTCATGACAGATCCTGCTTTGACAGACGGACTCTTCCTGTGCAAGACTAAGGTCAGTATTTCTGTCTATTCCTGAAGGCTATACAGCTGATATTTGGCCAACCTCACTTTGTCCTCCATTTAGATAAGGAGTACAATGGTTGGACTGATGCAAGAAGTGAAGCAAGGTGATGCAAACTGCACAGCAAACACCACAAAGAATTAGGAAGCACACCAGCATTTACTGAACACGTCTTCCTAAATGAAGATACTGAGTCCTTCACTGACAGGGAAGACAGTTTGTAAAAGCCTTTTAGAATTTTAATACTGTAGTATTTAATATTTATACAAGGCATAAAAACTAGTTTGGAAGGAATCAAGACTGTTTCAGTAGAGCAGCCGGTACCTTCTCTTATTTTGGTGCTTAGTTTATTGCCATTACTGCAGCAATCTCAAAAATACGCTTTGTTCTGACTGAAAAATAAATCTTTGGCTGCCTTGCAAAAGTTTTGGAGTGGAACATGGGGAGCTGTTTGCCTTTCAAAAATAGCATCTCTAAGATAGATCAGAATAGAAGTTCATTTCCAAGTTGTGATCAAACTAAACTTTGAGTTTAGACTACTTGTACACAACACACTAACTTCCTGAGTCAGGATGTGTTTGTTATAGGAAGTATCAGGTTCTGTGCCGTGGGGAAATTTTAAATCTCGGTTTTTAGCCGCAGAAATCTTAGAGCTTTTCTAAAGAATGTGCTGTGCTGACACTGCTCCCTTTCAACCCAGAGGGCAGAGTACAGGAGATTAGCAGTTATTTCCACAAGTGACTTGTTAAAACAGTTCTACTGATCATCCTTGATTGTGAAGAGCTGTGCATTTACTACAAACACAGATCATATGAAAAGTTTTCACTACAACTAGCTCGTGGATGAAGCTGGAACAGTGGCCTATCATTAGCAACATTGTGTGGTATTGGTATATGGATAACGCTGTCCTAATTTCTGCGGGCCATTTATGAGGTATATTCTTAATGCTTTTACACCAGTGGACACAAACGAGGATGTTTTCAAGTTGCTCTTTAGCTTTAACTTACATTTGTTCAATAAGCTATGCATTTCCTCCCCTTCTCTACGCTCAGATATTTCCTCATGCCTCTAGGTAGCATTGATGGGAAGCCAGTTTTGTCCACAAAAGAAGGTATCAGCAGTCGTGAGTACGAGAGCTCCTTTGGGACAATGTGTATGCATGTGACCCCGTCTCAGAAAACACAAGTCAGGTGCTTTTCACTGCAGACGCATGACTCACAAAAATACTTCAAGTGTCTTCAGTGTATCTGACTGGTTACATTAAGACTGTTAATTGATTAAATAATTTCTAAAGTAACAGTAACACTAAATGCAATGTTTCTGTAGCAGGGGTAGAAGATTTTGTAATAGCTAGCTGTGTTTGTTTTCTTCCACCCACAGCTTCCCAAGCACTAACTACTGACATAGCCTGCCTGTAAGTAAACAGGCTGCTGCACTGCGCTAACGAAAGCTGAATGCAGCACTGCAGGAATGCACCTACTTCAGCAGTTGTATTCACAAGCTCTTAGGGTGCAAAAGAAGGCGACACTGACTCACCAAAGCCAAGTCAAGCAGAAGGTGAACCAATACCCAATGCCAAGCTAACAGCCTCGGCTGGTCTGTGCTGGCCCCAGGCAGGAACAGGTAGGGATGTCACCGTGCTCTCCAGTGTGCCCCATACACCCAGCTACTTTTGCTTCTACATTACTTGCCCAAGTTTATTTACATATTATGAATATTTTTTAAAAATTACTATAGTCAATCCAAACTTTGACAGAAGGTGTTGAGTGCATCCAGTACAAAATGCTCTGACAAGCCTCAGCTTTTTTCCTACAGATTTCCTCTTCTTTACAGATTGGAAGAGCATGCACTTCCCCAAAAAGCCTGAGTGCTCTTTTGACACTACTTTTAAAGTTAACATGTTCCTATTTTTTTTGTTAGCACTTAATAGAAGGCATTATAATAAAATAGTAATAATCAAAGTTGTAAACATATAAGAATTTGCTCTTAAAACATGCATCAAAATTTTAGTCTTACATAAGTAAAATAAGCTCCTGAACGGTATATTCCTTCTCATTCACATATGCTTCTGTTTCACCAGCTATGTGAAGATATACTGACACTAGAAATCTGGGTCATGATATTAACCTATATAACCAAATCCACTAAATTGTTAAGAAATTGTAATTAATTAAGTAATTAAGTAATTGTAATTGTTAAGGCCAAGCCTTAAGGATTACCACTTTAGATAAAACCAATACCACCCCTGGAGATCTAAGTCACCCTCATTTCAGTATGATAAAGAACACGTATTCATTTCTTTTGATGTATTTAAAGGGCTGCTACACTTCCCTGAAGTGGAAAAAATAAGTTACCAATTTCAGTTTTTCAAGACTAATAAAAACAAGAGCAATGCAGATGCAGGTTAATGCTTACAGATTGCCGCTTCTTTTATATTGTTATTGGCATCACTGATTCCCTTCTGTATTTCATCCAGCCACAGAAGCTCTGATTCATCTTGGGATTCCTGGAATAAAGATAGAGAAAAGCCTTGAAAAAACTGAATTATAACAAAAGTTGTCTGAACATACTGATGGAGCTCCAATATACAATCTACTATTGCAACCCCCTTAGACACTAAAAAGAATTTGACTGTTTAAAATCAGCAATAAAACACGTTCATATTTTATTTACTGACTTGAATAAGCTCCTGTTCAAATACAAAGCTCTGAAAGTTTTCATGTATAGAAGACACCATCCTGCTAAAGATCAATAAAAATTTTGAGCAAAGCTAGAAATGTTTCCATTTCCATGATGTGTAGGCAAAATAATCTGACTGTCAGGTAAAACCACACATTATCAGGCAGCACTGTGATAGCTGCATCAAGATGCCAAAGCAGAAGACTGCAGAAGGCTGGTTCACTTTCAGAATCCCTCATTTGGAAAGGATCCACATGTACATCTGAGTACATATTACATTAGAAAATAACAGCAAAAACTGTCAGAGAAAGACAGCTCAGCTTTAGTAATGATGACTTAGCTCAGGTGGCAAATGTTTCAGGAATTAAGCAGCAGAGCAGGTGTCACTATTCCTACAGGCTAACAATGCATGGCATTAAACCCAAGTCAAAATAGAAGGTGCAGGGAAGGGGGCTCAGCATCCCCACCAACCAGCCCTGCTCTGGCTGCCCAGGTTCACAGGTGAACCAACACTTCAGCTGAGAAAATAGGGTTTTGGAGCTAAAGTGACATTTAAAATGTAATGAAGTAGGTGGGGCAACAAAATTCATTCTGAAGAGGAAAGAGGAGTGCCAGGTCTATAATAGACTAATGATGAGAGAAATTGAAATATATTCGATAAAGATCTAGGAGTATATACACACAAATACTTCAGGAAAAAAAAAACCAAACCAGAAACTCTCTCAAGCTAAAACAGTGTGGACAAAGAACCAGCTTCACAATGAATATCCCTGGTTTTGCACCCAACTCCAGGCCAAAAATCCAACAATTCTGTTATCTGCAGAAATTACAAAGAGAAGACAGGGTTAAAAAACCCTAAAGACAGACTCTTCAGTTTGCATCATATATGTAAACAAGGTAGCGGAATATCTAAATAAAATCAAGTAGTGTCAGGCAATCGCATAACAGTGGACACACACCACAAGTTTTTCTAAGAAGAAAGTTAAAGTTAACACTTGGGAGAGTGTATACTAAATTCCCAAACTAAAGCTGACGATTTTGAGAAAAGGATTGAGAAACTGAAAAGAATTCCTTATCTGGTGTCCAGCTTTTACACACTAAATACAAAACCAGACACAAATACTGCTCTGGAGCCAAGTACAGCTTATACCGAGCCTCACTGCTAGCTTGGAAGCCAGACTGAGACTTGGGCTAATTTTGTCTGCTGAAGCAAGCTGTTGTTATTTGTCATTCAAGGAAGAAAAAAAAAAAAAAAAAAAAAGGCAGAGAAAAAGGAAGGGATCAACAAAACACTAGATGAAAATAGGGGAAAGGTTTTAGAGGCTGCCGGCTGTGGAGGGGTGGGAACTGTCCGAGCAGAGCCAGCAGCTGGATCAAAGGAACACAGACAGCTAACAGCTGGTAGGGAGGTACAAGGCAAAAGCAGAGCACAGTTTTCTTAAGGCACATTTCTGTGCGTGGCTTGCTTTCACCTTTGCGTTTGCTAAACTGAGATCACCACACTCTTCTCCAAGCCTGGCTTCTTCCTTGAGAAAGGTACAGAGTTCAGCAACACGTCATTTCGGATTGTGGATGAGACCCTTGAGGATTTACTAAATGTACCCTTTGATTTTTCCAGAAAACACCTTTTTTACCCCCAAATAGCTGTATGTACAAATTCCAGCAGAACCCCCCAAATTGGCTTCAGGCTTATGGTAAATTAGGAGTTAAATTGCTGCTGTAAAGCAATTTTATCTCTGTGTTGGGCAGAGGCTGAAACTGAGTCATGTGTGCATATTTGGATACGTCACACCCTCTTGCTGTAGTAGACAAAGAACAAACTAGCTCCTTACCGTAAACCTCATGCCTACAGGATGCTTCTGGAGGACAGATCAATCATTCTTTAGTCCCTTACAGAGGGGAAAAAAATCCCCCACAAAACACCTTTTGAGATGAACTAGAGCAGCATCGTCGTTTGGCTAGCTGGATATCACGTACTACAATGAAGATACTGGTTTTCACTGGACTGCTCACTCTTACCTCCAGTCTTTTCACAACAGGTGAGTCCTCCTTTCTGTATCTATTCCTTTTTGATAGTGTTGGCACTTCACCAGCTTGAATGGGTTGTACACACATGCTTACAGAAAACTATAGTCTAGGAAGTCTCACTTAAGGCAGATTTTTATTCTTCCATTTCAATGACACCTTACCTCCCCACTGTCACTTTCTATAAGGAATTTTATTTAAGGGATCTTTCTGTGCTTACTGAGGACTCGTCTTCTCTCTAGTATTTCTGTAGTGATATGATAATCTTAAACCTGTAGAGTCTTGTTCTTTCTGCTTTAAAATGTTCAACAGAATTATGACTACAGATGGTGCTATTAGAAGGAAATGCTTAGATAACTATTGTGACAAAAATAACCAAAGGAAATAATCAAATAAGCCCATTTTTTAAATCACTAGGATTAAAGCTGTTTTCAAACAAAGCTCATTTTTAAAAGTTATTTTATATATATATACACACATATGCATGCGTGCACATATATGTCTTTTAAAGAGTGACTAAAATTCATGTTCTGGATTAACAATCCAGAAAATTACTAAAAGGGATACAGTCTACTAACTATCATTTCAAAACATTCTACCATAAGTCTGCCAGTAAGCACTGATAAAACTGTTTTCCATATTTTATTCCAGTATGGAAGGGTAAAAGAAAAACGCACATGTTTTCATCCAAATTCGAGTTTGCTTCTGAATTCCAGTTTCAAGATGCATGCTCTAAGCTTTACACTAAGTCTTTCTGCATTAAACACAGCTAAGAAAAATTTTAAATGACAATATTAATTACACAGCTGTTTATTCTGCAAAATCTATTTTGCAACACATGATTTTAGAAGTATTTTGAATACCTTTGTGCTTTATCTGGATATGCCAGTGTCTCTACAAAGTTCTCTACTAAAGACTGAGGAACAGAATGTGTAAGGAACACATTAATACAAGTGGCATCACTGGCTTTGCCCACATGCTAACAATATTTACTCACCGAAAATTTTCCTGCTGCATGAAAAGGTTACCAATAAATTTGATGTAATATCAGCCCAAGCATTTGTTTTCAGTTCTCAAGACTGACTGCCCTTCATCATGTATGAGGAGCTGAAAAGACCTGGTTTGCTTTAGTCAGAAGCTGAAGAATAACATTAGTTTGATATGTAAGACCAAAAAATTGAGGGTTATTTCAACTTTCTAATTTGAAAGTTTCAGCCTGTATTAGGCAAGACAGTGCTTTTTGCATCTTTTGCAGTCATGCATTTCATCTGTGAAGTGACAAGGATAGTACCGCTGTTTGCTTTGGAAATTCTGATCAAGTCTAGACCAAGGCTTCTGTTTATATGATGAATTACCAACATTGCTACTACTGGGAAAAAACCCTCTACAGGTGACAAACATTCCACAAGTGTCTGATATTTTTTTGCCAAAGATTACTAAAAGCATGCAAAATGCAGAAAGATCATCTTGATGCTAAATTCATGCTAAATTTTCAAGGTTGGGTGTGAGATGACAAAGTGAAGATTGTCCTTGAGTACATTTGATATGAACACCTAAAGCAAAGGAGAATGCCACCAAATCTTTTAAACATATATTGTTTTTCACATGGAGATGTTTACCTTTCTCCATACCTGAAGGTGAATTATATTGCTAATCCAGTAGTTTGTCCTTTTTAACAATTTTAACTTTTTTTTTAAGCTTCAGAATTTTCACTGAATGGCTCTGCAATTAAAACAGTGTCTCTTATTAAGACTTTCCGTGGAATTTCAGCAAGAGACTATGATTACATCCCCCCTTATGCTATAGAAGGGGAGACAACGACCATCCATATCACAGAACAGAAATGCTCTTCAAAAAAGTCAAATGACTCCACTTTAACAGAAGTGAACAACACCACAGTGGAGTACCTGACCAGTTCTCTGAGCACCAAACTAATACCTGCCGTCTACCTCAGTGCTGTTTTATTGGGTGTACCATCTAATGCCATCATTTTGTGGATGCTGCTTTTCAGGATCCGGTCAGTGTGCACTGCCATCCTCTACGCAAACTTGGCAGTTTCAGATCTGCTCTTCTGCATCGTGCTGCCCTTCAAAATAGCATACCACATCAATGGGAACAACTGGATTTTTGGGGAAATGATGTGTCGAACTACCACTGTGGTGTTTTACGGCAACATGTACTGCTCCATTCTGCTGCTCACGTGCATCAGCGTCAGCCGCTACGTGGCCATCGTTCACCCCTTTACCTACAAGAGCCTGCCAAAACGTGCCTATGCCATTGCAGTCTGCGCTACCGTGTGGACCATCGTTTTCTTGTACATGCTTCCACTTTGCATAATGCAGCAAAGCTATTACGTGAAACAACTGGACATTTTTACCTGCCATGACGTGCACAATGCCTGTGAAACAATATCTTCCTTCCAGTTCTACTACTATATATCTTTAGCTATCTTTGGGTTTTTAATACCTCTTGCAACTATTGTTTTTTGCTATGTCTCAATTATACGAACACTTAAGACTCATGAATGGTTCTGGTACGTTAAAGTCAGTCTTTTGATCCTTACCATCTTTGCTATTTGCTTTGTGCCAAGCAATATTATCCTTATTATCCATCACATTAACTACTACTATTACAACACAGATGGGTTGTATTCTTTTTATCTAATTGCTTTATGTCTTAGCAGCTTAAACAGTTGTCTTGATCCTTTCCTTTATTTTCTGATGTCAAAAATTAGAAGTCAATCCAATATTTATCTAACAATGGTTAAAATATCCAGGGAAAAATGAATTTATTTCTATATTAATATTATGTGAATTATGATTTTGTATAGCATTAACCCGGGCAGCAACAAACCTCAAGTGCAACAATTAAAATTAAAAAATTAAAAAGTGTTAAAAACCTCCCACAATCTCAGTAAAATTTACTTCCTTCCACACACCACACAAGAAATATCTTCAGAAATATGCTTTTCTAGCTCTATAATTTTGTCACTTGCATTGCAACATCTGGCATACGTAGATTCAGGGAAGTGGCTCTGCACCTCCATTTCCTTCTGAGAAGATCACTTTCATGGCCATGGAGAAGAAACCAGGATATCAGTTCACCACAGCCTCTGAACACCAGAAGAGGGATCAATAGCTGAACGGTACTTTTAGGCCCATTCAGGATTTCCAAACACTTCAAATTAGCTCTCAGCCCACAGTCACTGCAGGAACAGCGATATGAAAACAAGTTTTTGGCCCAGTGGAAATGTGAACAAGTAAAAGTGTTTTCTACATGCCTGGGAGCTGTCAAGCTTTGCAGAAGCTCCCTGTCACATAGCCAAGAGCAAATACTGCCCTGGATATTGGAAATAAAGAGCCAGAGTCCCTATATGTTTAACAGCAGTAAGTCTACAGCTGTAGACATGGAGCCTGACACTTCCAAGGCAGCATGTCCTATAAGGCTGCTTAACCAGCTTTGCATTGCAGACTTGTTCTTCCACTTCGTCAGTGCCTGCACTCCTCTAGCCCATGAGGATTGCTGGGAGCTTACGCTTATCAGTGTGAATCCAGGCACGTATTATTCTTGCTTGGTAACCAAAACAGGGAAGCTATTTTGTAGTATTCTCTATTTCCACATCCTCACAGGAAACACCTAGTGTTACAAATACTGAAGCTAGTTGTGATTGATTGTCCACATTAATAAAGCAAAGGGTCAGCTTTTACATTTATGGAAACTCAAGAGCTACATATATACTAACTGTAAGTTCCTACAAAATGAGCTCAGTGGTTAGCGCATTTGTATTTGTAACTGCAGTGTGTAAGACTGATGAGAAAAGATGTTTTACAAAAAAAGATTTTTTTACAATAGCATTGTAAAAAACTTTACTTAAATAAAATCATTTGCACTGGAAAATGTCTTCAAGGAATTTGCATCCTGTGAAGACTCCCCCTCTTCAATTTCTTCTTGCTCCTAATTGAAGTTAGTTTTAATCATGCCATTACCTCAACATGAAAAAGAACAGATTTTAAAGATAACTTTAAAATAATCAAGGTGTTATACAACTATTGTAAATACAAAAAGTGTGGACCTAACTGTAAAACCTGTGTGCCTATCACTCAAAAAAAATCACATAACACAGGAACCATTTCAGAGTTTGGCACATCTGTTTAACTTCTCATGTATCCATAATACACTCCCTCAACACAGGGTCTCCCTTCCCTGGGACCTGAATACACTTGGTTTGAAATGGCCTTGAGAACTGTTAGAAGCTGTGGTTTAAGATTACAGGAATAAATAAATTCCAGGTTTGCATTTTCAACTTCAAGCAAGGAACAAGTAGGTGTGATCTGAGATTAAGACCTCTAACAGGTACTGGGAGATTTGGGTGCAGACTCTACTTTCCCAAAGCCACCACAGCTACAGGGACTTGACAGCAGGCTGGTTAGAATAAGCAAACAGGTTTGACCGATATGTTTTTCCAGACACTGGGGAACACAGGAAGTTCACAGGCAGACCTGTCTGATCCTTGTAAATCAAATACTTCCTTTTGCCATGGCTCACTCTTAAAACATGCTAAATACAATTAAAGGCAGATCTGCTTTCTAAACAGGGCTCAAAGAGTGGGAAATAGACAAAATTTAGACATTGCACGATCTTTTCAGTTGTGTTTGGGTTTCTTTTTTTTAAGGAAAGTTCAATCCAAATCATATGTTTACCTAAGGAATGGTGATGTCTGTGTAACTAACCAGCATAGAGAGTAAGTCAGATTAATGCATCTGAATATTTCTCTTGGGAGCACATTTAGTAGAATGTCTTGCTCTCTTCCTAAACAGGAGCAATGGTCCTGTTTACAGAGGGGATGTTTTAAGTAGCTGTTAAAGGACTGCAGAGACAAAATATCTCAGGAGAGAAAGGCCAGTGGAAGTCTCTAGGAACATCACAAATTTTTGAGCAAGAAGATTTCAAAGAGATTACACAGTTTTTGTTCCAAAACTTGGAGACACCCATTTGTTTCCTATCAGCACATTCACACGGGGACAGGAGTAGGCACCAGGTTTGCACCCACCCAGGGAGTGCAGCGGCAGGCAGCAGGAGCAAGCCAGGGCAGGGCTGCTCTGTGCAGCCACCTGGGCACCTGTGGGCTATAGGTCTCTGCCCCAGGGACATCCCAGCTCTCTACACGTGCACAAAGGGTCTGGCACGTCTCAGGCCAACACTGTGCAGCCACAACCCACGTGGACACTTTCTGCATGCAAATTCAGCTTTTCAGGATCCAGGGCTCAGTGAAACCAGCCCTTACCTGGGAACCCAAGCAAGAAATTGAGATGTGCAAACGGCTTTTGAAAGCTCTGATGGTGGATTGTGGAAACACACTGTTTCACAGCAGGTACCACAGGTGAGGTGGCAAGATAGCTGGAAGATATTTCTACAAGCTGAAGTTCAGTGACTTTCTCCAGCTGACCATATTACTTTAGGAACACATGCGAATTGTAAGCATCTTTTCCAAACACTGGACATTTTAAGTGCTGTGCTAGTAGCTTTAGTTAATCTTGTGTTCAGTCACACCCTGCAAGCTGTTAGGCTGATCTTTGTTTATGCTTCCCTGAGCTGTGATGCCAACCAGGACACTGCTTTTGGGGAAGCAGATAGCAATATCCTGCTGAGATAGGTTTAAACTGAAGGCACATACAAGACAGCCAGTTTGTTGTTGCATGATAAAGCCAGAACAGAAATACGTAAAAACTCCACTATTATAAAACACCAGGTTTAAGCAACTAAGGCTCCTCAAAGTACTTTCCAGAGGTTTGTTAAGGAACACCATGACTTCAGTATGACTATGACTCCTTTCTGGCAAAAGCCTCAAGTCGCATCCATATTGTAACTACCTGCCTGACACAGTCTAGTAACTAGATCCTTGCACAAATTCATAACTACGTCAGGGCTGCTGCTGCCCTCGGTTTGTAATAGCCACAGCGACCTAATAGAATTAAAAATGAAGCAAGGTTATGTCAAGTCAGTAGTGACACATACGCAGAATATGTCTTAGTATTAATACATCGAGAATTAATCCCTTTTGCCAGTCAGAATAAGTTGTAGTGGAAAATTACTTAGTGCCAGTTTGTTGTCATTGGCTTATTTACAACCCCATTGGCACAGTTAATCCGAACATCAGGGGAACAGGACAAGGACACACATGTAAGTGAAAAGAACTAGCATTTCAGTTCTGACAAACAGCAACAGTTAAGGCTCTAACCTTGCATTTCTGTGCTTTGGCGTGGTACAGAACATCCTGATAATGCCTTGCATTTACTGGTCTCACATCTTGCAGTTTGGCTGTGGGCAACAGTAGGGCTTCTAGAGTTTTCTCAGGATTTCCTTGGTCAATTGCTTCATTAATGTGGCCAACTGCAATGATTCCTATGAAACAGAAAAGTTATTAAAGACATAGTTATGAAAGAAAGATGTAACTTATCCGATATGAGGTACAAAGCAGTAACATGAAGAACAGAAAAATCAAGTAACAAGAAGCAGAGGCAGCAACAGAAGCTGAATTTAAATTATTTTTTGCTCAAAAATTCATGTGAAGGTACTAAGTTGTACAGTTTTCCTTTCTGCCACTCTTATTGGTTCATCTGAACCTACCTCTTATAAAAATCAAATTTATCTTACCCAAAAACCAAAACCAGACTTCCCTACTTTCAGGGCAGGAGTATCTACATGAAGCTTAAGGAAAGGTTGGGCATCACATCTAAATATGTTTACATATTTATTGGCTTACAGTGCTGAAAGACTTATATTCAGGTGATTTCAGACCAGATTACTTGAAACCCTGATTTGGACAAATACAAACATACTGACCCCCCAGCTACCGCATTACATTGCAACTTAACCTAATTTTTTAAATTTCACCTTAAATAACCAATCTGATAATGTTGACCTTATGAGAAATCACTTGATTGTTCAGACTAGTGGCACTCAGGACTTCAGTCAGCAAGTAACATGGCCCATTGTATTTAATAAAACCTCTAACTCATTTTCTTCACAGTGGTTTCAACATCTTATTTCCTCCTACCCCCAAACGGTGCTGAAATGTGCTTTCTCCCTAAAGCCACCCCAGAAGGGCACCAGCCAAGGGCTTCCCCGTCTCCTGTGAGGGATGGCATACCTGCTGGCAGCAGATCATCTCTCACCAAGTCTCTCCCAGACCCACCAAAGCCCAGCTGGTGGGGTCACAGATCCATGTCCTCATAAGGCTTTGGGAATGAGCAATTTTCTAGGGTGCTACCAAAGAGGGGCCGTGCAGACATGCAGGCTTGCTTATGGAAACAGAGGCCACCCTTCTTCCTCTCCTCTCTGCCCCAAACAACCATCACTGGCCAGAAGCCAGTGTCACTGAAACCAAGTGCAACTATTTTAATACTAAATACTGACTCTCCTAGTGCAAGACCACCTTTCTTAAGGCATGTTTCAACTTCTAGTGACTGCAGAGATTCAGACAAAACAGTGATTATGTCAGTCAAATGAACTGCTCAGCATCCCACCAGGCTGGAGGGCACACATTGTGAGCAAGCCGCGAGGGTCCATGGCAACCACTTGACTAGATTTAGGAAGCAACAATCCAGTTAGTTTTAGTATTTCTGTAATACAAAGCTTCCTTTACCAGTATGAAACAGTAGCACGCATGACACTAATGGCAGTGCAGGAAGGGCACACGCACTGGAAACAGCCTACACCTTACAAAGGCTCTCAAATTACATTCAACTGCTTCCCAAATGGCAAGCAGTCTGAAAGCTGCCCTCTCCTTTCTTGCTCCAGCAAATCAGGCATAACTTGATAGCCTCAAATTTTAGTTTAAAAAAAAACCAAAACCCAACCATACTTCTGTATCAGTGGATAAACTTGATCCTTTAGCATTTTTGAAGCCCAAATGACCAGCTATCACGTTTACTGTAACACCACACTTTTAGGGCAATACAGTTACATTCAGCTTCAAAAATAAACTCTAAATCCATTCATATTAGGCAAAGTGGGCATAAGAAGCTACTCTCAGATGGGAAATCAGGTTACCTAAAAGGAGAGCAGGACAGATAGTTGCACTGCATAACTTCTTACCAGCTGCCTTGTGAAAAACAAGGGCTTGGAAATAGTTTAACATTAAAAAACTCTTTTCCACAGGACACTGCCTGTAATTTCTTCCACTATCCCCTAATATGCTTTTTGCTTACAATTTCTGCAAAATCCCCAAAGTGAGACCATCCAGTGCAAATACTGAAAGATACTGCCAAGTGGGGAGAACCATGGCATTTTTTTTAGCATCGCAGAAGGCAGGCACCCTATGATATCTTTCAACCAGCCATAACACAACCAGGAATAATTCAAGGAGATTTAAAGACCAACAGGCATTCAAAATTATTTAATGCTTTTCTCTCTTGAAGAGTGTCTGTACAAGGCCATTCAGCACAGAATTTTATGTACCAAGGACAAGACTACCATCTCTGCGGGCAAGGTAGAGGAAGAATTACTTACTTTCATTTTCTTCTTGAATTTGCATAGTAACCATGTCAATGCAGTTCTGGATATCATTCCAGCTTAAATAATCTTGGCCTTGAGATGAAGCCTCTGACTTAATAGACAATAGTGTATCAGCATAACTACAAGAAGATATAAAATATAGAAGTGTACTTCATATACAAGAAACTGCCATAAAGAATTAGTCAGATGTATCATCCACCACTTAGTGCCTAGTATTTTTTTCAATGAATTTCAGACAAACTCATCTCTTGCCAGAAATAATACAGACATGCAAGCTGCCTTGCTGGTTCTACACATGCATTTCATGATCTGAAAAAATGGCCCTGTACGCTAGTTCAGAGCACTTTTCTTGGCAATGTGGGATGATGGTAATACACACACTGGACATACACTTTGCTGTATGGTGCTACAGATAAATCCTGCTCTGATTTGCCCTTCCAGCATTCAGCAGCTTGCACTTAAGGGCTTCCTGAACTAGAGGTTACGTATCACTTTGCTAGTTGCAAACAATGCTATGCTCCATTAATTTATCAACTCTAATTTGAAATCTTATATATTCTTGAGGAATGACTCCCACTATTTAAGTGTTTTGTGAGATAGCAGTTCCTTATGTAAATTTTAAACTTGATATTTGATAGTGTCCAATCTTCTCTCGCTCCAATTCTCATAAAAAAATAAAAACTGAAGTTATAAGAGAAGCTGGCAACTTTTATTAACCTTCCCCACATAATTAACTTTTGCAGACCTCTGTCATATTTCCCCTATATTCTCTCTTCTAGGAAACACATTCCTAAAGTTAATCTCTTCTGGTAGAAAGCCATTGAACACCATCTCCCTCACTGAACTTTTTCTAGCTCTACTGTATTCCTTCTGGTATTGTGCAGTCAAAGTTTCCTGCAATATTCAACGTATGGTTGGCAGCACAGATTTACACAATGGCATAATAAAATTCTATTTTATTCTCTACTCCAACTAATTCCTAGAATTTCATTTGTATTGACTGGCAGCTTAATCTAAAGATCAGGTCACAGTAACACCAGCCAAAAAAGCTGCACTTGGACACTTTGGGGCCCATTTCTGTATATTTATAACATTGCTTCTCTTGCCCACAAGCACCACCTCACATTAGCAGAGCCCAAGTGGCAGAATAATTTTGCTCCACCTTATGGCATTCTGCTCCCTCTAACCAAAACACTGGCCTCTTATTCCTATCCTGACTGCCCTCCTTCCAGCTTTGAGACACCTAGCAAGGGCCACTTTCAGACTCATGTCCCCTGGAAGCCTGGTGAAGGTCTTCAGCCACTGCTGTCGCTTTTGCCTAGTAATGCCTTCCAGCAGCAGATGGAGGTTTCCACCAGCTGTGACAGAGAGGCAAGAACCAGCCCATGCCCCCACACTCTCCCCCACATGCCAGGGGCTCAGGTCTTACAAATCATAATTTGGCCTGATATTTTTTGCAGATACACAAAAGAGCACAGAGGTAGCAACACATGGCTGTGACCAGTCAGACACATAGCAATGCAAGCAGCTGGCAGCTGAGTGAAGGCTATGATTTAATGTTAAACATGCACATGTGCACAGAGTTACACTCTGCTTTTTAGCAAACAGGACTGTGCTACATTTTTCAGACCTTCGCAATTCTCAGGCAAAAAAAGGCTCAGCCTTGTTTTAAGGGACTTCCTGGAGCTTAAGGCATTAAACACTACCTCATTCCAAAGATCTTCTTTCAGAATTGCAGAGAGGTTACTGATTAACAGCTTCCAGCTGCAGTTGGTTCACATTTTAGTGTCTGCAAAAATTCTTGTCAGATCTTAATGTTTACTTTCTGAGGATATTTTCCCTGCACCTCACACATCCTCTGCCTTCAAACATCCGAGGTTGTGCGATTACTTATACTTAAGGATACACAACTAGTTCAGCAATTGTCACATTATCCTTTATTAACTTATAACACAGATGTTTATCTTGCAGCTATTTCAGCTTCATAACCACAACACAGGACAGCCCACCTAGTAAAATGCCTACTTATCCTTTTTGCAGAAGTTGCCAAGTCTCACCCAGCCAAGATAAAATGAACCTTTACCGTTGAAAGCTTTCCTCTTCCAGATTATTGAAGCCAATGCATGGGTTTCTGAGATGATTCTTTATCATTAGGATGTCCTTATTTTCCAAGGCCTGGTTTAGCAACACAACAGCTGACAACATTTCTACTGCAATAGACAGTTCATCATGTGCCAGGTAGTTCTGTAGGACAATAATGTATTGTAGTCAGGAAGCTAAATAAGCAGTGTAACAAATTTAAGTTACACAGTCTAGATACCATCAAGGAGATGGACTTGATTTAAAAAGCCTGGCAAATTTCCTAGTCACAGGCATATCAGGTTAACACAACACTGGTGATAGAGCTTACTGGGTTTGCTACACCTTGAGCCTTTCATTCTTTTGCCCCACAATCCCATCTATTCTGGTCTTACCCTCATAGCAGGGGATTACTTTTCTACACAATATATAAAACAGAGTTTTTCATTAAGAGCGTGCAACAATTAAAAAATGACAGTTGATTTGTTGCAACACAAGAGCTCAGCCAGAGCAAAGTGTGTCAAGAAACAAATTCTGTGATTCAATATTGCCTATTCAATGAAAACCATTCATGCAATACATAACACCATGGCAAGAGAATTAAGTCTCATTTTACACAGCAACATGCTATGTTTGTGCTCTTTCGTGGTTTGACTACATAACATCAGTGAGCAGGTTGTAAGCTTTTCACTCTTACCACAGCATTCTGTTGTTGGAGGTTGAACAGCTCAGTCTGATAGACAGCAGCAGCAAATGAGTGAACAACAGGAAGCTGCGCCTCCGGTTTCATCAGTGCAACCAGTGTTTTACTGGGATCACTGTTACGAATTGCAGTATTGATATTGTCAACTGCTATAAGTTCTAGAGAACAGCAGGGAAAGAAAAGCCTATTAATTTTCATATGCCATTTGCTTTTTATGCCGTGTAGATGGCAGTTAGGCTATTCCAGAGAGTATCATTTGCTGTCATTAGAGAAGAAACATATTTGTGTGAGATTCTTGAAGACACAACTACTGAATGTTTTAAAAACAGTGTCTATTCAAAGGTACGCAGCAAATAAGTGACTGAAAGACTTTAAGGTTTCTGGACTTTTAGATATTAGAGACTGCTTATTGTACCTTTAACCCAAAACAAGTTGCTGACCCAATCCCAGCACAGAGAAAGACCTAACATCCCTCCTGGGTTTGCTTGCGGCAGGTACTGCTGGGTACATCAGCTGCAGCGCCTCAGTCTTGCTTCACCCCAAACACTCCTCTCCTGCGCCATGTTTCCTCCCTTGCTTCCTCCTTTTGGTAGGACTTAGCTAGCTAGAACGAGCCTGTCCTGCAACACCAACAAAATTTTTATTGTTCATTTCAGGAGGCCTGGTGGAAATCAACCAAATACGTTGGGGGACTGAGATTTTCAGTAGCTGAACTGATGGAAAACCACATGCTACAGCTTCTAGGACTTCCTCTGCATGCCAGCACCTGTTTGTTTGTCTAACAGTGTGGAAGATCAGTCCTCACAAAAACTGCCATCTAGAAATTATCCCCTTCTCTACAGCTCAAATTTCAAATTAAACAGACCACCATAAAGGAGTATGAGCATAACCCTTTTTGGTACCTAAACAACTCTCCTGTTTTGCTTATTGCTGAACTGACTTCAGCAGAAGTTTGAACCCCAGTAGAAAAACGCTGAAAAACACTTCCCACTCAGGCAGCTGCAAAACCCTTAAAACACACCTTAGCTTAGTCACAGCCACTGTAATTGCACACCTGAAGGAGCCAGCTCTGGAGAAACCCAGTCCAGGACACACCCAGGAACATGTTGTACAAGGGACTGCTCTTGTCTTGCACAAAACGAAACAACCTTGAAGGTTAGAGTGCATGAGGCAGAGTAAAGAGTGACAATTACGTAAGTGTCATTTCCATCAGCAAAATAACCCCCACCTCCTCTACCTCATCTTATGGCTTTTCTGTATATTATTATCCAGGGAATGCTTTTAGTCACCACTAACTGCTCAAGTCTGTACAGGACTGCTTGTACAGCAGACACCATCCAGAGTTCACGTATGCAGCAACACTCAGATCTTACTATTACAACACAGAGACTTTGAAAACCTTTCTAAGTAACAAGGCCCACCTAAACAAGCCCCTTGCCTCTCATCTCAATTGCTCTGAAGCACAGTCATATGGGGCCATGTTGTGATTGACGGCTCTGTCTATTGGCTATTCCTGAGGTTAGAAAAAGGAAAGGCTCTCAAAGCTACAGCATTCATGCTTTTTTTAGAGAAAAGACCAAAGAGGAAAAAAGTCAGAGTCCACAAATGGACTAGACGAGCTCTGTAGTTAATAACCAACCTACTGATTTCTAATTCAGGAACTGAGCATGCAACTTGCAAAACACACTTTACATTGTTCACATTCCAGTAACAAAACCACTATTTTTTCCTTTTCAAACCAAACATAAGAAACAAGTTGCTCTCCAGATTGCTGTTATGGCTTTTCATACACCACATTTTTCCTTCTCATTACCTTTACCAAGGAACAACTCTTTTAGAGGAAGTACTGCTTACCATGCCTAACCAACCTAAAATAACGTAACATTTGAGATAGCAAGTCAAACTTATCTTCTGGCTTATGTTGACCTCACAGTACAGCCTTTAAGTCACATTACGAAAGCAATCAGCCTGCATTCAAAGCATTGGAAATAATACCAGAGACAAAACAGCCACTAAGCCATGCCCAGGTGTAGCATGAAACAACAGCATTTTAACCAAAGCTGAACTTCCTAGCAAAGAAGTTCCCAGTCAAAAGCAGGAATACATGCACTGCAAATTTAGATCCCCCTTAACTATATTTTTTACAAACTATAACTTTTGTCTTGTGACATTCTTAGTAGGCTAAGAACAGGTCAGATTTAGATATGTGTGTCTAAAAGTGAGAATAATTTTCCTCTGTGATGTGATTGCAAAATATTCTTCCATGTGATCATTCTATTTTTATTTTTCCATGTGATCATTCTATTTTAATTCTACAAGGATGGTCATTGCTTCCCAGTGAGAATTAATACTGCACTAATAAATATTTGTTCAAGCCATCAAGCCATGCATTGTCTTCAGTTTTAGCCAATGTGTTTACCAGTGGCTCAAGTTATTCAAAGAAAAAAGCGTTAGCTATCTTAGATAAGAGTATATCCAATGCAGCACAGATTGGTGACTTGGCAGTTGTGACACCGAGATGAACAGTTACAAAAATAAAATGCAACACATATGGTTTCAGTTTGAGAAACCTTGTTTACATGCAAGAAATGGTAGATTCAATTAATCAGCTTAACATAATTAAACGGTGATGGTAAAAAATGAGTATTAAAGCAGTTACTCACTAAGCTTGTGAGCCTCAGCTTCCGCATTGGCAACACTAACTTCTTTCTGTATTTCACTTTTGTCGAGCATATTTGGAACCCCTGCTATCTAACAGATCAGAAAAAAAGATTTAATTATGCTTTTAAGTTTGATGGGAGATAAGGGATAAAACCCCTTTGACAGGACACTAGGATTTGATTGTACTATCCCCTGTGCATCAAATACAATGTCACGGTAAACACAGCATTAATCTGTTCCTGTGATTTTCATCTTTCTCAAAATGATGGGTTTTCTTCTTAAAACCCAACTGACTCATTTGCTGTTAATGATTCAATATTACCTTTTGTTGTACTCAAGTTATAACTTGTTTTCAAAACAAACATAGTATTAGGGGTTGCATGCTATATCTCAAATTTTCATCTTGTATCTTAGTAACTACTTAGAAGGGCATCATGCTCTTTAGAGCAAATGCAGCTATTCTGGTGTCAATTAGTACAGTAGTTATTCTAAAACCTTTATAAAACTGTTTCATAAGTGATGCTGAAGGCAGAGTAAAGGCAATTTCTCTGGATTAAGATCAGCTAAGAAATGCAAACTGTTGTGTAGTATCTGTTCCATTAAATTACCTGCATTTTCTGTTCTTTAGAATCACACAATTGCAATAGGTACCATGAGGAATTTTGCGGCAGAACTTCAAATAGGCTCAGAGCAGGACGGTTCAAACCTGCCATCAGTGCCACTTCATCTTGCCGGTCAATAGCCTCATTCACTTGGACTAAAGCTATGTGAACTGAAATGAAAACAATGCTTATAAACAGCAAATACGTTTTTGTGAAGAAGTAGTCCATTGCTGTCAGCATCTCACTTGTTATAAAAGCCAGCGAGGGTGGCAATCTTTATCCAGCAGAGGATTATCTATTTCAAGACCAGTCCTACAAAGGGAGTCTAGCTCTGTGCGAGCCTGTGTGGGAGCAGTTTGACCACAGCTAACTGGAAGCTTAGGAATGAATTTTGGCTCTATATAGAAGAGGGGGACAAAATTTACAGTATTCTGCACACAAAAGGAACTCAAACATAAGGAAACAGAGCAGGCAACAAATTATTTGATTCTGAACTGAGGAATCCTTACAACAAAAACCACACACACAGACATTAACCCCCCAAAAGATTAGTAGAGAAGGAGCAGCAAGAAAAAACTGTTGTAGACAGACATTAGCTACTTCTGTATATTTCACAAAGTTTCCACAGAAACATTTTTTTGTTCGTGTGGATTCAGGTCATGTTCAGCTGGAATCTGGGAGATCACGTGTTACGTGCATACTTCTGTAAGGATCCAGAATAGCTTACTGTTTATCTTATTGATATTGCCTTGAATCTCAGCTTGTGTCAGCAGCTCCTCATAGACGTCTCTCTCTTCTTCAGAGATTGTTCCATTCTAAGAAAACAAAATTGTTGCTAGTACACACAAATCTTTGCAGAGAGAAAAGTTATTAGCGGGAGTCATCAAAACTGCATCAGCTGAAATATTTGCTGGGTGTATTTGTAAAGGAATTTGTTGACCACATGAACTAAAAAAATCAGCACTTCATGGTAACTGGCTGAGCAATATTTGAAGCATTTTCTGCTTCCTGTAAAATAGCCATGTAAATATAATGTAGCATTGTTCAACTACAGAAAACATTAGCTCTCGTGTAAAAAACAAAGCAAATAATTTCACAGTAAAGATCTGTAGCAGAAGTAATACTTTATCCTCAAAAAAGGTATCATTCTTTTTGCAACTTTTTAAACAGAAAATTTGTTTTTTCTAAAGCAGTTGATAGAGGAAAACCAATCTTTATTTGTTTTTAGTCTTCTGGTATTTTATCCTTTAGTCAAAGTCAAGCTACATCATACTCATAATAATCATATTATAAAACTGGCTGTCAGCTTGTTGCATTGCCATTATTTATCTTATTTAGCTTAAAAGTGGTTTTTTTCCTAATTATACTAATTTTTAAAATCAGTTTAAGTTAATTTTTAAAACAGTAATACTACAGCATGAGAAACAACATGAAGAAACATGTATAATAAGACCCCTAATAAAATACCATTACCTTAAGTCTTGCATTTGATTCTTTTCTCCTTTTAGCTTCAAAGAGTTCATTCTGATAGTCCTGTGCAAGTTCCTCATCCACATTTAGCAACATTGCATTTGGGTTCCTCAGAGTTGCAATGGTTTGCTCAGCTCTTCTCCTCTCAATAGCTTCATTAATTGCTATTACTGCTGCATGCACTAAAATTAAAAGCACAATCCTAAACTTCAGGAAGCAAAACATATTCAAAACTGTCACTGTTTCTTCTGATTTATTTGAAATGAATGTTTAATATATGTTCAACAATTTACATATTCCCCTTCAAACATCCCACTCCTAAAGTTTTCCCTAGACTGCAGCAACAAAAGCACTCCATGTTTGCTCAAATGTGGCACACTGCTGTCAGTTCCATGTTCACCCTTCTCCCAACTAGGGGTTACTATTTTACTGACAGAAAATAAAACATGAGGTACATTTTATTGTCCAAGTCTTATGTCATTTAGATGGCAATTATATGCAGGAATTGAAAAGATTTTTGGTAGTTTTTCTCTTAAAGCTACTTTCATGTCCATGAAGATACAAGACACATGAAAGTATTGTCTAAACTAACTATATCTGAAGGATAGTACACAAGAATAAGGAAATCCGGACTCCACGAAACTTGTCCTCCAGAATACATAGTTAAGATTCTCCAGGCAGGGTGCAGCCCTGCACTCCACATCTAAGCCTTCCTGGGATGAACTGGCTCCTTGTCTGAGGATCTCCACGAGCAGCTGGGGAACCAGAGAGACAGTGATGTAATGGCTGTTACTTCTGTCACCTGCAAAACCACAGGACAGCAAACTCCAAACAGGGCGAGAGAATACCCAAATTGCTTTGCAGGATTCCCAAAACATTACTGCACAGGAAAAAGGGAGTAACTGTCATAGGACTCGCTACAGCTATTGACCAGGTTAAGTGTTAAACCTTTCCTTTGAGAAAACAAGAAAACTTCAAATACTAAATAGATGCTTGACTCCAAGATTTTAGGAGTCAGAAATAGTCTTGTTTTTCCACACAGCAAATTTACATGAATGTACACAATTAAAACCACTTGCAGCTGCATTAGGTGTAGAGTGATGGCTAACACACCCTTCTGAGGTATTCCCTGCACACATTTGGCCCTAAGATCAGTCTAGACTAAGGACTTCACTAGAGCTACAGTTTGTCTGGACCTTCATGCCACAAAGAGACCCCAACAACTGTCTGGTGGCACATTCATCTCAAAGATTTTACAGACATTTCTATTTAAAATGTAATTCCTGATAAATGTTTATCTAGATCTTACCCCAAAGGAGGAATGCAGCAACTCCCCATTTATCACCACAGCAGCTTGTCTGGGATTTACTTTCATGCCACCAATGAGATGTGTGAGGGAAAACACAAATGCCATCTTTCCTTATTCGATCAGTATTTATTTGCTATGTGGCATTGCATGGTTTTGCTAAACTGGAGAAAAGCATTCAGTAAAAAGCACTTTTCTGGATTAAGTTCAACTAAGGGCCTATATATCTGAGTTTAGAGCCTTCAGTATCTTTCAGTAAATAAAAGAAATGAAAGATGCTTGTCAATGATTAGGAAATTTGAGTTTTTAGAAAAACAAAGGAGTGTACAAATTTAGGGAAGTAGAACAGAAAGGCAGACCATTGGAAACTCAACATGGGCAAATGAAGCATGAAGTGAAGTTATACGCTCTCAGAGGGGGCAGTTACTGGAACGACTCGACCAGCTGTTGGTGGATAACCCATTGCTTAGCATTAAATTCATGCTAGAAAGTTGTTCTAAAATTATTTCACTCTAGCTCAGTTCAGCATAGCATCAGATGGGAAACAGAATCAGCTGGCATGGTGGAGGAGAAGCAGAGAGACAGACTGGTTCCTCTGACATTGAACTTTAGAAACAGGGTGTCCTAGTTTCAGCTGAGATAGAGTTAAGTGTCTTCCTAGTAGCTGGTACAGTGCTATATTTTGAGTTCAGTATGTGAAGAATGTTGATAACACTGATGTTTTCAGTTGTTGCTAAGTAGTGTTTAGACTAATGTCAAGGATTTTTCAGCTTCTCATGCCCAGCCAGCGAGAAAGCTGGAAGGGCACAAGAAGTTGGCACAGGACACAGCCAGGGCACCTGACCCAAACTGGCCAACAGTGTATTCCATACCATGGGACATCCCATCTAGTATAGGAACTGGGGAGTGGGGGAGGGGAATCGCCGCTCGGGGGACTAGCTGGGTGTTGGTCGGCGTGTGGTGAGCAATTGCACTGCACATCATTTGTACATTCCAATCCTTTCATTATTGCTGTTGTCATTTTATTAGTGTTATCATTATCATTATTAGTTTCTTCTTTTCTGTTCTATTAAACCGTTCTTATCTCAACCTGTGGGTTTTGCTTCTTTTTCCCGATTTTCTCCCCCATCCCACTGGGGGTGGGGGAGAGCGAGTGAGCAGCTGCGTGGTGCTTAGTTGCTGGCTGGAGTTAAACCACGACACAGGGCAAGTTCATAGTGGACATTAGGAAAAGGTTCTTCACTGAGAAGGTGGTCAGTCACTGGGACAGGCTCCCCCGGGAAGTGGTCACAGCACCAAGCTTGTCAGAGTTAAAGGAGTGTATGGACAACGCTCTTAGTCATATGGTTTAGTTTTAGGTCGTCCTGCAAGGAGCAGGGAGTTGGACTTGATGATCCTTGTGGGTCCCTTCTAACTATGACTCTATGAACACCCAGATCAACTTCAAGGGGCTAAGAGAAGAATGCTGTTCTTAGACACACATATCACCCCCAAATGCTCATATAACAAAACACATAGGAAAGATGTAATCTCTTCCACAGTTGTGTAAGAAGTCTCACTGACGTAAGTGGAGCTAACAAAAAGTGGTCAAAAGACAGGTTCAAGGTTAGGAGACAAGTGAACAGGTATTGGTGGATGTTGTGAACCCATCTACCAAGAGAAACAGTGAGAAGCCTCATTGGACTTGAAAGAGTAGTCTGGAAGAATAACAGAGAGGGTTACCTGCAGAATAAGCTCCCTTTGAAAGCACTTAAGCTTACTCTTTGCATGCTGACTTCTACTATTGCTGACAGCACAGGAGGAGTCATCAGCAGCTGTTTCACTTGATATCTCCTTTTGCTTACTCCATTTCAGAAGCAGGGTGGTAGACCCTTTCCTTTTGCAGGATCTCCATGTCCAACCTCACTAGTGCACGAGGGTTCCCATAGCAGATGTTTCCTGTTCTGGGGCAGGGCGTGTTATCTACAGCACACTCCTTGCCCAAAGGGACAGGACCAGCATCAGGAAACCCTGCTTTTCTATGGAAGACTGAAAACTCTTCAGAAGTTAAAGGAAACCCTACACACACTATAATAAGCTTTCAGAGAAGGAAGTTGCAGCCCTTTCATCTTCAGGGGAGGAAGGAAGCTCCCTGGAAATGTGCTTGGTAGTCATTAAATCTCTGAAAATTTGCTAAAAAAAGGAGACAAACTACCCCCACTTCCAAAGGCAGTATTTTAAGAGCTAGCTTTGCAGAAGCATGCACCTACTAAGCTATAGCAGACTCCAGAATATACAACACAGAATGCGAATCAACATCAGGAAGTGTGTTTTAAGTTAAGGTCTGGAAATTTCAACACACTAAGTAACATCATAGATCAGCTTGTTTCAATTATGCTACTTTGCAAGGTTTAACAAAGTTGCAATGGAACTTAATTATAATGCAGCTTTTATTCCCTCCACCTCCCCATGTACAGTCTAGGGCACTGTTACTGGTTTGTACCAGTGACCCACTGTGCTATTGAACATACTCAAGCCAGCCCTTCTGTTCTTCAATTTGGTCCTCTGAAAAAGGCTAGGATTTTGAAAAAAATAACTAGACGTCAAGTGTGGATTTAAGTGAACACACTTCATTTCATGTCATTTAAGGTCAAGCATTTTGTTGTTTTAAATGTATCACTTCATTCCACAAAAAACTGAAAAACAGAAAAAGCACATTTACAGCTGGATAGGCTCGGGCAGCAAAAAAGCTTTTAATTTTGTTTTTGAGTGGAAGCTGTTCAAGGCAGACTCAAAAGGACCATAACTGTGCATCAATCCCTCTAAAAAGGAAAAGCTTATTTCAGATGCACCAGCAGGATGTGCCCTCCGGCAAGGTTCTACCATGCTGTGGGTCTCATGCCAGTGGTCAGATAGATTGAAAGCTGCCCATGGAGGCAAATGGTTCCTCCACATATGCGCCACCATATGCGAGAGAGTTGTCTATCTGGAACAGTGACTTTTCCTCACAGCAGCCTGATGGGGTGTTTCAGGAAGACTGCCAACAGAGGAAGGATGGACAGAGAAGACACCTTGTTCCCACAGCTGTGTCCATTGTACTGCCTACAGTGCAGAGGCACACGGAGAGGTCAGTTCGTCTTTCTAGAGGAGCACTAGCTACCAAAGCATTAAACCCATGCAACAGATTGTAAGAAATCTTTGTCTCTGGTATCACTTCCTATGGTTCAATAGAGATGCTCAAAAATACAGACTGAAAAATTGCAAGAGGTCTTGTAAAAATGATGCAGTGTGATAGTCAGTGAAAACTTGCTTGTTTTTCTTGTTATTTATTAAGTGGTGGCAAGCTAGGTGAATTAAAACACAGAAAATATTTTGTTAGCGTTCTATCAAATTATCCAGTAGAAAACAGAACAAGAGCCACACTTACATGCAGCTTCATCCACTGATAATTCACTGGCCAGAATCCCACCAATTTTACTAAAAGATGGCATCTGTATACCATACTTCTCTAGCTCCTTTCGCATGTTGCTGATTTCTTCCTCTGTTCACATAAAAAAAGAAGTATTATCAGAACAAAAGCATAAGAATTTCATTATGAATCACCATACCTACAAATACGGGTGCAGTATTTTTGAAAGCACTTGTGGCCACAGCCTCCTAGCAGTTTTTCCTCCCCATTTTGAAGGAATCTGAGATACAAGTATTCCATGCAAATTCACTCCCTTCTGTCCTTCAGAGACTGACATTCATTAAAAATAGCAGCCACCCACCTATTTAATTAGGATGTGTTCAGAACAAACTTGTGGGAGGAGAAAGACCATAATAGAAAATATGTACAATGTTAGCAGATTTACTGGGTGAAGAAACCATCTAACATATGATTAGGTAAGCAGTTTATTACCTGTGAAGTCTACTTTTCCCAGTAGGTCCTGGATCTGTGGTGCTAATCCCAGCTTGAACAGATATAAACTGCAAAGAAGAAAATTAGAATTTAGTGTCTTACATGTGATTGAGGTGTTTGCTTTCTGTACAAGAAAAAAAGCACTTTTATGAAGCTTGTTCATTAACCCTTGACTTTCATGGGCTGATATGGAATAAATTAACCCTATAGGTTTTTTTATGCTATGTTTTTAAGTCTTACAGAAAGAGAAGTCTTTTTTGACTTGATGTTTCAAAGAAGCATGTCTAAGAGAGAGGCACTGTCAGTGTATCTCAGATCAGAGGGGATGTGTAAACAAGTAGAAAACCTTAGTGGAAGACAATTAGAGAAATTCAAAAGCTAGTATTGGGGAAAAAATCAAGATGTGAATGCACTTTAGTACAGCTTATAGCTTTGGATCTATGTGCTAGTTTTACTTGTGTTATTACATCCCTGTAATTAATAGCTGAAGACACACAAATCACTGACACCCTTCTTACTAAGTGTAGAGGAACAAGGACCAGTAAGTCCATCGAAGCCCATCTCATATGCATGTCTTTAGCTATTTAGCTTTTGAAAATGAAGAAAGTTAAATCTGAAGTGGTCTCCGGGAACTAATATTTTTGTTTCAATATAGCATGAAAAATATCTATACTCATTACTCCTAGAGCTCTGGCGTGCTATCTGAAAAAACAGCTGAGTATATCCACATTTTCTCAATATCTTTCAAAGAAAAGGCATGTATTTACCTTCAAAAGACTGGTGTTTCTATAATTTATCAGTGAAATTAAATAAACAATAAACAAGTAAGTTTTGCAAGCAGGGATCAAAATGTAGATTTTAAAAACAAGACTTAAATAACACATTCCTCAAAAAGGATTATTTTGCACCTCTTATTTAAATGACTTCACCCCAACGTTGTACATTGCAAATGTACATTATGACTTGAGGTTTTTGTTTCTAGATGGGAACATTTCCCTTTTGTGTTTTGTTGTTGTGGGTTTTTTTGCTATTAGCAAATTACAGGATGAGATTTCAAAGCAAGTATTTGTAGCTGTCACAATTATTTCAGAGCACACAGAATCAGCATTTCATCTTCCATGCTACCACAGCTACTCCTGTGCCCTGTCACGACCTGGACGGACACAGCAGCACATCTCATGTATGTCGACACTCTTTTGACTGCTGCAGCCCCTCAAAAGCTTTGCTTTGAAAGGTGAGAATGGCAGCAGCAGTCTTAAATGCAAGGCAGATACACCAGGAAAAGAACCACATGACTATAGTAATAAACCAGGTTCCTCTGTTACCCTGATCTGCTTGCCAGTCTTCCCTTGTGGGCTTTTAAAGAGATTTTACTCTGAGTCAGGGACACAGTCCTGGCTGAAGGGCTGAGTGTCATACAGTTACGGTGATCAGCAGCATCATGGGACTATGCTAGCTTCTTTGGGGGTCACCACAATAAAAAGACAGAGGAAGAAAAAGCAGTATGAACATTAGAGACCTATATTTTTGCTGTTCAGCACTTCCAGGACGATACTGAGACATGTGCATTACTTCCTACGCTCCTTTTTTTGGAGAAACCTACTAACCACCAGGTGGTGCTGAAAATGTGCTTCGAGTCGCAGGGAACACAGAGACACTTCTACTCTGTATTAAGGTATAATTTCACTTCAAACAGCTTGCTTAATGCTTTTATAGTGTAACTTGAACCTCAGACAACCCACACAAAATCAAAAGCAGGGGGTCTTGGGGTTAAGAAAGCTGGATATGAGGCATCAGGAGCAGGGGAGAAACAAAGGGGAAAGGGTAGTTCCCAGGTGAAGCTCCCCTTGCATCGCCCACACAGAACTGACGTTCATACCAGGCAGAGGTTCCTGGGTCTTGTTTTATGCTTAGCTCATGTATAACACGCTGTAAAAAACAGATCTGAAAAATAGCGCACTTTTAAAAAGACATGCTTGTTATTCTATTGCTTCCTAGGAAAACAGTGTTTTGAAGCTGTCTAGCTTCAAAGGGATAGTTTGTCGAGGATGTAGCAGTGATCTGCTTGCAAAGATAATTTAAAAACCAAATTTTGCAGGGAAAAAAAACCACCAAAACCTCATCAGCCCTGCTATTTATGAACAAGAATCACTCTTAACATCTGAATTTAAATGAAGCAGTTCTTAACCTCATTTAGTCCAGGAACAAATCCAAATTGGTTTTCACGGGAAAAATAGTGCAAGAAATGAGGCCTATGCCTTTGTATTTTTCAAGTTGGGCCTTAAGTATTGATGTTTCAAACAGGAGAAAAGCAAGAGCGTAATTGTATTCAACAGGAGTCTAGAAATTGTTTGCTAAGTCACTCCTTCCTGGCCAGAGCAGTGCTGTATTTGACAGTGCAAGTTGTTCCAAATACTGTAAGTACAATGGTCTTCATTTCAGACTTGAACTGGGACATAGCCTAAAAATATATTTAAACCATCTTGCTTAGAGTCATTGTCTATCTTCAGGCCCTCTAGCAGCTCAAAGGTCAGCAAGAGCCCAAGTAACCAAAGACTCTCCCTGTGAGATGTTAACATTTCAGATGTCAAATAGACCCTCTGGATAGATGGAGCTTTTTGCTCCCATTACCTACAGTTAAGGCTATTTCATGCTGCTTAAAGGGGCAATTAAAAATAATCTTATCAATTTTAAACACTTAAATTATGCACACTGACTGTGTATAAATGAATTCATGTAGGAAAGATCTCAACTAAATATGGCTTCAGTATTTCTAAGAGTAAGAAAATATCCTATCTGTGTTAAATTTACATAGTTTTGTTGGAAAGCTCAAGAATCATGTTGCTTCAGAGTAACGACTTGGTAACAACTAAGAATGAATGGGAAGTAGGTCAACTCCTCACCTCTCTGAGGAAGTGCTCAATTTTCCCAAGTTATAAGCCTTTGAAATTTGAGCATGTGCTCCAAGATGCATTAGAATTTAGCATTTAAACTGAATGGTGATTCTTCATTCAGTGGTCATGTGCATATGCTACAGCTGCAAAGGTGAAAAGCCTGCTTGCAATTGCTCTTTCTAGATGTAGTGGTGCTGGACCCTGAGAACAACAGGGACATGGACTTTTCCAGGGTCTGTGAACCCTGTACTGATCCCCTGGAGAGGATGCTCTGACAAACCCAGAGAGTAGAGTGGGTGGGGTACAGAGTGTGGAGCCAGGGGGATAGACACCAGCAGGTCAGTAGTTACAACAAAAGCAGAAGGGGAACAGAACTGGACTACTGCAGCTCAGTGTTCCTCTGATGCAAATCCAACTGGGAACACTGCTGGCCAGGCAAGTGCCTTGTCCTTAATTCTGTTGTTTCCCAGACTGCTTTCAAGGTAGGCTGTGTGCCATTCAATACTGACACTGGAATTTGGTTTGAAAGACTCCAGTGAAGGACTTATGACATGCATTTTAGGAAAAGGCATGGAAATAAAAGTTGTTCAACAGTTGTTTCTTTGATTCTTACATGTAATGCAGGCACAGGGCCCTACACTTTCATGGGAAAGCATCATAAGCAAAAGCATTGCAGGCCTATTCCCCTTCAGTGTGGCATGACACACTTGATATGAAGTCCATTTATAAAATAATGACTTGTAGGTACAGAGTTATAGCTTTGTGTTGATAAGCAGCAAGGAAAAGTAATTTAAACAGGACAAAATTGGAAGTGAAAGCTGAGACAATACAGACTAATTCTAATACTGGCATAAATCCTGGGGCACATCAAGATGGAGAAAGGAAAACTTCTAGCAAAAGTCAACCCATTGCAAAATTCTGTTCAAGATGAAAAGAGTTATTGCCAATGTCATGATAAGGCAGATCTTAAGGTATTGAAGTGATGGGCTTATTGTTCATGTAGCATTCAAATCCACAGTTGATGAAGTCCTCCTCCATACATGAGCAAGCAAGTATCAGAAAACCTCACTGTGCTCTTCCACCTCCTGTAAAACATCTGAGCCAGCCCATAATGTGGCTGAAGGGGCACGCAGCCCACTGTGTGAGCCTGAGCTGGTTAACATTAGACCCCCATGTATCCACTTCAAGAAATCACTCACAAGCTTACACTGACAGAACAGACCATGCTACCAAGTTTTAGGTAAGGGCTACCCTCAAACAGTCCTGATGATACTGTCCAGTTAATATTACACCAGGCATAATAATTTCAAGTGGCAACACTTGTCAAAGGTGACAAACCCTCCCCCAGGGCTGTCAACTCTGAAAACCTAGCATTTGAAAGAAATATGATGAACTTTCACAGTATGCCCTATTTATTGGCAGTGAGTGCACATAGAGTGCAAGAGTGGGGACATCATTTCAAGGATTAGACCTTAAAAAATTTCAGTTGCAGCATGTATTGAATAGTTTCTGACCTATAGCCCTGGAGCATTTGATGTGCCTTGGAACACCATTAGGAATGTGGAAGAGAGTTTGGGGCATAAGTTAATTATGTTGTCTGCAAGCCTAGCTGAAAGAAAGTAATGAAAGAAAAAGGTCTCCATGTGCAGGAAATGAGTTAAGAGAGCCACAAGAGGCAGGAGCTGTCTGCCAACACCACTGCCCCTCACACCAGGGACAGCACAAGGCAGATGTTTAGCACTAAAAGTAACGAACATCAAGAAAATCCATAAGGCAGGATGTAAATTTTAAGCTCTGCCTTCAATGGTGTGGACAAAGCCTTCCTGACTTTACATTCAAAAATCAAGTTGCTCAAAACTTTAAAATCTTGGAAAATATTTTTACATGAATGGCCTCAGAACACATCAATTATTTGCTCCTTTTTTGGGACAGAAAGATGTCAGTTCATCATCATTTTTACTCTTTTCAGCACATCTGCCCCGTGGTTATACTAATATTTTGCTAAGTTTTTGTTTATTTGGTTTCTGTTACAGCATGTGTTTTGAAATGGTGTCTGCACTTTGTAAGGGGGTGTACTCATTGAAGGAGGGGTGTTTGTGCTAAATTCAGTAGTCCTTCATTTCTATTTTGAAAATAATTTGGCCAATAATCCTGACAAAGTTGGGCAAAGTTCATTAAATTAATGAACTTGTAAATTCTGACAGATTTTGGTATACTGGTTACTGTAAAGCCATTTAAAGGCTTACACTCCTAGTTTTAGCAATTACTTTAACTTTTACTCCCATCACCAGTTACCTTAGAGCGTGAATGCAATATATCATCCTAGGAATGTTTTTCCTATCGTAGACATCTGTAGTCTCTGGATAAAAGATCTAAAAAACAAAGAGTGCACAGTTAAAGGAGAAGAAGCTGAACAGAAAAATAGCTAAAATGAGGTCTCTTCAGAACCATGCCTTAAACTTACAGAATTTCAGCTGTTACTTCTATAAAGTTATGAATCAAGTCTCTTCTGATGTTATTTTAGCTTTATCAGTAGTTTTCATAAGGAAGAATTTAATAAAACATAAAAGCTACTTTATAAGAGGGGAATAGAGGAAGATAAGCAGACAGCATTTCAGCAATATTTTTAGAAAAGGTTCTTTGGCACAAGCTCAGCCAGTAGGCCTTGTCCTCCTACAGACACCCAAAACCTGGGATGCAGTCACAATTTGCAAAGTCTCATTGTGAACCAAACCTATCAAGTACGGTTTAAAAATGCAAAATTCTAATTGCCGGCACCCCTAACTTTGTGAATACATCATTTACAGAGAAAGATATTCAGAGAGGAATATCAAGCAATTTAGCCAAAAAGTCACATCATAAATTCCAATTTGGTTCTACCACTAATTTGTTCCTGGCCTTGGTCCCAGTCGCTAAACACTGTTTCTCCACAAAAATAAAATAAAAGACTTAGCTAACCGTGAGAGCTGGCAGTGTGCTTTCAGCCCAGGCTGGGTACTTGGGGCTGTGCCGTCCTATGGTTAATAAGACAAGACTGAGTAAGTCAGGAACAAAGTGCCCTCTTCATCATTTTCTCACAACCGCTTTGGGAGGGAGACTCAGGAAAGCTTTTGGCCATGGCCATGACCATCCTCCGCAACAGAAGCGAAATGTTTCAGAGGAGGGATGGCAGGGTGGAAATCAGCCAGCTGAATGGAGGGCTCAAGTTAGAAAAAAAACGCCCAAAAACCCCGACCTGGGAAAGGCAGGACCTTCCCCATCTCTATGGCATTTCTGATGGCAGCTATGGGTGCCCTTTTCTGCTTGTGGGCACCTGCAGCAAGTTTGCGTGCAGCGACTGGCCACTAGTCCCGGCAGCCCTTCAGGCAGCCATCTGATCATCCCTGCTGTGCCTGACCACAGTGCATTGGGCAGCACCGGGGCTGCCCCCACCGAGGCACCCAAGGGCAGCTGCTGGGCAGCCTGGGCGAGGGAGTACTTGCCCCAGGCTGTGTGCGGGTGCCGAAATGTCCAAATAAGCAGAGTAGGTGTTTCCACACAGTCCTTTCTGAAAGGATTTTCATCCGAAAAAGACTCACTGGTGCCCAGAAACAGCAGCAGAGGGGGGAGATGACAAGCGAAGACCCACAAGGAGGAAGATAAATATGAGAGGTGACCCAAGAAAGCAGCTGGCGGAAGAGGAGCAGCAGCATAGCCACGCAGATGCACTGGAGTGTGCAAAGACAGTCTGGAAACAGGGTAGAGGCAGAGAAACTGGGACGTACATTAAGAGGAAGAGGCAGCAAGAGACACCGTGAGAGGCAGTAACCTAAAGGAAGCAAATATTTAAGTTTTCTAGTTTAAATCATATTCCTTTCAGGCCCCCACAGAGACTGTACTAGCAATAAGATATAGCTAAAACACTGCTTGCATCTCCATTTGTCTTTTGACAGGAGAAGCACCCTAAGCATTTCCACCCACAGCACTCGTCCACAGCAGCCTCAGCCCACGCACACCAGCAGCAGTAGCACATAACTGACATTCCCACTCCTTTCAGCATTACCTCCTCTTCAGATTTGTTTCCTGAATTACCCCTTCCCCCTAGACTTATTGCAAGCAACCTTTTCAGCTCAAGCACATGAAAGGGGGTCTCAGTGAGTCAGTGCCTTGAGCCAGTTTCTTTGCTAAAGTTTAAAGGCTTACCTTAGGCAGACCAATGGACTCCATTGCTCTTAGCCACTGCACAGTGTTGTCAGTGTGCCGAAAATGAAGGCCAGATCTCTATTGGAAACATCGAAGGAAAAGATGATAAAAACCACATAAAGTAAATTCTCTAGTTACTGATCCTTCTGTTGCTTCCCAATTTTATATCCTGAAGTCAGGTTCAGGAAATTTTCCCTTGTTTGAACCTGGAGACCAAAGCATGACAGCCGCAATGCTGCTAATGAAACATCCTAACACATCAACAGCCCCACATTGTCCAGCTCATTATTTCATGTAACATAAGCCAGATTTGTACCCATGTGTGTGGATTGTGACTGAAGTGGTCATTTGTACAGCCCTTCAATAGTCTTTGAGAGTAAAGGCTGTCTGTCTAATACCACGAACCTCTACCTCCAAAATACAGAAGTGGTAACACTGCTCAGCACTACTGTGGAGGAGAACAGATAAGAAGCTGTTAGTCACTCTTCAGATCTACCTGAATACCTGACCCTTCCCACAGCCTACGCAAGCAGCAGTTAAAAGAGCAAAGTGGGAAAGTTTTTTGTTTTATTTTTTTTAACTAATTTTTAAAGAGTCAGGGTAAGGGGGGAAAAGAAGCCTGAACTCAAGTTTTGGAGATTTTCAAGAGAAGCATTTAAATGTAACCAGGATTATTAACCATGGTTCTATTAACCATACGGGACCTAGAACAGCTTAATTTCTCAACTGTCAAACAACCTTAAAAATGTCCATTTTAATTTTTTTCTGCCACCTCTACATGTTAGGATAATGCATGCCATAGCTGGACTACTGCATATGCATGTATATATTTCTATATTATTGAGCATCTTGGAGATAACAAACAGCTCACCTAGGTAGCAAGCTAAGCTTAATTATTGGTAGCTTGTTTTTTGCCTCTCAGTGTTAAATTTGGTAAAATAAACACACAGGTCTAATGAAGTGAATGTCCTTCTATACAAAATGAGGAAAATTTGGAATAGTTATCAAGTTTAGTTACTGAATTGCTTTTAGCTCCTATTCCTAATGAGAAATAATTGTATAAATGGTAAAACTCATGTTCTCCCTGGTGCCAGAAGTGTAATTTGTTCAGCTTTAAAAACATTGACGCTAACATAGTTTTTCTAAGGGTAAAACATTCCTAACTTATCATGGTGGCTTGTTAGTGCTGTTTGTCTTCCATCTAGTCCTGACAGTCTTACAAAAGAGATGCAGAAAGTTAACCAACCATGCTTGGGTATCTTTAAGAGCTGGAAGACAGATATTATATTTTTTTGTCTTGTTCGTGAGAGAACTGAAAAAGTTATTACCTTGTAACGAGCCTGCTCCACATCATAGATCTTTTTGTCTGACACCACATTAGGGGCAAAGAATTTTGCAAGCTTGGCAAGGTAAACACCATTTCTTAAGCCTTCCTCCAGCTCTGTAGTTGGGGGCAGCTCTTCTTCCAAGCAGACCTCCATCCACCTAGAGACATCATTTGAGAAACATTGTTATTTGTGATTTTAACAGAAACGACACCTTTCACCCACAACCATCGTACTTTTAATGTCACTACCACAACAAAATTGTAAGACAAAAAGGTGCAGGCTAAGGAGAAAATTCTCATATTCATTCACATGGCAGATCAAAATGACTACAGAATCATATCTGCATTCATGGTCCTGACCCATCAATAACCAAACAACATGATTTGAAGTATACATCCCCTAAGGAGTCCAACTTGGATCTTTTGAACAGCACTAGGCTTTTAAATAGACAGTAATTTAAGCTGAAACCAGAAGAAAACATGAAGTACTGTGTATTACTGATGTTTGCAGTTAAAAACTCTGTGATAGCTATGCCAGGGCTAAACGTCAAAAGCATTAAAGCCAGCAACATGCTGGGCGAGGCTGGCTCCTACAGCTAATGTGCTCTGCAACCCAAGCTTGCAGCAATGCTCACCTCAGTACAGAGCACTTCTGCAGCTCATCCTCCTCGCGCAACACATGGCAGCTTGCCGTGTTTACCCGTAAAACACATGGTGCCAGTGCTGGAGGAAGGAGTGAAGCTTTTTGTTGAAACAGCCCAAGGTACTTTATGTATTTGAGGTCTGCCTGGCAGTGAGTTGGCTGAAACATTCCCATAGCCCATCAGGTGGGATGGCTTCTCATCAAATAGTGACTAAATCCTTCAAGGTGGTAAACTAGTTACGTTTTTGAGGCTTAGATGTGATAGATGTGGTACGAGATAGAAAACAGTAATTATTAAACATATAACCAGTTCAGAAGGCCAGTAACAGACATAAAAGTGGATTATCCGGTATGTTTGTATTGAGTAGCCAAGAGAAACTGCTACCGAAGTGCTCCTGAAGGTTAGCATCCTAACCACTGGACCAGAAGTTCCTTATACTGGTGGTCTAAGTGTTTCGGCCCCATGATATTATTCTTATTTCTAGCAGCTAAATCACTTTACAAGAGCTATAAATCTGGTTAGTTCTTTCCCAATATCTTTTTCTTTTTTTTTGCTTAGGCAATCACTGCTGTTGTTAGAAGGGCATTAATACCATTACAAATGGACAAGAACAAAGCTGAAGACATCAGTTCACCTTACTTACTGTCACTAAGGCAGCGTTGCTGTATTCTGCATGAGACAGCATTACAAATCTAACATCACCTCCACAGGGGTGACTTCAGAAACAAGAAAACTGGGATCCAAGTTGAAAATGAGCCAGTTTTTCCCCCACCACACAGGAGAAAAAACCTCACTACTTCATTTTCTTTCACCTTAAAACTCAAGACAAATGACCTACTCCATTACACTTCTGGATTTGTTACAGGACATATGAAAGTTGTTTCACTGAAGCACAGACTACCCAAATAGCTCTTCAGGAAACCACCAGCCATAAATCTGGGACAATATCACACAAAACTGCAGGGAGCGAGTGTCATTAGGAAAACTGTACTTTGCAGTATAAAAGCTGCTTTGGTGAGGAGAAGTGTATCCCTGACAAGTTTCCTACTCCATCTTGCGTTGCATGTTCATGTGTTATGGGTCTGTGCCAAGGGTCCCAAAAGTCATCCTTATTAATGACATTTTATAGACTAAATAGATATACGTACTAAGGCAAAATGTCGCATTTGTCCTCTCCAAAAGAGATGACAAAGAAGAATAAACAAAGAACATGTACTCCCAGCAAATGTGGGTTTTACCTAAGCTGGTTAGCTCTTTCTACAGGGTTTATTTTCTAGAAGATGTATTTTAGGAAAAGAGCTGTACGTATAGCAGGAGGAGCTTGCTGAGCCACAGGAGGTATTTACCATGAGCTGAAGCTGACCCTGTTGTCCAATGGACCATCTCCAGTGATATGAACTGTATGCCCGCAGAGTAGTTTTTGGTACCTTGCACTGGATCCTTTACACTTCTAATTCTCAGTTTTCTTATGAAAACATTTTTCTGACATCTTCAGTCGAGGGCACCAAAAAAAGATTACATTGCAACTGTTTTTGAAGATACACACGTGTGCCCCCCAAAATTGCTTTTCTCCCTTCTGGTACAAAAATTTGCTACTTAGAGGCAACTTTCACCTGGCCCAAAACCAGCTATTGCAGGAGCTCCCCCATAAAGCCAGCTAAGCACTGCTATTTGCTCTTCCATGGCAAGCAGCTCTTCCTCGGGCTTTCCTTCACCATACAACTGAGGTTCATCAGCAGAAAGAGCTCCGTGTGTCAGCACTGGCCCAGAGATTAAATTTAACAGCCTTATAGTTGAATGTCCATTAGCAAGGCATCACTTACTGCTAAGAGGGAAGGGCTAATAGCAACCTGGGCATGACACTAGGCGAGAACACCCGCCTTCAGAGCGAGTCTAGGTTATAATTTATAACCCTCCAAATTCCTGTTCTTGTGACACAAAGAGCTTGTTATTCACAACCTCCTGCTGGTTTTGGGAGACAGAAGAAGGATGCATTTGGGTGGATTGGGTCTGTAAAAGGGTCTGTATAAAATTGAGTCATTCCCCAAGCTCTAAATGAGATCCAAGTTGAAAGCTACTCCTCAGCTTTTCAAACCTCTTGTTATTCAACAACAGCAAAACTGGTTTGGATTTTTTTCCAGTGTGGTGATGAGCCTTTAAGATTAATCTGGAACCATCCTTTTCTGGATAGGGAGGCTACCCTGTCTAATGGGTAAATGCAATACACTGAGGAACAAACAGGAAACTCTATGAGGAAGCAAAGAAACCAGAAAAAAAAAAGGGGGGGGGGTGTCATGAAGAATACAGTTGCCAATCCAACAAGCCCAGATAAACAAACACATCTCTTTTTAGAAGGAGAATGTTAGTAACTCAGTGGAAAAAAAAAAAAAAGGAAAAAAGTAGAGAGAAGTAAATGGAACAAACCTGAAACATGCAAAGAGTTTCTTTCCATTTATAGCTAAAAATCTATAAGTGATATCCATTCTAGAAAAAGTAACAGGTCTATGATAGGGCAACTGTAACTTACAGCTTTGGGGAATCAGTTTCCAAGACTGAGAACACAGCTACAGCTGTGTTACGTAGAAGACAGGTTTTACCAATATCTGGAAGTTGTAGAACTTAGCTACAACAAGATCTGCTGTGAAAGGATTTACTCCATTTTGCACGTGTTTAATCAGAGGAAGGAAAAGCCTCAGGATTTGCATGAAATCCTGCAAATATACAACCTAGTAAGTTTTAGTTATGCAAACAGCTGCCCAGCTCTTACTAGGAAAGAGTATTTGAGACATCTGTAGCACTTTTCTCCCCAATACTTGCAATTACACTGATTCAGTTAAAATGTAGTTGTGGTTTTAAACAGAAAGAAGCATTACTTTAAGGCTGTGAGGTTCTGCTTTTTAAGACACAGTTTGGTGAGTTTATGAAAGTTACTATATGTCATGGTGCTGACAGCAGGAGTAGACTGGACTGAAAAACAGAAATCCTTCTACTTCTGTGTCTTTAATTGAAACTGAGAATATCCACCTGACAATAAAGATTTATAGATACCTTTGGAGCAATTTATTTTTCATCTGGGCTAGAAAAGCAGCATTGCCTTTGGCTCACTCACTGTTTCCCTGAGCACACAGTACTGCAACATCAGCACCAGATTTAAGCCTGTTGCAGGAACTGTTACCCACAAAAACTCGTTAATACTGTGGCTATACAAGAGGAAGGGCCTATAAGTCAATGTTAGACAGTATGTTTTTCTTCAGTGTGAAGCTTATGGAATAGGACTATTATAGCTGTCAAATGCATGCATTTCTGCCATTTCTTTTTCTACAATGCAATCCTATAATTTATGCTGTTTTTTTAACAACCTTAACTTACTGAGAGATGTATGCTATGAAAAACTGCCACAGTGTGAACGTGATTGTTGACTTGGTCACTCATTACAGCTAAACCCAAACCCCACACCATGGGGGAGGGACAAAATGTAATTCAGGGCGTGGACTAAAGCATGCAATATCCCTGAAGTCCTGGCTACCACCATCAAAAATCAGCTATCATTAGAACAGCGCTGCAGAGCTACCCGTGCCAGTTTTAGTCTTATCATTTGGGTTCAAGCACGCATAAACAATATTTTCCTGAAGGGAGATACTTGGGTCATACACCAGTATGCATAAATACAGCCTGCTTTTATTTTCATAATACTGCAGTACTTGCCAGCAGAGAAACAAAGAATTTGCCTTACCTGAAAATCCAAACTCAGACCTGATAAATGGAAATATATCCCCAATACTTTAATTCCAATGCATAGTACTGGAAAGCCTGCCATGAGCAAGTATTGAGGTACCATTTCCTTTTGCTTTGCTCAGTTCTGTCTTGACTCTTGGCAGTCCAGGCCAGAGCAGTTCAGCAGTGAATTTCTGGCAAGATAACAATGATGACTGCTGTGCCAGACCCACGAGCAGTAAACAGCACACTGCTCACCAACAGATTCCAGTTTTCACATTTGACCACACAAACCAGCAGCAGTATAATGAGCTCGGGCTTGCACTTGAAAAGCAAAAAAACCCTGACTCTCATTCAAGGCAAAGGTCAAGGGAACTGGAAGCACCAGTGCTGCACTATGAACTTAACCAGTTATGAAGCTATCATTGACAGTCTGTGTGGTCAGCAAAGCACACACAGCTGGCTAAGGGACTGGAAATGCTGGAGCCAGTGTTCAGCAGAGAAGAGAGAATACATTGTATAACCCACCCAAAGCCCATCACATTTGGCACACACTGGATATTGCAGCAAAATTTATACTTGCACTGCCCTGCCCTTTCGGATTTATGCTGCAAATTGTGGATCCAAGGGCACCAGGTTTTTACCTCCTGGGAAGCAGACCTTTGGAGAAGCAAAGACAGGACTCCAGAGCCAAAGCTCAAAACACTGAATGCCACTACGAGAAGGGTATAGTGAAGACAAGGTAAAGATAAGTTTCCACCCATTTACTACCTCCCTGGCTCGCAACCACAGTGTTTCAGTCTGGTTCAGCACACGCATACTGTGGGGAAGTGAAACAGACTGTTGACCTACAGATTACAATACAGTCATCTCATTCCAAACAAAGGGTGAAAAAAATCTTGTTGCTAGATAACATGAGTAACAACAATCAGTCCCAAAGCAAAATTTTAGATTCTAACTTTAAATGTCTGTGAAGTTGTGTGATTTTGTTTTTAAGCCAAAACTTTTATTTGAAGATACTTAGAAATGTACAATAGTCTGAAGCACGAGAACTCACCATTTAGAGTTCCACATTACTATGTCTCTAGTTTCTGAATCTAAAGATTTGTTGAGAAATCTCAGCTCTTAACTCTTCATTTGCTTTTGTTTTCTAATGCAAAAAAGATATTTTTTCCCCCCACCAACAGTCCCATAAATATTGCTTTAAAAAGGAGGGTGAGAGCAGCAGAAGCAAGCTAGGTGTGTTGCTTGGCTGAGCCGGAGTGGTGGTGGCAACATTGATTTGTTTATAAGGAAAGACTGTGTGTTAACTTCGGAATTTGTTCTCATTAGACTGCAAGATTTAGCATAGTACATCTCCTAAACCATAAAGCTTAGGAAAAGGTTGTTTCACAAAGAGCCACAGCCTATTTCCAGCACAAATGCATGCAAAGCATCCAGCCATTCCATGAAAACAGAAACAGACAAGTGGAATACCATCACTGCAAAAAGTATGAGTTGTATAAAAAAAACTGCACAAGCTTGAAGGCTCTACTTAGAGGCTGTGAAGAGCAGTGACAGAGCAGGCAGCTGAGAAAACTACTTACTTTCTTCAGACCTTTTTTTCTCATGTTCTGGTACCTTCAGCCCCAAATCTTCCTTACAGTTGGGAGCCTTGGCTCAAATCAGAGCTACAGACCTCTGCTGCCAACTTACTCCTGGAGCTAGAAGCCTTGGAAATATTGCCTCCTAAATTTGAGGCTCTAGATTCATACTCTAGTGACAGCCTCTACTGAATCTCAAGTTTTATCTATCCTAAAAACATACTTTGTCTGAAAAGTCAACATTTTGTGATCATGGGTCACCAGATCAGTGTGGGGAAGTAAGGCGTGATGCAGGTCATTTCAGTCACCACTTCTCTTATGTTGCTTACAAGAAGTAACATGAAGATAGCACCGTGGAGGACACCGTGAATCACTTGGCTTCACAAGATCTCAGAACGTCAGCATGTAAAATGAACATCAAATCCTTTAGCAAGACATTTTGCATTAACTTGTAGCGCTCTCATTTTTTACCCTTCCATAAGTCAGTTCTAATTTGAAGTTGCATATCTCTGGGTCTCCAGCTGGCATTAGATTTAGCAGCATCTCAACTTATGATTATGATTTCACCAGGGAAGATACTAACTTTCAGTAAAAGCTACACTGAAAACCAAGAACCCATACATGAATGTTTCACTGTGCATAAGTATTAAAATAATACGGATCTCACTGCGCATTACTGCATTTTGTTGAGTGGTGCACACCTGCATGAAGTTTGTTGCAACATTCACTTCCCTGATCAAAGCCCTTCTGATGCACTTCATATTTGATTTAGATGAGAAGGGAGCAGCAGTGATGACTTGCCCGCCCTGTACAGCACACTAAAGCAGCAATAAATCATTTCAACAACATTTTTCCACACCAGATTTCTGCTGCCATGGCAACACTGACATATTTACAAAATAACCCTAAAGATGTTATAAAATTCTGGTTCACAAGATGGCAGCATAGATACTATTTGTTGTTTTAATCTGTTCTATTCCAGACATCCCTTATGTGGGTTAATCGGTGATTAGAGTCCACAAGGCAAGGTGCTGCTCAGGAAACCTGCTCTGGAGCCTCAGCAGGGCCCCACGGCCATCGCAGGCTGCTGGGCACCCAGCAGCAGCCAAGTCCTGTTTACTCAGCACTTCTACAATGGGGGAAAAAAAAATAGAGACTCTCCAGCAACACCCCAACAGGTAACAACAGCACACGTGCCTGTGTTTCACGACAGCCCCCAAACCTTTGCAATCAGGCTTTGTTTTGCTGTCTTATCTGTTTGCAGAGACATTAAGATTTAGCACTGGGTATCAACCACAAACTCGAGGACTGCTCTGCGAGATAACATGCTGACCGAGGGGCCAACGCTAACAAAGCCCAGGCTGGTGATCACAGGGATGCCTCATCCCCCTGCTCTTGGCCTGGCTCCAAGCTGCCAGAGGCTGGGGACAAACAATGAAGACGCAGGAGAGAAAGCAGTACCAGGAAGGGTGTTCGCCACCCTGGTGGAGGCTGAACAGCCACAGTGAGTGTTTCTAAGAAACCTCACCTAATTCTTCTCAGCAGAAAGAACAGTACCCAACAGGTTACCTGAGCGAATGAGGTGGAAATACTAAGTGTTCAAATGTCTCAGAGGAGTATCTGGGGAAGGTATAGCCTGAAGTATCTCTTTTCGCAGGAGAAATTCATTTTTCACTTGGATGAAAAGGGGAAAAAGGATGGAACAGAGCAGTCCTCTCCTAAATACCTTGCAAACTCTGTGACACTAAGTTAACACAACTCAGATTGACGTGCATCACCCAGCTGCAGAGTCTAGACCTGCTTTAACAGCCCTCTCTCCAACGGGCAGCAGAGACCACAGTGGCAGAAACACAAGTCTTTCCTGTGTTAGTCTGGCAGTGGTGGCTCAGTGGCCCCTGGAAAGCATAATTTCAGATGGATGACAGACTCAAACCACTAACGAAATTTTAGGTAGTGCAGACACGAGCTCCATAGCAAATCCCACGTGTAAACACAAAGGGTCTCCCTCTAGCCCTACAAATAAAATAATGCTTTTATCTGAAAAGGAGGGAAGCTGAATTTGGCACATGAATTTATCTAAACTTAGTATTTTGCCAGTCTGTATAGACACTGATTTGATAAACAGAAGCAGACGTAGCAGTAAAAACATTTTTAAACAGTACAGTATTTGCTGGTGTGAAAATGTTGCAAAACAAGTTACTCCCCAAAACACACTATGTTGGCTTTAGAAAAACACTGTGATCCCAGACTCCAAGACCATAGTTTAGACTTGCACATTATACTGTCTTGCTACATGTTATTGCAGCTTGCTTTGCTCTATTATGTCTCCTACAGATGCAGTATGGTAATACAATTTAAGACACCCTTTCAAAAAAACCAGAATATGGTATTTCAGATTTACCAATTTAAAGGGTTCTGGCCTGGCATAACCTAACAGTCCTCCAAGAAACCCACCTGAGCAGAAGAGTAGCAGAAGATATGTGCCCTTGGCAAGCCACAAAAATGTTACAGTAAAATAACCAATAATGGGTCCTTCAGGTAGCCTTCACGCTTTCATCATGCAATAGCCCTACACATCTTAAGTCACAGTTACAGTAAGTCTTTACCCAAAGTCTACACCCTTCCATGGCAGTAATGATTATCCAAATCCATAGAAAACAGAGCTGTAGTCTCTATGAAGTGATCTATCTGACAGTGACTTTGATGAAGCTACTACTAAAACTGAACCAAACCTACCCATCAGGGAACCTGCATCTTTTGTTCATCCACTCCCAAACTCCAGTGCATCACCAGATATGTGGTTTCCAGCAGCTGTCAAGCTAGACACACATGGAAGGACAGCTAAAGAAACATCAAAACAGTCATTTTTACATCAAGATCTGGTACTTTATGTGTTTGCCTGTTAGCACTGCACAGTGCCTTCCATGAAAGTATTAGTCCTCAGCTGTCCGGAGTGATATGCTATTACCATTCTTTGAAGCCAAGATGACAGGCATAAACATTACCACCATGTCTATAATCAACACACTTTTCTAGTGTAGAAAAGTGACTGAGGGAAGTACATCCAGTGTAGATTCAGCATAAAAGCTTCTATGTTGTGCAGGTGTTAAAGCCAAGTCCATGATTCAAGACCAGCAACAGAAAAACACAGCTCTACCTGCAGATGCATGTATTTACTTGGAGACTGATGCAGCTGGGTCAGCAAAAACCCCCAAAGGAGGTGCAGACTAAAGAGTTTGTTGAGGCCACACAGGAGACCTACGGCAAAGCAAGAAACCCAACTCAAGCATGGCATGATGCAGGGTGCTCTTTTGACTCCTTGACCAGTTCAAGCCCACTAGATCAGATTCAGGTATTTATATTTTACTGTCTAACATCTGACAAAGGTTACTTTTGTGAAAGCAACTAACAGTAAGTATGCAGGTAAAGAAACCACAAAAAGGACCCAAGAAGTACATCTACTAGACAGGCAGCTGGGACTCTTAAAGAAAGGTGCAGGACAGCAGCCAAGTAAGAACTAAAAGACACGGATGAGAGAACAAGATGTTAAAGAAGTGAAAAGACTGAAAAAGCTAGCTTGTGAAAGGCTGAACAGTTGTTAAACGTGTTTAGTGTTATGTAAACACTGCAAAACAGCAACAAGAGGGAGTTTGCAAAGTTTAAACTTTGTCCCATGTCAAAAAGAAACACAAGACAGAGGAACAAAGATAAAACCAAGGCATTTAGGTGAGAAACTCCATGCACAGCCCCTACAGTTACCTTTTTCTGTTTTCTTCTTCCCATGGCTATGCAAGCAATGCTCTCCATTTCAGTGGTTGGAAAGACAGTACTCCCCTACCTACTCAATAACAATCTATAAAATTTTGAGAAGCATATACATACAAATCAGGCCTGCAGTAGATGAGAAAAATGTAAGCAGCAGTATAAAAGCATTTAATAATCCACAAAGAAATGAAAACCCAAGAAAATCATGGTATCACTTTATACTGGTGAAAATAAACAGCCTTTCTGTAACAGAAAACAGCAAAAAAAATTCACGAGTGCTCTTCAGCCTGACCTTTATCATCAGAACATAAACAAAGAATTGTTGAACAAAGCTTTGGATCCTTCAGGACCATATCATTATCCCAGTTTCAAAACTACATAGTGTTCTCTACAGAGAGCTGAAGCAGTTTGTTAACACCAATTTACACTAAAGACAATACCCAAAATTTCTATACAGTATGTAGATACCTGGCTACAATTTTGACAGTGCAAGCTGGAATTGTTATTGAGGACATATGACTAAAATCTGCATAAAATAGTCATGGGCATCTCAAACATCTTTCTAGACAGTAATTAAGAGTCAGGAATAAAACCATTCCTTTAAGAAAATGGACCTGAGAAACTAAGTGTTAGAACAAGCTGATTTCACTGCAAAACTCTAAAATCTTCCCTTGGAACAGCTTATATTAATTAATGTACTTAAGTAGCAATAGGACAGAGTAAAAGAGAAGCTGTAGTTCAAAGACTAAGCTAAGAAGAAAAAACTGATTGCAATGAGTATAGTAAAAATTTGACAGTGTAATTAATAGTATCTCATGCAACAAATAACCAGTGTCTGGTGACAGCACTTCAGTTTAAGGGTTTTGAGATCACCATTCCCAACATCTGTGCACACAAGGCAATCTTGTCACCAAGAACAAACAGTGAAATATCCCTATCAATCTGAGTAATCACCAAGTGATAAAAATCTACTATCCGTGCCCCAGTATTCAGGTTACTCAAGACAGTAAGAGAGGTTCAGGAAATACTTACTCAGCTAAGAGCCTGCCAGTCACCAGACAAGATATTAGGCACTGGCAAAAGTAAGCTACCAGGACATCATTTGATTCAAAGGCAACAAACAGGTCAATGGTGTATCAAGTCTGGCTTCTGGTACTTAGCACCAATCAAGAACCCCACCATCACATGACTTAAGGTACCAATGCCTAAAAATATTTTCCTCTATCCTGCCAAAAAAAAAAAAAAAAAGTGTTTTTCAATAATTTGAATGGGCAAACCAGCTATCAGCACCTACATCGCTGGCTGACTCCCCTCCATCCAGCCCACACGCTCTGGCTAACGTACCCTGTAACACTACCTCCACTCATCCACAGATGACCCAGGCTCTGCTGCCCTGTAACACCATTCCTACTGCGGCTGCCACTCAGGGCAAGCTGTGAATGCCTCTGGATATTCAATGTCAGCACGTCAACCACCAGCAGAAAAGCAAAGAGGCAGGAGAATCCTTGTCAGTGGTATCCCAAGCCAACAGTGTTGCACACAGCAGCTACACAACCCCAGCCAGAATGCTATAGCCATTACTGGTCACCCTGTTTAAACACGAAATGCCATATGCATGAAAAGTCTTATTAAACCCACTTTTGGATGTTTAAGACTACTTATCGGAAACCTCAGTGGTTTATGCAAAGTGGCAAATATAAAACAAAGTGCTCCTTTCTTTCCTTGTTCATGCATGAAGAGGAAATAAAAATAGAAGAAATTTTAAATCAGGAGGAAAAACTTGACAAGTTTTAGAGACTATTTCAAAGTAGTTATGGAGCTTATGTACTACAACAACTGTGTTTCCAGAGAGATTTCAGCTTGTGGTAACCCTCTAGCAAACCTTCAGGTGCACAAATGCTAGAGAATGGTTTGCTCATTAATTTCTATAGAAGCAATTTCTCTGAGAAACAAAAACGACAGAGAAGCTCAATGGAAACAAAGCTGGTGCGAATTGCTTCAACAAACACAGTGCCCTATTTGGAAATACTCCTGTACCACCTCTCCCAAGATCTCCAAGTGCTTTCGGGCACAGGAGTTAACGTAAAAGCCTCCACTTTAGAAGACAGAAGTAGTGCCAATCATTTTTATTTTGAAATCACCAAAGTGAAATACAGGACAGGCATCCTGATCAGCCCCCTTTCATTAAGAAACTAATTTTTAGGCTGGTAAAGCTCACTTTACTGTTACCACAAAAAGATTACTCCATCTTAAAAAGGGATAAGCTGCTATCATGCAATTTCACATTAAAAAGATGACACGTTACTATTATACTGAGACTCCTCCAAAGATACTTAGTACAACTGTGTTTACTGAAGTGGAATTTAGTACAACTGTGTTTACTGAAGTGGAATTTAATAGGACAAGAGAGGACAAACTTTAAAATGCTTTACAGGAGCACTCTCTTGATTTTCTTAATAAACAGCAGTTAACTCGGGGTCTGTGATCCACAGTCGGCCAACAATCTAACACAGCAAAAAAAATCCTCTACATCCACAAACTTGAACCAAAAAAAATGTTAAGTCAATTTACCTCACTGCCAAGCCTATTAACGACCTAGATACTTTGATCAAGTTAATCAGCAAACCATCACATCTTGCTAACATTCAGCGCTACACCAAGACCTAACTGACTTAGGTTGCTATTTTGACCCGCAAATTCGCTCCTTCTTTTTCTCTTCCCATTTCTCTGCACCTTATCCCAAGTGAGTACAGTGCCTGCCCAGTGCTGGGAAGTCATGGAAGCTGTGAAGATGCTGCTGCAGTTACAGCTAGAAGCCACACAACCCTAAAACTGTATCCCCACTCCCCCCTATCATTTGTAGGGCATGTTTTTGCATAGTTGTAGGAGAGCTTGTATATTTTGAGCTACTGGCAGTTGCAGCCTGCAGAGCCTGACCGTCATGGGCAGTACGAGTCCTCCTGTAAAAGAGGGCCAGGGAGATGCTACTAGCTTTCATGGCAATCTCTCCTGCAGCATGCTGAAAGCTTAGCTAAGAATACTAAAAAAACCAATACAAATAACGACTCAACCAGCCTGTGCTATGGCAGGCAAGGCAGCAATGCAGAGCATGGAGACAGTAGTCATCCACCAGTGCTGGGAAAGCAACTGCCACGGGGGAGAGGAAGAGGAGTGCAACCGTCACCGTGCCACACGGTTCCTGTCAACAAGAGAAATGGGCAGGAAGAGCTGACCACAGCAGCAGCCAGATAAGGGGGACCAGCAGAATGAATGCCAGAATAGCAAGATTTACAGTGGGGAAGAGAAAACCTGGTAGACAATGTTGACAGAGGTCTGAAAGGGGGTGTGCAGGGGTGGTGTCTCTTAGCCCAGGTCAAGAGTAAGATGCAGCAGTACCCCAGCAAAAGGAAGATTTGACCAACTATAAGGAGTGCACAAGATCCATACAGTCAGATCAACTCAACTGGTAATATCAGAAATCTGGACATAAGCACTGGAAGAGGTGCTTGACCAAGGGAGGGAAGTTGCCTGTGGTCACAGTAGATTTTGCTGAAATACTGAATCTAAAATTGCTCAAGAAATTCTTACGAAAAAAGAGGGAAGAGCCTGAAAGAGAGTGTTGGACTATGTGCAAAACTATACAAACAGATACAACTTGAAACTAAGGAACACACAGTTCTAACTCTGACGCAGAGTGCCTTCATCCTTAGACATTTGCCTTCATCTAAGATTTAAAAAGCATGCCTTGCAGATCTTCTGCACGCTTCCTTTGATACTCAGCCAAATCCTTAAACAGCATATTTTACTTCAGCTTTCCATATGAAGATGCAACATAATCAAAATGTCTCCGTACTCTTCTCTTCCTCCTCCGGAAAACTAATATGTATATTCAAAGAAACTTAACAGCCCAGTCACTCCTAATTTTGAACATGAGCATTACACTCTGTATTTCAGGAGTGCAAATGTTCTTGCAGTGAAGTGAAAAGCCCAGCTGAAGTCCCATGTCCACAGATCCATGTTTTTCCTGTGCAGAGATGCAAGTTGGTTTTTCTCAATAGGCTGCAAAAACACCTAAAGACTCTCACAACAACTTTCTTCTACTCCAAATGGGAAAAAAGGAATGAACACAGTCCTCTTGCCATTCTTGCTCCCTCATGACAGAGTCAGCCACTAAAACTTCAGCTGCTTCTAGTACCAGCTTACAAGCAGGAGACATTTCTGGAGACAGCCATTTCCAAGTTGCCTATACTGATGGTGCGTTTTCATCACCACACTATAGTAAAGGGAGTTTCTCCAAAGTGGAAAAGCAGACCTCCATCTGGTGGTCAAGTCGTATCTCACCCAAAGGCAAAGTGACCCCATCTCCCACGGCATCAAGTTCTCAAACAAGCCAAACCTTAGCAACAGAATCCGAACTTATAATTAAGCATTCAGCTACTTTCAACATATTTGATGTCAGAGGACTGTAGGTTTATCCTAGTGTCAAATGTCCAGTCTCTTGCAATTCAAAAACCGTGTTCAGAAGATACCTGCATGTGTCCTTCCTTGTAATCCCCAGCCCCAACACCGCACATAGATTAAGCCCTACTGAGACTATGCAGTAGCATGCTAAAAGCTTCATTTAAAAAAAAAAGCCATCAAAAAAAATCAAAACCACATTTCAGCTGTTAGGAATCTGTCAGAAGTAGGCTTCTCATGAAGGGAACTAATAAGCATTCACACAGAAGAAACCAAAAACAGCACTACCAAATTCTTTAAGGTAACCTGAAAATCCAGTATCTAGGTGGGAAGGATGTTTATAGATATACACATATAGATGTTTGAGGAATTTTGATACCAACATACAAGACAATTATCTGAGGCATAGCAGTCAAGCAAAACAAGTGGCTGGGCAAAGGGCATTCAAGACCCCAAGAGTTGCCCACCAGTGATTCAACATCTGACCAACATCTATCACTCATACTATACCTCTGCTGGGCACTGCTGTGAGGAGCAGGCAGTCTGCAAGCACATCAAGGTGACAATTTAAGGTGGGGGAAACCTGTCAAAGTAAAAGAAAACAAACACCCAACCTAATGAGCCAAATGGGGATGTGAAATGAGTAGGCTGGATGAGATATGCACAGCTCCTACCTGAGCAGCAAGTTTGATGAACTCACTTGATAGCTACTGGAACCCAAAGTATTTCACAGCAACTGTTTTTCCACTAATAGTCTTATAGCTTGTGTTGTTATTCAACATGTGTAAATTAAGTTTATGCACAGTAACAGACAGTGAACCTGGCATTGAGAGAAATCCTAGACTAATTCTTTCGTCTATCAACTGATAACTGCACATACATAGTCTTTACTTCTCTTAGCTCTACTGAAAAATAGCAGAATGTGCCCAGCATACACACAGCATAATGTCCTAACTCAAAGATAGCCCCCATGCTCAGACAAAGAGTTGGAAATTATTCTTTTCTAGATATCTGCACAAAAGTGCTTTGTGTTCAATATGGCTGGCCAGGGAAAGAGCGTAAGCATTTATTCTTCAGAAATAAGGTTGGTTTTTTTTCTTTGCCAATTGATTCTTTTACAAACATGTTAAATGATAGATAAGCTGTTCTTTTCAATGCCACTCTGGTGGTAGATGTAGTGTTAAGATATGAACAGCTTGTTAGCAAAAACCTGAGTAACTTAATTCTACATTTATAAATATATATATATATATGTTATTCTTGAATTATAGCTCACACTTTTCACACAGCTTACTTTACATAAACACTGCCTCTCAGCTGCATTCTGGCTTGCTTTGAAAAAAAATAGTCTCCTGCCACTGCAGCACCATATGACAAGCACACAACATCTCAGGCTGAAGTATTTACAACAGCTGGACAGAGAAACACCAACTGTGTGGAGCAAGAAACAGAGTCAAGGAAACTCTAGATTTAGAGGAAAACTAAACTCAGATTTTTCAGAAAGTTTTCAGTTTTTTTTCATGCATTGCATTTTGAACCTAATTTCAGTAGATGTGTATTCTACTGCTGGCAGTGCTTACTGGCAATTGATCAACTGCCCATCTCTCTCATGTTGGGTGTTATGGTTAATTAGACCTTCCTATATGCAAATTTTTGCAGCATTTCTATAGGGCTCCTAATCAAACAAACTTTACATGCACATTTTTTTTTTTTTATTAGAATGAAGATATTTGCTTACTCAAGGGGTAGCACCATGCATTAGAGTAATTGCTATATAGCAGTAATCACATATCTGCCTTTACTTTGAGGAGTTTTATTAGAAAATGATGGTGAACAAAACTGAAACACTGTCTTTATATTGCCAGTTATCACCATTCAACAGTGGCCAGAAGTCAAACGCTGCATTTGTATTATTATTTGTATTGTATCCATTTCTGCTATTTAGATGAAACAGCAGCATTGTATGTAAGAACAAAAACTAACCTATAAAGAATTGTAGTTCTTTGGTTTAAGGAAGTCTTTTTCACTCTCTCCTTGGTCCTCTGTCAAACTGACTTAATTTTTGATGACAAAATACCTGCATGACAAATCCTAATCCTATTTGTTTTCTTAGTTTTCAGCAATTGCCACTGCCTTCATCTTGCATCTTCTCAAAAAGATAGAAAAGTTCTGGGGTTTGGTCTAGGGTTTGTTTTTGGTTTGGTTTTGGGTTTTTTTTTCCAGTATTTTTGACTCAGTCTATTGCTATTTTACCAAGACTGAAAGTGAATTTATATTATTGTAGTAACTTTCATTAGCAGTACGTACACTTACAAGCACACACATAAGGCTGCCCAACAGCCTTGCGGTTACCCAGTTTTGGATCCACAAATCTTGCCACAGTGAAGCTCCAGTCTAAATGCTAGAATTTTTAGCTCTGTTCAACACATGTGAGTTTGCATTGCCAGAGTTTTCAGAGAGGAGACCATACATGTCAAGGGAAAGCAGAGTGCTTACTGACACTCAAAAGCATCTAGAAATATTGAAGTAATATGGACGAAACCCAGGGTCAGGGCTTGAAATAAATGACTGAGAAAAGGAATGCATTGTAAGCCATTTTAGTTTTGCAGAAATTGTATCAATTAGTTCAGTACTTTGCTCTCCTAATGCCTAACACATTTGATTTATGGGTTTGTTTGGGGGTTTTTTACACCTATTTAAAACCATGCACTGTGGACATCTCTTGGGCAATTCATTTCTGACCTCTGAAGAACAATTATCTGCATTGGGATGAACAATATCCAATACTCAATGCTCTTTAGTTACAGGCTGGTGCAAGAGTAATCTTTTCTGATGGTACCCATCACATCAGTGTGTAAATGGGAAATCCCGCTCCAGAAGTGAAAGGCAGTCAAATAATGACTCCTTCTAACTCCTTTTAAGTTACAGATCCAAGATGTGATCTGGGTTAGGGACAGTCAAATGGCAAAGGCCTCTTTCAGAAAGAGTTTTAAATTGTGATGAATTTGAATTCAACGCTGTATTTAACGGTCTTACCAGGAACATCTGTTTGTATTCGGGTTGCAATAATCAGGAGCAGCAAAGCATGCTGCTAAGAGCCAGAGCCAGCACTATATCACAGAGGGAAATGAAGTGCACAGGCTGTACCTGCAGACTGATCTTGCTTAGTGCTGTGCTTAACACGGGTGGGTCAGTTTACATGCCAGTTTTTCACTGTTTAGTTTTTAATACAGAACACAGAGACAGAGATGAAGTAATAAGGAACATGCTGCTCAGTTCATTTATCTTGGGGATACACTGTATACTGTATTTCCAGGCCAGGGTCAGACATCTGAAAGCATGATCTTAGTAGCAAATGAAATTCCACTTACATTCCCAAAGCAGCAGAGTTCGAGCTGATACATCTGCCAGTAAAATAGAGCTTATAAGCCTGCTTATTTTCCCACCAAATCTTACCTGTTGGCCTGTTTTGCCTCTGTCATTTTATAAGGGAAAAGACTTTGGCCTCAGCCTTTTTCCACGCAGGTTCACAGCATATCACCTGCCTGTGCCGGGCAGTGGCCAGGAGCCCCATCCACTGTGTGTCAGGGTTAGACCACCCTGAGCTGCTGTGGCAAAGGAGTCCTGGGGATGGCAGGTTACTCCCCAGGGCAGCCCTTCCCCAGGTCCCACCAACAGAGCAAGGGCCATAAGCAAACATTGGCTTTTTGGACCATGTGGCAGGGTGGGGAAGGGGATGTAAAGAAGCATCTCCTGTCAATACATTAGACATTTACATCTGAAATTATGTCAAGCCACTCTAGTGAGGTCAAGGCCATAATTTCAGTGTTGCTTTAAGGTACAGATAGATGGCCGCTGGACAAAGTAACATGCTCTCCCCTCCCCCTGCCTCCCTTCCCTTCCCATTCTCCGCTGCTTATTCTTGCCTGCATTTTCCCTCCAATTTTTGGCCACACCAGTGCCCCAGGGGCTGTGGGGAGTGGGACCAGGGAACTGATCCTGCCGAGAACTAATGCAACACCACAAGATACATGTGTTAGTGCTCGACCAGATCAATTCCCTGGTCTGACAGATCTTGGCTGCATGAACTACTGCTGGCACGAGGCAGACAGAAGGAGAACAGGATTACCTACCTCACGGTCATCTGAAAACATGGTTCACGGAATGCTGCAGTTTTTCTTTATGCCTTTTGTACTACCTCTGTATTTAATAATTGCACACACAATTATAATTATTTAAAAATTGAGATATGCATCTGATATGCAGCTATTTCCTTTTTGTTCTTGTCAGCCCAATTTCTCAATAGTCTTTGGTTTGTATGTGGGATATTACATTATCCAAATTACATCATTTTCTGGCAACTATGGCAGGTCTAGCCTGTGACTCACTTTCCAAAACAAGGGGAGAGCCACACTAGGGAAGAACGCGCAATTCAAAGATTTCTATTGTTCTAGTGGACCACGGGGTCCACGCAAGTTCAGTTGCTGCTCAGTACAGAAGAGCAGCTAAAAATCTCACTATTGACTTAAATGAAAAGGGGCATCTTAGAGAAGTGAACAGGCAGATACAACTGTACAGTCCCAAAAACTGGAGCTACATGATCACATGCTGGCATGTATTGGTTTATTAATGGTCAATGCATAGCAGGTATGCAAGCACAGTGAGCTGCAAATTACTTTACCTGCATTTGCTGGATGAGAGTTTCCGCAGCTGTAAAGCAGCAGTTTCACTAACCCTACGCACAAGGCAGGGCCACAGGACTACAACAAGCCTTCTCTACTCAACCCTGTCCAACCATTCAATTAATCAATATGAGAAATACATGGAAAGAGACCCAAAAGACTACGGAAACAATTTCTCATTACAGACTGTCTTGAGGAATAATGCTAATTATCACAGAAGTGTTTCCAGTTCTTCACCAAATCCAGACACTTATCTACCTCGAGAAGAATGTTTCCTCTTTAGTCACTAATTGGATCTTTTTTGTAAAGCCTATCTTTGTTTCAAAGTCTGACACAATTTGGGAGCCAGGGTACTATGGGGGCAGAAGATTAAAATGCCTCTCCACAGCTGACAAAGACACTAGAAACATTGTCCATGCGTAAAAGGATGAGGCACATTAACATATGTTATTTTCCTTTTTGCTTTTATTTTGTAGCTTCGGTAAGATCTGATACTAACTCGTTTTGAGATATATTGGAAGCATCTGATCTTGCACAACTGCAGAGTCTCATTTAAAGTATTTACTAACCAGGAAGGCTAACTGCATGCTGAATCAGTCACTTTAAATGCTAAGCTATGCAAATGACAGATTTATTAATTGCTTAACTTTGGGAAGTTTAAGAGACAGCTACTCCAAGAAAGAGCAAGCACTGCTCATTGAAGGCAGTGGTGCCTACAGGAGCAACATACAGGTTTGCTGTACTGATGTCTCCCTGCTTCAGACTCAAACCACCATTTCTTCCCTCCCAAATCATGGGGATACCTGAAAACACCAGAAATGTTGTGGCTAAATTTGCTGCATGTGTACATCTCCTTCATGTGACACGAAAAACTCAGACTTTTTGCAGAAGTTGCTACCTCTGGTCACTAAAGTAATAATGACTGTCTAAAATTAACCACAATTTTGATGATTTATATCCAACTTACATACTTTGCATGTGATTCTGCTCTTCACAACATCAACAAACCAACACAATTACCATTAAAAAAAGTTGCCCCCACGTTACAGTATTGTATAGTACGCTCTACTTTTAAGTCATCTTTTACTTCTCCTTTCTGATCTCTAGTCAAGAAGAAGCCAAAGCTGCACTATATTCTTTCAACTCTAAGAGAGCACATCCTCCTGAAGTATTTTGGGCTCCAATCATGGAGCACACTGATTTCTCCAAGACAGACACTGCTAGATCAGCATTCAGACGCATGTACCAGATCCCCTCCGTGGGCCAAGAAGTCCTCAGCAGAAGAAGGGTATGGAGCAAAGCTGGAGCTAAGCCAGCTCTGCCTTGCCCCATCTCCAGCCTACCCTAAGGCAGTCCACGCCAGTCACTGAGACATCATCCAGATGGTCCCAACCTCTCCCCTCTGCTGCAGCTGTGTTTGACAGAAGAGCAGTGGAGGGGCTTCATTATCTTTGCCTTTAGACCCGTATACAAGAGAAAATCTCTCACGTGCTAAGCTGTCACATCAACTGCAGCACCACTCTGCAGAAGTACAAAGCTTCCAGGTCACAACAGGACCAGCAACCCAATGTCCCCCACTGGCTACTAACACCACTTCACATTTAGTCAACTGAAAGCATAGAAGCCTTCATCATGTTTTGTTTTTTGTTTTTTTGTATCACGTTCAACTACCAAAACCCCCCCTCAGTTCCACCTCTTGGTTTTTGTTGTGCTCATGGAATGCTACATTAGCAGTACGTTTCTTCTAAAAAAGTCACAAGGAAGGCTCCCTAAGCTGTACTACATTTAGATGTGTTTAAAGCTCTGCTTTTGAATGTTAGAAAAAATTTATTCCATCAAACCATGATGGTATGTTTTCATGTGGGGGTGGAACAGGCTTACCAATCTACAGTTTGCTTTTTTACAAAAATGTAAATGAGGATTTCTGAACATTAATCATTTTAATGTCAGGAAACCCTATTGGTTTCTGCATTTTATATCAAATTATTCAAAGCAGACTGCTTCAAGACAGACAAATCCAGGGTTTGTTTTCTATCTGCTTTTTTTAAAATGAAGACCACTGTTTGTGGCTATACCCCAACACACTAAAATTGCATAGTGACTAAAAGCAGTCACATAGACCTTAACTTCTCAAAAAGTTGGAAAAATGGGTTTTCTCCGCATCTGTGAAGGTGGCAGAAGATGGGAGGAGAGCATGGGTCTCAAGGAGTGGAGGAAAGGCTTGGTCTAATTCCTGTGCTCACTGAATCTGGGTGCAATGATCACTCCTCTTACTAGGCAGATCAGGTCTTTGATTAAAGGGCAATTTCCCACAGGTTGCTTGGTTGGCTGAAGAAGGAGCAGTAACCAGTACCCACCTGGGTGAATCAAGTCTAATCAGTCAAATCTATCATAACTACCTGAGGTTAAAACCACAAGAGGAAAGCACTGTATTTCTGATGAAACACTGGAGATCTAGAAAAGCTAGTCAGCAGTACAATTTTGTGTTTTGTCAGCCAGAATAAAATGTTGCACAGTTTTGTATGTACTGTTTATCCTTACAACTCAAAGGCCAGTACTCAAGTCAAACCACTGGACTAGCCAGATCTGTTGCCTGCTTTGTTAAAACCTCTCCAAATACTTACAAAAGAACTTTTTGTCTGACTACATCTGAAATTGTTACTTTTAGGACCAGGTCCTCATCTACTTATGTGAGCAAGTATCTTAATTTCACATTCCTCTTAAGCCACTCTCAGAGAAGGGTTTGTCATCATGATTAAGTGTATTGGGCTCTTGGTATCCAAAAGTGAAATTTAAACACTTTACAGAGCAAGTCCAATGCAATGCAGTTTCCTCCTGTCATCAGGACAAGGCAGGTACATCATCAGAAGACTCAAAGCAAATAGTTTAAGACAGTTCCAGTCCTGTATCTAAAAAATGGCCTTCTGAATGGGATATGTTTGTATTAATTTCAAACTTCATTACAGAAAACAGCCTGAATATCGGAAGCATGCCAGAGAATATAAATTGGAGTGACAGTTACACAGGCTGGACAACAGATCCCATAGCTCTATACTTTGCTTCCCAGAACATTCAACACAAAGATGTGCAAATACGTTTACTAAGTAACCTCAAAACCCTTTGCATCTCAATTTCTCAGAACTTAGAGCATTTTTATTTTTTTTAAACATGTTATTTCTCTGAACTATCTACTTCAGAGGATTGACTCGTAAGACCTATGGACAACTTGTGGATGCAGGCATAACCAGACCTTGAAGAAATGCAGCAGGTTTATTACTATCATCAGTTCTGAGCACCCTTAGCACTAGATTTAAGGTACAATAATTCAGGCTTCTTTGCACACAAACAGTATTGGAAAACTATTCAAACAGCTGTTAGAATGTATAGTCATGTATTCCAGCAGTTGCACTCCGAGAACGCACAGGTGTATCCACATGGTACACAAGAAAAGCAGCATTCCCAAGGACTGAAGGCCCAAAGTTACTCAGTTGCTTCCAAAGGCATTGAAACACAGCACTTAGAGCCATGTCAGGCTGAAATTCAATCAATACTTTTTTTACAAATGTGTCTAGACATTTTTCTGTGCATTTACATGGAATGTACAAATGACTAAGAGAGACTAGTCTAATTATCCTTAGGAGAGTTGAGCTGCTCCTCTATTTTTTTGGTTAGTGCAACAGATAAGAACTCCTCAGCTCCATGGAGAACAAAGGCTGTCACCAAATTATAGGTCATTACTCCAACATCTTAAAAGAAGATTTACATGCCTGCTTTTTGTTGAAGAGGTCAGTGTGTTTCATTAGGAAATATATTCACAAGTCAGCTGTTTTACCTGATTTGAATACTTGTTCTATGTATGCTTGCTATCAGCATCTCCTCTACAAACCTAGGCATTGCCGTAAGTCTGAGGTCAGTGATACTGATAATCTTCTGAAAATGCTTTACTCTGCTTTCAAGGCACAAATGGCCAGAGCCAGCTAAGCTGTTGTGCAGCTCAAAGTAAACTTACATTCTTGCCTGAATTCTTGGCCTAGGATTTATGGGCCATATCTGGATTATTAAGAAAAAAGCAGCACCACATACACAGCATCTGAAGCTGACCATCTAGACACAGCAAGTTAGATGCTACAGCTGTGTAACCCATCCAACTTTAGCAGCAAGAACAAGTACAGAAAGGCTGTGTGTCCCTGTCACTACCTCTTCAAGTGGCAAGCACACTGACCTGTAAAGGCTGCTTTCCAATAAAACAGCTCAGCATTATCACTGAACACACCAGATATATTGCTCCTTTTATCCTTAACCTATATTTAAACCTTTTTTTTTTTTTTTTTGGTAACTAAGTGGTATTTAATTGCATCCTGGATGGGAATAATTTTAAAACAACAAGAATTATTTTCTTAAGAACCCAAAGCTGATGCTTTAGAATCATTTAAGATTGAAAAGAAGAATATGGGGGAGGTTTTGCTTTCTTTCAAAGCCCCAACACAACCCCTTCATGATAAATTTTCATCTGCTCAACAGTGTTCGCACAGAGGTCTTCTCTAATATATCCATTTCATCAGAGGAAATGAATCTTGGACAGAAAGGAGCTGGGCAACTGTCTAACCAAGTGTGGTTACTGAACCAAATTAAAGCAACTAAGCCTAACCCATTCTGACCCAGAACAAGCTACTACAACTGCTGGGATTCCTCCATATCCCCACAAGTACCCTGACGGAAGCAGCAATGACCTCAAACAAATGATTAGTACCTAGGGAGAAACCTTGGTGTCCAGCAGAAAGCTATTTTCATAACATTTCATTATTCAATATGCTTTTCCACATATTATAACCAGCCTTTGACTCACTACTGTCATTTCTAGTACTGATCTCCACTGTACCAGAGAGTTCTCCAGTAAAAGGGAAGCCAGACATCTCCTTTCATTATTTCAGATAACACTTGTAAGTAAGAATAGTTAGGCCATGAATACCAGGATTTATTTACACAATTCCTACTTAATTGTGACAATGTCTTATCAGCAAGTCAGTGATGGGTATGTGCACTCAAGCATATGTGCGCTTATGGGGACAATCAGATGGGACCACAACCTAGAAACATGGAATGCTGATTTGATTTCTAGATGCAACAAAAGCTACAGCCAGCACTATTTTTCTTCACTGCCCAGCACACTGACTGTATCACACCACTCCCCATTCCTACATCAAATACTAAACTGAATACCAAGTAAAGTGCAATAGCTTCCAAACTGAAGAATAAAAGGCAATCATTGTTTTAATGCCTGGAACTTGTGGGATGAAGATTAACAATGACTAACATCTGGCTACCATCAAATCACCCTTTAAGGATCAGAGGAGAGCATTAGCTGAACCAAAAGTATCCGCTGTTTCTACCTCCAAGATCAGCAACTGGAAAAATCAGTCATCAATAAAACTTCCCTTCTGCTCTCCACATTAGAGCCAAAAGATGTCACAGGGATTAATAATCCACAGGACAGATATCAAGGAGCACTGGAGCAAAGAGCAGATGTAATTTGACTCTGGATTTCCATTTCGGGATGACTTCCTAGCTAAAAATAAATTCCAGGTAACTAGCAACAGGTCTCTTCTCCATCCTCAACAAGGGTGCCTGCAGCAGGAATGAGGGAAACAGGAAGTGTGCAAACAGAAGCAAACCTAGCTTGCATCTCTGTTGTAGGGAGGACTACATATGGCTTACACCCTCACTTTAGCAAAGATTTCCCCTACCAGAATATATTGCTACCACCACAGCAATAGTATCTGCCCTGCACAAAATAACAAACAGCTATACTGAAGCCAAATTGATTGTCTTTTCCAGAGACGAAGAGCGTCAGCCAGCAAGGAGCAGGGCACAGGAGATGCAGCCATGCCATGGCAGCCACTTCCTTCCCCAGGACCCAGCCACGAGGAGAAAACCTCTCCCAGGTTGCATCACAGCTTCTGGGGTTTGACTCTGAAAGAGAAGGAAAGCTATTCAGGCCAGGGAGGCTTAGGCTGTAGCAAGCATGATCTGCATGAAAAAACCCCCTCATGTGAACAGACTACACCAAGGTGTAGACACATGTTTATTAATAAATAAACCAAAAGCCTGGATGACTTGTTTTGACAAATTTTGTACCTATTCAGCCCCAGTCTGAACATCCAGTGAGAATCAAAAGATGCAGATCTGTTTTCCATGTCATTATGCTTTTTCTCATGTAAAAAGTGGCATTCTTGAGTTGATAGCATGCAGTTATGGGGTTGAATGGCTTAAGAGGGCAAATATTGCACAATGATTCCTTTCAAGCATAGCATATTGGCAAACCTCCATCCCTTGCAAACAAGAAGTTTGACCTGGGGGAATGAACTTTAAGATCTCATTAAAATATATAGTTACTGTTTCTCATTTTAGCAGAAAGCTTAAAATGTGAAGGCAACATAACTTGAAAGTATCACCAAGTTTCTGATCATGCAAACAGACTGCTACAGTGCTTTAGTCATCATTTACTGTCTTTACAAAACCAGGGAGGTGATACTGATTTTGTACACTTTTGCTCCTGATGTTCAGGATAAAGAAAGACCCATACCTGTTTGAGGGAAGGCAGGGAACACCAGTAAAGGGTGGGAGGGTAACTGACAGTTATAAACAGGCAGCAAGTCTCTCAACCCTCCCAAAGCAAAGGCTGAGGAAGATGCAATAGCAGGAAGAACTGGGTTTGGCTGTAAGAGAATAGTACGAATGCAGCCAGAAGAAAAACTCCTCTTTCTTAAACCAAAATGAGGAGGCAGAACAGAAATTAGAAAACTTCAGGAGGTTTGGAGCTTGGTTGCCCCCCACCCCCCCCCGAAACAAAAACAAAAAAACCCCCCAAAACCCCCTAAACCAGAAAGACACTAGCTAGACTTCATCAACAGTTGGGAACAAAACCTGTTGAAAATACAAGATCTCACACCCACACCTACCTTCCTTCCTGATGAGGTATGCTTCTTAAAAAGATGCTTCCCTGAGCACACTTTAATTTTCATGCTTGCCATTGGCTAGTGAGCAGCTTTTAAAATATTGCTCAGGCTACCCAAGTAGTCAAGGATTTTCAGCTTGCTTTAGATCAGGCATACCCATTTGAGGCAGATGGGAAAGACAGCAGCAATGGAGAGCCTTTGAAGAAGGCAATGCTGTGCTTACAGGGGAGTAAAACTATATCAGTTAGTAAATGGCAAGCGAGAAACAAAGCTCTTGGATTTTAGGATTTCTTAAAAATGAAAGCATAGAAAAATAGAAATAGCATAAAGAAATGCTCAATATTCTTGCACAGGTTATATTTCTGCTGCTTAATGTTAAGAATAACTGGTATAATCCTATGTTTTACTCAGGAAACATTGCTGAAGTTTGCACAAGATGCATCTGCAGTAAGCCAAATGCTTAAGGTTTTCCTCCCATGCAAAGTCAAAATAAGAGAAGACAAAACCACACAGGACAGGAATTAGAACATCAGTTTCACATTCAGTTCTCAGAGATGACAAATAACAAGTCAGGAGCAGATTCAAAGCTAAGCAGGAGGCAATGAGCGATCCTGAACAGCTGACCCAGGGAATACATCACATGAGGCTTTGGCTGAGTTTTCTTTTTAGACAATTCACAGGTCACAGATTTTACCAGGCCAGTACAAAATACTGGCCAAGCAGACTCCATTCATTGCAAGAATGATCCTTATCCCAAGTTTTGATGACTCTTTAGGTTTTGTCATCTCTCTCTATTCCCAGGCTGCTTCATCGGTTTGATGGCTTTTTAACTGTGCTTCTATAAATAGCACAAGTCTCCATCTTTCAGGTGCTATTTTGGTAAGTGTCTTGTTTTGTTCACTTTAAGTGTCTTGGCTATGCAACCCTTGAATATAACGCACATCTTCAAAACAAAAAACACTACCAGAAAACACATTTACATTAAGTATATTACACAGTGTTTTTAACTGTCAAAATTACTACAGCAAATTACCATTTCATTGTCAGGTATCTTGGTTATAGAAACTGTTTAATCCGACACATTCAGAAGTTGTTTAATCTGGGGATCAGTGACTATCAGGTCTTACGCACCCCAGGAAATGCAAGCTACAGACCCACTGCCAAGGATAGGCAGACCTTGCTCCCCTCTCTGTAGCTAAGTCCTCTAACAAGTACATAGCTATTGTCCGTTAACAACCACGTAGCTAGCATAAATGTGTTGATAGTTAAAGCACATCTAAGCTACTTTAAAACAGCAAGGAACACCAAGTGCTTTAGTACTTCATTATTAGATGCAAATCATTGTTTACAGCATGAGTAGACAAAGTTTACAGCTCAACATCTGGATGGAGCAGAACAAAGATATTCTTATCCCTACAGAAGTGAGCATTCATTATTAGCACTTGTTCTGAGGGAGGAGCAATAGTTGAACTGTACCAATTTAGAATTTCCAAAATCACGAAGAATTTAAAAAAAAAAATTCAAGACTAATGTCGCTGTTCATAGTATTACATAAAATATTCCCACCCCAGCTGCTAAACTGAGAGAGGGTTCCAGTAAAACTATGTTCTGGCAGCCACCAGAAGCCCACCATGCGGCAAGCCTGCTTCACCTGAAGGTCGTCCAGGCTACCATCTCCCTGTACACCATGTTAATACCCGAGTTTTTATCCATCCCTTTCATGGCAGCTTCAACCAGACCAGGTGGAGAAAGTTGACAAGTCTCATCACACTAAACACCGACCCTTTCTGCCCACAACAGCACAGCCTTGCACTCCTGTCTACCCACCTTCCGCCAGCCTTTTTAAGGCAGGAAAGGAACAATTGATTTTCATCCTCTGAAGAAGCTTCTCTCCTCATCCAAAAAGCCATCCTCAGGCCCCCATCCCCTCCTTCACTGCTTTTCCAGCTTCTTGGACTGCTTGACTGTGATGCTGTTGGGTCAGGCTCCTGGGATAGGTTTGCACAGTTTGCTGGAGCTGTTCCTCTGCTCCTTGCATGGGCCAACCCTACCTTCACACACCATCAGCCCGCATGCTTGCCTCTGCTCTTCATCTGTTTCCTCTCCTTCAAGCTCGCGCTTCAGTTTGTCTGACATCATCCTGGTCTAATTTCTGCAATGAAGACCATTCACAACTTTGCCAGCTGATTTTCCCTGGACATACTCTGAGGCTAAAGCAGATGAACAGTGAGACAAACTTTCTTCAAACTCAGGAACAGGCTTCAGCAGCAGTGGCTAGGGAACTGTGACCACTGACTCTGTCCCCAACCCTCAGACCCAGCTGATGGGACAGAAGAACCTGATCAAGCCCCACACACAGAACAGCTCTTCGTCTTTCTCTTCCCTCCACTATTGATGAAAGCGTTTGGTTGCAATATCATCAGAGGGAACATCTGAACATCTTTCACCTGTTTCTTTTACCAATGCACATAGAGTCTCCGTATTGCTATTTCCTTCTCCAAAGCTCATGCTTTGGCACACACAATGACAGCAGTAAACAATCTGCACTGAACTGGGTTCAGAAGTTTTCATTCTCTGCCTGCCTAGCAGAAAGCCATGTGCGTTACAGCAGTGCCATACTTACTGTGCAATGTTTTTTATAGATACTGAGACAGGGTATTTGCTGTATTCATCCCTAATCTATTCAAACAGGTCACTCAAAGTTCAGTGTCGCACACACCACTGCCAGACAGGGTATCTGGAATACAGTATTTTCTCAAGTAGTCTGAAAAAGCATGACAAAAACAGACCTCAATAAATGTGACTACCTATAAAAAAAAAGCAGATTTAATCAATGCAATAGCTATGTCAAAGTCTGAACCTTTAGCCCTCCCAATCTGTAGATTTACATCTTGCACTGGTTTGGGCTGGGATGGAGTTAATTTTCTTCATGGAAGCTAGTATGGGGCTAGGTTTTGGATTTGTGCTGAAAACAGTGTTGATAATTCAGGGATGTTGTAGTTACTGCTGAGCAGTGCTTACACAGAGTCAAGGCCTTTTCTGCTTCTCACCCCACCAGAGAGCAGGCTGGGGGGCACAAGAAGTTGGGAGGGGACACAGCCAGGGCAGCTGACCCCAAATGACAACAGGGATATCCCATACCATATGACATCATGCTCAGCATATACAGCTGGGCTGGAAGGAGGAGGAAGGGGGCAACGTTTGGAGCAATGGTGTTTGTCTTCCCAAGTAACTGTTATGGGTGATGGAGCCCTGCTTTCCTGGGGATGGCTGAACACCTGCCTGCTGATGGGAAGTGGTGAATGAATTAGTTGTTTTGCTTTGCTTGTGTGTACAGCTTTTGCTTTACCTATTAAACTGTCTTTATCTCAACCCACAAGTTTTCTCACTTTTACTGTTCTGATTCTCTCCCGAGCGAGCTGCTGTGTGGTGCTTAGCTGCCGGCTGGGGTTAAACCATGACATATCTTCAGTTGTATACACCATGTTAGTGAAGCACTTTTCTAATATGAGACCTAACAGGAGTGGAAGGAAAAAAGTGGCAGAAAAAGAGATTATGAAGTATTTCAGCAGCTACCATCAGGTATGTATTAAAAATATTTTAGTCCCTCCAACATACATGATCAGGAGTAAAAACTTGCCAGCTGTAATTCTTCTACACCAGAACAGAGCTGCTGCTGACTTTAACAGGGCAGGCACAGAGATGAACATGTAAATAGTTACACCTAAGAGATTGCATTTTTTAAGTTTTAGAAAAAAGCTATTAATGGGCTCCTTAGCAATTGAGGTGCATGATTCTTTACCATTCACATCATGGAATACTGTCAAGCCCACTGAATACATGAACAAGTCAAATGGAACAAAGCTATCGGTCCCCTCTCACGTACCCCCTGGACTTTCCCAGGGCAAGAGCAAGAACAGGTTGGGTTCACTACAAAGCACCTACTGAGTGTTTCTCACATGGTTTCGCTCAGGGAAGTAGCAGGAGTCCATCTTCAGCTACCATGCAGGTATGCCAAGTTTATAGTTCAAAACACTTCTTCCAGCCTCCAAACTTGAAAATCCACTGTGGAACTCAAGCTATTTCACCTATTATTTGCAGCTGTTAAAAACCCACTTCTGCAGATCAAGTAATAAGTCTTTAATCTGTCTTGACAGGTTTACATAAATTAATAAATTGTAGTTAGAAGTCTTACCTCTAGGAAAACCTGGTACAGTTTACTATTAGCTATGCTGGCTTGTGGTGCTACCAGAAGTGAATTACAACAAAGGCTCATTTTTATCACCAGCTCAAGCACTTTTGACCTTTAAAACACGACCTCTATTCAAGTGAGGATTGCACTTTAAACTCATTAAGCCACTTTCTAGGACATACTGTGTCAGGGTACTTCATCACAATTTCTGAATGTGTGCCTTGAGAGAAACTTTCCAAAAGATGATGCAGCAGGATTAAAAATGCCTGAGGTTATTCAGTTTTTTGGCTCCTTGATCAGACTCCTCAGAGTAATACGGTCATCATGAAAACATTCTGCAACACTGACTCAATAGTATTTCAACGTTTAAATGTCAGAAGTGGATGAAAGCAGTATTGTGCAAAAGCTCTAACAACTGTTATTTTAGAAAATGCTTTATCAGACATTACCAAAGCTGTACTTCTAAACAAAGCAGTTTTCTTGTTTTACTTGCACGCTGTAATGCTCCCCAGACAGAGTTCTTACTAGTAGGCAGGCATGTGAAAGGATTCACTGCTTCAAGGTGATAGCCATTTTATACTAGACACATGCTTATTTTAATAGCAGCACTCAAAAAGCTGAACATCTCATGTTAAATGTTTAGATGCTTAGTTCAGCTAACAAATTTGCACATCCTTTTCACAAATCCTTTCTCAGCCAGTCTTGAGAAGAGCAGATGTTCCTTTTCTGTAGCAGGAGGAGAAAAACACCGGCTGCAGCTTCTTCTGCTGTATCTGCTTCTGCTGCTCTGCTACAGATGCTCAAGCAAACCCATGCTACCCCTGCAAGGTACATGCTCCATCATACTGCTGCGTGTCCCAGCACAATTCTCTGGCCTGAAACAAATGGCTAAAAAAAAGCGACCAGCAGAGAAAGGTCAGGAACTTTGTTCACCCATCTCTTAAAATGAAACTGAGAAGTGGGAGATGTAAAGCCAAGAAGAAGTCATTCATTCAGTGCCTTCTTAGCACAGACATCAGCCAAGAGCTCAAAATTTTTTTCTTCAAAGAACTGGACTGGTTTTCATGCCTGCCAAAAGCACAAGAAGCTGTCATAGCATTTAGTTTACAAAAATTGTTTGTTTCATCCTACTCTGTCACTTTCCTGGTTAAAAAGAGGGCTATTTTGGTGTACTGTTCTTAAAGCCTTCTAGAAGGCCAGAAAGCCATTTTCATACCAGTTTTGTTTTCATCAATTGCACGGCAACCAGGAGGAAAAAAAAACAAACCAAAATAAAACCCTCTGTGCCAAAAAGGAATTTTCTCTTCCTTGAAAACTCCCAAGTGGTTCTCACACTTTCTCTCAGCCCTACTCCCTGCCATTCCTATAAGTGAGAAAGTTAAAGACTCCGATGAAAACAAAACTTTGCACAAATTTCTTGTTATGCTTTTTTTTTTGTTGCTGATGAACCATTAGCCTTTGGTATGCTGCAGGCAGAAACAATTTTTAATAACAGTCACCTGCGTATTCACCTCCTGCATTACATGAAAGGCCACACAGCACACTAGGCATTCATTATTAATCTAATCATGTTATCAAAGTACCAGCTAAGCTGGATCTTCACAGAAGATACAATTCCTCCAGTGACACCCAGTTCACAGACGGCACAGAAAGAATAACCAAGAAAGCCCTGCAAACTCTGCCCTGAGAAAGTGGCTTCTTTTGCGACACATGCATCTTGACATCAGTGCAAGTCAGAAGCACTGCATGAATGTTTCATCTTTGAGCTTGCTGGAAACTAAGGGATTGATGGAAATCCTGCACTGCAATATAGGTATCAATGTTTTTAGGAAGCTTGTGAAGTTCAACCCTATAGTTTGAAATCTAATGACAAGCCAAAAGAAAGGAAAGATCCAATTCTTTCTGCACTAAAGCAGAACCCAAACAAATGGCATCAAATACAACCTTTTCCCAACATACAGGTTTTGGCCTTACTTTCAGAAAGCAGAACAAATAACAGCTTTGTTGACACCAGTGAATGCTCAGTACATCAGGAGCCCTTTACAGATTTCAGAGGAGGTCTCAATTCAGCAGCTGCAGACTGTTGCCTGTTCTTGGCATCTCAGGTTATTAAAGGTTGATCTTGTTAAATCCTCCGGTTACCCCTATTTTCCTAGTCTTTTTTTTCACTGCAATGGACAAGTTCAATCTTCTGTTACACATCTTTACAAAGGTCTGAAAATGCTGTTTAACATGTTTTCCTAAGAAGCAAAATAATTACTGTTGACATTGAAAATACTGTTGCAATCTCAACGGGTAACCGCCACAGCAATTGGGTTAGTCCCTGCCGGCTTCAGGCACTGAAAACTCAAGCAGACACCATCTTTCTTACTTACAGTCTTCTCTGACAATAAACAGCTTTTAAAAGGAATGCAAGATGCTAGGAAAACATTGAGAAGTCTCCCTGTACTCCTAGTTTCTCCTTAACTTAGTAAGAGTGCATAAAGCTATGAGTAAGTAACACCTTCTGGAATAAATTCCTGTTTTAAAGTACGTTCTCTCCTATTACTTCTCACTAAGGAAAGCAATATGTGCTACTAACCATCATGTGATACCACTTCAACCTTGAGGAAGTGGAGAAAATGTTGAAGTTGAAATCACAGCAGAAATATGTTTATTTAGCAGCAAAAGATCAAGGTCTTTCTCTGTGGGGACAGAAAGCAGCAGGAATATTAAAAAAGTATCTGCCAGCTTTATAAATTGAACACAGAAATATGCCAATACCATTCAATACTTTACTCTGGCATTTACCAAGACTTCAACTAAAGTATAAGCTCTCCCCTCAAAAAAGATAGCAGCCATCCCCACATTAAGTATTAAGCTAATCACAAGGTTAGATCAGTGCTCTTGTGGAGGAAAACAAGGGGAATGGGACATGAACACAAGATGTGAAAATACTGTAAAAGCATGCTATAAAAAAATCCCCAAACCTGCAAACACACAGCTCTTTCGAATGCTGTCAATACTTCATAAAAAATGAACAACACTTTTTCCTCCTCTCCCTACAGTACATGTTCAACATAAAGAAGTGAAGAGTTTTGATTTCTGTTTTTGAAAATAGCCAAAGAAAGTGCACCTCAGGAGTTACTGAGGGTATCAAGTTGACTCTTCCCTATTCTGTAGATGTCCGTCAGAAAAACGGGAAGCCCTACAACCTAACTTCAGTCACGAATCCCATTGAACTCTGTTCCAGCAAAGAGAGTGCAGCTGAGACCAAGGGCTGGCACTCCTCCAAACATACTGCAAAGCAAATCCCAGATGACCAAGTCTGTACATCACAAATGCAGACACATTCGAGTAAAACACACTGTGTTTTCCTTGGGCCATGGCAAGAGAGGCAATGCAATCTGCAGCTTGGAAGCTGTCAGGAAAGGAAGATCTTCCAGCTTTTAATGACCCCTGATGTCGCATTATTTCATTGCTTTGTTTCTTTAACAGAGAAAGAGATTTGGCACAACGTGTAGATAGATGTTTGATGTAAATCATGTTGTTTACCCATCTTAGAGCACCTTGTTTGACAGCCAGGCTTCAAAGACACTCCTCCCACAGGGCATGACTTACAATGCATTTGATGATCCGGTGCTTTCCATAAGACCAGTGACAGGGTGCCCTGTGGGCAAGCGTGGCTGGCGTGCAGCAGCATCCTTCATGCACCCACCCAGCCTCGCAGCCCAGGTCTGTACCCTGCATTCAGTGGCCCTCTACAAATTCCTCCCACTTCTAAGCCTCCAGTGTGGGGTACATTCTGCACAATGCCAGTAAACCATTCCCCTTTCTCTCCTTGCTCCCACTACTCCTCCTTATTCCCCCCACTGGGAAACAAACACACCAGTGCCCTGAGCGTAACTACACCATAACAGGGCAATTGGGTGCAGTGAGGGGTGCTTGGCTGCTGGAACCAATGCGGCTTTTATTGCCTTTGTGTGCAAATTCTGCCTTTGGCTCTACAACAGGCAGACTGTTAGGGAGCAGAATGATAGGGGTAGTGAAAAGCATTGATTTTAAGGCAATTTCATTCATTGCAAGAGTTCCTCTTACACTCTTACTTGCTGCACCAAATTTTATAATGCTCCCATCCACTTTGATGGTAACCAAGTCTTAGAAATAGTTAACATGCTATAGATGGCAGAGCTTAAGTTGTCAGACAAGCTTTACCACTTCCCTTGCAGGGTGAATGCACGAACAATAACCCAAAAGCTTTAACAACCCAGGTGGGAGCAATAAGAGCCAGGATTAGAATCCAGGCTCTCATCTCTGCTGCCTCGCAAAGTGAGTAGGGCACTCGTGCACTGCAGACATTTATAGCACATCTTTACAATTGCAAATCTATGAGCTCTCATTGCAGAGCAGGCTAGCTGTTTGTCCTCTGGGTAGCTGGAAGATTATGCATGCATTTAACCATCATCCTGCCAGAATAAATCTGTACTCAATACCACAATAACAACTCACTTGTCAACACTTCCCAGTTCAACTTGAACAAAACCAAAAACCTGCAAGTTTTTCTCCCCTTCAAGCTGGTAGAGCTGTTACACTTATAGCTAGTGGAGGTCTCCGCTTCCAAGCCAGAACCTGCCTAGCATTTATAGTGACTGGAAACCCTGTGAAATCCTTGCTAGCACTTCAAGCTCGAGAGCAGCTCCATTCATTCACTTGAGAGGATTCATTCACAGCCCTTCCCCCAGACTCAAATTTGTCAGGCTCAAAACCCATTCACAGCTCAGTCTCTACTTCTGAAACCTATTTCAGGCCTTAGTTGTCAAGAATGATGTTAGTATGCAGTAGAAACAGTGGAATACATTAAGTGTTCGAGGCCGTGTCCTGCTGCCGCTACAGAAACAGGCAACCACTATCTCACCTCTTTATTTTGCAGCTAACACAAGGCTAATTTCGAATGCATACACTGTGCCCAGTTACAGCAAGGATATTTTGGGTTATGATTGCTTTTTTTACAAACAGAAACAGGTAACTCCATGGATTGCTTTCTCATCTGCACATGCATGGGTATCTAAGAGGTTCTCTGATCACTCATGTGATTTGGAACTGCAAAATAAAAACCTTTGCAAGGAATATGTTTTGTTTGGGTTTTAAAGAAAACATTCCTTTGCACATGTGACTGAATTAGTTTAAGTTGTACTAAGTCAAGAGTGTGTGCAAGTTCCTGAACTTGGTTGAAAAACAGATATAACTTAAATTTTCCAAAGAATGGCTCAGTTTAAAGAACCTTTTCCCCTGTCAGTGTTAAATCTGGGATTGAAGAGATTACCCTGAAATCTCTCATCTGTGCACTACAGAAAGTGCATAAGCAATTGGAAGAAGCATGGGCAGCTGGAAAACAAGCAAACAGGGAAGCACCGAGAACCATTTTCACAGCCCCCACTACTTCAAGTGAGGTGGAGAGAATTTGAGGGTTTTACTTGGCCCCACACAGAGGCCGGCACATGCCTATCTCTACATATATCAATGAAAATAGCAAAAGCAATTATGGGAGGCTGTCACAGTATCAGCTTCAAACTACAGCAGCTCCAGAACATCAAGAAGAGGTGGTCTCACAAATATCTGAGCCCCTCCAAGGTGCATATATGCTCTTAGCAACTCTAGGACACTGCTATACCCCAACTCTTAATAGATCCTTGAATTTAAATGCAGGTGAGTAGAAAGCCATCTTTCTTAGAGCACGTGAAACAGAGACTAACAGCAATCAAAAGCACCATACAGTACACACACTGAGCCACACAACCCCGCTACTTAACCAGCTTAGTTATAAGTCTGACCACGTGTTGCTTTAAAAAGCATCTTCCCAAGTCCTAACTGTCAGCAAGAGTCCCTCAGAGGACTGCCATTAACTCCTGGTGCAGAACACTGTGGGTTTTGCAATAGCTGTACCTACTAACAGGATTCACACAGTCTCTAGAGAACAACATCAACAGCCAAAGCACTTTCTAGCATTACTCCATACCTAAAGAGGTAAAAACTGTCACAGGGTTCCTTCTCCAGTCAGTGAATTGTTGAGATATTTGCACCAAAAATGTTTTTTAAGGGAACCCAGGCTCATAATACTCAGCTGCTGCATTATCTCATAAAGCGCTTGCCTGCAGTAGCTGGAGGCAAAAAGCCAGGTGCAAGGTCACACCAACACATTCAGTGAGCACTGACCCCTCCGCTCCCTGGGTTGTTTTTCCAATCCAGAACTGGACATACAGTGGCACATTGGTTCTTTTGTAAATCTCATCAATTACTGGACCAGTTTTAGGTTGTCCACTCGCAAAGTTGTAGCTAAGCAAGTCATAGGGGCCTGGATTTCTAGCATCCACAAAGCTATAGCAAAAGCCTTCTGGTCTAGAACCATGTTTCTTGTGAACACTCAATTTCTTGTTTCCAATACAGTGAGATCCCACCAGCACATACCTGTGGGCTCTTCATCAACAGTAGTGATCCACACAAAGTAGTGCTATAAAGGTCACCAGGTAAAGTTGCTGTCTCACTTCTTCTAATCTATGAAGCGCCATTTACATCCCCCCTCAGCAGTTTCTGCAAGACCCTGAATAAACACTTCTTCCAAAAATCAACAGCTCTCCAGGACATGGCAGTTGGAAAAGGAGGATTTCAGCATGTGAAATGTATACTCCTGCAAGGGAGCTGTTAAAAAGCAGATTCCATCAGCCCAGGTAATTTTCTCCTCTGGTCCAAAGCAAGCAGACACATGACCACATAACAAAGCTTTTTGAATGCTACGCTGGAGTTATAGCACAATGGGATATGTGCCAGGCAGAACGCACCACTTGCTGGCCAGCTACACCAGCAGTGTGGCATGCAACCATCACAGCCCGCAGTCCAGCATGGGTGGCATGGGCACACAGCACGCGTGCCCTGGCACACATGCTGTGATTTATTTCATCATTAATACACCAGAAGCAAAGGCCTTGGCTGCTCTTGGATGATAGGAACTACACCCTGAGCAAAGTTGAAACAGTGCAGAAGGACCTACCCAGAGGTTAAGAGCAACTCTTAAGCCCTTCCACACTAAGTGAAGGATAAAACAGCACCCTTCCATCCCACAGTTACTGTCACAGCTTCTTCCCCACAGCAATTTCATATGAATCCCTTAGGCAAGGTGCAAACCTCAAGTCCCTCTGCTACCTCTAATATCCACAGCTGTGTTCCCCCCTGCACAACTCAGACTCAATCTTTCCTTTACCGTTCTTCCAGATGTGGAAGTTTGGGTCAGTGATGTGCAAGAATCACTGCCAGCCTCCCACTGGTAGCCTGCTTCCCTACTCCTTGGTGTGCTCCATATGGTACCATAATGATTCAGCTACTACTGATACCTTAGTGAGGCCACCTCAGGTTACACTTTAATATTAACTAGGACCTGCAGAATGAAGCCATCAGTTTGATCTGACAAGCAGCTAGTCTTAAGCCAAACAGGCTTTCGAGTTGCACCACAGATAATCTAAGTTTCAAAGGAGAAAGTGAAGGAAAGATGAAAGTGCCCTGTGCTTTCTTGGTGAAGATGAACCTATAAACTACACCAATATGAAGGCATCAGAGCATGAACTAGCTTCAAATTTGTCTCTCCTACTAAGAAAAAAAATTTTTAAAAATTGAAAAATTAAAAAATAAAAAATTAAAAAATTAAAAAAAACAAAACCAAAACCAATTCACAGTTCCTTTTACGAGAGGGTGTGCCTAAAAGAAGGGTGGAAAACTTTGGGAAAGAGAGCCAGCTCTGAAATGACTATACTGTTGCTTCAGTGCAGTGCTATAGGATAAGTGCCATATGGTTTAGTCTCCAAAAAACAAAGGTCACATCCATCATTACTCAGCAGCATTATTCCACAACCATACACGCTGAGCAATGACCCATAACATGTGCACAAATTACCTCAACATCCCAGTGAGTAGGTCAATGCATCCTGTACAGAAATTAACACAAAGGTTTCTCTCTCCTTCAGATCTTACTATTAAGACTTTTCATATGCAAATATCACTATCCAAGCAATTGTTGGATTGATTGATAACTTGCATATGAAAACTCTGACATGTCTGCACAAATGTATAACTATCTAGAACAAAAAACCATTCAACTCAATAGGTGGTAGTCTGTCTGCTAGGTAAGTACCCTTGAGGATCAAAACATGAAACAGCGAGTATACCTGCTGATCAATACCACCGCACAGACTGAGCTACTTCAGGGATGGGTATATCCTGGCTAAGTAGGATTCTTCCAAGAATTTCATCTCATGAAGCACCCTAATTTCAAACATTTGGCCTTTACAGAGCTGCTGCCAGTCATGTTCACAGGTGCTTTATTAGGCTTAAGGCAGACAGAGGGGGTAGATGAGCCAGAGTTCATAATCTACAACATGTAAGTGGACTACCACTCCCAAAAGAATGATTTTTTTGCCAAACCCATACAAAACAGGTTACCAAGAAGTATCTTAACATTTTCTGCTTTTAGTCAGCTAGTTGTACAGCTACATTACAATTTTATGCATTTACCTCTAAGCACAAAGCTTTAAGGATTTCCTGTAGTCTGAAAGAAATGGACTTGAAATAGCGCATTTGAGTAGCATTAATTCACTCACGAGCTGCCAGGGTGGCACGGCTGCCAACTTTGCTCACAGAGAAACAGCAGTATGAAACCTGGCAGAATTCACTTGTAGTACCAAGCCTTCGTGGGACCCTGGTAGCCCCCCAGCAATGGGGTGGGCTCCAAAGCAACCCTCCACGGTCCCACAGTCCTGACAACTGGAGCAACTTGGGCTTTCTATGGTGCTATAGTACTGCAAAACTGTTGGCTTTAACTGAAACCAGTTAAGCACTTCAGGGTTTGACCTTTTAAGTATATTAAACTGCATGTACATTTTTACACAGCAGCTTCCAAGTGTGATCTCGTCAGTGAGCAACACTGCAACTAGCCATTGCAAACCAATTTAATAAAAATGAATACAATGAAGGAGGCAGGTTTTGGGACCTAAAATGGATTATGTGATTTTCTATTGTAAAGAAAATGGAAAAGAATGAGGATTTAAATTTTCAAAATAAAAAATTACTTCTCAAAAGAAATTTCCAGGAGAATTTTCCTTCACTGTGTCTTCATTTTCCTAACGTTGAAGCTAAAGCTTCAGTGTTTCACACAAGTTCCTGTCCTATGAACAGCTGAGTAAGAAAAGTAAAAAGAAATAAGACAAATACTGGCAGTTCTGGTTATGAAATTGCAGCATATACTTTGTGAAACAAAGCGTATTCCATTTCATGCAGAGAGAGATAAGGTTAGTAAAACGAGGCCTCCCATGGTTCAAATTCAAGCTTAGCATAAGAAGGTGTAATTTCCAAGAAGCCAAGAGAAATAATGTCTGCTTAATTATGGATGATTATAACCCTAGCCAGCCACAACAGATTTACTGTAAACTTGATTTGCATTGTATGCCAAAGCTTCAATCAGGGTTTAAATCCCCTCAAATCTGTATTATCATTTATAGCACGGTAGTTGCACATCTGCAAAGAGGCAAGCAACAGTAAAAGCCAAACTTGAGGCAGAATCTGATGTTCTGGGTATTACAAAGCTAATCTTTGGAAAGGAAGATGTTGTGGTATATTTTATTGATCAAAATTAACCTAATCCAATAAGACATTAGGGCTTGTGACACAGCTGTTCATGCCCACCTTAAGCTTTTGTTATTTGACAGAAGAATTTCCCAAGTGATACTGGAAATGTACTGGCGTAATGTCTAGAGAGCTTCTGTTCAAGGCACCCATGGTTACATTGCTTGAAGTGAGAAAATCCCAACTCTTAATTGCTTATTCTTGATTTTATTCTTCTCAGGAGTTTAAGGATACTGGATACTATCTATTTTTCTCTACTTTTTTTTAAAATATGCAATAAACTTTCCTTAAAGACAAAAGTAATAAACAACATATATGAGCAACCAAAAGTTCAATTTATCAGATGTGCGATTTCAGGGAGAAAGGGGCCAGCAATTTGACAGAACAAAATGTTTTTTCTCCAATATCAAATATAACACCCTAGTCAAACATTACTGACCTCTGCAAATCTTAAAAGCCTGCTCACTGTGTTTAAAAAAAATGATTTCCTATGCTGTATACATATAACACATACTGTGCCTAGCACAGAAGGTATTTGCAGAAGCATCAGCTACCAGCAGCAGCATTCTTCTTTCATGTTAAACTTGGAAAGTTTTTATTAAAGCTGGACTGCAGGAAGTAAGTGTGCAAACAGTGGCCTGAAAAGCAGCTGAAAGTAGACATTCTTCACCCATTTAATTAACTCTGGCATTTAAAAATGCAGAGAGAGCTGCTATAAAATAATATTTTGATTACAAATATGGTGAGAAAAAAAACCATAACTCCTGCCATAGTACTGTCACAGCCATGTGCTGCCTCAGTCTTTTGCTATTTATTGCTTATTTCAGTATTTATTACTCTTCAGTATGGGCCAAAACACATCACTGATTAGCTGAAACAATATTTGCTGTCATTTCAGCAGCAGCCAACTGAATAGAAAAACTGACCTTGCTTTACCCTTTCAGTCTATTTATTGTCATTGCTACCCATAGTGTCCTAAATACTAAAAAATCCTCTCTGTGCACTGAGGTTTTATAGAAGCAAAAAAAGCTTGCACCTGTAAACAGAAATCAAGTATGTCAGAGAGGCAGTTCCCACTCCTAGGTTTCACCCAGGAGGGCACAGCTGGGACCAAGCAGGCAACAGTCACAGCTCCAGGTGGTTTCACAACTTGCTGCCGAGCCTGGGGCCAAAGGCACCATCCTGCCTGCTCTGACCCAGCCCCACTGCCACAAGCACATAGCTGGGGAGGGGACCCTGTGCATCCCACAGGGGCTGCCCCAGCACTGGGGAGCAGGGGTGAGCACCCAGCTAGGACCCAACGCCTCCATTCAGCAGCAGCAGCAGCAAAAGCTGGTCCATCCTGCAAAACTGCACCCCCAACATGGCTGAAGGGCAGGACCCTCCATGTGCTGTTGAGGTAGCCTGCACCCTACCCCCAAGCCTCCCAGGCTTGCACTGGTCTCGTTTTGTCACAGTTTGAATTATGACCCTGTTGCTCTCTCCGAGGCTGCCATCTCGATTTCCAAAGTCCCCAGTTTTGTTCAAGCTCTGTTGGGACAAGGAAAATGCTATAACATGCAAAAGACCGCATGTCAACATGTTTCACCCCTAATCAAGCACACAGAGAGGGCAATAACTGCAGTGAGAAGAGATATGGCATTTTCTCATGCTGCTCTTTTGCCAGGTCAGGGCTGGGGAGAACATGGCCGTGCACCTTTGCCACCCCAGCCTGTCCCTGCCACTGGCCCAGCCCCCCTGGACAGCATTACTCACCTCTTGAAGAAGTGGGGCTAGGGGCTACACAGCTATGAGACACAGGCATTTCTGCAAGGTTTTTTTCTATGTGTTCATTGCTGGTTTGTTTTCACATTACTCAGAGTCCATCTCAGGGCAAAATCTCACGGTGCAACTGAGTTATCCCAACAGTTCTCTGTGAAGGGAGAAGTTTCCCACTTCCTCTTCTTTCCCCCGTAGCAGCTCTGTCCACACAAGAGCACCCCCAGAGCCTTCACCACCATCACCACCCTCTCCTCCCTAAGGAGCACTGGGGCCAGCGTGCTGAGGCACAGGAGGAAGACACCCAGCAGCATTGGGTTGCCACATCAGCTCCACCTGTGACAACCCAACCCTTTGGAGGCAGAAGCACAGGGCTCCTTATGCTCCAGCACTCATCCCCACCTCATGCAGTAGCAAGCATTGCCATGAACATTACCAGTAAATTATAATTTTCCAAATGGAGAACCAGAAATGCTTCCAGGTACCTAACAGCCCTGACAGCGACTGTTCTGGCTGCAAAGTCCTATCACCTGCCGGCAGAGCTAAAGGAGTGTTTCTTCTAGAAAACTGCTAATGACATGAACCCATATGAAAATAAACGCAAGGAAGAGCAGGGGGTTACTCATAGCAGATGCCAATTTAAGTCATTAATTGTAAAAATAACTTCACATTTCTTTGTGAAATATCAAGGGAGATGCTTCAAATTAAATAGAGGACTTGAGTTCAAAGCAACAAGTAGCCCTGAGAAGGTGAGAGGGTGAAAAAAGCCATGAAGATATGTTAATAATGGTAATAGAAGAGAAAAGGCTGGATTTGGAGACTAATTGTTATTCCTACCTTGCCAGAAGCCAGCAGGCAGGGGAGTTGCAACAAACCAAGGACAAACCTTGAGTAAAATCAAAGCTTGACTCACTGACACTTCCTGAGATGGTGGAGCTGATCTAACCTCTCAGCAAGCAAGGTGGAGACGTGCTCCCTCCCCTCTCTCAAGTGTGCTGCTGCACCCTATCGCCTTCCTCTTGCCAGCACTGATTCTCCTCTGACCCCTTGATCAGACCAGCCAGCTCACTAAACCACTAGAAAACTAACTCAGCAAAGGAGCTACAAATTTCCTGCCAGCATAGCAAACTGACACAGCTGACCAAGGGCAATCTCTTGCAACTGCACAATGGAGGCAACAGGAGTGTGCAGGGAAAGACAGTCCTCTCGGGCAGCGGTAAGACACTTGCCATCTGAAATATGTGAACAGGGAACCACTCTGCAGCAAAAAGAGGAAGAAAGAGCAAAGGCGGCAATGTTTGCTACAGCAAATGGGACAGTGTAATGAATAGGAAGTAGGAATGGCTGATTTTTACAACAATGCCTCTAGGACAAGATCATTGGCCACCAGCTGCCCTGCGACTGCTAAATAGGTAACCGTCAATGCCACACAGTGATGGTGAGGGGAACGGAGTGGAAACAAAGCCCAGAGCACTGTTTTATGGTTGATTCCTGACTGAAGTGCTCTCATTCTAAAGTTACTCCATTCTAAAGATCCTATGGTTTGTCAACCGCACTGAGGTTTCCCAGCTTGCACTACTAATCAGAGTTCAGGTTTCCTTTTCTCTACAGAAATTCCTAGGAATGTCATCCCACTAAAGTTTAAGACTAAAAACACCATCATCAGCAAATGCAGAGCAGAAGCAAGACACTTAGAGTGGTGCCCAAGGCAATAAATTGAGTACAACAGGCATCTTTGAAAAATTCTGACCAGACTGAATATAAAATATGCTTTTACATATGATAATAGCAGCACTTCAAGCTACTCCAAAAGCACAAGGATATTGCACCTTATTTCCTTGCTCAGTAATTATGAAAATATTGTTGAATGTTTGTTTTGAGAATAAAGTGTACATAGCACAGTACATTTGCACAAAGGTGCTAAAATCTCTGTGCAGTTGCAGATGAATGCTTCATCACAGGCTGTCGCTTCAAGAGATGAGTATTCCTGAACTATGGGTTAGAGGAAGTAAAGGAAGAGCAGAGTCCAGGTTATCTTATTGCCCTGCCTGCACTTACCACTGAAACACTGAGATGATATGGATCATTAACCCAGTAAAAGCCCAGGTGATTTTCTTCTATCTTAGCAACTTGAATCACTCCACAAGCACTAATGCCAAGAAGGGAGCACAAGCACGACCACGCAGTCAGGAAGAAAAGACTTTCCCCAGTTAGTCACATAAGCCTCACTCAGCTTCTAACAAAACCACATCCTTTGGTTCTACTACCCAGCTCTGACTTTCATTGAAGATGGTCACCACAGTAACTCTGAGGACATTGTCTTAATTATTTCTAAATCCTTCTTTGAATTAAACTTTTCACATTGGGCATTAGTTTCACATACCGAATGCTATAAAATTCCAACATTAAGTTAATCCAACTAATTCAAGAAGTTGAATTAAAAATTACAATACTCAAGAACACAACAGGCCTGAACTTCTGTATTTAAAGGCCAGGGGTAGGTGTGCTTTCATTTACTTACCTTTTTGCTTCTTCTAAGTGGCACAGATACTCATAAGCAATGTTCTGACGCCTCCTCTCATCCATTTCCTCCGCTGAAATCCTTTCATCATCCACAATAGCTGCAAACAGAAACCCATATCACGTTACACGAGTCAGGGTGATTCTTAGAGCAATTTTACTGAGAACCTAGGCAATTTACTACAGAAGAGAAATTGAAAGTCATCCCTCCTGCTCAAAAGTGGCCTTTTATAGCATGGTGCACAAAGATATCTAGGTTGCCAAAAAGATTCTGTTCTCTGTATGAATTCCTCAAGTTTCACTTGTTCAAAACCAAGCTCTTTGTCCATCACCTGGTTTGGGGGCAGGATGGAACACTCAAACATGTGGGGCTGAGTTTGGAAGCCAGCAGAGTTTCAGCTTACACATCCTCAGAGGAGTTTGAGGACTCCTGTAGGGAAGCTCAAAGCAAGCAGCAGATGGAGCAGCCCTGTGCTAAGCTGAGCCTCAGCAGTAGAGCTGAAGACAACAACACACTGCAAACATATCTCAGGGCAACCTGGAAACAAGCTGCAGCTTCAGGAACCTGTGAGACTGCCACAGACTGAGCTGCATCCCACTGATGGGGATGATGAGGGCTGTAATCAAATGAACAAGCTGTGGTATTCACACTCCTACTTACTGCTGCACCCACATCACCTCCCATAAAAGCACTCTCCCAGCCTATTAAGGATGACTCTGTGCACATCTCCAGCTGCAGACAACCCTGATTATTAACAGCTACTACCCCATGACTGGTCTCCCTCTCTTTGTAGGGTAGAGAGGGCCTCTGTGATTAGATCTACAATTCTTCCAAATGCTTCTAGCAATGAACCTGAAGGACCATACAGTAGTGCTGAATTTTAATCACAGCATGTGAGGCTTTTGGAAACAGCTTTCAACATAAACCAGTTACCAAACTGACACCCTATTTGTGCTAGCAGCTGCCAAAAAGAGCTGCCCCTGCCCTCCCTCATGTTTCTCAGCCACATATTCCTGTCACCTCTCGTGTCAGAGCCAGCAATCCTGCAGCTGCATCAGTGAACCAGAACAAGGGGCAGCCCTCACTGAAGAGCTATGACTACGAAGAGACCCACTTCTAGGAAGATCAGGTCCCCGATCTGAGCTGCTGCACACCTGCAGACACACTGGCACAGGCTCAAGGGAGGGGACGGAAATGCAGGGCTGGGCCAGCCACTTTCTGCGGCAGCCCACAAGCCAGTTAGCCGAGAACACCAAGACATCCTTGGTAAAAAACACACGGGCCTCTCTCCTCCTCAAATGCACTGTGAGATGCTTTTAAAAAACTGTTACACAGACTGCGCTTGCCACGAGCAAGTTTTCAGTGTTTCCCTGATGCAGCTGCCTCATGGAGTGGGTAAACACCTTCCAGTAGCTGATACAGGCAACTCAAGTAAAAGGCACTATAATAAAGCCAGGAGTTGGGCTTTAACAGTACACTCATACATTGAAGGCTGTACCTCAAAAAAACTCACAGAAATTATCCCACATGCATTTACTGAGAACACAAAAGAAATGACACTACTTGCCCACATTTTGGACTGATGCTACCACACATTTGTTAACATATCATATAGCTGCTTTGAGCTTTGTAGTTTCAGTTTTAATCACTACAGGCATCGATATCTCTCATCTTCCTTTGCTTTTCAGATGACTCTTCCTAATTACCCAGAAGTTTCATACACTGATAAAACAAATAAGTATCTTGCTCAGAGTCCCTTTTAAGTCTGGTAGCTCCAATAAGGATGACTCACTCTACAATGAGCTCTCAGATACTGTAATCAGGTCATCACTTGCTATGAACCAAAACATTAGTTTGGAGGCAAACATGAGATGCAGGTGGTAAAACACTCAGCATGACAAACTGGCCATGGAGGCTGCTCTACTGCTGCTCTTGTCCAGGCCACCATCAGCGAGCCCAGGTCATGCTGCTCCCACTCCCTGACGCAGTTCCTCTGCTGCAGAAGGGTTCTGGCTCTCAAGAGCAAGGGAGAAGTGTTGATGAGCCACCATGCTGAAATTTAATATATCACTTTATTACTTGTGACACTGAGCTCTAAGACCATTTTTCAAACATCATAGCTCTCCCTCAGCTATGACAGCCCCACAGAGGAAGACAAATGCCATCAGAGGAGCCCAACTGACCATCAATCATAGTGGGCTATGGCCCTGTCAGCCAGGATGGGACAGCCAATACCAGACTAAGCCTTCGTTCCCTGTGACACAGCTCCCATGCCCTGGGAGCTCATTAAACAGCCATTTACTCCTGCCGTCCAAACACAACTCACCACAGCCATAAGCAAAGCAGCAAAAAAGGCAGATTGTCTGCAAGTAGGAGTAAGAAAACCACATAACCTATTTGATAAGTATCAGTCTAGGAATTTACCTGAATAACGCTAATGCTTTACAATCTAGTCCTGGATCTACACATCCACAGGTCCCTCCCATCTTCAATTAGGACATCCCAGATCAAGCAGCCCTGGCCAGCCTCAAATCCCTCATGGAAATTATTTGCAAAGATTGATTCAGAGGGTGGATGAAGGCACTGACAGATACTGTGGGATTGTAATAGTTGTTCTGCTTAGGAAACCCTCCAATAATGAGGGGAAAGGGCAAGAGGTGAGAACAAGTAACTTGTAGACACTGAAAAGTAGAAAACCCAGATCCTTTCTAGAAGAGATACGGTATCAGCAGCTCTCAAGTAGGAAAACAGGCTTCTTTCCTGCCACAGAGAAAGCAGCTGTTTCTGAGCTGAATAACTGAGCCCTGAAAAGACAGAGCACAGGGAGTGCCTACACCTACAGAGCTTATGCTGGAAGGAGTCTCTTGCAACACTGGCTTCCAATAAGATTGATTGCATGCTTTCCCCCTCCAGCACACACTGGCTTCAAACAACAGTGCTATCACATCAAATAAGCGGTTACAGACACTTTTAGAAACAGCAATGACAACCTGCAGGATAGACATGGGCCCAGGACTGAGCTGCAGAGGAAACTACTTTGAAGACTTGGGTCCTTAAAGTCTAGTCTACTATAATACATTTTGGCAAAAGCTTCAGTTTTTGACTAGAGTCCTGCATATAGCTTTCCACAACTTCAAACACCCTATGAGCGCATCCATCAATCCAGCCACACCAAGTTCAACACACAAACGAGCTTGGTTTGAAGACAGAAAGCTCAGTCTTTCTGCCTAACAGGGCATGTATTAGTCATAAGACTGGGAAGATTGATGAAAGAACAAACACATTTCTGCTGTATCAGTAACTTCTTGGTAGAGCTCAACTCACAAGGGAAGATGTTACAGGGTAGAGTAAGCAGGGCTAGGCTTCACCTGAAGACATCCAGCCCACTGGTAAAGCCAAGGAGGATCCAGGCAGACACAAAATGTTGCAGCTGAAAAGATCCAAATACCACAGAACAAGGCACATGCATACTACCTAGAAGCTATACAGGGCGGGGGGGAAAAGGCATCTAAAATAACATCTTATGATTCAATTAATCAATTTTGTGACTTGATTTGGAATTAAGAGGAAAAATATCAAATATTGCCTCAAAGAGGGAATGTTAAAAGTATGTCTGGACTACTGACAAGAACTATAAAAATGCCAGTGTACCTAGCCTAAAAGCTCTCCATTTCAATTCACTTTAGATGTTGTCACCCTGTTAGCCAACAGTCAATACATACAAAGCATGTGTGCTAAGACACCAAGTTCCCTCATTACAGGTATTCCTTCATGGAAAAACACCAAAGGAAGAGTGTGTATGAAACACTGCATGGAGCAGTGAGCAGTACTAAAGCTTAAATTGCCACACCTAATTTTGAACAAACAGGAGAACAGACTTACTCTGGCACTCAGTATGATGAAACAATTGTGTAAGTATACTCTTCCCACAATTGATTCAATGGGAATAAAGTCACATTCTACTAGCAACTTCCTACATATTCTCATTCCACATATTTCTTACAAAAGTAAGTCTGTTTACCAGGGAGTGTTCATAAATTGAGACACTTGAGCATCTTCCACCAGCTGACGTACTGGACTTACACCCATCCTTATCTTTGTCTGAAATATTTGTCCTGTGTACCACCATCACGGAAGAAAGAGAAGAATAGGCAAGGCAGTAGCTAGGACCAGTGGATGTCTGGGGTTTGGTTATGGATTGCAAAAACTTTCTGATGTGCCCTGATCCAAGACAGCCACTCCAGCTGTTGACAAACACTTGGAGCTCTGTCAGCAGCTGACCACAGGGCTGCCAACACAACCCAAGGCATGCCATGTGCCTACAGTCAACACAGCACAAGCAGCTTTTACTGGGTCTGACTCAGCATTAGTAGACAACATAAAAGCATTTCAACCTTCTGGATTTGAGTAAGTTTTCAGAAATAGGGCCACCACTTCTGAAGCTGCAATATAATTACTGAAACTAGTAATCAGCCCAGGTGTGCAAGAGCCACTGGAGCCATGACCTTACTTACTAACAGTGTCTAGAAAGCAATTCAAAACTTCAGGTTCACATAAGATATGCTCAGTTTACACAAGAATTTTAAGAACAAGTACTGGCTGTGTAAATGTTGCCCAAGTTCAGAGTTAACCCTCTTATCACAACCATGGTAAGGATTTTGGAGGTCACAGGGTCACAGAGATAATCCACATCAACAGAGTTTACCAGATCTCTCCCATTAGTATGTTTATACTTGAGATGCCATTAAATAGGAGGTGTTTTACAGGTCTAATTTGCAACAGTTTTCAAATAAGCCCATGGATCCATGGATTGTATTTTTAAATGAAGCTAAACTTGAAACTTCTATAATACATAACCAAAGAGCATGCAAAGAAAGGTAATGTTGGTTTTAATTTCTGAATGCAAATTTATGAAACACTTTACAAGGCATAAGTCTAAGTTATTTAGGGATAACAATTCCCCAAACAGACATTTTTTGTTTTCTTAAAAAACTGAGGCTGGAAAAAAACCCTGCAAAACCTACAACAGCATTTAAAGGTTCCTGGTCATTCATTTGCACTCAGACATTTGACTGTATGCAATAGTTCAAGAAGAGCACGTGGCTGCTTCTAGCAGGCAGACCCTTTAATAAGGCATTTGCCACAGACACACCAAAAGAATTCTTATACTGAAGAAGGCAAAGAAAGGAACAGAGGCTTTTATTTCCCAGGGCCAATCCCCCTCAATTTCCTGCCACCAGAGACTTTTTCCCATGGAAAGTGAGACGTGAGCAAGGAGGAGGAGGGCTCTTTTGGCACCACAACAGGGAAGCTCAATACACAGGACATAACAGAGGATGGAGAGAACAAAATCCTCTTACAGTGACAGAAAAGAATTTGTAAAGTCAGGATTGAGGGAGAAGAGAGATACATGAGCGAATACTGTAAAATGCTGGAATAAAAGTTTTTCACCAGAGTATTTGAATTAAATATTAGTTAAACCACATTTGGCAGTCCCAGCAGTGTGCCATCCTGGCCACACAGTCGGCAAGGCAAGGCAGTGCTCCAGTCCACTGGTGAGAAATTGTGCAAATTCTGCATACCCTCCCCTCACACCTTTGGGCCTCCTCCACCCAAGCCTATACCCACATCCCCAATATTAGCACACTAAAAAGCATTTAACAGAGCCATGCTATAACAGTTGAAAACACAAAAACAAAAGCCAAGCCCCTCTTGCATAAAAACTTCTGATGAAAGCTGAGCCCAGTACAACAGGCGTTAGGCAGCATCCCATTTATGTCTGCCTGTACCATGAGATTGAGCTGCAAATGTGAAGCATTTGTCCTCACACTTCAGTGCTGTAGTTTCAAGAAAAAGCTAGTTGCATTTTAGATAGTCAAGGTGACTTAAAACCTTGTTATATGAGAACATGGAACTATTTTGCCTTAGTGTGAAAGAGGCCAATAAATTCAGTGCCATCTTTTTACTCCTAGTCAAATTTGTACTTTCAGGTACCCAGCACCCCAGGAGCACCTGCCCATGGCAGTTCAGGTCCGTGATCACTCTTAGGTTGGCAATTCAGGTGCTGCTACTGCACCAACACAGCACCAGCCAACCCCACCCCGTAGCCAGAGCAGGTCTGAGCTGGCAGTGCTCTGAGCCAGGCTCGCTGCTACCTGAGCTGCCCTCACTGCAGTGGGGCAGCAGCTTACAGCACTGCCAGGCTGCTGGAAAATATGTGGACAGGATTACATGTACAGATACCAGAAAAGCACTGCTCAAAGCTAGAGAGGCAGAAGGAGTTCCTTCCTGAGCCTCCACTGCCAATATTGACTTGCAGGTATCTAATGCAACAGTTTAATAAATACGCAGAAGAAAATATGCCAACTTTACTATATGAACAGAGATCATTCAACAGACTACTAAAAAAAATGGCTTTACAGCACCAAACACCTATTACAGATGTTCTGTTATTAAGGTATTTAGTACCTACAGGTCTACTATTATGTTGGAAGACACTTACCTTTTTATTCTTGAAAAATTGAAGGCTCCAATCAAAACAGTTTTCTATAGGTTTCCTCTGTCAAAAAGCACAGTCACAAGCAGCTAGCGCATGTCCCACAACAATAAAATCAGATGGGCTGAGCCTTTTTCTACGACTCCAGTTAAGGAAATTCAGTCCATTCCCTGAACATTTGCTCCAAGAAAGGGCTCTGGACAAAGGCAGACACTGCAAGCACTCAAAAACCTATCACAGCTGTGAACTTGGAGGGCAGATTCACTTGAAATAGTAGACTAATACATTTTATTAAATCATGAGGCTCTTCAATATGGCATTTTTCAAATCTTTCCAACATTGAACTACTGTCCCCCTCCCTTAAAAATGGCTATATCTCTCCTAATCTAGCTATTCCATTGTCCAAAGCATGCAGGCTCAGATTTTCATACAGAAATACACATGCATCTTCTGGCCAGCAGACAGATATTATCTGCCCACACGAGTTGTGTCACACAGGATCTACAGGACTACTGTTCTGGGCCAGATCTCACTGCCAGACACAGCACAAACAAGGAAAGCAAAAAAACACCATTAGCATGGGAGTGTTGACAGCAGAAGTCCAGTAAAATGACATCCTGATGTAAAATTAAAAATGTTTGCTAAACCAGTCTTTCCCCTGAGCTTTCTCATAGAGCCTCATTCCTGTGCATTCACTTTCCTGAGTCCTCCTCCCCCCATTTCCTTGAAAAAGGTCTTATTTCAGGCTTATGTATGTGCTACCACAAGTCCAACCACATCCATTTACAGACACTGAGCACTATTACAATACATGGACCTTAGGACTATCATACCAAGGGGACAGTGCTGCAACAGCAACCACAGAGCATGCTCCTGGAGCCAAGTGTCAAAACTGCTTGATTTCACAGACTGTCAAGTGCCAACACTGGCAGAAGGCTGTAGGATTCCTCAGACATGTCTCAAGATACTTGAATTCCCACAAAGTTTAGAAAAAGTCTCATTTAACCACACAGACGCAAGATAGCTTTGGCATTCAGCACATAACCACATCTGCTGCCAGAACGTTTAACATTCATTTTTCTGCTTACAGGTATACATATCCTTTACTTTTAAACCTCAGGCTTTCTACAGTATCATCAAGTGAGACTTTAGTAGAGGCAATACATTAAAAGACATTAAGTAGTTCTGACATTATCTTATTGTATAATGATACCAGAGCACAGCCATCTCTTGTCTAGTAGGGTCCTTTAACCTGGTACAGAAAATTAACATGGTTCATTTTATCTTAACTTCAATATAATTGCTCTGTAAGGAGACAGAGTAATGGAGTTGGAGGAAGTATATGAAAATCCAACTCCAAACAATTTCAGTTAGCTTCAAGTGTTGCCATCTACAATTACAAACATGAAATGCAATTTATCTGCCTATTGCCCAACACCTTCCACCTACATTTAACTGCCAGTCTCACTGTCTCCAGCAATACTTCGTGTAACTCCTTAATAAAATTGTAACTGTTTATCTTTGCATACTTTGCTAGCTGGACACCTCAAGGCACAACAGATTTCCCCAAGATTCAGGTGCTCAAAGAACACCTTTAAAACTCTAGCTCCTTTCTACAAGCTACCCAGTTGACCTTAAAACCCTCTGCTAATAAACCCTCAGTTTATGTTGCTGAAAAAGTTGCAAGCCTAAGGAAGCAGACTGATGGATCCTGAAGAGGCAATGAATACCAACTGCAAGTTCTTTCTTTCCCTTACAGGCCATTCTACCTCCACTTGCCTAGTCCAAAAGCCATTAACAGGGCCAAGCTTGAAGGCAGCTTGGAAAAGGCTATACTGGTAAGTAGCCTGTCTGGTTGGAAGGTTTGCTTAGTTTCCACACGCTTACAGCAAGAATGACATTTTTCACATCAGCTTTAAAGAAAGCCATTTTTTTAAAAGGCTGGTTGGTCAGATTAGCACATCACTGGAGACTCGAGGCATTGAAAATGATATTGCACATTCCGGGAGGAATTTGCAACAGGCTTTCCGTCTCCAGAGGTTGATTCATGAGGAAACAAATAGTAAAGTGTGAGAAGTTCTTGTCAGCTTTATACATTCACTGCTTTCTTAAATAAATAACTTGTGATTTGAATTCCACATATTGACACATTTACCATTTGCTTTGTTCATTTCACTGGAATTACTTTAACCTGTTTGCATTTTATTAGCAATATACATTAACAATCCTCAATAAGAGCCAAAATTTTACTGCATGGATTCCATTTCCTTACATTTTACCTGCTGTAACCTCAGTTCAACTTAACACAATCAGAATATAAATGAAATAATGAAAAGGACAGTTTAATATTGCCAGGCTAGTAAAATACACTACTGAACTATGAATGACAGAAAAATGTTAGCTTCTACAGCATGCCTTAGTATCAACCACATAACTGGGTTTAGTCAGAAGAAAAATGCTAAGTGTCTTGCCTACAGATGCCACCAAATTTGTTTCTAGCATTAGAAAGTTTATACTTCATTTTCCGCTGAGAAGAAGGTATATTGATAAGTCAAATGCATATGCACACCTACATAAAAGGAGGAGTGATTTGTGGAGGGTGAAATACTTTGAAGATTACCCAAAAAGGGTGATAAGCTCATCTGAAAGGCATTCATCCCTCCCTGCACAAGGAGCTGGAAGCAGAGGCCCAAGTTAACAGCAAAAGGAGACATGCCTGCAGCCTTCTGCTGAAACCAAAGGCAACTTTCATTATATGTAGTCACACCAACATCACCGGTGGCTACTACCCCACACGTAAACATTTGTGGATCAAGTACAGGGCAGAAGGCCACTGCAGAAGCAGAGTGGAAGAACAGTAAAGAGGGGCTGGAAACGATCAGGAGGAAGGACAGAGCACAGACTGAACTCACCACGGTGGCAGCAGGAAACCCAAATTCAGGTTTGTCCACCCCTCATCTGTTTGCACATGTTGATGTTGACCCATGGCTCTATTGGACTCCTACTGCTGCCAGTTTAAATGCTCTGCTGTGCAAACAGCAGCTAAGATCACCCTAATTATGTTGTTCGAGACATCTTAGCAAACACATAGGACCAGAATAAAGCATGAGGCTTACTATATAGCAAAGGGGGACCCTAGAGCCTGAAGAAGCTAAGCATGTCTGACAAGAGCTACTTGCTTCACCAAAAGGCAAACTAGTTGAAATCCACAAGGAAGAGCATAACACTAAGGTTTTTCATCACTGTCATTATTCTTTGGTAGAAACTCAAAAGACCAATGGCCATATAAACAGTAACCAACTAAGGTAACGCCTTGCAAATGCTGCACAGGATTTTCTGCTAAATCAGAACCTTGTCCTATTTCTTTTTCAATCTTGAAAATGTCAGAAAGCTCATCTGCATTACAGTCTGCGACCAGAACAGTGATTTATAGATACACTTGTAGTAAACCCCTGCTACCTGCAGGCTGGTTAGGGTGGGGTTACTCTTGGCTGTGAGAAAGGAGGAAGACAAGAGCAACAGGGACAGAGGGAGTGAGAGAGGGGGGAAGGGAAGAGCCTCTCACACTTCCTGAAAAAAAGTCCAGCATGATATTCTATTTGGGAGCAAACAGTTGCCAAGTGGATTCAATATTCAGGTCATTGTGGGGCTGACATCAAAAAGCTTCCTACCAGCAAACTCACAGTACAGCAACCAGCTGGAAGAAGTGTGGTAAGTTGTAGCTTAAAGAACAGAAAAGGAGGATGACAAGCAGGAATACTGGAGTGAGAGACAAAGAGAACCTGAGGAGAAAGCTGTGTCAGAGTGTCACTGAGTAAATCAGAAAAGAGCTACATGAATCTCAGGGTCTAAACCATAAGACTCAGGAGGACTGAAACACCAGTCTAGGAAAAGCCATAAGCAAGAGCATCACTGAAGCACTGAGTAAATTTGAAATCACCATGAGAAAGACTGCAGTGTAGAAACCCTCAGCCCTGACATCTGGTCTTAATTCTTTGGCAAGTCATCATCTCCTGCTCCTTCCCTAGCCAGTCTGTTGCAGAGTCCTTCTTCTACCAACATCTGAACAAACCATCTGCTTTACTCTCTCCATACTCTGAAAGGAGCTCCAGAAAACACCTGAAATGTTGCAACACATTTTTTTCTTCACGATATAAACACAAGCATGTGAATAAAAAAGAATAGTATGCATGCCATGAGGTTTGCAGCCTTAAACTTGAAGAACACATTTTCCTCTGACTGCCTTGCTTTTCATTCCTAAATAATTTTAACAGCCACAATATCCTTGAAGTTAGTAATTCAAATTCTTTGATTTACAGGCACAATGGCCATTTTTTAATCTCAGTGGGGAGAAAAAAAACCCAAACAATTTATGCATTAGGGATAACACATCTGAAAAATTAGCTTGCACCTACAGACCCATAGAATGAGATTGAACAATTTAAATACAAAAAATGGCTTAAAATTCACAAGAACATGAAGAAATGCTGTATGCTGCAGAACATGAACCCATAGGTATGGTAAGTTTAGGTCATGAGCAGGACCCCTGCATCCAGAGGTGGAGAGTGAACAGAACCATGGCAGTTCCTGCCCTTCCTCCAACATTCCCATCTCCCCTGGAAAGGCAGCTGAGCTGCTTGTGAAACAACTCCCCAAACTGCTGTGCACTCAGCAACTGTTTCTGCAGCTGAGAAGGCCCAGCACATGCAGGAACCACAAAAAAAGGATGGAGGTGCCGCATCAGGCTCACAGGCTAGGATCTCACCCTAAAACCTCTTGGCCTGGCTGACTGTGCTGGTCCACACAGGTGCAGGAAAGGCACAGGGGATGGAGATGCACCTTCTTTGTTTCTGCTTAATGGGTGAGATGATGATACATTCTTGCAGGAAGAAGGCAAAATCAGTGTATCCATGCAGATAACCAGTTCAGAGGCAGTCCGGTGTCAACAGTGACCTCAGTTATCACTTGAAGCCTGCTTGGCTGTCTCCACTCCACAGTAGGCAAGCAAGTGCTTGCAGAGTTGTTGGAGTTGGCAGCATTGGCTCCAGGGTAACCTCCTCCCAGTGCTCCCTGCTAGGTCATTTTGGGAGCACACTGCACAGGCAGGCAGACATTGCTTGCAGGGCAATTGCCCACACTGCTTCTGGACAACTCCAGCTCTTGTTTCTCATTTACATACATACCCAGTAATAAGACTTAATTTCTCCTTCATCATCAGGAGTTAGAACCATAGGAGAGAATAAAAGCACAAAAGATTTAAGTCTCTAATCACAGACCTTTGAACAAGGTTTGAAAAGAGCAGGCAAAACCCCACCCTTCCACTCAGTACATCTAGTACCAAAATATTGAGATTCAAAACTGCTCTGAGTGACAATGACACATCTACTGCTGTGCATATCACTGCAAAATCATCAGATATGGAGTGAGCCAGATGTTCCTCCTAACTTATCAATAAACCCAGTACTTGCATTTCCAAAACAAGTCACTGACAGCTGCACTCACAAGATCAGTTTTCACCCAAATCATACACTCACAAGTTTCTAACTATAACTGTATTAGTTCTACTAAATTCACATTTCCTCTAAACTGACAGCAAACTTATCAATCTCATCTTGAAAACTTAATTTTTCAGGTTACTTGCTTGTGTCTACTCCATAGCCCACTCCAAAAAGTAAAGTTTGGATTAATGCAGCAAGTACTGACCACAGGACAGCCTCGTCTCTGCCTTGAATCCATTTCCACTAATGAAAGCACCCCAGTGACAATGCTAAATATGAATTGTGAATAAGATATCATGAGCATACTGAAGGCATTGTATAAACACCTCAAAACAAGCATTCTGCCCGAAATAGCAATACCAAGACCACTAGAATAAAGGAAGCATAACTAGCTTCAATCATTTCTGTGGCAACCATAGTACAAGCAACACGCATAAACTTACCATCAAATTAAGCTATGTGTTTGCAAGTTTTGAAGTCTCTACCCAACAAGGAAATTCACATGCTCACGGGTTGAGCACCGACTTTTATCATCTTTTGTGTAGCTGCAGTCTGTTTTCTTTGTTGAAGCACTACTTCAAAAAATCAAGACTTTTGCTGGGACTTCTAATGGTTCTTCCTCCAAGCTTTGCCCTGGTTTCCAGCTCACACTCCATGGTCAGCCTCCTTATAATAAGGTGTTTACAGCTGCTACAGGGAGCAGACCAGTCTGAAAAAAATAGCTACTCCATCAGTACTACCTTACCCAGATGAGTCCCGGCCATTCCTGTTCTATAGGGGAACTACTTCTGTAGAGACCCAGTGTCACAACAAGCCTTGCTCATCATCAGTAGTTCTGCTTCTCCCGACCTGCACACTAAAGGCTGTCAAGAGTGAGCACAAGTAAATTACTTCTACCTCACTGGTGACAGTTTTCATGCAAGTGGTCAACTTCCAAGAAAGCCCATACTCTATAACTTGAGGAAATTAAATTGAAATAACTTGATCAGATGTAAATTTGCATCTCAGATGTGCCCAAGAAGCTAGTGCAGACCAGTTCTACTATTGCTATAGGAGCTCCAAAGTCTCAGCTGCTCCTTTCTTCATCCTTTTGGGGAGTACAGATAGACCTGTGTCCTGATTTCAGCTGGGATAGAGTTAATTTTCTTTCTAACAGCTGGTATGGTGTTGTATTTTGGGTTCAGTATGAGAAGAATGTTGATAACACACTGATGTTTTCAGTTGTTGAGAGATAGTGTTTAGACTAAGTCAAGGATTTTTCAGCTTCTCATGCAAGAGAGAAGGCTGGAGGGGCACAAGAAGTTGCGAGGGGACACAGCCAGGGCAGCTGACACAAATTGGCCAAAGGGGTATTCCATACCATGTGACATCATGCCTAGTATATGAACTGGGGGGAGTGGGGCTTTGGGGATCATGGCTCAGGAACTAACTGGGCACTGGTTGGTAAGTGGAGAGAAATTGCATTGTGCATCACTTGTTTTGTATATTCGAATCCTTTTATTAGTATTGTCATTTTATTATTGTTATTATTAGTGTCTTCCTTTCTGTTCCATTAAACTGTTCTTACCTCAACCCATGAGTTTTACTTTTTTTTTTTTTTTTTTTTTTTACCCCCATTCTCTCCCCCATCCCACTGGGTGCAGGGGAAGTGAGTGAGCGGTTGCATGGTGTTCAGTTACCGGATGGGGTTAAACTACGACAACCTGCCAATGGGCAGCATTTGCAGCCTGGACAGAAGCAGCCTACCAGTCAGCACCCTCCTGCCATAGATTTAAGAAAAACGATACAGATGAATGTTGCAGAAATCCATCTCTATTTTTATCAGAAGCTTCTGTAAACATTTACAGAGCTATTTAATTTTGTTTAAGTGTGGCAAAAAAAAGGGGAAACTACTGAGTGTTATTGCCATGGTTCAGCGTTATAGGAAACACCAGCCCTTGTTTTGCCTGTTACTACTCACAATACTAAGAAATTTGATTCATTTTGCTCTAAAATAACTCACATCAGTGAAATCTTCAGCAAAACCATGTGGTCTTACTTCTCGTGATCTGTATGAAGATAGAAATTGGAGCACAAGCAAGGAGTTTGCTTTACATTTGATAAAAGCTGTGTATTTTCTGGAGCATTCTAATACATTTGTTAAACATCATTACCATAGTTAGAGGTGATACAAATTCAAAGCATCAAGCAGTCACATCCAATCCTTGCAGGTAAAGTGTCTACCCACCTTCAGCAGTCAGCTGCCATGCAACTTCAAATGCCAAACCAAGGCTGGTTCATCTCCCAGCCTCCACTAAATCACAGTGAAGATATCTGTGCTCTGCTGTGGTCTGAAAAGCAATATTCAAAACAACTTCTGAGCTCAGATGTACTGAAATCACGTTTACAGTGTGCGCCTGGTTTTGTAAAAACAGCTGACTATTTTTCCTTTGTAAAAAGCTCTGTCCCACATTCATCTAAACATAATCCCTGCTCTCCTCAGGAATCCTTCATGTTCCTTTTCAGTTAAACCACCACATATCCATGCTGATATTTCAATGCATTATTTATTCTCCTATACTGTATTGAGAACACATGGAATTTAAGACTTGTTTACCATTGAACAGAGGCCAGCCAGCTATCGATTGGGTAAATCAGTTGGGCTTGAAAAACTAAAAATCCCAGAAATAAGCAACATATACTGCAAGTCACATCTCATCCCTACAGTTTTGAGGCCCTGCAAGTCAAGAGTAATTTTACCAGCAGAAAAGAGTTGGAAAAGCATCTTGAATCTTACTTTATGTACAAAAAGAATCTTTCTTTCTTGTTCAAGTAGTCTTATCACTGTCAATATTTAGACAGTTCCTTACAGTTTTCTTACCACTATGGCATTGCCTGGTGAACGCTGCCATGCCTTTACTGACACTTACAGATTTATGAAACTATAGCACTAGAGACAAAATTTCCTGAAAAACATTTCTGTAACTCAAAACTCCCTGGGCAGCAGCAGAGCCGAGAGCAGCCCCAGCCCTGGCAGGCAGGCAGGGCACCATGGTGGCAGGGGCACTGCAGCAGAGGCACCGGGGGAGACCACTGTGATGCATGCTGCTCCTTCCCTTATGCCCCAGTCCACGCTCCCATGCTGCCTGCACATTTTGCTGCTCCACTGCAGACACGCTTTCCACATCTCTAGCAACACAACAAAATCAACTTGACCTGTCGTTCCCTCAGCTGCTTGTGCTCATCCCTGCTCCAGCTACTACATCATGTTGGCAGACCTGCCTGTGGGTTTGTGCTGTGAGCCAGGCCGGGGACCTAATCCAGCCAAAAATAATCCCATAGGAGGAGTCAGGGTTGCTTCTTCCACCAGCAGACCTGACTGAAAGCATATGCGAAACCACAGCTTCAGGGTGTGGTTCCAGAGCAATTTAAACACATTTAAATTCTGGCTGCCACAGTCCCACCTGGCCAGAAAGTTCCCCCTGCCTTGGGCCAGCAGGCGCAGCTGTGAGATCTGCAGCCAGCCACTGCAGAGGCCTGAAGTGGCTGCAAATACAGCAATGCAAATCAGCTCTGCAAAGAGAGATTAGCTTCCTGCCAGATTAGGTCTCTGTGCCATCATATGAGCGTTGGCAAGAGGTGAAGACCACAGCAGCCTGACAGAGCAGCTGAAGGCACCTTTGGCGAGTTCAGGCTGCTGAAACATCACCAGTTGCAACAGTCTGCAGCAAGGAGGTAGCTGGAATCCCAATGTAATTAACACCAGTTAAAAATAGCAACTTCTCTTATGAAAGAAGATAACCCTGGATACAGGATCATGTTTTTGGAAAAAGCAAACCTGTGTCCTTGTTTAGTTTTCAAGTTTTTACCCTGTTTCTAATCACTTCAACCAGACTATTAGACACAGATATCCCCGGTACTTATTTGCGATTCCCCAAAACACCTTAGAAACCTCCCTTTAAAAACACAAGTAAAACATTTACTAGCCCATGGTTTGATGTTACAACCCTGTGAAAGAGTGGTTGACTTAATGAAGCCCATTTCTGTAGAGAGTTCGGGCATTTCCCATTCCAACTGTCCCTGGATTAATCTGTGCTGTGCTCCTACAAGCTGTAAGGCTCTAATCCTGCAAACGTAACCAGGATACTGAACAGCTTTACATATCCAGAACAAATGCAGGAGGATACCCTTAATTTTCAGGAAGAACAGCCAGTAGAGGATGGATAGCATGCATGACTACGTATTTCCCATCAGACTTTAGAGCCTGCTAAGAATCAGTTTAAATACCTTGCTAGATGCCAGAACAGCATTTACTGCACTTTGAAAGAAGCAGGTCACAGTCCACGGGGGAGGACTGGCAGAGACCACATCCTTCACCACTCATTTTAGCTGAAGATGCAGACTGCTTAGCCTGATCCACACAAGCCAAGCAAAGCACCTGGGATGGGGACAGAAGTTTCTGCCAGCTTTGGAGCCTGGCAGGCAGGGCAGGGTAGACACCACACCTTGAGGCAACAGGTCCTTAGGGCCTGACAGTGGTTTGCCAGCAGTTGTGAGTCAGAGCTCTAAGGTGCTCCTTGAATCTAACTCCTGAAGAGTTTATACCTGGCCGACCTCTTAACTTGGGCAATAAGTGATAACAAAGAACTGACATAATTCCTCCAGGTAAGTGTTTCTTGCTAGTGCGTAGTCATTTGAACAGAACAGTAATTTAACACTGAAATCTGCCACCAGCATGGGTTCTTAATGGCTGCTTATTTGCTTACACATTTCAAAAGGTATTTAGGAGCCATGCAGAGTTCATATGAACACCAGATTCAGTATCTCCCTTGATGGGAGCCAAGGGAGTTGATGTCCAAACCAAAGCATCCCTTTTCTCCCCTCCAAAGACCTCCATGCAAGGACCATGGCTCCAACCCCTCCCTCTCCTGCCACATGGCCCACCCTGACACCCTACCAAGGCCCTTGGCTACCACAGAGCACCCTGCCTGCCCCACCACCCCATCACCACGGACCAGCGTACTCTTGGCTGGTGCCACAGCAGCTGGCAAAACAGAACTGGAGCAGTGCCAGGGGCAATGTGTTGGTCACCAGCACAAACCTGCCCCTGTGCCAGGTTCTCAGCAGCCCCCTTCTCCCCCCCAGCTGTGAAGATAAGGCAGTCCGTGTCCTGCAGACAACCCTCTTCAAAGCCCAGCTGGCCCCAGGCTGAAGGGGCCACTGTTGTTTTCTGAAGGTGAACGTAAGCACCAAGGTGCAGGAAGTGCTGACCCACAAATGAGCGGTCCAGGGCCCAGCTCCTGTCCCAGCCCATCTCATCAAGGATCGGCAAACGACATGCCCACAAGCAGGCATTCCTCCCTGCTTGCCTCCCCTCCCCAGGATGGGGAGACCTGGCCCCTGCCCTCCCTGATCGTGCTCCCCGGGCTGGGGTGGGCACCGCTTCTCCCCCCCATCCAGCACCTGCACTTTCATTCCACAACATGCAGCAGTTCAAGGATACCTGTTCCAAAAAAACCACTGAAACAGCCTGAACAAGTGAAGCAGGTTAATCATTTCCTGCAAGGAGAAGGGCACATGAGAGCACACTTGTTTATCATCCCACTGAAATATAACTAACCAGTCCTGCCTATCACTGCCAGGCTTTTTTTTTTTTTCCACCTTACATGTAAGATTATTCCTAGTAAATCATAGTCAGCTTGAATTAGCAGCAGTATCGAGCAAAGCTTGACCTAGAACAACTAAGTAACTGAAACACCACTTAACAGGAGAGCTGCAAATCTGCATACTTCCTATTCCCTGCCTCAAGTATTGGACTTGATCTAGCACACTCGCGTGTGCTATAAATCCTGTTTCCAGCACAATATTAATATTTCCTGTTTCAACAGTGTTCAAGTAGCTTTAAGCATGCTGTAACATAGCTCTGTCCTTTCTTTACTAAGAGACTTCAGGGGAGATGAGCCTGCTTTGTACAAAAAGCACACAGAGAACCACTCCTACCAAATGAATTATGTGCACTTGGTTAAACAAAGCAGTTAAACTTTTCAAGTTCTCATTCAGCAGTTTAATTATTAGCAACCTACAAAAGAGTGGAAGAGATAAACAGTGTATTTGGTTGCCAAATTACACCCATCAATAAGAAAGGAGAAGAAAAGTGTTCTCATAAGCCACAAGTACTACAAGAAAGTATACACCCAAAAGAATGTATATGCATAGGATACAGTTAAGCTTTTTTTTTTCTCCTCACTTTAAAAACCCCATCTGTTTTCACTTAGAAAAATCCTGTGGAACTTTTACCAAAAGGTTTTTTCCCCTCTTAAATTGAAAAATAGCCATTTGTTTCCCTGCACTTAATAGATATGCAGACAAATACATAGTTTCTGAAGTTAAATGCTTTTTGAAAAGCCACTGGTTTGCAAGCTTTCACATCCTGCCAAAGAAAGAAGCTAGGTGCAGTTTCATAGAGAGGCGTAGGCTGTGTTACACTTTAGGTTTGCCCTGCCTGTCTCCACAGGCAGGGCAGCTCTCCTTCACAAAGCTTCATGCTGTTTATTTGTCTCATCTCCTAACTCCTAGTGCCAAACAGAAGCAGTCCTGGGAGCCAGGACCAGAAGTACAAGCAACGCCCTCATCACTGGATACCAAAGTCAAGTTTCCCCCATATTTATCCATCTATGCCCAGTGAAGCTGACTTTCCAGGTTCAGCAGGAGAGATGAAGACTTCTTTAGCTGCCTGTCTCCCAATAGATGTGTCTCATGATGCTGAAGCACCTAGTTTCTCTCCCAGTCAGTATACAGGGACCTGGGGCGCACATTAATTCAGCTGCTCTGGGCATGGAAATGCCTGAAATCCTTTGCAAATTCAGACACTCATGGCTTCACTCACTGTAGCTTTACTACATTCCTGGAAGCGTGGTGAAGCCATTCAGACATTTCTTAAAAACTTAAGTATTTGTTTTTGCACAAAGGTTTCAGGGAGAACTAGCTATAAAGGACCTGAGAGTGTTAAGAAAAAGGCATTCTCAAAGATACACCACTGCCTGATTTGCTATTTTCAGATGTTCAAAACTTCACTTCTCGGCACATCCAAGATTTATACCTTTTCTCTTCATAATCTTCAACAGCACCAAGCATTTTTGTAGTAAAAATGGCTCATACCCTAAGAGTTGTATTACAAGTCCCAATTCTCTGCAGTTCTGTGAACCTCTGCATTTGATTGTGCTGCGACTGAGAAATAAAGCAGGCAATAGCTGTAGCCAGACTGGAAACCAGCTACATAAATTCAGTTGCAGTGTGCCTGTTAACACAGTTTCTGCTGTATAAGCTGCTTCCTTGTACTTTTATGATCTCACTTGAGTTGGTGCTGGATATGAATATCTGAAAGACTCAACGGAGCACCAACAGAAATCTCTTCCGCATCTTTTTTAAGCTATCAACAGCATGCAGAGTTGGAGGCACCTTTCAATAAGTGGTCCAGGAAGCCACAAGGCTTTGGCCCTAACAGGCTTAGAGAAGGCTCAAAGACTTTGCTCTGAGCTCCTATTTCTCCCATGAACCATGTTCATCCTGAACTAGCACCCACTCAGAAAGGGATCCTCTTGTTTGGTTTCATTCAGATATTTCCTGACTTTAATGATTAAAATGATCAGCTCTAAGAATTTTTTCTAGATGAGTATCTTTGAGTTACTACATCAGCAAAACTTGTAATGCAAAGCTAGTTTTCAAGTTAGGGATTTGTCTTCCCAGTTACTCACTTTGTGCTATAAGGTCTTATGCTCAGGGACACACTTTTTTCCCCCCAGTGGTATCCATCAGGCTACAAAATGTAGCCAAGATTTGCACATATCTTCCTCTCCAGTTATCAAAGTGAAATGCCACTGATAACCATGCATTCATTCATATAGTTCCCAACGGAGAATTATCATAGTAAAATGCTAACCTTCTTCAGAGCAACACACAAACTCTGCCAGGAGCCTGAAGCCAAAGTCAAAAGTCCAAGTAAAGTTAAATGTTTAAAACAGTACTAGGTCACTAAAGCAAGGAGTCTTAGCAATTCGATAGCCTAACTTGGACAACTTATTAACTCTTCTAGGAAATCCAGCATAGATGTGGTGTTCAACACAGGGAATTGCCAAAGTGCAGTTTTAGTTATGCAGAGAACCTACAACACATGATGGGTTTCATAAGATTTGAAGATATTTCACCAGATAATGCTGGTGTAAGTTTTCAAGTTAGGGAGCATTTTTAAGATGCTGCTTCTCTCCTCATTCCAAAATGGCTGGCAAATACAGTGTAGATAAAGCATATTTTATTTTCTAGACACAAGCTAAAAAACGAAACATGCACCCATAGTTATGGTACCACTACAGAAAAGGTTATGGTTCGTTCTTTGGTGTATGGAGTTCTCTGTGGACTTCTTTGGTGTTTGGGGTTTTTTTGAATATAGGCTTCAGCCTGGCATATTTGAGGAGCCTTCGCTGAGTCCCATGAAAGGACGGTTGTGTCAAAGCTTCCCGCAGCAAAACAATATCCATCCTAAAAAAAGAGGATGCAGTGCAGTACAGCAGACACAGCCTCTCACTCAGGGAAGGACGGAATTGCCACTGGAGCCTGAGCAAGCAGGCAGCATCGGTCAGAGGGGAAATGGCATCAGGAAAGCCAAGAAGGATGCCCTCACCCACTCCTGTCCCTGGGACAGAAGACCAAACACCAAGAGAGTGGCTACAACTCAACACAAACTTCTCCCTGGTCATCACAGCAAAAAGCTTTGAAGTATCATAGCAAAGCATAAATACTAAGAGGACAGACCATATCTTTAAAACTATATTCAGCATCCTTAACTGGTCATTCTTACCCCACAATAAAAAAGGCCCAAGATTCTTAAAATACCCTGAGCAGCTCTGGCAATAAGGTAAGTCAACATCAGCACCCAGACAGGAACCAAGGCACAAAGCACAAGCCCTTTGCTTTAAGTCAAAGCCTCATCTTTGAGCATATTGGACTTCATGGCAGACTAGCAAGTGCTATGTGTCCAGACTCAGATGTTCTGATGCCTGCCAGACCAGATCTGCACAGGAAAGCCCCTGTTGCTTGGAGCCTGATGGGCACACCACATACATTTGAGGAGTTTCTGCATGTCAGGCAAGTGGACCAAGTGCCAAGCTGGGGCTGGAGCACCATGCAGCACACTGCCTGGACACTAACCTACCACAGCAGCAGTGGCACAGCAAGCCGAGGTGACCGGGAGATTGGCTTCACAAGCAAAATATTCACCTTTGCTAACACGCTAGCATGGGCACTTAACCTATCCATAGTAACCACTCAAAAAAACGTTATCAGTACTGACAACTGTGAACACACCTTCAAAATCTCTCATCCACCTACTAGGTAGTGCACATGAAAAAATGCACCTACAGGCAGGTTCCATAGACCAGCCTCAACTGCAGGCATCAGTAGAGGAAAATGCTCTTTTTTTGCATGTTCACATTTTGCAATGATCAGAGGCATTTCTTACAGGGATGGCACAGCCAAGGGCTTGCACTTCTCTGCCCACAGGAACCGGGAGAAAGCACAGCCCGGCGCAGGATCCCAGCACGGCACAGGAGCACTGAGAGAGCCCTGCAGCAGCAGGAGGGAAGGTACTTCAGGGCTTTTCTTAAATACAGGTTTGAGAAGTAAACACACCTCCTCTGACCATAGACCAGCCTCAGCTGCAGGCATCAGTAGAGGAAAATGCTCAGGAGGGCACAGCACACTCCATGCTGAAGGTCCCGCTGCCAAGCACCACCTTTTCTGTCCACTCTGGGTGGAAGCAAGGTGACCCCTAACATTGTCAAGGGTTTTTGTGCTTCTTTCAAAGAAAGAGGTTTCAGAACCGGTTTTAAACAAAGCTGCTGTGCTAGACCTGGGAAGCTGCTCATCAGACCACAGGATGCCGGGGTTGTTGTGAGCTTTGCAAGTAATTTGCATGTTCACATTTTGCAATGATCAGAGGCATTTCTTACAGGGATGGCACAGCCAAGGGCTTGCACTTCTCTGCCCACAGGAACCGGGAGAAAGCACAGCCCGGTGCAGGATCCCAGCACGGCACAGGAGCACTGAGAGAGCCCCGCAGCAGCAGGAGGGAAGGTACTTCAGGGCTTTTCTTAAATACAGGTTTGAGAAGTAAACACACCTCCTCTGAAAAGAGATGCCTGGTACCTGCACTGCTTCTCGCCTCACCCCAGTTATTACTTAAAGCTACAAAGTTCTAAACCCACGTTATTAAAATTAGAAAGCAAAGTTTTAATTTTATAATCCGAAATTCCGAAGTGATCATCGAAAGATTACAAAGTTACAATCCGAAGCGCTAGTCACAGCTCAAGTTACAAAGCTGCAACCCAAAGCGGTACCTGTAACACCAAGTTGTAGAGTTAAAACCCAAAGCTGTAGCTCTAACCTAAAACTCCCAAGTTGCAATGCGGAATTACAGCTATAATCCATTCAGCAAGTTTCAGAACAAAACACAGCCCCACGAAAACCTGTTCAAAAAACCCCAGCCGCAGCTCGCTGCGAGCTAGCCTACAGCAAGCCGGAGCGCTGCGCGCTGCAACAGAGTCTCTTGGGCGGGTTTTATTTCCCCTCAAGTCCCTCTTTTAATATTAAACCGAGGAAGCCGGCAAGGGAGGGGGACCAAAAAAAAAGAAGAAGAAGAAGGGAAAAAAAAAAAAAGCAAGCCTGAAGTGCCCCCCCCCCCGACCCCACTCACAGCCGTAGCGGGGCCGCTGCAGGGACGCCAGCTCCTCATGGTGCATCCTGCCGCCGCCGCCGCCGCCGGGAGGGACGGCGCCGGCCGCCGCCCGCCCTTCTTATGCGCGGCCCGGGCCCCGCTGATTTGCTGCCGCCCGCGGCCGCCACCGCCCCCGCCCCGCGCGGGGCCGAGGCCACCCGGGGCGGCTCCGCGCGGGGCCGCCGGGCGGGAGAGGCGCGTGTGCCGCGGGAGAGGCACCGCCGCGAGGAAAAAAAAAAACAAAACAAACCAGTCGTCGTCCCCACACACAAAAAGGGAGAAAAACAAAGGGAAAAGGGAGAGAGAGAAAAAGAAACGAGAAAAGGAAAAAGGAAAAAGAAAGAAGGGAGAAGAAGAAAGAGGGGGAAAAAAACCCAAGCCAAACAGATCAAAAAGCAGGAAAAGAAAGAAAATCCCCAAACCGAAGAAGCAAAGAAAAGCAAAAAAAAAAGCAAAGCAAAACAAACCCCAAAATTAAAAAAGGCGACCCCCCCAAACCAAAAACACACAACAAAAAAACAGAAAAGAAGAAAAAAAAACCCCAACCAAAACAAGTGAAACCAAAAAAAGCAAACACCTCAGAAAAAAAAAGCAAATTGAAAAGGAAAAAAGAAAGCAATTAAAAAAACCCAATCCCACAATGTGAAAGGCCAAGGCACACCCCCCCCCGCCCCCTCCCCCTCTGGCATTTTGGCAGAGTGGGCTGTGAAGAAGGGTGAAAAAACAAGCCCAGGACTCCCTCCTGCAACTTTGCTCTTTTGAAGAACTCTCACCCTCCACAAGCAGCATTTTTGCTGCGCTGGGAAGCCACCACCGCAATCTGCATGGCATCTTTGGAGTGGGGTGCACCCACACAGGCCTGTCTCATGTTGGTGCCACTTTCTGAGGGGTTTTGCAAGGGAAGCAGGGCATGTGCCTGTGTTTGTGGCTTCCCTGGTATCCTCAGAGAGGGCTTGATTTCAGACAGCAGAGCAACAAATCCGTGGGTCAAAGGTTCATATTTTGTAGCCACAGGCTCCCAGGTGACATCTGAAATGCAGCTGGAGGTGGGCAGGGTTAGGGGTTTCTTGAATGGAGGGGTATTATAGGGAAGGAACATATCTTCCTGGCAGTCTCTAAGCCCCTGACATGAAGTTTGCTGGAAGACAGAGGGTGAAACTGTGTCTGTGCACAGCCACAACCTGCCTCACAGAGCCCATGGAACACAATGCACCTGAGCATGCTTGTGGTTTAATGCATAGCCAGGTGCCAGGTGACTCTCGATGGGTGTTTGCAGATTGTCTGAAAGATTTCAGTCATTTCTGTTTCAAAATAAAACAGTGCTGGATCTATAAAGTCTCCTCTGTCATTTTCCACAGGTTTGAGGATGTCTGTAGGTTGTTTGCAAGGCCTTCCTTTTGCTCATTCTCTGTCTCTGGCTGTGCTGGGTGTGGCTCACAGGTTGAAAATATGCTGAGGGAGGAAAGACACTCCTGATAGTAGTTAAAACATGGATTATTCAGGGGGAAAGGACTGAAAGGTTCAGGAGAAAAATGATGCCAAACAAGAAACACCGTTACTTTTCTTGAAGTAATTTTAATTTTCTCTGCTCACTTTTCCTCCATCCCTAGAGCCCAGGGATGATGACTTACTGTAAAGTTGTGTGATGCAGGCACTGGAAGAGTTGCAGTCCACACTTGGCTTTCTGAATGCTTTCTTGAATTTTAAACAATCACCCTTTTACTTGCTTCTCCTCTTATAAAAGAAAGAAAGTGGGTGACCAACATGGAGATGAAGAAATTGGCTTCTACATTTTAAAGTGCATTTGAGTTGATTGAAAACATTACATTTGCTTTAAATGACCATTTGTCCTGCCTTTTATACTGTTATACTTAGCCTAAGTCAAGAAAATATTGAAGAACACTTTCTCTCTCCATTTCTTTTATTCTTTAGTCAAAATCAGACACATCAAAGCTTTCTTTAAAATATTTTTTCTGACTAAAATCAAGTGGCCTTGTCCCCCTGAAAAGCTTATTTTTGACAGAGCTGCATCACGTTTTAAATGGCAACACTTCTCTCTTGAGAAGTGCTCAGCCTGGTCTGCAGGGTGCATAGATGTGGTGTGACACGGTGGCAGGAGGGTCTCTTTCCTGGAGGAACCATCTGGCAAAGCCCTGGAGGGTCTCTGCAAGACAATGTCAGTCTCTGGTGTGTTTTCTTGCTCCCTCACTCACTGTGGTTGGAAAGGCAAGGGTGTGTGCAGCTGTGGTGTCACATGCACATACGTTGACACCACTGCTGAGAAAATGTTCATCCTTGTCTCAGACTCTGTACCTGTAACAGGTCCTTGGCCTCCTCCACCCCACGGCTCCCCTTGCCCTGGACTGGCACTGGCATTTTTGGCACCACATGGGGACTCAGCTAATTGCTCCAGATGAAAAACTAACTTTTTTCTTTCGGTAGCATTATTTCTTAGGCCAGCAGTTCCTCCATTAATTTCACCCAGCTGCCTCACAAATGCGAGTGCCAGCACAGAGCCGGGGGCAGCCTGGGGAGAGAAAAGAAAGGCCAGGGTAGGGAGAAGTGAAAGTGTTTTTTTGGCAGAGGTAACCTCTGTAATGCTTGCAGAACAACAGGCATGACAGGAACCAAATGCTCTCAGCAGGAGATGAGACAGGTAAAAGAATATTGGAGTAACAAGCAGCAGCCATGCAGGTCTGCTCATGACCTTTGGCATTAGATTTGTTAATCCCTGGTTTTCTGACTTGAAAGGCAAACTCCGTCAGCTCTTCATGGCATGAAGATTTAGACACCTCTGGCAGGAACCAGGCAGAGGGGCTGCAGTCTGCCCCTGCAAGCTGCTGGGTGCTGCACGTGAAGCAGGGGAGCTGCCCCTCTGCCCCTCTGCACCTCCCTCCTCTCCTTCCTCCTTCTTCCCCTTCCGAAGCACCACTGTAGCTGTGCCCCGCGCCTGCTCGGCTGGCCAGAGTTTCCCTGCAAGAAAGACAGCACACCATGCATTCTCCTATCATCTTATGGGAACCTGATTGCAGTAAATGATGTAAAATCAACACAGACTTTTAGTCAGCTACACCAGAACTAAGGCTATGGACCATATTCTCTTTTAAGTACTCAAGTGCTCTGCTTTTATAGTTACTAAGAAGCACACACTTAAGAAATCAGTGTAGTCAGCTATCTAGAGTAAATGTTTGAATATGAACATTTCCTGTTCGCACTCTGGGTCCTTTAATGGAGCTTAAGATCAATGTCCTCGCCATATTATCAAGGACATCGTGCTGTGGATAACGTATTTCCTACTGCATGCTTGCTAACAGTGCAGCTCCAACCTCTGCACCTGCCTGTGAGCAAAGCAACACCCCCCTATGAAAAGAAAATGTGGGAGCAAGCTCAGGGTCAACGGGCTGTATCTAAATACACCAACTGTATTTTCGGAGGCAGCTATGGACTGCTCCATATCTAACAGGAAAGTTAAGAGCAGGGAGGGATGATAACATACCCTTCCTACATCTCACTGCCTGCACTTGTACCAAAAAAACTGCAGAGGCCTCTGTTACTTTGTGTTTCCTCACAGTCCTGCTGTGTACAAAGGGATTTTATATGGCAAAGGATATTGATATTTGAAATTCTTGGGTGGCTTATGTAGCAGTGACGCAAGTACATGCAGGTAATTAGAGACACTAGGCTTTTTGTTGGAAATAGTAGCTTTAATATCACTTTTTCTGTGAGAATACCTTTATTTTATTGGTAAATTCTATGCCTTGGATGGCTGCATTTGTCCTACAGAAAGGAAAACTGCATTTGCTAATTTAAACGAGTGTTCTTTTTTTTCCCCATTAGGTATGCAGAGAAAGACCATATCCTTTTTATTTTCTCAGGAGAGAAAGACTGGGCTGGAGAAATTGTCCTGGTAAGCAGGAGCAGGGAGCTGCTCCTTGGGTGGGTCAGCCTGAATCTGTGCAGCACAATATGGAAAGAGATTAGCTCCAGGCAGTCTCCCAGTTACCGCAAGGACCTGTTCAATTGTTTCCTTCATGCAGCTAATTAAAGGCTGGCAAACTCAAGCTGGACTTGCCACACTGGCGCTTATGCAGACCCAACAGCAGTGTGTCGTAACCAAAAACGTCCCCATGCAGTCAGCAGGCCTTTCCCTTTCTGGTGGGTGAAGGGACGGTGACTCTCGGGTACCACGGTGGCAGAGCTGGTCCTCCTATACACTGACAAGGATTTCAGCAGGAGCGCCACATGAACCCAGATTAATAATTTTGCATAAATTGGAGTGAAAAGGCCATGACTGCTGTTCTTATGAATCCAAACCAAAGGTCAAGAAGCGCTTAAGGCAATGTTAGGAAACACAAAATCAGGAAGTGCCCCCCCAGTACAGCTGCCTCTACGGTCTGCCGTTGGTCTTGCAAGAGGCCACCTCTGCGGGGAAGGGGATCAGCTGCAGGGATCAGCACTGGGAACCAGGCTGGATTATAGCCTCCCCCTCAGCATGGTATTTGTGTTATGCATTATTTATTGTCATGAGGTAAGTAAACAAATAAGTCATCAGATAGCTGGCCACAGGGATCCCTGAAAAAACATAGCTAGTATCAGTGGGGAGGCTGTAACTCCCCTGCTCGGGAAAAGCAAGCGAGGGACATCACTTGCCTCTGCTCCCTGCCTTGTGCACCCACAAGGGAGAGACGATGGTGCAACTCAGCACTCCCCTTCCCCAATTCCCCTCTCAGCTCTTCTCCTCCAATGAGTGAGGGCCTGTGGTCACAGCAGAAACCCTAGTTAAAAAAGTATATTAAGCTCAAGCTAGACCAGAGCTATGTCAGTCAAAGCATCCCAAAAGAATGTGAGATTTCGCAAATTCAAAATACTGTGGCACACTGAATGGGCGGTTAAAATGGAGACCCAGAACAGAACTGTTGAAGTGATTTTCTCTCTCAGCAGCAATGGTTCCTTCCTATTGAGGAAGTGATTTTAACTTCTGAACTGTCCTGTTGTACAGTCAGAGGCAACACTGAATAGCAAAACTCAATGTCTAGAGGAACATGTACCTCAGATTTTATAATGGCTGCTAGGGCGAGCCAAGGTAGTTGGAAATATGCCTAACTGAGCTCTGTTGGGCATTAGTCTAAATAAAAAATAATAATAATGTTGTTATTTATCCTGAAATTGAAAACCCAGTTTTTAAAAGTAAAAGAAATAGTTTGTGGGATGGAGGGAAAACAAACATGTGGGTAACTTTGAGCCAAACTTTTAGAGAAAGAAACCAGAGGATGTGTATTAAAACGCGCACACAAGACTTTGTGTATAGTCTTTTTGTATAGCACTGTTACCCGAAAAAGAACGTGATTAGAGAAATTACTTCAGTGTCAGAAATCTGTCATCTTTCTACCACTTGCAAATCTCATGTTGTTTGCCTTAAAGCTGCAGCTACCGAAGTAAGAAGGTGCTAAAGTACCTGCACTTAAGTCGTTCTGAGGAAAAGAGCCATTCTAGACCTTGTGTTTTATGGGAAAACCTGCAAATACAGTCCTGAAAATATCAAAAGTCATATACCCTCCAGCATTTTTGTCAGTAAAACCTCATGATTTCTAAGTTAGTGCTGTGAATCCAAAGATTTTGATTTCAAACACTGACCCCCTGGCAACAGCAATACTGTGACTCTCCAGTGACTCTTCCCAGGTCCTGAATTGCATGTTGCAAGCCAGAGAAGCACCACTCACGCTGATGCTGCTGTGCTCATGGGGCTATCTGTAGGGTCACACTACTATCTCAGTCATGGGACCGAGCTGACTTAAGGTTCCTCTTCCCTGCCCAAAAGCTGTGATTTTTTTTTTTCAGAAGCCAGCTCAGCTCCCACAGAGCTGCTTAAGTATAAAAGAGGGGGAAGTGATGTGTCCTGTGCTGAAAGTGAGAAGCAGTGGTGGGGTGGGTATACCAGGTTATACCATAGCTTGCTGCATCTACCTCTAATTGCTTCATGTTATGCATCCTAACCTTACCTAAGGTGCATTTCTAAGAGGTACTTTCATATGTCCTTTCCTATCAGGTGAGGGGTCCCTCCGCTTTTCCCATCCTGGCAAGACTTGGTTAAATCTTGCCTGCCAAGGTACCTAAGAAACCAGTTTCTCTGCTTGAACAGGTTTAAAAAAAAGTATTTGTTCAAAATGTCTTGGACAAATGCCTTGGTTCCTGCAAAAGTGGCAAGAGTTTAGCAAGATAGAGGTGGAAATCTTCCTGCAAGAACTCTGCCAGAAAAGAGCTTTTTCCATTTGTCTGTTGGAATAAATATTTATTCATTTAACAGAGTACTTCGGAGTGGAGTGACCCTCCTTGTCTAAACATAATGAATGACCATAAAAATGAATTCAGAACTGTTTGAAAGCAGGGAACATCTGTGCCCGGCTGCAGCTTGCAGATTCAGCAAAAAAGCATTCTTTAATGGGTTGGATGTAGCAAAATTAAAATCTTGATTTTTTCCTCATATGTTATCCACAAGCTATAAGTGGTCTGCTTGTGGCAGTGTTTCTTGGGGGGAGGGGGATTTTTAGGGGGTTTGGGGTGGGGTTTTGGGGGGTTTTGTAGTACAGCATCTGTGTGCTTCTTTGTGATTGCATGTGCTTAGCAATGTTTCCACTGCACTAAAAGTCTATGCATTATTCACTCATTATTGTATTATTTATTTATTACTCTCAAGGCAGAGCGCTAGGAGCTTTGCATTTACAGCGTACTGAGTGATAGCTAAGGCAACCCTACAACTATTTCTTGCCTGCCAACAGTTGCCCCACTGATAAAGCACAGGCTGAACTCCCATGGATTTCCACTAGACTAATTCTGGTCTTCTTATTTCCACCACTTTTCCACTGGCATGGCTCCAGTCTTTTGAAAAGCTCCTCATTATTCACATTAGTGTAAAAAAATGAAGAACACGTCTAAAAGACTGACAAATTCAGGCTCTGGGAGGCTCGGCGAGGAGACCTAATTCCAGTATCCAGAACCCTTCACAGGGAACACAGTGTCAGCAACGTCCTCTTATTTAAATCAAAATGGCTTCAGTTTGAATTACACTCCTGGAAGTGGCTTTGCTGTTTTTCTAATGGGAAAAGGGTATTCCTCAGATAACCAGGTCCCAAATCTGTTGCAGCTGTAGCATTAAAATCAGTATGTGAAATTCCAGGTGAAAATGAACCAGAAGCCTGTGTAGGCTGGGGAGCGCTGGGAACCTGGCACTGGTTTGTTGGGTTATGGCAGCACCACTTGTGGAGAGGCCCAGAGCCGCCCTCACCTTGAGACTTGTGCCACGAAAATGCATGGCAGAGGTGAGCCCATCCCTGGCTCAGGACAATTTGCTCACCTGTCTCACAAGATGTGTGGTACCTGGGCAGTGGGTTTACCTGCAAGCAAAGGATCTCAGCCTGCTGCTGGGCAGTGGCAGCTGAAACTCTGTGTGAGCTTTATATTAGTAAGGTCTTTCCTGATCCTTTCCATTAGCTATTTTTCTTACTCCACCTGTAGGTCAGATTGGCAATTGCACTGTTTCGATGTTGAGCTGTTTATTTTCTATAACCAGATTACCAGCAGTGAGATAGGCTCCCCTGACATGGCCAGTGTTAATGTTTGCACATTGGGAGGGTCCTGTGTTGTTGTGAACAGATATTTTTCCTTGGTTTCAATATTCGTGTAACAATAGTAATGCAAAGTAGCGTATTTACTTACAGATGACTTCTTAAACAGGTATGTGCTCTTGTACACCTTTTTTTCTTTCATTTTATGATCAGTCAACAGTTCTGATATGCCTTTGCCAGTCAAAGTCCAGAGTTTTCCCCTGGAATTGGGCTCCATACTTCCATGTATTCTGATCTTCAACAATTATTACACATTTTATATGCATTTTAGCTCACAAAACACAATATGACAGTCCCACCAAAGACCAGTTAGAGCTCACACTAGCAGTGTAATACTGATTCTGCTGTAACTCAAGAGTATAGCAGTATCTTACTGTTCCTTGGTCCTACTCCAACATCTTTACTAATAGCTAGTGACCTCTTTTATTCTGAAAAGATTCACCATTTTATTCAAATTTAAAAAGCTCTGATTTTAGCTAAAGACTGAAAGGACAAAGTCAATCTCCTCCTGCATACTGAGAATTGGGCTGCTGAGTAATTGTTCTCAAGGACCCTGAGCTTATTTTCCATATAGTTTTACTGGAAAGTAACAAAACTATGGTTTCTGTAACTCCTTATGGACAGAATAAGAGGAAAGGGGGAACATACTCATAGACAGCATTTGACCAAGGGCCCAGACCTGCTGGATGGGAAATAAACCTGGGATAAAACATCCTAACTGATACGTAATCCTACATGCCAGGAGGATTGCCTTTCGGATAGTCTAGCTCTACCACCAATGCTGCAACACTGTTTGTAGCCCAAACCTGGAGTTTGCAAGGGAGTCCTTGGGGAAGTGGCAAGGATGGCTGCTCAAAGCTAAATGATGTAGCAAATATGAGTCCACTAATGGCTTCACTTCCAGGACACTGGAGAAGGTGGATTACTTTTAGTTTTATCTGATTCCTAGTCTCTCTAAAGTCCAGTCTGACTGCAAAGCAAAGGATGTTTTTATTTAAAGTCAGAAACCCCCTGATAGTCCCAGGGTTAAGTGGTTTGCAGTCTGTATGGGCACACAACACAATTAAATATATTATGATAGAACCTGTTGTAAAATGCACAATTCAGAGCTATTGTAACCACTGACAAAACCACTGTTGTTCTGCAATAAACGAACTCTGTGTATTATCATGAAACTTTTTAAATTAAAGTGCCATTTGCCTATGGGAGAATTGAGATTAGATCTGTAGCCTAGACTGTATCTGATCAGAATTCAGCCAAACTATCTGGATATCCAAACAATATTTTAAGTGGTTACAGCAGGCATTTTACACTTCATTCTTGCAGCTAACTATTTTTAAGCATTGGACTGTGTGTTTGAGGAATACTTTGACAATTTCCCATTCTGTGATTAGAAGTGCCACAGTCTGGCTTTTCTGAAGGATAATAGAAGTTAACCAGGGATTGATAAGGCTGACACTGATTTGTCTTCTCACTTTCAAAGTTGGAAACATTGCCTGGGTTGATTAGTGTAGGCATTTCCAGATGTAGTTTGTTCAGGTGTTATCACTGGTGGCAGCAGCTGCAGCTTCTGCCTCCAGGTCTAAATGTAGGGACAGCATTTGGCTTTCTGAGCAGAAGTCATACAGCACTTTGAAGATGGCAGTGTACCCTAGTGCAGTCAATAGGGGTACATAGATCACAGCTGACAGACCTTAGTGTTTGCATAATTCAGCAACTGATGTGGTCAGGCCCTTACTTCAAGCTCTATCATCCTCTCCCAGGAAGTCTCTCCATAATACGGCTTTTGATGTGTTTCCAAGCTGTTTTGCACATGCAATGTTAGTCTGCTATAGTAATACAAAATCATTACTGAAGTCCTAATCAGACCAGTTAGGTCCACTCAGAGCCAGAAGTAACATGATGTGAAATGCATCTGCAGAAAGACTGGATTCACCTGCATACCGCGGAAGTTTACATATGTTGCCACCAGAAAACATATAGAATGGTATCATTTTCAGTTCAGCTTCATATTTTTAGGAAAGCCTATGAGGAACATTAATTCAATGTTTCTTTTCTCTGCTGTCAATGTAAAGCACTATAAAAAGACAAAACAGGATGGGGAACGGTTCAAGTTAGATACTGATTTCACATCAGCCTAATATTATCACGTGCCTAACTTTACAATTGCAATGGATTAAGTAACAATCATAGCCTAGTTGGTATCCCAGTGGAAAGCAAACCATATGGAGTATGCACATGATCTATTTTAACATTTGGTCTCAGGTATGCACAGTGCTGGATACAACAAATGCCTCCTCCTCTTAAATTTGCATTCATAGTCTCTATGTACTCATCTTGTCTCACACAATATATAGACGTGCACACACACACACATGCACACACACACACAGTGCTCTGAACTAAGCATCACCTTTTTGCTAGCATAACTGTGTCAGCCAGGGGTATATACATGTAAGTTTGCAAAATTCTTTGGAGAAATGCAAGCTAAAGTGTCCTTTTTGCAGGATGATGTGCTCCAATACATGATTACCTGCTACTGAAGGTTTTTTAGAGATTAGGTGAAGTTTCTGAAAGGTAGCTATGAAGAATATGTTCAAGTCTTCTCCCACACTCCCTTTTGGATTATTATCTTATCTTCTGCACAAAAGAGGTTGATTTCTTCCCAGAATGAGACTAGGACACACAAGCATAAAAGCTTCATCTCCACTAGAGGATGAGAGCAGTGTAGTTGTAATACCAATCCCCTTCAAATGCAGGTAAGTGAGGGTATAAACTAAGGAGACTTAACATATGGATTAGTACTTCTGTTGGTTGTACTCAATAAACAGAGAAAGTTTTTTTCTGTACTGTACCACAAAAAACTCCAGTTGCCAAAGGACAGTCACAAAATCATACATGTGCTTGGTGGTTGGGTTTTGCTGACAGTACCCTTTTAAGAGCTGAAAAACGCAAAAATTCACATGTAGCTTAACTTTTCCCTATTGGTGACACAGCTGAAGAGGCTCATGTGTTTTGTTTAGTCCACCATCTGTTTGGAACAACCTATATTTGGAAATGTATTTCTGATCCAGCCATGGAGATGGCAGAATATAAATAATTCAGCAGGTTTTTGTTATTTTAAAGTTACCACATTTGATCTGTTGAAGTTTTTTGGAGGCCCTTAGTGCACAAATGTAGTGAAGAACTAATGTTATTGCAGTGCTGCTTCAGTTTTTTTGGTTTGGGTTTGGTTTTGGGTTTTTTTGTTTTTTTGGGGGGGTTTGGACCTTTTTACCAAGGTCTTATGGAACCATTTTTATTGTATAAATTCCCATTGGCCTGTTGGATGCATGGATCATCATACTTTGCAGCAGTATGCTTTTCACATAGAGTTAGATTAGACACGTTGGGTGATAACATACCCCTGCAATGCAGTTATGCAGTTAAAGGCCAGATGTCTATTTTGTGCAATTATGTACCATAAAAATATGAATCCCAGATGGTTAACTAAAGAACTTTGTCTCTTGCAACCATAGAACTTTTACTCTGTCTTTTTTTAGAGTCTTTTACATTTCTTTAACTTTATTAACTTGTTCCATATTTTCTTTTAATACATGTTCAACCTCTCTTACAGGCACTAAAGATGAGATACATAGAGAGCCTTTGTAAAAGAACTATTAGGGTAAAACAACTGTTTTCAGTGTTTTGTGGGTAGTGAAGAATGATGTTCTGGCTATCATCACACCTGATATGTATTCATTGCAGAGAACAAATCTTTATTTGAATATAGAGGAGCAAAAAATGCCCCTTTATTAATCCGATGTACACTAAATAACTTTGCATTTGTTACATGGATGATAAATATTTGGCAGATAAATTTATAAACACTTCCACGTTTTATAGATTTATACTGTACACAGTCATCCTACACAGAGCATGCCCTTTCACAAGTATACAGACAGCTTTCCTCAGGGGACTTAATCAAAACACTTGGTCAGACATTTTGGAAGCTGGCAGTCTGACACAGGGGAGCATACTGGAAAGATGAGTTCACAATTGTACCAGCTGGACTTGAAATGAAAAATTCAGAGCTCCAAAAGAGAGAGTTTATCAAGGCACACACATGCAAACACATATATACAATAGTGATGACTGTAACCTGCTTTACAGGAGATCATACACAGCAGTAAAGAAAACAAACAAAGAAAGAAACAGAGAGGTCAGGACCATTGCCAAGATATTGTTGCAGATTAGCAGATCTGGAAGTAAACAAGTATAAATGCGAATTCAACTTCAAAGTAGCTCATTATTCTATATACAATATGTACATGTTTCCTCACATTAGGAAATGGAGACTGTCAGAAATGTTTATGATTTTCTTGACAACCTATGCAAACTAACACACCTGTGGTTTTGTACACTAAAGACAGTTTGAAAAATTGTACTCCCAGTTGGATCAGAGCAGCTGGCAATTTGAGTGGAAGCTTAGTAGGAGAAACCTGGAGCAGAAAATAGCTTATGAAAAACTAGGAAAGAATACATGTTTTCCTTCTGTTTCTCAGCATTAGAAAATACTAACAAGTTTTTAAGAAAATCAGTAACCTGACAATGCCAATAGCTCTACTTTCAATACCTCATCCTTGATGCCTGATTTCTGCACATAAGTCATTACACTGCAAAGGAACCTGCTCACTTAAAAAAAAATTTAATTATGTATAGTACATTGTCATATATATTTGAGGCCAAGTATGAGATACAATCTAGTTTTCACAATGTTACGCAGCTGAGAGTAATACAACAATTCTTTTGAAAGTTTGAATTGGGATTTGTAATACAATATTCTATAGAAAACAGCTAAAATAAGCTGTCAGTTGATTCATTAGGCTTGCAGAATGGGATGCTATTAAAAATCCTTGTCCTGTTTGGGAAACATTACATTCATAGGAAAAAGCCAGGCTAAAATTATTCATGTTAAAAATAAGGGCTAAAAGTACACATTTTTCTCACAACAGCAATTCCAGCATTCCTAAGATCCCAATCCTGCAAACTGCATCACTGATTTAAAAAGGGATCAGTTTACACACACAGTATAGTTTCATGTAACACTTTGCAGGATCCTAAACCACTAGGAAGATGATAAATGCAGTCACTAGCAGCTTGGTGCATTTTTTAAAAGTCTTTATGAAGAGCTAGCTTTCCTACAGTGCTAATTTCATGCCTGCTCTGATTTTTGTTGCAAATGTCAGTAAAAATTTTCATTTCACTAGTGAAGCATTAATGAAATCAGTCACCATATCAGAAGGGATCTGTGGCAGGAAGAACCAGGAAAGAGCTGTAAGGGTTGTCCAAAAGAAGTGATGGGAGGTTGTGTTTTGTAAATCGCTCTCCAAATTTTAATATTCTCCTTTTCCCTCTAAACTATTGGTTTTAATCTATGTTTGCAAATTTTCAAAGAGAAGGTAGTATTAGCTGCTGCTACTTTGAATCTGAATGGCAATTTTCTACTTAAAACTGCCTATTCATGATCACAGTTAGAGACTATATGCTACACTCTCACTCAGTGACTATGTTTTCCTTTTGGAAAGACCCACTACTTTCCAAAAGTAGTATGATATGAGCATTGCTACCCTTTCATAGTGTCCTCCCAAAGGTTTGGTATAGACTGGTATTCAGTTTATCAACTCACAGAACACATGAAAAAAAAAAAAGAATTGCAAGCTGCTTGGTTTGTTTGTTTGTTTGTTTTAATCTTAGTATAGAGTTGCTTTTCCTATAGCCAATATACATTGTTACTGCCTGAAACCAGGACAACGTCCTGTGGAAGGAATACAACCTTTCTTTTGCTGCTTTCTTAGTTCTGTAACATGTGTGTGTGTTCCCCACCAGAGGAAGCACACTGCAAAGAGTGAATATCCTGCAAAGATGGAGGCAGAAACGTAGCAGATGCCAGAACTTTTGAAAGAGCTCTCTCCATCCTTACTGCTCTGTGTGCATGTGCTGCTATTTTAACCCCGGATTTGCTTGAATTATAGCCGCAATTACTTTATACAGCACTAATTACTGTAGAAGATCTTCGTGGGTGGTAATCATTAGTTGAAAGACACCCTGGCAATGGCTCTGTTTCAGGCTGGTCAAAGATTGCTGATAAGAATAGCAGCATAGGATTGTTCAGCCACATTACTAGAACGACAGCAGCTATGTATGCAGAAACAATGAAAAACATACAGTACAGGAAGACACAGACATTTTCTCATAGGTTACACAGAAGTTAACATGTTGAGATCCACATGGAACATTTTGAAGGACTTATAGCTGAATAAGACAAAATTCGCAGCTTTTAGGATTTTATGTATCTGAGAATGTTGTGTCTCCTGGTCACTGGAACATGACCAGTGCCTTTGCACAATGTGCTGTTCTGCTGTTTGGCACAGTGTGTTGGGGGGTGGAAGGCTACAGCTAAGTCAGAGCTCATTTTTCAGACCATTTCAGGAGTTCCCTTCCAATAACCAAAAGCTAATGGCCAGCTAAGATGAATCTTGGCATCCCCAAAATTTTGCGCATGAATAAGTAAAGCTTTCTGCACAAGGAACAGAGCAGGACGTTATTTGTATTCAAAGCATAATGCACAGGGCAGAAAGTAACAGTGTCATCAAGAATGAGATGAGAATATGGTTTGTAAGTCTTACATCCACCTGTGTTTCAGGGAGGTGTGTGTGTATAAATGTGTGTATATTCACCCACACGTGTGTCTGTATATGTATTCAGCTCTAACTGTGTAATACTTCTTCACAATATATAGTATTATATAGCTGCAGGCTAGGATTTAAGGAAAACAGCTGACAAAAATAAAAGTAATTGAACCCTGGGCCTTGAAATCTTACTCTTCATGGTCTGCTTTTAATTTGATTCCATTTAATTATTTTTTCCTGACCCTCTTCTTTTGAAGGATCAACTTTTAACTGGGTGAGATTCACAAATGACTTTTATCACATAGGCAGTGGGGGACAGGCATATATTTACAAGGCAGAAGCAATAGAAGACATGTCTTATAGGTTAAAAAACATGCAGTATTATCAGAGAGAAATGCTAGATGACAACTCCAGCTCTAGACAACAGACAAAACTGGAACACATAAGACATCAGACTTTTGCAGAATACTGTGCTTGTGATGAGTTATGAGTGCTGTCCATCAGCAGCAAGTAGCTTCAACTTGCTTGGTCAGGACTACTGGTGGAAACTGAGTGGCAGGTGGTAGATGTCCAGAATTAGAAAGTAGGAGTCTGAGCAAAAAAGCAGATCCTTAGGATCTAAGCAAAATGAGCTTAAGTGGCTAGCTGTGGAGAGAGTGATGAAAGCCAGCCTGCCAGTAATTTCTTTCTCTCACTTGCAGACTTACGTATCTGGCTACAGCTCAGAAGTGTTGATGGCCAGAGCAGGGGCAAGTTCTCTACAAATCTTCTTGGTTATGTGGCATTAAATTACATATTCATTAATATCCTGGGTGAAAGGGACAATACTTTTGTGTCAGGTCATCCTCATCCAAATACCTTTGTTGTTAAGTAATCTCCAATCTTTCGTCATTGGATGGTGTACTGGTCAGAAGTAAGCATTATGTTCTAGACCTTTGTCAAGGAGGGAGGATCGTTTACCCCAGAAAGCAATTACACCTGTGTTTTTCCCCATTTTTTTTCCTAAGTATTTTGGTCCTAGTAAATGTAGCTTGCGTATATGTTGTGGGAAGGCACTGCCAAAAATTACTGCTTTATTCATTTTTAGTTGGACAAGATGTACTCCAAGGGCTAGAAAGCATGGCTACATATTACAGGCCAGCATCTTTGGAGATAATTCAACCTACTATCAAATAAGAAAAGTAAATCAATCAGGCCCATTTTGTCTTTTTCCTGTTTCTGAAATGCTAAGTCACTGCACCAAAGAAAGGTCCTGCATGTGGATGAAGTTCTATATAAGACTCTTACACATCTAGAGTAGGACTAAGGATTGAAGGATCCTTCCTTTGCTGGAAGAGGTAGGGTATTCACCACTGCAATAAAAATAAAGAATGCAGATAATGGTAATGGATCAAAAAATATTTTGTGTCACTTGTTGAAATTATCAACGTTAGAAGAAAGCAAATGAGGCTGATTTCAGCTTATGGACTGGTTGTAGACTGGGTAACAATAAGTCAAGCTAAGGGAGATCTGCATTATAAATTGGTGCTTTCTATTTAATTTAGGTTCTGAACTGAGTTCCAGATTTTCTGGCTAACATGTCTCTCTCTGCTAATTCCACATCACTGCCTGTTCCTTGTCTTGCCTCCAAACTGCAGGCAAAAGTCTGTCTTTTCATGCTGTGTTTCCTGAACTAGCAGCATTGGAAAGTACTAATTTAGGCAAATACCTAATATTTTACAGTAAGTTTAATGAACAAGAAGGCAGGAAATGCAGAGGAAAAGCAGTCTCTCGGACGTGTTTTCTTCTGGAATATGATTACTGAACATGTGTTTTCTTTCAAGACTCCAGAGGAAGTGGAGCATTTCTGTTTTCACTTCTTGTGTCTTTGACCCCCTGAGTGCAAGGATTCATTTTTTAACATTGGGATTGAAATTTCAATTGCATTTCCAGGTTATTAAACAGGAAACATGGCTTGTAGGTTGTATTAGCATGATATCATCTTGTTTAGGTAAAGAGGTGTGACTGGATGTAAACATCATTCTCTGACTAAAGACGACCATTTTAAAACTCACAATGGGGAAGAGAGCTAAAGCCCAGCACACAGAGGCTGTCCATATGAGGGGCTGAGGACTATATTATATTGCTAAGTGTTGGAATCAGCAGTTGTGCCTAATAGCAGTTACACGACAATAAGGCTCCATAGCGGTAGAAAAAGAAAACAGGAACAGAGAGTAATATTTCCTCCAAATGAAGCTGAGCTAGGTATACAGACAAGAAGATTCCCCTGTATCTACACCCACAGCAGAAGGAGCCCAACTAGGGCCATTCTGAGAGGACCCCTCGCTGTATTAGTTCAGCCTTCTGGATATGTAGAGAAATGTGGAGTCTGGCTGCCTCAAAAGGGTAAGATTGTCTGAAGGACTTTTGAGATCAGTTTCCATCTTGGTTTATAAAGGGATGGCCAAATTGCAAAAGATAGGTGGCAAACCTTCTTACTGAATGTTACTATAAAGTCAGAAGCAAGTAAGAGCATGAGCAGTGAGTTTTGACTTTCTTTAAGATTGGCCCTCTGGTAAGAAAAGCAGTTTGGGATGGAATGAATGGAATGGCATGAGGAGAAAGAGAGCAGAGCTTGAGTTAGCAGTCTTACTTTGCCCTACTTTTCTAAGATGATGAACAAAGGGTAGGCTACTGGTGCCATCAGGAAGGCTTTTTCACCGTGTTGAAGTTTTATAGTATACACTTCTGGAAGGGCACTGGCTAAAATCAGGCATAGAGGAAGAAGGCTTCCCAATACAATGTGCATTAACAACCCCCTTCAGCACTCCAGAAACCATGAACACCTAGTCTTGGTTCCCTTATTAGGAGTCTGTACTCAGCAATCAATGCAATGCATACCAAATGTTGTAGTGCATACTTCCAACCAATAGGGTGCTAATATGAATATAGCCAATCTGGTTAAAATGCACAAACACAATGAATAAGATGCTTTCAAGAAATAAGAGTCTGCTAAGTCAAGCTCTACTATCAGACAACCTGTAAGGAATAAAACTAGTTAGAATAAAATTTCTTTGCCAAAAATGAAAACATGTGGTCTTTTATGTGGGCAGTTTTTAAATTTTAAAGTAGTTGACCATCATGGTTAAAACCATTCTAAATGCTGTCATTCTTCTCTGTCTTCAGTGGCCATTGTACTTTTTGTCATTGCTGTCAATAGGATGAGCCTTTCAGCTTTACAGGAGAAGAGCACTACACCTCATATCCTGCTTCTGTTTAGATTGAAAGGAGTTTCCAATTAGTGGTCAGTTAGTTCAGTGACCAAAACAGACAAATAAGCAGTTTTGATTATATGTTTGAAAGTTCTGATACACAAATGCTATCAAGTTCGGTTCTCTGTGGTGTATCAGGGATCTAACCAGGCCACTAAGTGATTCTTTATGTGAGATATAAGTGAACATAGACAGAAAGGAAGTACAATTCCTACTGCCCAATATTTGTTACCTGAGATTGCTTTGGAAGCTGCAAAAAAAGACAGACTCACTAAAGACCAATCAAATCACTTTTGCTTATAACATAAGTAACGTTTGTGTCCAGAGCGCCACAGATTGTTTCTGTTCCAGCCTGTGGATTGTACCTATCTAACCAAGTATTTATAGCCTGAAATTGCATTAATTTCTTTTGTCTTTATGAGATAAATCTTTACTGCATTTAAGCCCCCAAAATTGATTGTTCAAACAGTTTTAATGCTGGCTTGTGCATTAGTTCAAATCTGTTGAGCCAACTGGCTCACCAGCTAGGGAAATTCTAGCTTTAGGTTTTGTTCAATATGTTGGCAATGTTAGTGGATTTTTTCTTTGTTCATCTCTTCCATTTATGTGTCCCCGCTTTCCTTCCCACTATAATTCTTTTTTCCTTCTCCTACCTTAGAACATTCACTCTAACTCTGGACCATGCAAGGTTCATGTAGTTGGGAATTTTGTTCACCTTTATTAATTCCTGTTGCTATATTCCACTTCATCCAGACTTAATCACATACTTATGACATAGTCAAGATTTACAATAATAACCCACATTGAAATCAGCATAATTTTACGTGTAATGAGCTTTTAGTGTGTTAACCTTGACCCGTAGCCCTCAAAAGTTGAACCTTATTTTTCTGTGGCTCATTTCCTCCACACTGGTCAGGTGGCATGATGTGTTGGATCTGGATGTTCTTTGGAATTACATACAGAGTTGGACAGAATATACTTCAAGCGGACAGTGCATAGCAAGACAATGTAATATTTTCCCATTGCTGTTGATGTTTACTCCAAACACGTACAGAGGCTTCAGATTTCAAAATAAGTTGTGCAGTAAGTACAAGGAGGTGGACACATGCTGCTAATGAATGGCACAGAGAAACAAGGCTCAAATATAATTCTTATTGGAGAAAACAGCCTTGAAAGAATACTAAGCCTATCACTAGTGGACAAAAGCCACAGATGCAAAACTAATGCCGGTATTTTGTTCTTAACCTGGAACTTGGTGAAAAATAATTCTTCCTCCTTTTTTTTTAAACATAGTTTAGAAATTTAAAAAACATGTTTAAGTCAGATTTAAATATAAAATATTTCATCTCAAATATCTTGACTGTTTATATTCCAAAATAAACATACTTCTTAAACTTTGTTTCTTACTGTATTATATTTAAATTATCAACATCAGAAAAATGTCCACTAGTTTTCCATACTCATGCTTTTTAAATTCAGCCACTTTTCCCATTTATTACTAGCAGAAAAACACATCTTGTGCTAACATTTTGGTGCTACAATGTGTATCGTAGGCATTTGTTAGTAACTGAAAAATGTAACTTCTAGGATCAGTAAATTAAACAGTGAACTTTAAATGTAATGAATTATCTTCTTAGGTGGACTTTTACTGACTCTTTGAATATGACTAAGACAATGACTGACACAGAATGAAGTGATGGATATTACTACCCAAAGCTAAGTTGACATATACAAGCAAAAGAAAAATTAATGAAAAAAAAAATCTGTCTTACTACACAATGACCTTATCTGAGAGCCTAATTTCTTTGGCAATGATTCAACCACCTAATAAATGTTGTCAGACATAATTAGAAAAAATACTGATAAATTTTTCCTTATGTTTTATACCAAATTTGTTCTTTGAAACTTGAAACTGCAGATAGTTCATCAGCTGATACAAGTTTTCTTAGCTGCACTGAAAGCAATGCCAGTTTCTTTCACCAGAGGATCTGCCCCTTTTGTTTGCTAATTTTATAAATGTATTTGTACTAAATTTTTAACGCTAACATTTTAAAGTGATCCCACAGCCTTTTGTACAACAGTAGGACTGGTGGGGAACTCTTTACTGAAATCCAGAACAGTCCACAGCATATCACTTAGAAGAAATATATTTACTACCATTTACTCTCCATCCTTGCTCCTGGTCTAATAAAAGCATTACCACTTCCTGCAGCCTTGCCATGGCTTCTTTCTTAATGGCCTTTCAGAGATATATGAAAGTGTTAAATGGTGAGATATCTCTAGAACTACTAAAAATCAGCTGAGAAAATAATTATATAAAGAAATGTATAAACTGTGAAAATAATGAAGGTGTTTTTATTGCTTTTCATTGTTCTGATATTTAAAAAAATCTTTTGAGATGTTTTAATTACATTATACTCTATATTGAAGGTATGATCTGATGAAATTTACTAGGTGGCATTCTATGGCCATGTATTTTTATAACCAATCTGCGACAAAGAAAAATACATTAGAAGTGTAAATACCAAACACACTTCTGAAAGCATCTTCCTTTTCATATAGTTCACTGGCCTGATTCTTCCTTCATTCATATTTACGACAACATAAACATTTGTATTGATTCACTCCTGGATTAAGACAAATCCACTGTTTTAAAATGGCAAAAATATTCCAGATGCCACAAGTGAGAAGAAAATAAAATTTTTCTGGAGGATCAGCAGCAAAGAGTGAAAGTTTATTTTGTTATTCTCTTTGCTGCTTACCCATATGGGCTTTTAATCTCCCTGCAGTAGCTGTTGCCTTCTCCTCAGCAAATAAGGGGTGTAGATGGTAATCTTTACTTTAGACTGAATCTACCTAAAAAGATTTCCCAAGAAAGAGGCATTGCCACAAGTTTTCCATCTAAGCACAGCTGCAGAAGGTCAGTATTCTCAGTCCTGTTGTGGTCTGCAGAGCTTCCTGATTAATGCTGCATGCATTGATATATTAACATTCTCTGCACCAACACTGTGAAGTAGTTGACTTGCATGTCTGTACTGTTACAAAAGCTCACAATGCCATGGCCAAATTTAGCATGTATTTTTTAAATAATATGACTGCTTGCATTTTAAATATCTCATTATTAGTATGTTTTTTACTTTACTGGATATGTGACCGAAAGTGTTTTAAGAGGTAGCTTTGCAGTTTGAAGTTAAGTGGGTTTGAATAGCAATGTATGCAAGCAAACCAAAGTGACATTTAAAACTTTCATACAGAGGTTGCTAAATCTCTGCCGCTCCAAAGTATCTTTTGAGTTTGATTTCTGACATTTGAGCACTCTACTAAGTGTTGAGAATCTGAAGCCTTTGCACCATCGGTCAGGAGAGTTGACATTTGTACACAGAAGGAAATAAATAGTAAATGGCTTTTTCCAGCTACATCAACACCTGGGTTCTTGTGTCAGGAAGCCGAAGTCCTACCAGACCTCCACACACTAGAACAGTAGAAGCAAGGAGAATAGGGATTGCTTTGGTGATACCAACAAGGGAACCAAATATTAAGTTTCCAAGTACAGCTGCTGCTTTGCATAGTGCATTCAAAAAGCCAAAGCCTGTTGCCCTAGAAGAGAAAACAGAAGACAGTTAAAAAATGGTCGAAAGAGTGAAGCCATTGAGACAAATCCTCAGTGGGAATAAATCAGTATAACCCTGATATCTTAAACAGAATTTATGCCAACAAGGATTCTGTGCTTGTCTTTATAATGCGAAATCAAATCTCAGCTGCTACAGCATTTTATTGAGGCAAATTCATTCTGCTGCCTCAGGGACTAAAATCTGAAATAAATGACTGAATAGGTAAGTTTACACCTCTACAGTAGAACAAAGGACTTGCAAATGGAAATTCAGTAACTCTTAAAATGCTGGATGTGAGGTAGGAGGTGTAAAGTCGTTCTCCAAAGAGAGCTACTTGGTGATTTGGGAAAGAAGTCATAAGAACAAAAGGATGATCATCTTGGGGCACTGAATAGAAATGTGTTTCTTACAGGGGATATGCATGTTCAACCAGTGCTTTTTCAAAAGGCTAATGAGACCTCCAATAACAATGAATGTTTGTCTCTTAGACGTGAAGAGAATAAGGCATAAAAAAATCTGCTCTGTGCAGAAGAGATATCTGAGAAACTTTGGAGAAAAGGCAAAGGAAATAGACTGGTAACAGAACATATGACACAGGCAACTCGAAGGGGCTTTTGCATTGCAGTGGTGTGATTTTAGTAGTCTGGATTAAGTACTTTAGATGTTTGGTAGCCCATGAATAGATGTATTATGCAAACTGCCATCATTTTAATAAATTGTGTTTTGACATGACTGTATGATTCATAGTTGCAGGAATGACCTTGTCCTACAAAAAGTGTCCTAACAAAAATATCTGTATGATAGTAGAATGTTTAACATTTCTCAAATCTCTTAGAAGTGAAAGAAAGAAGGACTATGCAGAGCTCACACTGTGCTCGCTGGAATAAAATAATAAGAATCAAGAGGATAGATGTTCTTTTCAGAACAAAATGCTTCTTTCTTGTTAATATTAAGAACTGCCATTAGAAGGAAAAAGCCCCCAGTCTAAACAGCCGGGATTAACAGAAATGCTAATGGTCTGAGTGACTAAAAAGAGCCGTAGTTATTGTACTGAGGTGCATGTGAGGGAAAGGAAGAAGTCCTTTGCTCAGATGTAGCCTGAATTCCTAGGAAGTAAGTCTGAGAAACTTCTACTGGAGCTCCTAAAGAGCAGCCCAGAGAATCAACTTAAAGTAAGCTGAAAGCAAGGATATAAACTCTCAATGTTCTTCACAGAACTATTTTTTGATTTTGAAAACAGCAAACCATGGTATGAAGGGAGAAGAGATCCTCTGCCTCAAGAAACTGATGGACATGGCCACAGTCCAGAGTGTCACTAATTCATCTCCCCTGCTCTTCTGCAAATCTGTATCTCAGTAGAGTTGATCAGTCAGGCCCCTTGGTGTCCTACATCCAAGCCTTACACTGGAGGAGAGGTAAAATCTTCTATATCTAGTATAGTTGACCACGATATAGGGTTTTTCAGTACTGTCCATTCCCTGACTGTATCTGACATGCTGTGCTTCAGAATTATACTAGTCCTGGTATATTTGAGGACCCTGCACCAAAAAAATGATGAAAATAGGTCTAGATCCTTCTGGTATATTTCTAAATCACTCTCATTTGCTCTAAGAAGCAGAACTCTAGTTAACCCACAGAGTCAACTTGGGATTCTGAACAAGATTCAGAAATGTGGTAACTTGAAGTAATGGTACTTTTACTGTAAAATTCTTAAATCAGTTAAAAGGATGTTTGCAGAACAGAATGAAGACATGGAACAGACTAATTAGCACACCTTCAAAAAGTTTTTTTTTTTCTGTTGATGTTAAATATTCATTTGTCCATGGTTGCAAACCAAAGTCAATGTCCTTGCCTAAAACGTTATGGAACTAAAACCAGAAGAGTTGATACTTACTGTTCCAGTGTCAGCTCTGTGTATTATATGCCTTTTCTGACCCCAGGACAAGACACAAGTTAGTCTTTTTTGCTGGGTGATTATAATCATAATATATTTATTATCAGTTTGGCAATATGACAGCACTCTTTAAAATACCTGAGATTTAGCAAAGTAATTATTATTTTGTCTGAAGTAATCATAAATCCTCTTTGTGTAGAACATGGCACTCATCCAGATATTGCATGATGATAAGTATCAGCAACATCTAAGGAAGGAGAGACAGGTCATTCTGATGGCAGAGCAGAAACTTCCCAGAAAAACGATGAAAAAAACAAGCAGAAGCGACCCAGATATGCCTCCTGAATGTTCAAAGCCCTTACTTGGCTTGTTTTTTCTAAATTTGATTAAACCTGCAGTACTTTTACATAGTACGTAGAGCCAAGAAAAGCTAAACATGCACATCCTGGAGATAACCATCTTGAAAGCAACATGCTCCCCGACAGTGCAGATGAGTGAGGGCTGCCAGAGAGCACACTGCTGAGAGCAGCAGATGAGGAAACTTTGGAAGTGTTGCTTGTGAAGCTTTCTGATAGACAAACATTTGCAGGACCTCCTTGAAAATGCCCTCCTCAGAGGAGGAATGAGCCAGTTAAAACTTGCCCATTTTAAGGATGACTTATGGAGGAATCAGTCCAAAGGAAGAGTGGGAGATGCATGCTGAAGGAAGCAGTGAAGAGCCACCCTACTAGAGTAATCTTTCACAGTCTATGAGAAGAAGTTCAGATCTCTACCACAGAAACATCTCTACTACAAGGGCAGATAAAGCCCAGAATATCTGGAGGAAGCTGATCCAGGATGGGGAGAAACTCCTGAGAGGGAAGGAGTTCCAGACTGATGCATCTTCTAGAGTGAATGAGAGTGGGGGTAGGAAGGAGGAGCATGAAGAGAAAAGATGGTAGTAAAATAGACTTTATTTCAAACAGGTAGGAAGAGGTTAAAGACAACAGAGCCAGCCTGGAAAACAGAGTTTATGTCATAGAATAATAACAGGTTTCAGCTATTCTGAACAAGTCAGAGGAAGAAGGAGAAGAAGAGTGAGAACTGTTCTAATTTCAGCCTCCTTTATGCACAGAAAGTATTTCTAAAGTTACGATTGTGATCAGTGTCTGCACATGTAAGTATGATTTCTTCAGCTGTCAGTGCTTATGTAAAACCAAATTTGCCCCCAAATAACAGTAACAGGAAAAAAAACCAGTGTTCACATAGAGAAAATAGACACTTAGTTATCAACAGCCTCAGTATATTCAAAGAGATACCAGAACTCCCCAAAGAATACATAGATCTAGCTAAAGAAAATTTGGATAGATAGAGGCAGGAAATCTTTGGAAAGGCAATAGCACAAAACATATGGGGATGCTTTACTTATATTCAGTGTTGTTTTATACTGCCTTATAAAGGTAAGCTGTTTCACAGATGCTATTTGCTTGTATAAACTAGTTATAACTAGGGGTATGAATATAATTTTCTGAGCAATTTGGACCATTTCTTTTCATGTGCTATGGTCTGCAGATAGCACATTCAGTGCTGCCACTGTGCTTTAGATCTAGTATAGGTTATATACCAAAGATTACCTTATTAAGGTTTAACGCGATTTGTAATACAATATCTGTTATATGTGAGCAAAATTAAGGTAATCTGTTGGCACTGAAAAAACGGTTCTGTTTTGTAAAATGGACTTATTCAATTTTTCTAATTGTAAGGGGTCATCATTAGTCTGATCCCATTAATGTTATCAAATTATGAACAAAGAAGAGTAAGACAGAGTAAGCCCATTTTTATTGCCCTTGGCTGTCCTGATAATACAAAATGAACAACCCAGCAGAAGTTCAATCTTTTAATCTTTAAGCAGTTTTCAGGCATGTCCTTTTGCCTAAAATATGCACATCATTGGCAGGAAGAGTAAAATTTTTACAGGCTTAAGTAAACTATTGTTGAGACCTGTACCTGAAAAGCATTGTCACTGTTCAACTGTCTGCCTTCATATCCTTCAATTTTAATACTGTGTTTCAATGTGAATTTGTTGTGTACTAATAGCCAGAACAAAGACATTAAGCAAACTGTTGAGCTCTAGGGATAACAAATTCAGACTTGTTCATTTTTAAACATCTTTCTTAGAACAGATTTGTGATTCAAATCAACTAACATCTGTATTAATTCATGCCTTTATAACTAATTCTCCTGAATCCAGGCGGGTAAAAATAGCCAGGCAATAAATATGCTGCAATTCACATACATGTACTAGCACAGCCTTCTCTTGCAGCACTAGTACAGTCTCTGCTACATTGTTTCAGGAAAGTGCTAAAGTGTATGGAAAGTCTGCAAATGATCAAAGATATGTGATGTGTCATGTCAGCATAATGAATGAATTAAGTGAAAAAATCCAAAGGCATAAGGCCATTACAATATCCAACAATTTCCGTCATGTTGATCAGTTACTGGGCGAAGCATTGGCACAAAAATGTCTTTTTGACTCCATGAGCAATCCCTATTACTGGTCAAGGGAGTTCAATGGCAAGAATCCCTTGCCCAGCTAGAGGATGTCATTAAATCCTTCAGGCACATCAGTAAGATAATCCTGGTAAATCAATTTAGGATTGCCTTAGAAAAAAAAAGTTACAGATGCAGTATTGTTAGGAGAAAAATGTGGAAGTCTTACAAAATGTCAGGTCTGAGACAAAGCTGTACATTAGGGAAAAGGAATTTTCCCCAATGTATTTTATTTCTGTTGCTGGGAAAGCGGTGACAAAGAAAAATGCTTAGCTTCCTTTCACTCAAGCCCCACATAAAAATGGCAAGAGTCCAAACAGTTAAAAATAGAGGGATTATCTAAGCCTTTAGATTAAAAGAGCTTGTTTCCTGGTTGCCACATATGTTCCTTCTTAGACCTGGTGCTTGTATTCCTACATAAAATACTTCAGGCCCACTTTTCCATTGCTGATAGTCACTGTACCTGAAAACTTCATTGTCCTGCAGTGTAGCGCTACTGAAGGTGTAGCACAGATATTTAATAAATTTCTTGCCAGAGCTAGTGCTGAGCCTATATAGCAAGTTACAAAAAAACTCTGAATATCACTTTTGTGGGTGTTGATAATATGCAAAGTCTATTAAAATGGAGTTTCTGAATGTGCTATGGACAATTTTCTGATGTCCAGACATTTTAAGATCTTTCAAAAAATGACTACAAAGGTGCATATCATAGCCTGGCCAATTATAGCACTCAGTGTGCAAGTAAAACTGTGGAATTTGCCTTCCTGCCTTGGACTACTGCCCAAGGCATTGCATAGGTTCAGGACATCATGCCTTAAAAACATTAACATGAAATTTCAGCAAAATGCAGTTGAACCACATCCACAGGATGGCAGTAGAAAATAGCTGTGAGGAAGTCTACTGTTAGTCAATGACTGCTGTTATGAGTCAAAAGAATGGAAAACTTCTCTTCTGACAGCCACAACAATACAAAGTTGGACTTAAGATACCCTGTGAATAATGTTTATTACCCTGGGGATAGATTCTTAGGGCTCAAGAAAAAGTGAAAAAGATAAATATAATGAACTGAAGATAGGTGGCTTATTTCTTAATTATGACCAAACCCTTATGAGCTTATTTCAGAGGTATTAAAAAAAAGCAAAACAGGATGACTTCACTTTATAGCACACCTTGAATTCTAAATACTCCTGGCCAAGACTCAAACCCAGATGTCTGGCAGCTGTGGTAAAACTGATGAATTGTTGGTTATCTGATGCAATCTGACCTTGATTTACTCTGCAGGAGATGACCTATTTCTATTCCACTTTCTGTTTAGGTTTGGTTTATTTGTGGTATCCACTCCTTGAGGAGAGTCTTGGCTTATAAAGTTGGTGCTTCCCAAGTTAGTTCACAAGATATTTATCATTTATGTGAAAGTAATGATTGCATTTGAAAGTCATAACAATTTCCTAAATGTTAACTTCTTCAGAGAATTTTAACTCTCTTCCATTCATATTTATATTACAGGCAGAGCTAGGAAACTGCAATGTTATTGCAAGCCCCTTGGGCACACACATTACAACACAAGCCATAATTACCTCATCACACAATATTTTTTTTCCGCATCACTCTGCCAATGCACAGAACAAAGAGAGCTTGAGGGTAAAACATAAATATAGTGAAGAAAACTTTGTTTCCCTCATCTGCTGCAAAAGTTGGAAGGTGCACTTTGAATAAGGTTGGGGACTGCAAGATGAGAAAGCAGTCTTATGGTTAATGTAGTTGAGTGCTGTCAGGAGAAAGGATACAATCCCTACCCCTGCCACAGAATTCATATATGATGGGAGCAAGTCACTTGGAGCTAACTAAATGGTCATTAACTATGCATTTCGCATTTTCTGGGTGATCAGCTTAGCACCTTCAGGTTTGTGTTGCTGAAGTGCTAAGCACTTATAGGTGCAGTGGAAGTTACACTTTCAGCCCATTCCCTCTTCTAAAATGCTCAGTGGCTGGGATTGTTGGTACCACACATGCCAGTGTACAGTTTTCCTCCCCTGATAGACAATACTAAAGTTGCTTTTATTGTATCTTTTTCCTCTGTCCCTCAATTTGTACATCATTTCCTTTCAAAGCAGTGTTTGAAAAATACAGATAGAGTTATGATAGAGTAGGAAAGCCCTCTAGGAGCACTGAAAATTTTTTGCAAGACATTTAATAACTCTCCTTCAGAGCAGAACTTCCAAGGCTATGGAATAGTTTGGTTCGGCCTTCAAGAAGGTCACAACTGTCGAAAGACTTTTCAGAACCTGCTGACTAGTCCAGAATAGCACAGGCCATCAAGAAGATAAGACAAAAGACAAGAGAAAAGATGAGACAAAAGATGAGTTAATACAAGTTGTTTACATTGTGGAGTTGGGTTAGTTTACTTGCTTATTGGAAATCAGCTAGTTTATAGCTAGTTGTCATGAGTGTCCTTTAAAATTTGTGTATTGAAAAGTAAAAAAAAAAAAAAAAAAAAGAATGATTATTCGTTACCACCATGTGTGTCATCTGGAAAACAGAAACCTACCTATGACTAGCTTTAGTAACATATCATCACTTTTTAATACAACTTTGTCATCTACCTGAGAACCATTTGAAATCTATACAGCCTCTAACATCTCTTATTTTAGCATTATGCAAATCAATTGAGATTTTATAAAGAACATGCAGGCAAAATCTATGCTAAAATGGCATAAAATTTGAAAGTACTCATTAAGAATATAGGACAAACTACTTAATTACCTCAAATCCAGGCATTATTAAATTAAAACGTGAATGGCTAGATGAATGTGAATGCATAGAGAATCCAAATCTGTTAAGATTTTGAAGCAACGTTAACTCTGTCCTGCGGGCAGCTGATGAAGAGGAAACTGAAATGTGTGCCGTATATCATATACACCGCACATTTCCAAATTGCTCACCACACCCCTACCTGGCAAAAAGCCAGCATGATCCCTAAATAACCTGGAGTACAATTTATGAAACACCTTTTGTATTATGCTGCAAAGCCCCAGAGGTTTGCAACTGGCTGGTCTCCAAGAGGAGTTGTGCAGGAGGAAAAGGAGGGGCTGCCCAGTCTGGTCTGTTGTGCATGGTAGCATGGACTGGCCTCCTTCCACGCACTTTGCTTCCAGCCCAGGCTTCAGCTGTACTTTGCTGCTGGTTGTGGTCATTTTACTGATTGGGAATAAGAAAAAAGTATATATTGGAGTAGTAAAATAGTGACAGAATGAGCAAAGTTGTTGTGCCTAGATTGTGTTTTGAGGGGAAACTGGAAGCCAGTTTCAGGACCAGATTCACTCTGGATGCAGCTTTGTAGTGAAAGAGGTCATCATCTTAATTATGAAGGACCTCATATGCAAAAACAGATCAGGCAGCTTCATTTACCATATATGCCTGGAAAGGCTGTTTAGCCCTACAGTTACTTGCAGAAGCTGGAAATTCCTGGCAAACTGTGGCAAGTCATGCCAGGCTATGAAGATCAGAGGAATCTTAGAAAGAAAGACCCATCAGAGGTGGGCAATGGTGGCTGTTAAACTCTAGCTGGTCTGGATAAAAGAAATATCAGAGAAAAAATTCTGGGAAGCAAGTTATTTGAGTTCCTGCAAGTATTAACTTTCAGATAGTTCTATGAAACATGAAGAAACTTTGCCCCAGTCTAAAAAAAAAACCCCAAGTCTAGGAAGTAACTTCTAGAATTGGCTGTTTTGTTATAAGCCAGTTGGCAAAAACTGGCAGTGATGGTTCCACCACTTTTGGAACTTTTGGAAAAAAATTTCATCTACAGTATATATCAACAGTGTCTTTCCTGGCACAGGTAGATTTGGCCTATCAGCCTTTTTATATTGGTAATACAAAGTGACAAGTTTTCTATCTCAGTTGTTGCAAAAAACCCCAACAACTCAGCTGCAAGTAAATTTCTGAGGTGGAATTCCAGACAGCTATTGTTGTACACACAAGCTTTTTAAAAAAGAAAAATGGGGAAAAATTTGCTACAATCCGAAAGCTAGCAGAAACTATTGAAAACATGTATTAGCTACAAATACAGATGGTCTAGAATAGTTATCAGTTACATTCTTTTTGTCATTCCTAGTAATGATGCTTATTTTTTTTCCCGTTAACATCAATGGCTTTTCCAACTATTTTTCTTTACTTCATTTTAGGAAAATATTTGTGGCTGCTACATTCAGGAATACCAAAAAAGATAGCTATTTCTAAAGGATATTTATTAGAGATATATCATGGCATTCGGCCAGAAGAGCAATTTCCTGAGGTGTAATAAAAACACTAGCACTTAATATTAAAGCTTAGTGTTTTGGATTCATAAGTAGCCTAGTACAGTTATTCAATACAACCACAAGAGTGGACATCAATTTCTTGTGTGAAGGAGTGCGTATTTTTAAAATGTCAATGAAAAGAAAACACAGAAGCCTCTCCTGATGGACAATACTGAAGCGAGTTGCACCTCTGTTCAAAAACTTAGACTTGCCAGCAAGGCTTCATGCATTTATAAACTGGAAATATTTTTCACTATATCTGAAACTCCTAGTGAATGACAGAGTGAATAGCACTGTGACAGGAGAAAGGACACACTGTCCCTTGGCAGGAATGTGGGCAATTTTACATAAAATTTGTTTAAGGAGGGGAGGGGGAAGAAATATCCCAGTCTAGTCAAGAAAAAGCAGCTTTTACATTTTTACCCTCAACATACAACAGTGTATGACTCAACTGTTCTTCCTTCAGTACATTAAGTGACATAAGATCAGCATTAAAAAGTACGCTGTATCTGAGAAAAAAAACCCATGTCATCTAGCAGCAATGCTTGCAGGACATGAAAATTGTCCTGAGCTTTCCTGCAAGAGCCCTGAACAGTCAGGAACAGTATCCAAGTCATTTTTGTATCTGCTTAATGCTGACTATGTACACTCCTAGTGACCCTGCATACAAATTTGTAGCAAACTGATTAACAGCTCAGCATGGTTCAAGCCCACAATCTCTTCCAGAAGATGCTGTTCAGCTCCAGATAGTGATTTTTATTATCATCCCCACCATTTCACAGCCAACAGACAAATGCAGCTATATTGCTGTTTTGGACCAACTACTGCCTTCATAGCTGGTTGTGCTAGGGGAAACTCAGAAATACTCCATTACTGTTTTCAGAAATACTACTCATTAGCAGTGTTTTAAATGAGAGCAACAGTTAGACCTTTTTTTCATATGAAACGACTTTTGTGGTATTTTCCTGATTGGGTGATATTTGATGAGAAATAGATACTAAATAGCTCAAACCCCCCTCTTTTTACCCTTGCTATTCATAAGACAAACTATTTGTTTGGTTTGAATCACTCAAAACATCACTACCTCTGTAAAGCTCATATGTAACCATTTCTATTCACTATTTGTGCTGGTACATAGAGATAGTGTCAGTGAGTTTAGGGGACGTGTACCTGCACATACCTTCTGTCTGTAGGATACAGCTCCACAGTAATGACGTCTAGAGAGTTCCATGCTGAGATGGTGAGGCCGTTGTAGAGGCATAGCATACCTATCATCATAGATTCACTGGTCCCAAACCACAGGAAAAAACAGCTGATGCCAGAGAGAACCATGGAACCACCTATGTACAAGACAGGTGAAACCAACATGAAGTGGAGCTGTATTTAAAGAATGATCTTTGTCTGTTTTGTCTAATGTTTCTATATACACAGTGTAGCTAAATAACTGACCTATATATCTGAGTTAAAAACTAAAGAGACTTCCTCTCCTGGTAAGACCAATCAGGCAGACAAACGTTGTAAGGGGCTCATAGAAAAAAAACATAACTCCTCAAGTATTAGGATATATCATAAAATATTAAGCTGGAACCCTCTCTGAAATTTCAAAGCAAACTGCCTGGGGAAAACCACCCCCATTCTTCCTTGTTCATCATCTTCTGCAATTACATGAAACTCGTTCATATATTATAGCAATAAAAACACTGAGTGGGGATTGCATTTATATAGAGAGACTCTCCTAGAAAATGAACACAATGAACTACCACATAGTTATTTAAGTAAATTGAAAACATATTTGTCATTGCAGATAATCCACAGGAGACATCTTTCAACTGTGTTACTTTGCAAAATAGATAACGGGCAAAGGACTGCTGACTCTTCCATGGAGCTGCTTCACTAAGTCAGGGTCAACCATGCACATCTTGCTTTCCTTTCAGCTGGAGCAAAGAAGAGCCAATGGTCAGCACTTTCCAAAATCTCATCCCAAATGCCTAAATAATGGTCTTGTAATATCAGTGTGGGAGATCAATGACTGATAATGTGGCATAGCAGAACTGGTTACAGAACCCTTTGTTCCTAGAGTTTCTAAATTGGGGGTTTTTAAAAGGGCACTTAAGATGCCGCACAAATGAAGCATCTGCAGAAGGAATGTTTTGCATCTCTCTGAACTAAATTCTTTAAAAAGAGGACATGTTACTTTATCAGGAGAGCTTTAGGTTTTGATGTTGTTCCCTGTCTTAAAGTGAAGCCCCCACCTAACATCGTTAACCGTCCAATTCTATCCATCAGGAGAGCGGACACAATATTCCCTGGTAACACTGCCAATGTTCCCAGGAAATTAACAAAGTAAATCCAGTAGGCACTGTAGTCATCATCAAAAGAAATCTGACATCCTGTCCTGATGTGGAAAAATGTGCAGTTTATCAATTCGCTGTCAACAAATTTATATTGCTCGAGATCTGTGGAAAGAAGAAAATGAAATATTTCAACTAACAGCCAACTCCATGTGCAGCTTTTGATTAAAAACATTTCAATTTAGGCAAATTTAATGACAACTCAGAGCTTTCGCTGCTTTGTAAAATGGAACTAGTTATTGCTCTTAATTTTGATACCTTTTTATCTTGAAGAAAAATATGCAAAGCTTATGAAAAAGAGCAATTAAGGCCTGGAATTAGGCAAGTTATATTACTGTATTTCAGCTCTGCTTGGACTGTATCTGGTTAAGGCCTTTCAGCAGCAGCTGGTCTTGCATAAAAACCACTAGGTATCTGCAAGTTTCTATCACTTGGTCTTGCTCTGTATCAGACCTTCTATTTCCACACCAGACAGCCGTTCAGAAGAGACTGCCAATAGTGCTTGGTTTGGTTTGACTTCCTTTAAAGTGAAATGTTCCTACAGAATTCAGATTAAACTAATTTTAATTTCTGAGAAGGCCTCATGGTCTTCAGCTCAAACACGGATGAGTTACTTCATGCAACAGTTCAGGCATTCTTCTTCCAATACCATTTTGCAGATCTCTCCCTATACTTCCACTTTCTTTCTGTTCCTCCTGTCAGTCTTATAACCTGGAATCAAGAATACCTTCCTTCCACACAAAGAAAGCAGGGCATTGCTTGCTCTGAAACCTAACTCTATTACTATTATGATTGTTGGAGTTACGGGAAAGCGGTAAGAAGTGCCCCATCTTTCCAACAAGCTTAGTTGGCCATGTTCTACTTTCAGTTAAGTTTTATTAAACTGAAAAAAAAGTCCTCTGTTTAAACATATTATATATGTTTAAATACATATATGCTATATGCATTCCTATTTTTGTTACAATACTTAGGAGAGTGGGAATAATTATAGATTAGGCAGTTTGAATCCTGAACTCAGATTCCCATGCTACAGCAAGCACAATGAACAAAGTATTTCACCAGTCCCATTTACACTAAATAAAAATACACTAGGAAAAGCTACCAGTAAAGCAGTAAATATATTTTCTCTTCTCCAGACCAAATCTCTTTAGAGATGATTAAAATCAAAGAGATGTGTATTATCTGAGTCAGTATTAGGTCTGTGGTATCTAGTCCAGGTGTGATCCTTTCACTTTTCTGTTATAATATTACAGAGGCCTGTTGCTTTTTACAGCTTTTTGTTCCCTACAAGAGGAATTCTTGTATGCCATATTAGAAATCTAGAAATTATAAACATAAAATGAGTACACGCAGCTGAACAATGGATGTTCAGGGTTTTTTCCTTGTAATACCTGTGTTGTAGAAGGTGGTATTGATGAAAGTACAGTTCCTGAAGTATGTGTTCAGTGAAGTAATGTCTTCAAACACACAGTTCTTAAAAAGTGAATCTTCAAAGGTTACTGATTTAAACTTCATCATAATAAACCTGCCCAATACAAATAATTTCTGTCAGTCTACCTTCACAGGTTAGAAAGAGCAACAGGTCAAGCTGATGCAGCTGTACAGGTCTAAAAAATCTCAACTCCACTAACAATGATTCCTTAAAGGTATTCTGGAGGTGTAATTAATGATTAGCTGATTATAGAATACAGAATACTATCGTTCAGGAAAAACATTAATAAGACAAATAGCTCCACATAGCTGCCAGCCACAACTGGTAATACAATTCCTTTGATAATATTTCTGTTATTACTTGTCCTTAATCATCAACTGAAACCAATGTCATGACGTTCATGGAATAGCCTTGTAAAATCACTGCTACGTGTAATTTGACATTACAGCTGGAAATTGGGACATCATGCTCCAGAAACTCAGCCTCTTGGAACAAACAAGCACCTGCTAGTATCAACAAGCTGGAAAGAAAGAATTGTTTAAAGAACCTTTATTTCTGCAGATGAACACACTGGGCACCATGTCAGGCTCAAATGCAAAACATACTGGTCCAAGTGTTAAAAAAACAGTTTTGCAAAATGGTTTAACTTGAACACAACCATTACATTGCCAGTTATATAGCTACATGTCTAACCGGAAGTATGTGTTTGTTACTCCTGTGTCTGTGGATGCAGTTGTAATTATATACAGGTATAAACAAATTGTCAGTAGCTTTTCTTACTTCTGAACATCCTCCTTCCTAATGACTGTCATTTAACTCCTAGGTCTTTGATTATGACTGTCAATCAAGTCATTCATAGAAAAAGTCAATGATGAAGTGTATTACTAGCAGTAACTTTCTACCTCAATGTTACTAGACTGGAACAATGCTGTAAGCCTTTTTTTAGTATAATTCTACCAAATAACTTCATTATGCTAACAAAAAAAAAGACAGCTGTAGAAATGCATCATTATTTTTGTGATGTCTCATTTCACATGAAGGCATGGAAAAAGCTACAACTGGAAAAAGGCAGTTTTGCTGGCAGACTTCACCCAGAGTGGCAACAGTTTGAAAAGAATGCTTTAATTGTTATATGGCAGTAAGAATTGTTAAAACAGCAAAGCATTCTGAACACAGACCTGGCTCTGCTCTAATTAAACCTGATGTGACTAGCTAAGTATTTTTCTTATTACAAGACTAATAGTAGGAATAGGAACACACAAAATATGCTACCTACGAAATAATAGGAATTAAACTCTCTCGCCAATAAAGTTGTTGGAATCACATCTTTATGGGAAAGAAGAGCAAAAGCTACTTGTGTTTATCACAGGAAAAGACTTACTAGCTGATGAATTCTCTTTGTGTATTGGTCAGAAGTATAGTGTTTTCAGCCCATTAGTTTTAGTTACTATATAATTTCTCATTTGTGACAAACTGATTAAAATCAGGCAGGTGTTCAGTGTCAACTCATTATCATTTTTCATATAACACTTTCCATTTTAAAATGTAGCCTAATTCCAGAGGATAACAAAGAAAATTTAGCAATTAGATTAGTCAGTTGGAACAGAAATGACAGACTACATGTCCTACATTCTTCTGATGCACTTTTTACCTTTGGACAGGAAACATATTGTGACTGTGTTAAAATTGGTGTTGAGATGATTTGAATGAAAACCCAACAGAAATCTGATGAAGTAAAAAGTCAAGTACTTTATCGAGTTAAGGTAAGAACTTGAAGGAAACACTGAGATCGAGGGTAAGTAAGTGGAGTATTGAAACATTTGTGGAGGAAGAATATCAAATGAGTTCATACTTCTGTGGAAAATGTTTTGCGAATCTCAAATAACTATCAAAGGCCTATTAAATTTGCACATTTGAAAGAGTGTATTAGTGTTTTAGAGCAGGCTAATGTCAGATTTAGTGTTTTACAGGAATTTTCAGTTCAAATTAATAAGACCTTGGCTGACAGAGTTCTGTCAATTACTGACAGTAAATAGTTCTTCGCTTTTAGGAGAACATCTACCGCCTGGAAAGGAACAGAACTGGGAAGCTATGGCTAGTTTAAAAATGAGATAACTGCTATTTTTTGTCTGCAATGCATAAATCTTTAACTGTGTCAAAACTCAAGTTCTTATAAAAATAATTTTAAATGCCCAATATTACCAAAATCATTAATTTTATTCACTTAGATATAGATTTTCCTATGGAAATAATAATCACTTAGCACCATGCCTTCCAGGAGACCATTCATATGGTTGTTTTGTAAATTTCTTAAGACAAACCAGATACCTAAAACAGCTGTGTTTCATTTCCCTCTAAGTTATCTAGTTATCTGTAAAGTCCAGATAGAGCCTTAATATGTTTGGATACAGTTAAAAAACACAAAAGTCATTGCCAATATGTTGTTTCCCATTTCAGTGCTGTTCATACTTTTTATTGATTTACAGTAATGTTTAGCTTTTATTTTTCTGTGATAAGATCCTAACGTCTCAATGTTCAGTGTTTTCACAGAAGCGTCTTTCATCGATATAAAAAAAGAACTGGCAACAGAGATGAAAGTACGTCCTTCCGCAGCCCCCTACAATATGTTGCATGTGTTGGGCCTGAAAACCTTTGAATCCCACTGTGAAAGGAAGTATTGTTAACTGAGGCTTTTTGGTCTGTTTTTCAGGATGACAAGGAAGCTGGGTTTGCATGGGGATTCCTTACATAGGAACCACCAGGGCATGTATGGGTCCACTTCTCCCCATGCTCCATGAGTCATAAGAAATCAAGAACAGAAATAAATTCACATTAAAAAGCAACAAAACCATCTATCATTAACTAATGGAGAAAAATATTAGATTATTAGGACATGCTTTAAAACACACATTTGTTTATCCCAGCCAAGTCAGGATATTAGGAAATCTCTAAACCTGTCATTGATGTATTCTCCATTGCTGTGAATCTGATTTTCCAGTGTGAAGTTGAAGACGAAATGTGAAACCTCCTCATTGCGGAAATGTTTCACTCGGGACGCGTACTCGTCTGACTGCAGATGTTTAATGACATCAGGAAACCAGACAGATAAGCCGTAGTAGCTGTGAAAAACAGAAAAAGCTCAGTCACCAATCTCACTTGTTTGGAAATCTGTGCAAGGTTAGGATGAGCAGCTCACTTGACTGCTTATGTGATGGAGCAGTTGCTCCATCATAATAAAATTCTCCATAAAATTAAAATATTGAAAGATGCTGACACCAGAAGAAGCCAGTTTTCTGAAGCAGATATTCTTGATGAGCCGGGCTTGCAACCAAGAACAGACTAACCGATAAATACAAATATTGTGGAAAGATACTGAATAAAACCTTTCTGAATAAAAAGGATAACCATAGTGACAGAAGTTTGCATGCAGATGATTCTTCTGTCTGTCAAGTCTATCAAAAATGGTTTAAGATCTCAACAACTCTTACCCAAAAGACAGGGTGAACCATACAGCTGTAAGTTTGATCGTATTATCCTTCACCGGATAGTTGAAACATCTCATAAACGTCAACCAAATCTGTAATTCATTAGGAAATACATTTATTTTAAATTGTGTTTTGAACAATTTTGTTAAATGATAGAAAATTTTTGATTCTGATTTGCTTGGATCTTCAGGGCATCAGAGAAAGCAGATTAGCTCTTCGATACTGGTCATAGCTATACTTCTCATACAAGTATGTTAATTTCCAGCTATAGCCAAGTTGTGCATGTTCTGTGACTTTCTGGCTTCTTTTCATGCAATCATAGAATGGTTTGGATTGGAAGGAAGCTTTAAAGATCGTGTAGTCCAATCTCCTTGTGATGGGGAGGGACATCTTCCACTAGATCACGTTGCTTAAAGCCCCGTCCAATCTGACCTTGAACACTTCAGGGATGGGGCTTTCAGAACTTCTCTGGGCAACCTGTTCCAGTGTGTCACCACCCTCATTGTAAAAAATTTCTTCCTAATGTCTGATCTAAATCCATCCTCTTTCAGTTTAAAACTGTTACCCTTTCTTCTGTCACTACAGGCCTTGGTAAAAAGTCTCTCTCTGTCTTATAAGCCCCCTTCAAGTATTGAAAGGCTGCCATAAGGTATCCCCAGAGCCTATTCTTCTCCAGGCTGAACAATCCCAACTCTCTCAGCCTTTCCTCACAGGAGAGGTGTTCCAGCCCTCTGATCATTTTTGTGGCCTTCCTCTGGACCTGCTCCAACAGGTCCATGTCTTTCTGGTACTGAGGACTCCAGAGCTGGACACAGTACTCCAGGTGGGGTCTCACCAGAGCAGAGTGGAGGGGCAGAATCATCTCCATTGACCTGCTGGCCATGCTTCTTTTGATGCAGCCCAGGATATGGTTGGCTTTCTGGGCTGCAAGCACATGTTGCGGGCTCATATCAAATTTTTTATACACCAGTGTGGACTGTGTCTGTTAATTCACCCCTGCTCTGATCACCTCAAACTTTCCTAATCTCTAGGCAGCTTCATTTCACTATCTCAAATAAACCGGATATCTTGTCAGAAATGTTTTCTTCTCACTTCCCAGTATTACACTGCTTTAAGTTTAGACAAACTATATTCCATTATTCAACAGGGACGCACTCAGAGTTTTATCTATCATTACCTATGACAGCTAGAAATTAGTAGTTTATCTATATAAGGAAAAGATGGGACTACCCCCAGGTCAGAGATGCTACAGGGGAGCTAACTGAGAATGGTGTTCTCTCTCTGTCTCTCATCTCAGGATGATACCCTCCTTTTGAAGAGTAGAGGCAGTCTGTCCTAGGAGGTTTCAGCACACATCACGCAACAGGGAAGGTGCTCTGATCCAGGGGCTAGTCCAGTGAGAGAACAAGGATGTGAGACAACCAAGCTGCAACTCCTTTAAAGCTGGTTTAGTAACAAGGTCAAATAATAACATTTCAGTCTTCAACTACTCCATTTTTGGACAAATAACTACAAAAGTAGACACTTTCTGGATTTTTTTTTTTAATAGGGAAAATGCCATTTTTCCAAGCAAAGCAATTTTGTGACAAACCTTGGTTTACAACACTTAATCATAGCTCTGGAGAGCTTTAAGATGCCAGATTTTTAACAGCTGTGAAAAGCTATTTTTAACTTTTTTTTTTTAAATTAATGAGACTTTTCTCAATTTTCATTAGAAAGTTCAAGTTACTGCATAATTTTGGTATTGCAAGAAGGTAAAGGATACAGAACACAGTCCCAGTGAGCTTGTACTAAACTCAGAAATAGCTTTAACATAGTTTTCTGGTAAAACATTTGGCATGCCTAAACATACATGCAGATACTATGCCTTATAAAGGTTTTATTGACATTAATTTTTACCATTTATTCATGACTTTACTATTTGTAAATAATGTGGCTGCCTCAAGTTCCTGCTGATAATTTTTCATCTCATCATGTGTCACGTCTTTCCATAGGTATATATTGATATGCATTTCCAGTACCTATTTATTGTAGTGCTTGGGAATAGGGCTATGTTAACTATTAGCCATCACTTGTGTGAGGACCAATGCAGCATTTTCCTCCTCAGAAGCTGGGACCAACATTTGTGATTCACCTGCGCCTCTTCTGGGTCAGGAAGCCAGAATTTTACACTGGTTCCTGAATCTCCCACTTGCATGGAAAATGTAACATTGCAGCTATCACCAGCATGATCTCAATAAATCCATCCTATTTCTGAAGGCTAATTAAGAAGAAGAAGAAAGGTAATTACAGAACAAACAGAGATGTTACTTACACCATATAGCTCTGTGCGAATTCTAACGAAACACCTCCTGTACCAAGTTCCTGTATCGCTCTCGATTTCTATGAGCTCGTCTATTTGCTTTGGAGTTTTGATTCTGTTTACCTAAAAGTAAAAACAGAACAGCAAATACTTGCATTTTCTTGAATCATTAGCTGCCTGTTGAGTAGTGTTGGAAGGTTTTACTAAATCCTATAAAGTAAAAATGAGCACATATTAAACCTGTGTCTACACTAGAAATGCTTTAGAAATATAAAGGAATAGTAGCATACTATAATGCCAAAGTTGTCATGGGTGCAACTGTATTGGAAAACTCTACTTTCAAAGTATGCAGGAAATCCATTTCCTCTGACGGAAACAAGCTGTTACTATCAGGTTCTGCTAGAGTGTTGCTGTACATAACTCTAAATCCACAAAGGATAAAACATTATTTAAAACCTCAGTTAACCATGTCCAGAGTTTGCTATCAAGTTGGTTCTGACTTGCTATCACAACATTGTTGAAAATCTATTGATTAAAGATACAGTAATGCAAATAGAAGTATTTGAAATGTCAAGAATTAATAGTTGAACAACATTTTTCTTTTGTTCTTATTTCCTGTAGTGTTAGACAGGGAACTCTCTTTGTCTTTGGGATGTTGACTTTAACTACCCTTTTTAATGAAGAGAGAAAAAAGTTAGGTGAAATGATCTGGAACCACGCATGTTATTGCTGTTATAAGCAATCATCTACTTCATCTAAAGTGAAATGAGATAAACAGACATCAGGGAAAAATACAGAATTACCAGTGACAGAGAATGTGATGTTGCCTACAATGCTAGTTTTCACTTGCAGTCTCCTGTGTAGCAGAACGAGAATGTGTTATATGGTCTTTCCAGACACAGCACCAGACAAACTTATACCATTGTATGGTTTTGGTTTTGGCTTCTGCTCTGATCCCAGGTTCAAAGTGATATCACAAAAGGAAGTGTATTCATCCACATTTTTTTAAAAAGAAGACAAATAGAGAATGGAAAGAAAATAATTTAAATGGGGAAAGGGACTGACACATAAGAGGGGAGGAACAAGAGACTGGGTATTCAATGTTTGGCTGTAGTTTCTGAAGGTAGCAACAGCTTGTGTTTCTTCTTAACAGAATGAGGACACTACCCCCCACAGATGCATCACAGTCAATTACAGGACATCAGGAAATAGCAGTATTGATGGTAAAGCTCTAGTTTTTAGCCCACTGCTTTTACAGATGTACACTGTTTAAGATGCATCAGCAGCCTCAGCCTGTGAACAAGAATGAACAAAAGCCCACTAAGCGGTTTTAGTTACAGCCACCCTCATTTATGAAATACTGCAGCTCACTGTCTTGCCAAACCATGACTATATCAAAAGCCTGTACCCTTTTTGTCATGCCTCTTCCAATAGCAATAATCCTGTCTGCATCATTCCATTGATTTTAAGCTTTTCTTAAACTGCTTTTATGAAACATGTTATACAAAAGACTGAGCTGAGTCCTCCAAGATTATTTAAGACCTCATACATACAGACATCCTCACATACCACACCTCCAGGCAGAAAGAACATGCCTTTTGAATCACACTGTATAAACCAGTACCACTCTTGTAGGCTCAGGGGCAGTCTTTTCATCGTCCTGGCCACCTGACTCATTTGGAGCTGTGGAGGTTGGGGGAAACACGTATATATCCTAGGACTGCTGTATGTGACTGGGGACAAAAAGCCCCCGGCCTTGATGGTTCTTTAACATAAGAAAAGTCCTATTGAATCAGGACAATGGTCCATCTGGACCATGCAAATTCAGCTGTCAGTATATGAAGAATGAAGGAAAACCCAATAAAGAATACCTATTTTAATGAAAATGGAACTTCTGTTTAAAAGCAATGGCTAGAAATATGCAATGTTTAAAATTTTACAAAATCAAGACTGCTGCAAAGGAAAATGTTTGCAGAAAAAAGGATGAATTAATACATGGCAATGAAAGAGTAGAGAGAATTTTGGTTTTAAGGATACAACTTTTTTTTACTTAAACATTTAAACCAACAGATCTAATGAATGTATATTTTAAGGACCCAGGAAGGCAATTAAGCATGTATATAAATGTTTAACTTGGGTAGTCCCGTAATAGAAGATACTAACAGCTTACTACCGTCTCTGTTAGTGTCACTGTTCTCATGAGACATTTTCAAAAGTATTAAGAGCCACCACCTCCACAGTCAGTAACTAGAATACATTCATTTTGGAGTTTGTAACTCTAAAACCAACTGTTCATCAGTTGATGCCTTCTCTGTTCTAAACCTTTGAAGATAAAATCCTCAATGAGTAATGAGAATAAACATGACTTGTAAACAAGCTTCTAGGAAAAGATGACATCAATACAATTAGGAAAACATATAAAAGGAAAGCACACTAAAACTATAGCAGTAATGGAGAAAAAGTTTCATCAGCTGTAGAGTTAGAAAACACACTATCAAAGTGTATCTGATGTAACTAGTGACATGAAGTAGAGAAAAATAGTAACACATAAGTCATAGAATAGTACTGGATGAAGCAATGGTGTTTAGGAGAGCTATGTGAATAAATTACTGGGAAAAATGTCACAATATCGAGGACTAACTTATATTAAAAAAAAGGAGACACTAAAAGGATATGCCCCCAAAATTATGCATAAGTTCTTCGCTTTCTGGGTTTTATAAGATGAAGTGCTGATATTGTCAAGGAGGAGACAATGATGTGTTTTCTAATCATATTAATGCAAGCTAAAAATAGGGACTTCTATACATGTGTAACCTTGACATACAGTTCAGTATTTCCTTCATAGTATAATCCTTTAACTCCTCAATATCTGGAGTTGAGTTTTCCAATGTTCATGGCAGAAACTGACAGAAATCCAAAGAAAGTGGTAGTTTTTCCTTATTCATGCCTTATTCATGGCTGACCAATTAACAAAAATAGCTGTAAATAAAGTGCTGAGTTCAACATGGTTCAGTGTCACATTTTAACAACCATAGAGAGAAAGATTTGTTAGATTACAAGAACTGGAAACAAACAGCATATGCTTTGTTTTCTTCTCCACGGCTGCTTTTGGAAGTGATTACAATTACATCAAGCTGATGTGAGACTGTGGCTGATCCTTCCTCCCACCTTTTGTCCCAGCACATTTCTGACTTCTTCTTAATGCCTAAACCAACACTGTAGGGGCACAGGGTCTGTGCTATGGCTGACTGTGCAGTCAATGAATATCAACACTGGCAGAAGGAAAACAAAGAGTGACAGGGGGCAGGCATACTCTGTCTGAAAGATGCTCAGATCAGCAAGAGCCAATTGTGAAATTACACCCTAGCTGTATGGTGTTAGGCAAATCCCTTTACTTGTAAATGAAATCAGAAAATAAAATATTAGGTTAGATGGGACTAGGGGTACGTCACCAGTGTACCAATAAATGTGGTTTTAACATGATAGATGTGCTAACCAGACTTCTTTCAGGCTAAATATAGGAGTTCTTGAGCTTCTTCATGGAAAAAATTAAATGGGGGTGACGGAAACTACATCCAAGGCAATAAACTGCAAGTCTCAATGGAATAAAGTTATATGGTCAGATGGTCATTCCTCAAGATCGCCTGCAAATGCAGAACCTTGAAGAAGATTTCTTAATTGAGTTATATGCTCATTAAATTAAGAAGAAAGCCTCTGGAAGAGGAAAAACATCCCACACATGGCTCTCAGAGGGAGCAGAGTGCCAGCACTCCCACAGCACAGCACAAGCTGGAAAGGCAGACTGGACTTCAAATCACAAAAATGCCTTCTGCTGCCTGGTTCTACTGCATCCAGGAAGAAAAAATTGTTATGTATATTCTTCATAAATAAGGAAGATGCCATAAAGTGTCCCACACCTGAATTGCCAATTTCTCCTCCAAATAGAAATAACCCATCGATACTTTGAATATGGCTTTATCATTAGACCTGCAAGTCAACAAGACGGAGCTGAGCTTCCAAGATTTTTGAGAAAATTAAATGTCTGAAATGACTATTTCACAGAAGTGAAAATGAATTTTTTTCAATTATTATTTTAGCCAATAAAAATGAAAAAAAAAAATTTCAAAAGCTTTAAAGACAGAACAGCCAACTAATTTGGACTTCTATGTACCTATTAAGGGTGAAGTAAACTTAATAAATAAAACACAAATGACGTCTATTAAGTATCTTGGTACACTAGAGAAAATTATCACACTGTGGTTCATATGCTCAAGAGTATGCTGGCCAAATGCTGGTATCTTAACATCTGCTGTATGTATAACAATTTCAGTAGGAATTTGGTTCTTATAGTTAGGTATTTAGAGTGCAAATGATTGGCTTTTTCATGCAGAGTATTAATATTGATTGCTTAAGCCCTCCAGACCTTGCCAGTCAGCAAGCTTACTGAGGTGCTAAGTGATTAGCTTTAAAAACAATACTCACTGTGAAGACTTTCTCAGGCTGACCACGAGCTCGCATGTTTGTGTCATGAATTTGCTTGAGTATCATCCAAGCTTCATCATGTTTTCCAACCTAAACATTTAATCAAAACATTTAAACAAAACACACATGCAGATTAAGATATTCACCATAGTCACCAAATAATATTAATGCCTGTTATATAGAGGTCATGATGTAAACATAGAAATAATTTTGACTGGAATCTAAAAACTGTTTGGAAAGTTATACCTCCAGCAAGAACCGCGGGCTTTCTGGCATAAAGGTGAGGGCTACCACAGAAGAGACACAGGGCAGTGCGCAGACGATCACAAATACTCGCCAGCTGTGGAACTGGTAGGCAGAGCCCATGCTGAAACTCCATCCTATGAAAGCAGAAATTCACAAAATGTAGAGAAATAAGGAGTATTGTGCGTGGGAGTCTGCAGCTTCTTAGAGACGTAAAATAATTCCTGAATTTAAATGAAGCCTGATTGATCTCTCTATTTCCACAAGCATTCATGATTTCACAAATAATCTTACACTATGAATTTCATCCTCTTGCACGTGACTAGTCATGCTGGAAAATGGCCATGTAATGCAGTGTGGGAGACTTCCTTATGCAGGGATGAAGAAGCCTCTTTCAAGTCTCTTAGCAAAATCTGCATGAAGGTAGTTACATGAACCAAACAGGAACACCATCACCATATGCAAGAATAAATATAAAAAGAAATAGTTTTCTATGAATACTGGAAGAAGGGAGAATTAAAAATCTACACTCAGATGATATATTTTATGGAATTTTACAGCCTTCCTTATTATTATTTTCTTTTCCTACAAGCAGTTAATTTCAATACTCTTAATAAGAGTATCCTAATGTAATACAGCACATCACATAAAGCATTTACAGTGCCTAATTTTTGTCTCCATCTTGTTCCAGAGCACTATACCACTCCTTAAATTCTGTTAAAAGTAAACTGACACTTTCACCCCCCACTCCGTAGCTAGATGTACAGGAAAAAATACTCAGTATTTAAACTTATGTCTGAGAGGAACAACCTTAACACTGAAGTAGAGAGAGAATTTATGATTATATAAAGAGATTAAGAAAAAAGAACAAAAGCAAAACAGCTCTCCTCATCTGAAAAAATTACCTTGAGATACGTCTGAGTGCTGACTAATAAAATGTTGTAGAAGCCATTGGTCAAATATACTGAGAAGAACACAAAAGGAAATACTGGAAAACCTGTATGTGAAACTGCAGGGCTGGTAGTTCAGCTTTTTAGGAAAATATCTGTTTGTTTGGTTTATTATGACTGAACTATTGAAATGCTAGGATTGTAAGAAACCTAAAAATTTCTCTTAAGAAAAAGAAAAATATTTGGGTAACTACCCGACCTTTTAGTCTAGCTTCAATACAGCAGAAATTTTCAAGTAAAATTTTCAAGGATAACTTATTAAAAGATGAGTGGAAGATAAGAATAATGATAAAGGACAGAAGATGTTACTGGAAGAGAATGGAATCCTGGTTAATGAAAGAGCTGACGCCAGATTAATCTGATATATTTCTTTGCTAACTGATTTTTCTAGACAAAAGACATGGTTAATTAAATCTGTCTGGATGTCAGTAAACAACTGGTATGACAAGGTAAAAAAATGGCCTATTAAATAGTTCTTCAAAGGAGTTATTTATCTGTTATATGTATAGTGTATATTGGAATTTAAGGATCTCATGCTGTGGATCATAAATAAATTCTTTGAAAAATAATCTGTTCTCATATTAAAGTACTTACATGTTACCATATGAAAAATACAGTCAACCCATGATTTATTTTTGCCCCTTGTCAACAACTTGGCGAAACATTTTGATCTGCAGACTTGGGAACCTGTTTTTTCTGGTCTCCTACAAACTTTCTGTGTTTCTGAAATTATATCAGCTTGCTCTACAGCCTCATTCAGCCCTGCCATCTTTACCCCATGAAGACAGAGGTAAAATCAATGAAAGTGTTGGCAATGACCTTGGAATGACATGTAACTTTTTTTTAAGTAAGCCTCCAGATAAATATACCTTCCCCCTCCGAAGTTCTCTCCAGCAAAAAGAGGATGTCTAAAATTTAAGAACTTGGAATGAAAATTTAAGATTAAAAAATTTTGCTGTTTTTGGCTGGATAGAGTTAATTTTATTCATAGCAGCTGGTATGGGGCTATGTTTTGGATTTGTGCTGAAAACAGTGTTGATAATTCAGGGATGCTTTAGTTACTGCTGAGCAGTGCTTACACAGAGTCAAGGCCTTTTCTGCTTCTCACCCCACCCCACCAGTGAGCAGGCTGAGGGGGCACAAGAAGTTGGGAGGGGACACAGCTGGGACAGCTGACCCCAACTGACCACAGGGATATTCCATACCATATGATGTCATGCTCAGCATGTGCAGCTGGGGGAAGAACAAGGAAGGGGGGATGTTTGGAGTGATGGTGTTTGTCTTCCCAAGTAAGTGTTATGTGTGATGGAGCCCTGCTTTCCTGGAGATGGCTGAACACCTGCCTGCCAAGGAGAAGTGGTGAATGGATTCCTTGTTTTGGTTTGCTTGCATGCACAGCTTTTGCTTTACCTACTAAACTGTCTTTATCTCAGCCCACGAGTTTTCTCACTTTTACCCTTCCAATTCTCTCCCCCATCTCACTGTGAGGGAGGTGAGTGAGTGGCTGCGCAGTGCTTAGTTGCCAGCTGGGGTTAAAGCATGACAAAAATACAAACAAAAAGGATGTAAAAGTGTATTAAAATTTGCTTTTTACTAATTTTCAGAAAATGTCAACTTTTGGTCTTATGGAATTTCAAATCTTAAATAATATGGGCATACTTTACCTCTAAATTGGGACAGGAAGGAAATAAAGAAGGAAAGGTTTACAGTGACTTGAAGAGGCAATTAGAGACCATACCTCTTTTTGGTTATTATGTACACATTCTATTGTAATCATTAGAATCATATTCATTATATATTTTAAACTATAGTACAAAATCACCTGATACAGAACTTGCAAAATTATTTCCTTCGGGTTAAGTTAATTTGCAGTCAGATCAGCTCACTGCTCTGACTTGCTGGGCAGCTGTACAGCTGCTAGTGCCACTGGGAAGGCGGCACAGGATGGGGGTTTTCATCTTTCAGAACAGTGCAGTCAAAGTACTGGCTCTTGTTGTCATTAGAAACTGTCCCAGAAATACATGGAGCCTCTGGTATATTTAGACTATCTGCCTTTCATTGCTCTGGTTTATGTTTTATGAGATTCAGCTGCACAAAGGGCACTTCTGCGGTAAATGAAATCAACCTGGCTTTATACCTGTTATAAAACAGCAGCAACATCTTGTGCTCTGTAGCCAGTTCTGGAAAACACTGGTGATAATTTATTTTAAGGTGTCATTTATTAATGTAAGTGAACCATACCACACTTAATTAAAAGCAATGAGTGCACTGTTCATCCAGCTGTCATCCTGACAACCTACAAAACATCTTTCTTACTGCTCAAAATATCTGAGGTGCATGTCAAGTGAAATGTTCATTATGGTTTTCATTGCTTTTATTTTGTCTTTTTCTCTATGTATTGTATTAGCTGCTGCAATTTATCTTGTGATTTACCATATCTGCTGAATTAATGATAATAGTGAATGTCAGTATTATAAGAAGCAATTGGTAGAAAACAAGCTAGCTGGAACACAGCTTTCTTGAGGTTGCTTTCCTGTGTATTCCAGCACCAGCACTAGATCAGCAAAACAAACGTATTTTAAATGCAGAGCAAGTTTAGATTTATTCTTATGTTTAACACATCACATTTTCCTAGGTCATGAGTTAATCTGGAAAATGAAGCCATTAGAGTAGCTCTGAATTTAGCTCACAAAGTGGCTTTCATTCCTATTGTACGTAAGTCCTGAAACCAAATGGAAGCATGTACTTGGCTGTAACTCAATTTGCGTCTCCCTTCCCTGATTTATGACACAACAGCAAAGACAGAGCAGCTCTAAATGGTTGCATTCAGAGCACTGCACAGCAACCTAGAGCTTAACTTCACCCTTGCTCCCTGGCTATGCCATATTCAGAAGTCATTAATCTTGAAAATGGTGGCAAGTCCCAATGTTTTATGAATTGCAAAACACTTGCCCCAAGTGCATCTTGGGAATGATGTGCTGTAGAGCAAAGTAAAACCTGCAATGACTGAATCTGAAGCTGATGCAGCAACCTTTGTGCTGAATACCACCCACCCACTTCACTGACTGCTGGAAAAGGCCAAGTGAATCATAGACATGGCAATTACTGATTACAGAAACACAGCAGCACGCAGCAGAGCATAACTAAAACATATAAGATGCTAATCTATATCTAATGACCAATTTATATGTTGAACTCAGTGTCAACAAAATCTTCCCTCCCAACACAGCATTTCATCCGATCCATAATATTAATAAATTTAAAGGGTATTATAAAAAAGTTCTTGTGCCAAAGAAGAGAAAAGAGCATTTCTGTCATAGACTTTCTGAATAAATATAGAGGTAAATCTGTCCATATTATGCTGAATATTATAAATGCATATTACCTGATAAACAGCTGGTATCTTCAAGGACAAGACTCATCTTATACAGTGGCTAGGTTCCTAGAGAGCAGACTGATGGGGATGATTTTTTTAACGTTCCAAAATGAGGGCTGAAAGGGAACATAATAGCTCTCTACAAATCCATAAGGGTTACACTAAAGTGCAATGTGGACAATGAAAAATACGGGTGCCTACAAGCTCTGTATAAATACTGGCTGGCAAGGGTAAGGTTTCTAAATAAAGTTGTGAAACAACTTTCTGAGAGACTAATGTGGGCAAAGAATGCCTGACTGAATATAGGGATTTTATGGCATGGTTAGCTAAAAGCTGATGATTCTTGATAACAATTTTTGTTAGTCATTCAGTAGGAATCAGAGGAACTAGATTCATGGCACTGTCAGAAATCATCAAAAGCCAAGTTTGCATAAACTTCTGTCTTTTGGTAGATCAGAGGAGGGAGCAGTTGCAAGAATATCCTTAAAATTAGGGGTGGAGGAGAAAGATAGCCAAGCAATTTATAGGAATTCATAGACCCGATAGATTCTTCTGCAGAATAATTTCTATGATTTTATAACTTTTCTTATTTCTGTTTTACCACACAATGTTTGGTCAGAACTCAGCTTTCTAGCCTTAATTTTTAATGTTTTAAATTTCAAAAATTTCCACTAAGATGTGTGATTGCTCTAAATTGCCACCTGGTGGCACTGTTACCGCATTTAATACAAATACTAAGTTTTAAAAAATTTCTGCAGAAAGCCGCCTACTAGTAACTGTTGTTGTTTTGTTGAGTATTTCCTAAATCTAAGCTAAGTCAAAATTATAAGGAGGACTGGAAATATTTTGCAGCTGGCAGCACTGAAATACATTATTATTACACTTATATTTAGCCTGTACTGGCATTACCAAGTTTAACTCCAAGTGCCATGAGGATTTGAGCCCATATATTTTAGTGGTACTGATTAGAATAATGTTAAAACATCACTGAAACTGAAAAAAAATAGTTCAAGTTATATAGCTGAGGAAGCTCAAACATTTTTACAAGACTGAGTGAAATACATGGTTTCTAACAAATGCAGAAATAATGTTTTCAGAATTATTTTGTAATTGTATTAATGTGAAATTTCAGTAACACAAAGTAAAACACTTGTCTTTCCTGTGATTAGATAATTAATATCACATGGGAAAGGCAGTGATATTTTTAGCCTATATAGATAGATACTCTACAAACCCAGTGGCTCAGTAGGTCAGCTGCTGGTAATTTCTGCTGAAGGAATCTGAAAATAAAATATCTGAAGTCTGGCACACTGCGATAGAGGTACCTTAACAAAGGTGCCTGTAGAATACTCTCTAACTCTCATCCTCATCTGCCTGGCTCTTTAGCTGATGCTATTATTCTCTGGGAGCCATGAGAATCAATAGTTCAATGAAAGAAGAAAGTAATAGTGTTAAACAGATATATTTTACAAATACATTAAACTCAGACTTGGTCTGCTGACACTTAAAACTGTGATTAAAAGGAACAAGCCATTTTCTAAAGACACATTTCCTCTCCCACAGAGGACAGGGCTGTCAACCACTGACACTCATCGCTTCCCTGTACTGACATTGATCTTCATCTGAAGACCTGAGATTATAAGGTCTCCAGTCACTCTGGTAACTTATCTGCCATTCAGACAAGCTCCAGGACAGCTGCAAGCAGAACTGACCTCGCATAGAAGATAGTTTGCTCTCTAATACCATCAGACAAAACTTCTTCATCCAGTGCATGGCACTGTAGTCTGCATGAAGTCTCCAGCTGTAATACCTCTGAACAGTGACATCAATAATCCACTTTTTAAATTTTTCTAATACCTGCTGTAGTACTGCCCAGTATTACTTTCCATTGAGGAGGAAGTTTGTATATCCCCATACTTCAGACAATTATATGGTATGATACATGCCCAAAATCTGAGGTTTAGTAATGATAATGTCAGCCTTTCACTTAACCTTACACACACTCTGCACAGAATATGGAGCTGTTAGGTTTGTTTCCTTGCTATGGAAATGCTAATGTATCTGTGACGAGCCTTATAGAAAAAACACAAAAAATAGTTCAAATCAGAATACCTAGCAAGCCTGGAAGAAAAAAAGACAAGGGAAGCTTGTAAGTCATTGCGTGCATGGATTGCAATGGTCTGTCTGAAATCTGACTTTCATTTGGCCCGACATGTTTGTATCAAGATGCTGTGACTCACAGTAGCCAGTACAGGCAGGAAGTTAACCTTTGAAATGGCAGAAGAGATGAATAGATGTAATCATGTAAGAGAATTAAACCAGCAATTCCTAATAAAAGAACTGCAGGTACCCAACAGCCTGGTCATGTCATCTGTCTAATCTTGGCAGATGTAGAGGTGACAAAGGATGTTTATTTAGTGGTCTGTTTATGAATAGGAAATCAGGATCTCGCCTTCCTAGCTAGATAAACATACATGTAGGGACTTGAAGTAGGCTGTTGTCAGTACTGAGCCTAATGGGAATGACATGTCTGTATCTTGACTTCAACAAAGGAAGCTATACTTGCACTTCCATTTTCTTTACTGGGAAGGAGACTGAGCCAACTAAATAAAACAGAGACATGAATAAGGCAAAATCACTCATTAGCAGTTCACATTTTATGAAGTCTCAACAGGGCAGAGGAGAAGCTATACAGAACCAGAGAGAAAGGGCTTGCAAAATAAACTGAGCATTATAAATTGTCTACATATTTGGCCCATATTCTTCCCTTCAGTGGACTATTCCAAAGACTCAATAGTTATAACAAACAGTGGCAAAAGAGTAGAAGAACTTTCACAAGAGGCAGCTCATGGCATTTTCAGAATTGGTTTTGCCTCTTCTGCCTTTACTATATGACTGAGAAAGGTATGATAACAAAAGGATTCCTGTACACTTCACAGAGTTGGACAAATTACCTTTTTACTCATGTAGAGCAGGGCTGAAACAAATAAGTTTTAATGATTACCCATATATACAAAAAGCATGTTAAAAAGAAAAAAAGAAAAAAGATTTTGGGTAAATGCACTTTGCACGAAACATTCTGGTCTGAATGGCAGCTGTAAGAGTCAGCTGACAAAAAAACAGCTGCCAAGATATGAAGATTCCTCTCCCTCTTAAGTTATTTATCTTACACAGAGGTATACATGTTTGTTTATTCACTTCAGTTAGTCTCCAAGCCACCACTGTCCCTAACATCATCCAATTACATGGTGAGTTATTGGCGATCTGCAGTGTTTTTGTGCTTTTCTGTGTATTTACATGCTGCATCCCTATCTATAACACAGGAACAGTAATACTTACACAGGTTAAGTCTTAACTCAGTGCTGGAAGATCTCAGTAACACCAAAGAGGCATGAAAATAAGAGAAAAATCAGAACCAAAATATACAGAGTTTGGGAGAAGACCATACTGTCCAAATCCATAGAGACAGACATTGACATGAAATGCAGAGCCATCACCCCATAAAGGGAGAGGGAAAGGATAAACATCAAGTTTATACAAAACCCTCTGCATGGTTTCTTGATATATCTGCACCTCATTCCTAAGAGAATTAAGGTTGTTCTCCAATACCTGCTTGGCCCTGGAGAGGTGCTCAGCTGATGTGGAATCATCACACAGAGCTTTGTGAGTCTTTCCTAGACTGATCCCCTGATTTAAAATACTCGTTGCATCCATCGACATGATACTGCATGGAAACAAGGGCTACAAGCAAAGCGTTCCACTTACAGGAAAGGAAAAAAAGATGTCACTGCTGAGGAGTGGAGACAACCCTGCAGTCCTGTACTTCTCTTTGTGTATCTTTGGCCACTTAGAATCTTCCAATCTTAAACTAGGGATAGATCACAGAAATGCACTTTGCTAAGATGTCATGCTGATACAAATGTCTCTACCCGGCCACCACCATGCAGGATCCGATTTTGCTCCTTAGCAATTCTGAATACAAATGCAATGCAAGTATCCTATAGGGCTGGAAACCTACCAAATCTCAAAGCACTTCAACACAGAATTGTAAAGTCTTGACTTTGGTCACCATTAAGAGTTTTGCCTCTGTCCTGAGTCATTTTGCAGACTTCAGACACCTATTACCAGGAATCAAGCCTGAATAACTTCTACGTGGCTTCATTCTGAATGCAAATGTCGTTATACTCCTTGGGAAGCAGGTATATCCTCACTCATTACAGTCCCTGGATAATGAGCATAGATTTTGAAAATTTTCCAGGGCAAAGCTGTAATTTTCTGCTTAGATCTTAAATCAGTGTTTCTAAAACATTCTACTTGTGCATCCTCAAAATACCTTTCTTCCTCTCTACCTCATATATTATAAAATATGAATCAGTGCAAAAACTCTCTTAAAAATTATGTAATTGTGTATTTCTGAAATTTAAAATGAGAAACACCATGTTGCAATTGAAATTATTAAGTAAGTAAATATGCATATTCTAGGCTAGAATATTCTGTACTTCCTTTATATGTACTCATGACCATTACTCACAGAAAACTGCCCAAGACTACTAGAAATTAATGTAGATGGACACAGGTCAAATTTTGTCCAGGGTTCAGAGGCAAAACTTGAAGTGAGTTGTGATTTGTAATCAAAAGCTCAAATGTTTAATGTCCCAATAAATGGCTGGTTGTGTCACATTTCTGCATGAAAATTTGATTTGGAAAATTTTCTCCTTTCAGTTAAAGATCTGATATAGACCTACATCTACTTGTAAGTAGAGGTATTAGGAGTCATGTGGCACCCTCCTCAGTTCTGTGGAAACCAACACTTGTTGTAAGCACTTGGATGTAAGATTCTTTTATACATACATTTGCAATCTTCCCGATGCCCTTGTAATACTGTGCTGTGAGAAAAAATCAAAAGTAGTGCTGGGATGCAGTAGGTTAGTGGTTTGCAACCTTCCTGAATTTCATGACTACCAGCCATTTTTCAAATGGATGTGTAGAGTCCTAAATGGCTAACTAAGGCCTATGGATGAAACATTTGTTTGTATTAATTTTTTTTACGGGCATATGGACTCACTTTGAGAAAACTGGTCTATTGGGGGCTAATGGGGTCCATCTGTGAGAGAAGGGGTAGAGCGTCTTCAGTCATAGGCTTGCCAAAATGGTGAAGAGGGCTTTAAACTAAAGTTGCTGGGGGAGGGGAACATCTATCCATCCCGCTCCTACCAGTTTGATGCCCAGAGTCTGGAGAGGGATCACAGAGCACCTGAAGAGCACAAGGAATTCCAGCTACTCCAGCCAGTAAGTCAGCTTCATTGGGGGTCCAGCTTTTAAATTCTTCTATGCAAATGCACAAAGCATGGGCAATAAACAAGAAGAGTTAGAGATGTGCACACACCTGCAGTACTATGATCTTATTGGCATCAAAGAAACATGGTGGGATGGCTCCTATGACTGGAGTGTTGGAATGGAAGGATACAGGCTCTTTAGGAAGGACAGGCAGGGGAGACGAGGAAGGAGTATTGCCCTTTATGTCAAAGACCAGCTGGAGTGCATGGAGCTCTGCCTGGGGGTGGATGAGGTACTGACTGAAACCTTATGGGTCAGGATTAAAGGGAGGGCAGGGATTGGTGACATTATAGTGGGGGTCTACTGCAGGCCACCCAACCAGGAAGACGGAGTGGATGAGGTCCTCTATAGGCAGATAGGAGCAGCCTCACGTTCACAAACCCTGATCCTCATGGGGGGATTCAACCACCCTGATTTCTGTTGGAGGGAGAAAACAGCAGGGCATCAGCAATCCAGGAGGTTCCTGGAATGTGCTGATGACAACTTCCTTCTCCAAGCGATGGAGAGGCCAACGAGGAGAGGTGCTATGCTGGACCTTGTTCTCACCAACAAGGAGGGGCTGGTGGGGAATGTGAAGCTCAAGGGCAGCCTTGGCTGCAGTGACCGTGAAATGGTGGAGCTCAAGATCCTTAGGGCAGCGAGGAGGGCACACAGCAAGCTTGCTACCGTGGACTTCAGGAGAGCAGACTTTGGCCTCTTCAGGGATCAACTTGGTAGAGAACCATGGGATAAAGCCCTGGAGGGAAGAGGGGCCCAAGAAAGCTGGTTAATATTCAAGGGTCACCTCCTCCAACCTCAGGAGTGATGCATCCCAACAAAGAGGGAGTTGAGCAAAAACACCAGGAGGCCTGCATGGATGAAGAATATGCTTCCGGACAAACTCAAACACGAAAAGGAAGCCTCAAGAAGGTGGAAACAAGGACAGGTAGCCTGGAAGGAATACAGAGAAATTGTCTGAGCAGTGAGGCATCAAGTTAGGAAAGCTAAAGCCCTGATAGAATTAAATCCAGCCAGGGACATCAGGGGCAACAAGAACATTGGTGATAAAAGGAAGACTAGGGAAAACATGGGCCCTCTCCTGAAGGAAACGGGAGACCTGGTTACCTGGGACATGGAGAAGGCTGAGGTACTCAATGACTTCTTTGCCTCAGTCTTCATCAGCAAGTGCTCCAGCCACACCACCCAAGATGCAGAAGGCAAAGGCAGGGACTGGGAGAGTGAAGAACCACCCACTGTAGGAGAAGATCAGGTTCAAGACCATCTAAGGAAGCTGAACGTGCACAAGTCCATAGGACCTAATGAGATGCATCTGCTGGTCCTGAGGGAACTGGTGAGTGAATTGGCTAAGCCACTATCCATCATATTTAAGAAGTCGTGGCAGTCTGGGGAAGTTCACACTGACTGGAAAATGGGAAACATAGCCCCCATTTTTTAAAAAGGGAAAAAAGGAAGACCTGGGGACCTACAGGCCAGTCAGTCTCACCTCTGTGCCTGGCAAGATCATGGAACAGATCCTCCTGGAAACTATGCTAAGGCACATGGAAAATAAGGATGTGATTGGTGACAGCCAACATGGCTTCACTAAGGGCAAATAGTACCTGACAAATTTTGTGGCCTTTTTACAACAGGGTTACAGCATTGGTGGATAAGGGAAAAGCAACTGACATCACCTACCTGGACTTGTGCAAAGCATTGACATCCTTGTCTCTAAATCAGAGAGACATGGATTTGATAGATGGACCACTTGGTGGATAAGGAATTGGCTGGATGGTCGCACTTAAAGAGTTGTGGTTAACGGTTTGATGTCCAAGTGGAGAGCAGTGACAAGTGGCATTCCTCAGGGGTTGGTATTGGGACTGGCAGTGTTTAACATCTTTGTCAGCAACGTAGACAGTGGGATTGAGTGCACCCTCAGCAAGTTTGCCGATGACACCAAGCTGTGTGATCCGGTCAACACACTGGAGGGAAGGGATGCCATCCAGAGGGACCTTGACAGGCTAGAGAGGTGGGCCTTTGCTGAATCTCATGAAGTTCAACAAGGCCAAGTGCAAGTTCCTGCACCTGGGTCAGTGCAATCCCAAGCACAAATACAGGCTGGGTGACGAGTGGATTGAGAGCAGCCCTGAGGAGAAGGACTTGGGGGTGTTGGTTGATGAGATGCTCAACGTGACCTGGCAATGTGCATTTGCAGCCCAGAAAGCCAACCGTATCCTGGGCCACATCAAAAGGATCATGACCAGCAGGCCGAGGGAGGTGATTCTCTCCCTCTACTCTGCTCTCATGAGACTCCACCTGGAATACTGCATTCAGCTCTGGGGCCCCCAACATAAGAAGGACATGGACCTGTTAGAGCGAGTCCAGAGGAAGGCCACGAAGATGATGAGGGGGCTGGAGCACCTCTCCTGTGAAGACAGGCTGAGAGAGTTGAGGTTGTTTAGGCTGGCGAAGAGAAGGCTCTGGGCAGACTTTATAGTAGCCTTCTACTACCTAAAGGGGGCCTACAAGAAAGCTGGAGAGGGACTTTTTAACAAGGGCATGTAGTGAAAGGACAAGGGGTAATGGCTTTAAACTGAAAGAGGGTAGATTTAGATTAGATGTAAGGAAAAAATTCTTCACTGTGAGGGTAGTGAAGCACTGGAACAGGTTGCCCAGAGAGGTTGTAGATGCCCCATGCCTGCAAGTGTTCAAGGCCAGGTTGGATGCGGCTTTGCGCAACCTGGTCTAGTGGAAGGTGTCCCTGCCCTGGCAGAGGGGGTTGGAACTAGATGATCTTTAAGATCCCTTCCAACCCAAAACATTCTATGATCCTATGATTCTATGCATATAGCCTAGAAATGTTTTACGAAATCCCAGCTATTGAAAACCACAGCAGTAGCTGGTAGCATCTGGAAGGAAAACTTAATCAAGGAATGGTCTAAGAATTTTCTTAGCTTAACAACCAGATAAAAAGTGAGCATAAAAATTAATTTGTTATTTCCAATTTCCAATACAAGCAAGATCTATCTGGTAATTACACTGAGTTTACATTAGAGTCCAAAACAGAATGGAGACTGAAGAACTGGAAAGAAGATACTCTAATTACTCACATATATAAAAAAAGCAACCCAGAATACGCCACTAAGGGTTAATATTTAACTGATACCATCAAAAATCTCATTACAAGCACTGCAGCACATAATTGATCTGACTGTTTGGCTGACTGAGTCAGTGGCCCCAGAGATTTATGTACACATGCAGTTCTGCAAAGTCCTTGGGTCTGGCTCTATGCTGCTGTTCAGTGAAGGCACTTCACAATATGCAAAACAAAGAGGTAAAATCTGCTGTCCATAGTTCTGACAGCATCATAACTTACAGGTTCATCAGTCTAAGAAGAAAAGACCATGTCATGCATTCCAGAATTTACAATCAAGCAGTTGCAACTAATGTCAAAAAAAGTGGGGGAGAGGACATGTTAAAAGGTTCTGTTGTCAGAGCTTAATATCATGGCCAGTGTCGACACTGAGACTGTGCAATCAAATGTGACTAAAATGTGCTTCAAATTTTGTTTGTATGACCTTACTTTGGATTTCTTAAGATTTCTGCCTCTGGTCTCCTACACGTACTTAGTGGTTTCCACTACTTCATTTTACTACATAATTAAGAATTGAAAAGTGGTTTGCGTACAAAGTTCAAAATATCTGTTTGGACAGTGCTAAAGAGTACAATAAGAGCAACCCATCAACAGCAGGCAGAATCTGTTTTTATAAGTAGACAATATAATATTGCCAAATGCCCTATGCAGTAGTCATTATGAACTAAGTCTGAAAAAAACCACTCATCTGCAACAAAATCTGATTATACTGTTGTCCTACCAATATGCAAAACACACATACAATGATATCTATGTATTTTTTGGTGGTGTCCTCCACAGCCTACCCATAGCTCTGAGCTCACAAATTGTGTTGTATTTGGCATGACGAGTTGTTGTAGACACTACTAACAGCAGCTGTTAAATGTGGAAGCTAATTGAAAATATAAGTGCTTCCGTCCTGGTCCAGGACTTTCAGTGATTTATGTGCATCTGGACTAAGGATATTTAAATGATGGGCTCATGGTGAAGAACAGAAGAGAAGCAATTAATCAAAAAAGACAATCAGAAAGAGGCACAATAAAACACTGCTGTTTATGAAAAGAAAATAGGGCCTTCTTATCTAGCCTAACTTACAAACAATAAAATCATTGAAATGCTGGAACATTTTCTGAAGAATACAGAGAGGACGTATCTTTTACAAGTCATATGCATTTGTTTTACCTTTCGCATGCTGCTGTGATGTAACAACAGAACTATGAAATTCAAGAAACTCTTTCAAAATTTAACTTTATTATATTTTATTCATTTGAAAGTTGTTGCAAGAAAAATCTTTTTTTTTAATGAGCATTTCAGTGCTGTGATTTAAGCCTCATTTCCTTTTCTGATATTCCATTTGCCTCTTTTTTTTTTTTAACAAAAAGGAGCAATATCCTATCACTAAGAGAGAGACAGATAGACTAAACAGGGAGTTTATGTGATCTAATAAATAGACCAGATGTGCATTCTAAGAATTATCTTCTAATCTAACAGTAGTCAATTAAACAAACCTGGTCAGTTGAATACATGGAGCTTTTCTGTACATACTGTGAACCATGGATCAGAAGTCTTGAATTCAAACTTTGGTCAAACACTTCCAACACAAATATTATTTGCACTCACAAATCAAGTACTAATGATCCTCAGTTATAATCTACCATAGCTATCCAAGGGGTGGTGGAGGTGGGAATTGTATTTCGCCTGTGGAGAGGCAGTCACAGTGTTTGAAATGTAATTATCAAAGGGAACAAGCAAAATACAATATATTAAATAAACAGAGCATTATATTATATTTTTCCTTTTGTAAAGCTTCATGACTTCCTTACAGAGTCTAGAATATCCAGATATCATGAATGAATCAGGTGCTTATATCGCATTGAAATACATAAGGTTCCTGTGGGAAAATAAAACAATCTAAGAGCCTTACCTTGATCTCTTTAGCCGTGATTCCTCACTTTTTTATTATATGGCCATGCTACCTTCAGGAACCAACTAGGAGAGGGGCCAAAACTTTCAATGCCCCAAAACAAATAGCCCCTGTACTAGAAAGGAAACAAGATAATACAGACTCAAACAGCAAGACATGAACAGAGAGTGGTAGAAGCAGCATGTCCTCACTTCGGCCAGCATCAAAGCAGAGGAGACCAAGAACTGAAACTTCAGCCCACAGCCCTCACTACCAAATCTTGCTGTTTCTCATTGCTCATTTTATACTGTTTTCTGCTGGCATCTTTGGAAATTGTAAAAATACAGCTGTGTTAGGAATATTAAGTACACAAACACTATAGGGGAGGTAGATCAGGTTTTTTCCATATATTTGTACATGTCCCTCTCCTATAAATATGAGCAGAAAGAATATAGTCAGGTGCTGTATTCAGGTACTCAAATATGCATGGATAATTGAATATACCCTGATGGAATTACTTTCACTGAAGTAGGCATGATTTTCAAAAGTAACTTAATATTTTTCTTTGAGGAAATTTATAAACAAACTTCCTGAAAAAGAAATCCAATGCCATTCTGCAATTGATTATGTTAATTTTATTTTAAAAGCAACTGCACTGCAAATTGAAAAATGACATTCCAGTTGTATATGTAATTCATAGACAGAATATATTATTGAAGTGAAAAGAAACTGTTACTCAAATGACAATCACTAGCTGCTTCAGAGCAGACAGTTTTATAAGCCAGACAGGCAATATGGAAGTGTGGCTGACCAATTGGTACTGTTGTACCTGCGTTCCAGAGACAATTAAAATATTATGTATCTGAATAATCATAGAATAAGACCAGTGACCTCTTCTTTTGCCCATCTGTACAAATCACCTGAATTTTTCATCTGTTACAGACCAATCAAAAAACCAAAAGCTTTTTTTGTCTTTTTAACATTAAAAATTTGAACAAAGAAGAAATCTCATCAGATTAACATCTTATTTGTTTCTGGATGTGAAAAGCAAGGGTTATGCCTGATGCTGCAGACATTTCTGATGGCAACTGGCCAGATGTCTAAGGCAGCTTTATTAACTTGGGTATAATTTTTCTTAATTTATACTCAAGGCCACTTCATTGTGTGAAACTGAGTTTTCATTAAAACTAAGGCTGAAGAGTTGCTGTTGTTTTATTGCCATAGGAATGATTGACTATTACTATAGTTTCTGTGGAAAATTATGTTTATGGCATTAGACAGTGATGTTTACGGCAACAGTCTGTTCACCTGTCTGTCAGTTCCTCTGCTAGCATCGTTTAAAGCCATTGACCTGCTTCAGTCAAATCTGACAGGAATATATGGTCTCAAAGATAATCACATTCCCCAAAGTGTTGTGAAATGCACTGCCCAGGCAGAGGGGAGATAGCCCATCAGAGGACAGAGGAAAAGGCAGAAGTCAGTGGTCTCTCAGGGATGCTGCAGCCAGCCTGGGGACTGGGACCAGGCCCTGGCCGTGCCCATCATTGCCTCTGGCACCGGTCCAACCCAAGCCAAAACACGTTGCCCTCTCCCTGACAGCAGCTAGAGTGGAGCAGGGCTGTAACTCAGCAGGGAGCAGCATGGTGAGGGTGTGGGAAGCTGAGTGTTTCTTATTGCACAGTGCTGGGGACAAGAAAGGGTAACTGTAGAGACTAGAGCAGAAAGGGATCTGGAAAAAGCAAGGAGAAACTTAAAGTAGTGCCATGGTGCCTTGTAAGGAATATAGGGGAAGGTAGGAGAGAAAAGGGTTAGGCAGAATGACAGGGACATTGACAGAAACCCCTAGGAAACTGGGCCTCATAACTTTGGTCACAAAACAATTTGCTAGTTTCTTACTGAACCTCTCAATAAACAAATTTTCTCTTTCACAGTCAACCCGAAGAGCCCAGGAGAAGGTTATATTTGAAGCTTACTAATGAGCATCTTTAGTCCTCATTAAGTAGATGTGCTAAAAGCTACTTAAGCTTCTAAAGCTTACAAATATAAACATTTAAATGACCATCTCAAACCCTGCATTAGGGCACAGAAAATAGAAAACTGATAAACAAAAAGTGATTTGTTTTGCTTTCCTAGCTGGATTTGCATAAGCAGCTGTTCTAAATTCTGCTGTGTTGTGTCATTCTTCTTGTTACTAAAGATGAAGATTTTTTTAAAGTATACAAATACAGTATAATCTAATTTCATAGGATTATTTCAAATGAAGAACAATTCATGAGTAGGAGTTGATAAGTTAACATTAAAACTGCCTCATACCCACTTTAATTAACTTGGATTTAAAAAGTATAGATATAGCTTCAGCCTGCAGAATACCAAATTAATAGAAGTGTACTAAGTATGGGGGGAAGCATAGCACATTAGGGATCATTTTGCCTCTTAGTGGAATGCAAAATAGATCAACAGATGTTGCATTATGTAGTAGATGCCTTTATGTCTGATCTATTCCATTTGTTCAGCATGACAGTCTCATAGCAAATGCAGATTCAACGTTAACAAAGCTCCAACTTCTTTTAAATCTCAAACAGTATTTTTCATTGGTTAAGGTATCCATAGATTCATGCATTCTGAAGACAGAAGATGCATCAGAAAGGCAATTGTATGGAGAAGGCAAAAATGAAGAGCTGCTCTTGGTTTTAAAATTTGGATCAAATGTTTCTTCCAAATTAACAACAACAAAAAAGATTATATTGATTTTAAATTCTGCAGATTTACTAGTGCATTTATGGGCTTTTTACAACTGAGAAAAGACACATGCAGCTTTTCCCCAGGCCATCTTCTTTGGCATCTCTCTTTGTTCTGGACGACTAATAAATTCAGAGATCTTCTGAAGAGAACAGAAGCTACTGTGTAATAGAAAATGGAGCCTTGGGCGCAGGTTTTTCCAAAACAGCTGCTGCCATGGCTTGGATTTGTTCTGAACCACCATGAAAAGTCAGAGTGTTAGGGAAAGGTTTGAGAAAAATAAGAAAAATCATGTTTTTTAAATAGAGAGTCCAGAATTTTCAAGATTAGATAAGGATTGACTTTTTCATTTCTCTTTCTACCACTGCAAGGTTATTCAGCAGAGAAACCTTCTCTGCTCCAAAGCCACTTTGGAGCTACCAGCTACAACAGTTTGATAGGCAGGCATTTTTCTACATGTGCCGGGAATGTCCAATGCTGCTCCTTCTTCTTTTTTTTTTTCCTTTCTAATTTCTGAAGTTCTTTCCTCCTTTTGTCTTGGTTTTCTTCATTTGCTCTTTTCTGGCCTAACCCAGCACCCTCTGGAGCAACAGGATCCGTTTAATAGTTCCCTGAGGACAGGGATGGATGGGACCTTGAGGGGGCACCCAGTGTATCCACTTGCTCCAAATCAGAATCAACAATGGTGTCTACAATATTCTCAAAATATGTTCTTAAAGACTTACAGTGACTGAGATTTCACTACTTCCATAGCAGTTTTATTCAGATGCTTAACTAAGACACCATTAGAAAGTATTTTTCATTATCTATACTACCTCCCCTTTACAGAAATTTCAGCTTATTACTTTTTGTCTTATCATCAGTAAGCCGTTTATCCCTTTTCCCTTTGAAGCTAATCATGCTTTTCTCTTATTTGCTTTCTGCAAGTTTAAAGAAGACATCACTGATGCACCTCTTGGATGTCTAAACAATTGATGGCATCCTATTCCAGCATGTTGCAACTTCGAACAAGGAAATCAAACAGCCATAACATAACTGTTTTTCCTATTTCCAACTCACATTAATCCAGTATTGAAGTACAAGGAACTGCAGTAAATCGTCTCTCTAGATATGACTACTGAGTATAATTTCTTTCCCTGGTTGTTTGGGCACAGTCACCGCAGTGATGCAGCAATGTGAAATCAGTCAAGTGTGGCTCTTTTTATTATAAATCATGTAAGCACATCCCAGTCTTTTGATTGGATGGGTGCACTGCATCAGAGACAGCCAAATTCCCCTCTGGGGACTACAGCAAAGGAAGGGTGGAAGAAGGAACTTGGTGACCCTTTCCCTAAGATGAAACCATGATTTATAATACATTTATAAGCTGCTGAGAACCTCACTGCTGAGGAAACGCTGGGAGCAGCTGATGAAATAGCCATGAGTGAAATCAAGCTGTTCCTCCGGTGTTCAGACCCACCTCTAACACACATTCCAGAATTTAAAATCACTATAAGAAGTATTTGAAATACAACGATACCTGTAAAAGTAACAGACACTTATTTACAGCATCACCATCAACTTTGACACTTTGAAACTTATAGATTTGTGCAGCCAAATTGTGTCTAAAGATGCTGTACAGATATTAATCTCTGCAATCTCAAGAAAGTAATTGTAGGTTTTTTTACAAACAACTAATAATGAGATTAAACCCCTAATTTTTCAAAGTAGTCAAGAATTTTCTATACTCATCTGGGTACAACCCAGACCTAGACTTTGAGATACCTAAGTTCATGGGTTACTGTTGAAAGAAATGTAGCTTATACAAGCTGCTAGCAAAAAACTCCTGGCTTCTAATCTTTCATCTTACTGACAAAGCCGTTCATTAACCTTTCAATTTCTACAAAAATAAATGCTGACAAACAGAAAAAACTCCACTTTTTTCTTATATTGTCCAAAACATATACCATGTAACATTTATGTACTGGGGAACAATTGTTTCATGGCATTCATCTTGGAATAATCATGACCACAGAAGAGTGCAACCTTTTGACTCCATTTTGCTAATTAGATTAACCCTTGTCTCCTTGTAATGGGAGGAGACCAGCAGGCTAGACTGAAAACTTTGTACATCCACACTTGCAGCTCCCACCACTCAGATGGATCCAGTTCTGCTCATCAGAAGTGCTGGAAGATGGATGGCTCCTAAGATCCTTCTGCTTTTATTGCTAATCAAGTACTTGCCATGCCCTATAACTCCACTGTTAATATATAGCATTGGCATAGGATTTTTTATCCCAATACTGCTGCTGCCATGTGCCACTGAGAAACCCTTTAGACGAACAAAAAAAGATACAATATGAGAGTTAGAAGTTTTTCTGCCTTCATTGCTACTGAACAGTTTTAGTCCATCATGTTCCCCATTTAGTCTGCCGCAGGCTGAGAGATTAACTCCTCCATTAACACCGCCTGGTGCTGTACACACTCTGAGTTGCAAAGTGAACCAGTAGCTCTCCATCTCCTCATCTGCATAGCTGCTGCATGCAGCTCTGCTTACCTCCTTGCCTATTTTACTACAGTATAGTTCATAATGGCTTCATACAGAAGGGGATTTTATTGCAGTTTTGAAGTTATGTTTACCTTTTTTATCTCCAACTGGACGACACAAGAACAAAGCAAACATGATAATAGAAAATACTACAGAAATTACTCTTCAGCCACCTACCAAAAAGGTGATAAAAAGATCTTTTTGATTGCCGGTAAAGTTAATTTCTTCAGGCGAATTGATCTGCTTCACCGCAACAATCTTCTGCTCAAACTGAGAAATGTTTTTCAGGCCACTTTGCAAGTCACTGACTCAAAAGAAAACCCGATTGGTCCACTCTAATCACAAGTACACTTGGGTAGAAATAGAAGCCATTTATGGACTCCTGTGCCTATGGAAAGACTTCTCTACGTACAGAAAGTAGAATTAAGAATGGGCAATGGGTCTCCAGTAGTAGGTTTGGTGAATTTAGCATGGTCCTAAACTATTGAGGACAGGCTGTGATTTGATGTGCACTTAAAAACCTCCAGTGATGGAGATTCTGTAACTGCATTTGGCAGTTTATGTTAGTAATTTATTACATCTGTATTTAAAACTTAACTTCTTTCCTATCTAAACTCAGTCCCAGTTTCCGTCATTTAAACTCATTCAAGAATATTGGCAGGAGAAATTAAAAGGCGAAGATCTTCAGAGACAAGTAGGAGCAAATAGATTTTACAAATGAGGAAAAGAATACAAAATTTCCAGTAGCAGACATAATTATACATTTTAAAAATAGAAGTAACCAGTAATCTTTTAAATACTATGTTTCGCAAGTCAAGTATGAGTCCATTGTTTGGACACTTCCATGCCTGGATTTTTAAGTTCTATGTTACTGTAAAAAAGTTATTCTTTAAAAAAAAAAAAAAATTCATAAAAAAAGGGCTTTCTTTACTTTAGTAAAATTCTGAAGACTGGAGTAGAATTATCATTTGTAACTTGTCCTCTTTCAGTCACAGGACAAAATACCAGCTGTTTGCAGATGCAATGGAAAAATCTGCTAGAACGTCAAACAAGTTAATACTTTCCGCTTACACTTAGAGAGACAAATTACAGCTAGGCAAGAAATGTTCAATTCTGAAACTGAATGCTTTTCCTTAGATTTCTTATTCCGCTTCTTTCTCCTCCAAATTTGTGTTCCCTGAATGGTGCTAAATACCTTTCTTATGAACAGAAGTAACTGGTCCTCTGTTAAGAGGAAAAAAGACACTACTGATGAAAAATGAATAGTTTAGACAAAGATCTGTTATGCAATGTGATTATACTGCTCTGAATAAAATGTTTAGACTAAAGACTTAACTCTGCTTTATGCATTGAGTGTGTTAGAAAGTAGTATGTTTCCTATTTCCTTGATTATGTAATTTCGTAGTCTTTTAGTGACTAATCTAGCCTAATTTAATTGGAATTTGATGGATATATATGGAAGTAATGCTTCTGCCTCTGATCATGCCATGGAGATTTGTTCACTAAAGCTATTTGACATGTTCGTCTCCTCTGTCCCCTGGTAAATACCAGAAGTGGGGGGTTAGAGTGTGGGGAAAGCTTCAGATTTCGAGTGCAGTTTATGCTGTAGCAGCCTGGACACCCACACCATCCTGTTTTCTGCCTTACAGTCTGATTTCTTTTCAGCCATGTGTACCCCTTCTTGTTCAGGAGTAAGATTTACAAATCAGTGAGGTCAATATTTGATTGTCACTAAGCAAAATACTCTAGGGAATGTTTCAAATTTCAGAAGGTCTTTATGTAGTTTATGAAGCCAGAAAAGGCTTGTGTACATCATATATGCAAAACATAAAACTACACAGAATGCCCAAACTGATAGGTTAAGTACACTGAAATCCTTATCCAGCTTCCCCTGATTTTTAGTTTGGAGATATGGTACAATAAAAATTGAGACTGATCCTTAAAATAACACATGTGTATGGCAGGCAACATTTTTTTTTTTAAACTGATAATTTTATAACTTACTTTTTTTTTATTATAGGGTTAAAATGGCTAGAACAACTTGCATAATTCTTTTTGATTCCTATGCTCAAACTAATACATAAACTTGGTATAACAAGATGGTAATATATCACTATCTGGGTTTTAAACCAAAATGTAATTTCTCACTCTTAAGTTTTTTTGTTATTTGAAAATGAATATTTTAAAGAACATTGTAATACACATTTGATGCATTTGACAGTCTTTGAACTAATCTACCTTGAAACATGATGCTAAATTTAAAGTTGCACTTGCAAAATGATTTATAAAATGGTAATTATCTTTCCTAGCCAGCCTTATCTAAGTAGTTCATAAAGCAATTTCTTTGTAGCTGCCTAATCTGGGACTTTGTTAATCGGCAGCAATTAGAAGCATTGCTCTGCAGATGTTTCTTCTAGTCACCTGAACTCCTCTTTCAGAGATGCTGAACATATCTACATCCATTTTCAATTTTTAAACAAAAGCCAACATCTATAGAATTCAAGAAACCCTGAGACAGAGATGCTTGTCTTCCAGATGATATTAGCCTTTCTGTATGTGGTCACTGCAGCACTACATCATGCTGATTCCTCTCTTAACAACACACTGATGCCAAGGCAACTGTTAGCTTCCATTTATTTTGTGTTTCAGAGCATTACTCAGGTTTCAGACACTCCTGTGCTGCTTCAACAGAAACAGAGATAAACTGTTACATATAGAGAATGTAATCTTTGTTTTCTCAGAGAAAGAGCTAAATGTTCAACTGGTAAACTTGTGTAGATAGCTTCACTGGCTGCCTTGGGCTAGATAACGTATATTGGCTGTGAATCTAGGACTTTTTAAAGTGGCTTATATAAGAGGCAGTACAAATGAAAGGAATACATTTGTAAAAGAGAGAGGAAAAAAAAATCTATGAAATTATTGTACTCTGTTGGCCTGGTATTTTTCTATTCATGTAAGAATAATTCCACTTATGCTCAATGGCAGTATATTGCTTTTCACCAGATGCAACTTCATTCACTGCCGTTGAGTAACTTCTGAGTTCAGGTGGGAAAATCAACTCTGTTTACTCCTTATGTGAGAAACAGAGAGCTCAGAAATCCCTATGCACTATATAAATAAGGCGTAGAAGTGGGTGGACTGCTTTGTTTCTAATTACGTTTTGCTTTCTGGTCAGTGGAGATGTGAATGATGAGAAGGACTGGAAGTGAGAAAAATCTGTATATTTGCTTAATTCTGGCAAAATAATTCCATGGAATCCATGTAGAAATTGTAAAAGAGAAAATACCACTGCAAGAGCCTCCTCATGAACACACGTGATACAAACGGTGCAGACTCTGCGCTGGTATTTGCCTGACCTAGAGTGTTTCCAGGAGGGTACAGCAATCTGTGACCATGCCCTCCTGAGTGCTGGTGCAGGGTTTGTCCCGGGAGCCCATGGCAATGCCTGAGAGCTTGGCACAGCATCGTGACAATGAAGCAGTTTGCCGCTGGTCCTGAGCTGTGGTGATTCCACATTTGTACTAGGAACTAAGACAGGGGTTTTAAACTCCACAACGTAACGAAAAAAGTCTGATTTAAAGTGAAGACAATTTGAAGACCTCATCAAAACCCATAAATACATTCTGTTTAATTTTGCCAAAATGATGTGCAAACTCACTTCTTTTCCTGTGAGAAAGGATTGTTTCTGTTGTTTATAGCTTGCTTTTTAGCCCTCCTTTTGGCTATTACAACTTTCCTTAATATACTGCAAGGGGAGTGATTTATATGGCTAACACTGAAGAATACTGTTTTTAAAATTGTTTTTTTACATTCTTTTGTCCTAAGTGATTTCATAAATATTTTTGCAGAAGGACACACAAAAAAAATCAGTGTGGCATAGCTTTCTGTTGCTGATATTCTTTTCCCTCTAGTGCCACTGCTTTGGTATAAGGAAGTATATTATTATTCATTGAGATATACTGCCATGTGACATTTTAAAAGCACCTCAGTAAAGGTTATTGAGTTATTTATAAAATCTACAATGAAATTAGACAACCTATATAAATCAGTCTGTTGTAATGTTTGCATTTTCTACAGAAAGATAAAGACAATAAAAATCCATAGGAAAGCAAAAAGTACTTGGCATCCAGAGCAATTTACTAATTGGAAAAAAAAAAAAAATATCCACATCATGTCTTGTCAGCAAAAATTCCTCTCTTTGATTCCAGCAATTCAAAGCCAAAATGCAAGGTTGAAGACATAGATTCAGGTTGCATTACTGGACTCTAAAATTAATTTTAATGCAACAGTCTAGATATTTGATTAGTCTGCATGATTAGAATTTATTTCTGGACATTACTGGTTGCTAAATGTTCCAATTGCTTTGGGCAAACTTTATGAAGTTGTCCTGTCTTTCACTATCCAACTGCAATAAACCTCATTGCTTGGCTAAAGAAAGCTGCTTTGGATGCCAGCTAACTCACAACACTGCTTTACTTGTCTTGAGGAGTGCCAGGGAGAAGTGCTTGCAGAGGCTGATATTTAAGAACCTCTGAGCAGTCTCAGCAGCCCTGGAGACCTGTGAGCACTTACTTAACTCTTCTAAAAGGCAAGCCCAAGAGACTAAGAATTGAATCTGTAGCTCCACATAATGTTTAACCATGTCAGGGCAGTAAAAAGCTCTTTCACAAAGTGGCTTGTATTGCGTGTGTCTATAACCTCAGCCGTTGCAAGCTTTCTGTCTTATTTGCCCTCATTCACCCCTACAGCATTTAAGTGCACTCTGTTTAATTTCTTTATCTCTACACCACTAAAAAGATCTACTAAGAATGAAACATTCAGCACAGCTTTATATTCAGAACTAGTGCTGCAAACATTAATATAGTCCTTACTCTTCTTTCTCAAGAATGTATAATTGACATTTTATCTCTGTATTGAATAAACAAAACGAGCACAAATTTGACATCCAGCAATTTTAAATTTATTTTCTCTGATGTAAGTCTATATATCACCTATTTTCTCCAGATTCAACAATAACTCCAATTATATTTTCATGTGTCCAGGTTTTCACTAATCTAAAGGATCTAACTAAACATGGGAATTGGCTAATTTTTGCGCCTTTTAATATATTGCTTTTTATTTAGGGTACAACCTATTCTCATTATTTCCACCAAAAGGAATAATTTTTTTTGTTAATAGCAGGGTCAGTATTTTGAGAACAGACAGAAGTCCCCAATTTAAACTATATTTTCATACTAGAAGAACTACAAATGACAAGGAGATGTTTTTCTTACCATAATGAGGAATTATTGCCCAAGCCATTGCAGAAGCGTAGATGCCGCCAATCATCCAAAACATACAGAGCCAACTCAGGTGTTCGCCTCGTTTCTCCCGAGCAAGCACTTCCGAAAAATAGGAGAAGACTGTTGGCACAGCTCCACCGATCCTAAAAGGAGATACAGATCATGGATTAAAGTGAAAGAGTAACAGCTAGTTGAAGTTTGAACAAGCCCATAGCTGCAAGTCATTGAAAACCCAAACTACAAGCAGCTTTTCTGGCAAGAGTGTTTTTTCCAAAATTGCACCATGTATTGGGGAACTCTTGAGGAAACTTTCACCAGTTTAGACACAATTTTTGTCAAATATTTCATTGAAAACTCCATGTACAATTTGTTGCATTCAGTGTTTCAAGGGGATGGTCAGTGTGCCAGCCACTGGAACAGAAACCATCACAAAGTGTTGACTTTCACCATTACAAATATCCTGAAATCATGGCAGTCTACTGACAAGTGTCATTGCTTTTTACTGAAAATATTAGTCATTTTCCTGAAGAATAATAGATATTTCTCTAAGTCTTACCTGCCATGCTTTAGGTATTCAAGAAGTAACTAATTGCCAACTATGTTACTAATATGTTTTATTTCGCACATATTTAAAAAGATGTTCTATTCCGTTGCACTACATAATTTGCTAAGCCCATGCTGGCTTTTTACTTAAGTTTTTTATGAAAAGCCTGTGCATTCATATAATATTCCGTTTTTCACATGGTAAAAATAAACACTGTCTGAAGGTTAGTTGGACAAAAAAAAGAGTTCAACTTGGTTTTACAAAAATTAGAGTGACTCAAATTATGTATCATTTTCAGTACCAGCTTCTGGATCATCTTTTACTGTCTTTACCTCTTCACTATGAATGCAAGCTGTCAAATGTTCCACAACAGGACAAGTCCTTGTGGATTTTATTTTTCCTACTGAAGAAAATACCTATGAAGCTTGAAGAGATGTTCTCACATACCAGATTACATACTTTAAAGCAGTATCTTGCATGTTTTGAATTTTTAACTGAATTTTAAAGATAAATGCATATTTATGCTGTCATCTGGGAGCTGCCAAACTGGAAACAAAAAGAAGGAAGCTTGAGACACATTAAAAAAAATATTAAAAAGGAAAACATGAACACAGAAATGGTATTTCACTCCTAAGAAAATTCAGTGCCATAGCAATACAGTTTATTTTACAACATCTTCAGGTGCAGCAATGAAATACTGGATTCAGCTGTTATACTTGTTTATGGGTCTGCTGTTCTGTCACTTGCTTCTAGACAGCTCTTCAAGAAGTACCGCTGGTCAACTCTTAGCTTTACAATGAATGTTTCCTGTAGTTGAGCCTGCTAGCTCTTACTCTATCTGCCAGTTCTGCAAAGGTTTATACCTCCATAATTTGTTAGACATACAGCTGACAAGGGCTGTATCTCATTTCTTCTCATGAGTGAAAACACAAAAAGCCTTTACTAGTGACCTGACCTGTCACAGGCAATGGGAAACATTGTCCTTGGAGGTTATCCTGGAAGCCCAGGGTGACGAATGCTGGAAGGGACATGGGCAAGGGCGGAATCACAGCTCATTTTGCTGTGATAGGGAAGCCCTGCTGCCTCAGTGGTGCTATGGACTTGGGTCTCTCCAGTTCCCAAAGTATAAGCAGATTACAGCTATGATTTCTTACCCTCAGGGCTCAGGCACAGCTTTGAGTTGCAATCCTACAATATTGCCCAAATACAGTACTCATGGATCTAATTAGAGTTCTTCTAATGTCGAAAATTCACTAGCAGAACAAGAAACAAGGTCTTCCTCTTTCCTGCCTAAGCTGGGAAGTGCTGATGAGGAGTTATATGTGCCCACTTTCAAGAAGACCTAGATTAATAGATTGCTCATGGCATGTAGGATAGTATCATTCATGCAATAACACCCTACCTAAAGAGAATAATTTTTGGTAAGACAAAGCTTTTTTCTCTGATTTCTTCTGCTCATTAAGAAAAGTATAAAGAGTGGTAAGTAAATATATATTTAGTAATTTTCCAGTTCTATTACCCAATCTGTTCTTCTAAATTTAGAATTTTCTTCATTTTATATGTTTCTCCATGAAGTACAGAATTTTCTCTCTATTTTATAACGCAGATATTATGGTAGTAAATATAGTCTGAAACTGTCTGTGCTATATAGCACAATTAATAATAAATCACGTTGAACACCTTAATAGTTTTCCCGTTGCAAAGTGCTTGAAAACATTCTCTATAAAGGGCTCATTTCAGGTAAATACAGTTCTTACGCTTATGAAATTCAAAACTCAACATATAATCTTCTTTAAATCTCCCTTAAATTTCCTAGGCTGGAATTCCGATGAAGTGGGGCTTGTGGAGAGTTTCCAGCAGGTGGAGGAAGTCGTGCATCTGTAGGTCATACAAACGTTTGTGGGATGATGGCTTAGGAAATGGGTGGATGCTTCAAGTGAAAAGAACATACCCTCTCTTAATGTCATAAAATGCACAGAGATCCTGACCAAAGGCAGCAAAAAACCACATCTCTTACCTGTCAGCATGAACCAACTGTACCATGGAGGATGGGATGTTGATGCTGCTTTAGTGTTTAAAACTGATGCAGGTGGGTAGACTCATATGCTATGCTCTAAAGGTCCCCCAAGGCTACAGAAGAAACGTTGCCTGTACTGACCAACTTAATAGGGCAAGTTTTCTAACAAATAGACCTTTTAGATGTGTAAGAGGAATTTTGGAGCCAGCAAACCAAAAGGTTTATTTAGGATATGTAAATAAACAGAAAAAAAATAACCAGCTTTGAAAAAAACCAGTTTCTCTGTTTCATCTGATGTGATTAATTTGACACTTACAGTGAGTACACCAATGGGCTAAGAAAAGCTTAAAAGTCCGGTTACTATGTTCATATTGATTAAACAGTGAAAATAGCTTGTCTACTGTCTAAAGGAGAAATAAAGGATGTATTTTCACCATACAGACAACAGCTGCTATGTAGAGTTGTAGGTCTCTGTTTCATAGCAACTGTGTAGTAAAATGTGTTGTGTGCTTCTTTGCACCTTAAACATGTGAATGGAAAACTTACTTCTCAGCTGGTTAAATTCTTCCTTTGGGCCTCATGTAAATGTAGAGCGATACTGCTAGAAGTTTTTAGGATACCCGTACCTAAAAAGCTCTTCCTATGTCACAAAGCTATTACAATGAATAAAAAACTATTATGAAAATCTTAGGCAGGCTAATCAACAGCTGAATTGGAGGAGAGAAGAGGGAGATGGAGAGGAAGCATCCTGCTGCAGAAGACTGTTCTTTTGCTCTTATGCTGGACAATCTTAGGGTGGCAGCAGCCATGCCTTCACTCCCTAAAACTTCCTCCCAGATGCAGAGCAAGTGACAGCAGAAAGGGAGAGCAGAAGAACTACAGCTGTTATCACACCAAACAACAACGAGGAAACTCCTTGAAAACTGTGTGGACCTAGAGAACATTTTTAAGGAGCAAAAAAATTTCTATTTGACTCTTGCAGAAATTGTAATGTGTGCTTGGTACCACAGCCATTTACTATTATAGAACTAATGCAGTATGTGGTATACTGAACATTGCTTGCAGAAGCATAAACTACCTCTCAAAGACTTGTGCAAGAGAAGATCAGAACAACTCTGACTTCTTCCATCTTTCACTTGTGAGGATCTTTCACATACTTTAGCAGCTATTGCACATTATGAATTAATTCATCAAATGTTCATACTACCCCCCCATATCACCCAACAGCTGCAAGGAAGAATGCACTTTCTATAGTAAAAAGAATCCTAGGCTAGATCCCACTTCCACTTACACTCATATTAGCCCTTAATAATTTAGTGGCTCCAGGTGACCCCTTCCATATTTACATGGAGGGAACAGAATTTGATTCTCAATATTTTTATATTACAAGTTTGAAAGCAGACTGCCTCTTCAGTATCCCACCAACATTGTGTGAAATGGATGGTGGCATGCACAGGAGGGAATTCCAAATAAAATCAAAGGCAGAGTTGCCACTGATTTTGAATTAGGAAGACGTCATCTTTTGTTTTATGGGAAATGCAAACACTATTTTCCCACAGAATAGAGTATTAAGTCTGCCTCTGGCAATTAGTTGTTTTGATACAGTGGGCTGTTTGCTCTTATTGTGTTTATAAATTATATGGCTCATCCTCATTTGTAGAAAAGAATTTGATACATGGAACTACATTCTTCTTTTCACATGTCTGCAAGTGCAGATGAAAAGCCGGTGAAAAATGTGCTGACTTGAGAAGAATGTTTATTCTAAAAAATGGGCAAGGTTTTAACTTTCTTAAATACAAATGATTCAAGCAAACTGAAGTTTTACATCTTATCTGTTCTTCATGTATGATATTTCTTCAGTCATCATAGCCAAAGCAGTGGACATAAACTTTCTATCCACAGATCATGGAGAGGAGTCCATGCATTACTTTTAAAGGGTCACAAAAAGTATCTACGAAATGCAAATTAACTCTACAGGGTTTTTATACCTCTACTGGAAAATTGTGTAGAGTCTGAACATTTTTTTAAAAGATTGAAAAACCACTGGTCTAAATCTCTGGGTGGTAACTATCTCCAGAATAACAGATTCTGTAATGAGGCACAGTCTAATACTAGCAGGAGGCAAAACTTTGTTGAGCTTGGCTCAACACCATAAAATAAACTCACTCTATAAGGATCATTCTCTGCACCTAAAACAACAGGATGCATTCCTTCAGCCTTGTCTTTTTAAATAAATATGTAGGACTATATGTAAGAAAAATGCTTAATAAACAGCAGGAGCCTTTTTCTACTGCACATATTGCTCCATATGTGGAAAGAATGGCATAAACGTCAGTCAAAAAATGACAAATGTCAGTCATGATCTTTTTCAGTTATTTTTCAACTTCTGTAATAAGCCCCATCAGAAGTAGGCAGAAAAAGAGTAGAATGCATATTTTTTTGGTGTTTTCTCAGAAACGTGTAATTCAATGGGAAGGAAATAGCAACTAATCAGCATATTGTTATCCTTTTTGATGCAAAAGATGAGTCAGTTTTGGAGCCTTATGGGTTACTTCTGTTTGGAGAAAAAAATCGATGACTGAACATGTTATTTGATGCCATCCTAGTTATAGAGAATGTACCCAGTCTGCCTCAAAATTCTTATATTACTCCTACTTCTTACTCCGTTTTTTTCAGGATTATGTTCTTAAGATATTTCTAGCTACATTTTTAGGTTTTGGCTACTTCTTTCTGTCTGCTTTTGCTCATATACAGACTCATACACACAGAGTCCTCCACTGTCTGGTACCTATGCCCTGCAGCTGCATTTAGTCTCTAGTGAAAACCATCTCCTACATAGTTCAGCTTCCACTCAGCATGCATATGGCCTGTGTTTTGGGAGTTAGGCCATATTTGCTCAGTTCTATTACTTCAAAAAAAGAGTTACACTGTTTCTTCTATCTATTCACAAAGAAGGGTGGCTCCTTATCCAACATTTTGATGCAATTTTTTAAATTATTATTATTATTTTAGATTCAAAAAAACCAAGAGGTTTTTTTTGGGGGGGGGGGGGGGGGGATGATGATATGGAAATAAGCAACTGATCTAATCCCACTTTTCAGCAAAAGAAGGTCCACTTTCTGACCCCAGAAAATCATCCAAACTGAAAGCTATGCTTTTACAATGTTATTTCTGTACAAGCTCTATTCATGTTTGTTCTGTGAAATTATGGGGGGGAGGGTGAAACGAAAAAGATTTAAGTGATGCACCTTAGGAGAGTAGGATTCAGTGAAACAAACAATAAGCTAAGCTACATTTGCATTTTCTTTGTCACAAACAAAGATGATAAATGCCTGCTAATCTACCTTCAGAGCTGTGATTTGTCACAACAGATTTTGGCAACTGTTGTCACACAACAGTGTGACAGCTGGGATGAAAACACTTCTGCGAGGCATCCAGGAACCTCTGGCTTCAGATAGAAGCCTTTGTTTCAAAGGGGCTTGAAGTGCAAAAGCATAACAAGAATAGAGATAATTAGGAAAAAACCCCTCACAGAATACTAAATGCACAAGGCAGGATGATGTTCTTCTGAAATACCTTGTCTTCTTCTTTTTCAAACTTGGACAACATCCAGACTAAAATTAAAGATAGTGTCTGTGTGAGATGGCATTTGCAAGTTGTCACCTTGTTATTTGCCATTTGTTAAACAGTGATAGAGCTCAAAACACAGGTTCAGTGTTACACTCCTGAGATTTGGAAACAGCCCACCACCCTTTGTCCTTCTGTCCAATTGCATCTACTCTTCCCTCTTATTATTAACAATTCTCTGCCCCCACTACCACAAGTCTTATTAAAAAACATCTCTGTTGTTTTTCTTTCAGAACTACCGTGACAGACTGGCAAAGTATCTAAGAGTGAACAGCCAGATTGACCAGTTCCCCTTGAGAACTGCTGGATAAAACCCTTCAAACTGCAGCACACTATAGACTAAGCTTTGCGGATCATTCTACCCATGTTTAAATACAAGTGACTCTTTGGACTACGTATATTAGAGAAGTTGCCTTTCAGGTACACACATGGCCTGTATGTTATTAATAGCAAGAGAGTCCTTGTGATAAAGATTCATGTGATTATTTACTGAACACTACAGTACTGTCAGTTCTGATGGAAGCTGAACTGATGAGTAAATAATTCATTCCCTAAATTTACCCAACAGTTTTTTAAAAAATCAAGTCAAATTTGATGTCAAATTCAAGCACATAATTGCAAAGAATTTGCCTGCAGTAATTGCTCAGCTAGATATGTCAGATAAATTGCTTTTAGATCTGCCAGTATTGGTAAACACAAAATCATTGTTTATGAACACTTTCTTTTGCAGATCTTCTTCTTCTTCTTCTTCTTCTTCTTCTTCTTCTTCTTCTTTTTCATTGCTCTTTTCAAGTTTTTACTTTAAAGGCAGATATCATAGTGGGAGTCTGTTATAGACCACCCAACCAGGATGAAGAGGCAGACAAAATATTCTGTAAGCAGCTGGGAGAAGTCTCATGATCACTAGCCCTTGTTCTCATGGGGGACTTCAACTTACCAGCTGTTCGCTGGAAATACCATACAGTGGAGAGGAGACGGTCTGGGAGGTTCCTGGCATGTGTGGAAGATAACTCCTGACACAGTTGGTGAGGGAGCCAACTAGGAAGGCACCCCACTGACCTGTTATTTGCGAACAGAGGAGGAACTTGCGGGTGATGTGACAGTTGGAGGCATGTTGGGCACAGCGATCACAAAATGAGTTTTTGATTCTTGAAGTAAGGAGGGGGTTTAGCAGAGCCGCTACCCTGGACTTCTAGCAGAAGACTCTGTTCTGTTTAGGAGCCTGGTTGACAGAGTCACTTGGGAGGCAGTCCTGGAAGGGCAAAGGAGTCCAGGAAGGCTGCACATTCTTCAAGAAGGAAATCTTAAAGGCACAGGAGCAGGCCCACCCCATGTGCTAAAAGACAAGACAGCAGGGAAGAAGACCAGCCTGGCTGAGCCGAGAGCTTTGGCTAAAACTTGGGGAAAAAAGAAGAGAGTTTATGACCTTTGGAAGAAGGGGCAGGCAACTCAGGAGGACTACAGGGATGTTGTGAGGTTATGCAGGGAGAAAATTAGAAGGGCCAAAGCCCAACTAACACTTCATCTGCCATAAAAGACAATTTAAATTGTTTCTATAAATACATTAGCAACAGAAGGCGAGTTAAGGAGAATCTCCATCCTTATTGGATGCGGGGCCAAACATAGTGACAAAGGATGAAGAAAGGGCTGAGGTACTTAATGCCTTCTTTGCCTCAGTCTTTAATAGTAAGACCAATTGTACTTGGGGCACCCAGCCCCCTGAGCTGGAAGACAGGGACAGGGAGCAGAATGAAGCCCCTGTAATCCAAGGGGAAATGGTTAGCAAACTGCTACACCACTTAGACACACACAAGTCTACGGGGCCAGGTGGAATCCACCCAAGAGTACTGAGGGAACTGGCGGAAGTGCTCACCAAGCCACTTTCCATCATTTATCAGCAGTCCTGGCTAACCAGGGAGGTCCCAGTTGACTAGAGCTTAGCAAATGTGATGCCCATCTACAAGAAGGGCTGGAAGGAGGATCCAGGGAACTACAGGCCTGTCAGCCTGACCTTGATGCTGGGGAAGGTTATGGAGCAGATCATCTTGAGTGCCATCACACGGCACATACAGGACAACCAGGCGCTCAGGCCCAGTCAGCACAGGTTTATGAAAGGCAGGTCCTGCTTGACCAACCTGATCTCCTTTTATGACAAGGTGGCCCGCTTAATGGATGAGGGAAAGGCTGTGGATATTGTCTGACTAGACTTTGGTAAAGCCTTTGATACCATTTCCCACTGCATTCTCCTCGAGAAACTGGCTGCTCATGGCTTGGGCAGGTGTATGCTTTGTTGGGTAAAAAACTGGCTGGATGGCCTTGCCCAAAGAATTGTGGTGAATGGAGTTAAGCCCAGTTGGCGGCAGGTCACAAGTGGTGTTCCCCAGGGCTCAGTTTTGGGGCAAGTTCTCTTTAATATCTTTATCAGTGATCCGGACGAGGGGATCGAGTGCACCCTCAGTAAGTTTGCAGATGACACCAAGTTGGGAGGGAGGGTTGATCTGCTTGAGGGTAGGAAGGCTCTACAGAGGGATCTGGACAGGCTGGATGAATGGGCCAAGGCCAACTGTATGAGGTTCAACAAGGCCAAGTGCCGGGTTCTGCACTTGGGTCACAACAATCCCATGCAGCGCTACAGGCTTGGGGAAGAGTGTCTGGAAAGCTGCCTGGTGGAAAAAGACCTGGGGTTGCTGGTTGACAGCCGGCTGAATATGAGCCGGCAGTGTGCCCAGGTGGCCAAGAAGGCCAACAGCATCCTGGCCTGTATCAGAAATAGGGTGGCCAGCAAGAGCAGGGAGGTGATCGTCCCCCTGTACTCGGCACTGGTGAGGCCGCACCTTGAGTACTGTGTTCAGTTTTGGGCCCCTCACTGCAGGAAAGACACTGAGGTGCTGGAGCGTGTCCAGAGAAGAGCAACCAAGTTGGTGAAGGGCCTGGAGCACAAGTCTTATGAGGAGTGGCTGAGGGAACTGGAGTTGTGTAGCCTGGAGAAAAGGAGGCTGAGGGGAGACCTTATTGCTCCCCACAGCTACCTGAAAGGAGGCTGTAGCGAGGTGGGTGTTGGTCTCTTCTCCCAAGTAACAAGTGACAGGACAAGAGGAAATGGCCTCAAGATGCACCAGGGGAGGTTTAAATTGGATATTAGGAAAAATTTCTTCATGGAAGGGATTGTCAAGCATTGGAACAGGCTGCCCAAGGAAGTGGTTGAGTCACCATCCCTCCAGGTATTTAAAAGATGTGTAGATGTGGTGCTTAGGGCCATGGTTTAGTGGTGGACTTGGTAGTGTTAGATTAACAGTTGGACTCGATGATCTTAAAGGTCTTTTCCAATCTGAATTATTCTATGATTCTATACTTTTTCTTTTGATAGTTTTCTGTCATGTAGGCTCTCTACCTTATTTACATGTTTCTCTTGTCTAGTCTTTCTCTCCCTTTTGTATAATCTTCCTTTCCTCATAAGAATACTGTTCTCTTCTCCTAAAAGTCTTAGGAAAGACAACAACTCTCCCAGCTATGCCAGGTTTACATTAGTGAACCTTTACCCACAGCTGAAGCTGCAAGGGCTGGATCAAAGCTATTCGGAAAATTCAGACCTTGCCAGCTGCTTTCTTGGCTTGACTGAGAAGTGTATCTACCCTTTTGGCATACACTATGAGCTTTGAAGCCAGTCACCTGCAGAGCTATTCATTAGATTGCAGTGTAAGAACACTAACAGCCTGGGTGGGAGACAGCTGGGAGCTGGAGAGGAATTAGAGGTGGCAGGGTGAGAGGGCACAAGGTGTTTCATGAGAAAGTGGAGCAAGAGGGTATGAAAAGATAAATACGACGTAATGCTAAATACTGATGACACACAATTATAAAAGCAGCCTGTTGGTCCAGATCTGGAGTTCCTGAAGGCAACAGCTTGTGTAGGCCAACCATCTTGTGCTGTGTCCACATGGTCCCTATCTCTGCTGGAACATTTTTACAGTTGTTATGCATATAGACCTCTTGCATGTCCTTCCTGTCTTGGCCATTAAGAGGAGGGACATATAGGACACTAAGAGTTTCTCGCCACTATACATAATACACAGAAGTGGTGGTAAAAGTCAGCATGGGTGAATTTACACAGGCAATCACCTCAAAACTGCTAGTCACAAGAAACTTCATGCACAGTTTTGGATTTTTGCTAACCATTGATTCCTTGCAAGAGTGTGGAAGAATTTAAAAAAAGATCTAAATGATGAGTTTAGTACTACTACATTGACACCGGGACTCTTTGGTAGAACCCAGTAATGTGGAAGGAGTACTGCAGGTAGCTTTAGAGATATTTTCTGAGGAAGGATTAAGCAAGCTGTCTGAAGGTGAGTCTCAGATTTAATGAAGTATAGTCTAAAGTCTTCTGGAAAAGAAACTATATGGCAGAACATCTCAAGAGAGACTCTTATTCACAACGGGCAACAGGCAGGGAAAAGGCATCTTAATAGCTTCTAGTTACATAAGTTATCCACATCTAAGCTGTATTTCCTAATATTTCTGTGGGTTTGGAGAAGATATTTGGCCAAACTGGCAATTTTGGCAAATTAAAAGAACTCTCTGTAGTCTGGACATAATGTCTGGTTTGTACATTTATTTAACATTTTTTACTTTGCTCATGAAAAAGAATCAGTTTCATCTTGGAGCAAACATATGAAGTTGTCTGAAGAATTTCTAAACTGTAGTTCATCTCAGGTTATTTATTTCAGCTAGCTTTTTACCACATGAATACTTTGATTACTCTTAGAAGTAACATTTTGGCTGGATAAGCATGATACGTTTTCCCAAATTGTATCATCTTTGGTTATTTCAAAGAAACCAAATGAAATTTGCTAGGATAATACAAATATATAGTGCACTTTTAAGCACTTTATTCTAAACTGAGTTGTTGTACTTAGAAAAACTGCATTTGAAATTATCTAAAAGTATCAAAATTATTACATTGAATAAATACAATTTTTTTGTAATAGAAGTTAGAAAAAATTCTCTAGCTGAGAATAATATTTCACAGTGGCAGTGTTGAATAGGCAACAACTCCAGTTCCATTCAAGTTAACAGCAATGTTGTGAGTCATGTTCTGGTATTAGAGAAACTTTCCTTTGACAATTTCAAAGACAGATGTAACAAGATGCTTTTTGATGATAAATCTTTGCACATTCCCCCAATGGCTAATGATGAATACAGCTCACAGTTTCTTGTCTAGGTCTTTTTACTTTGTAGGAAACTATACCTAAAACCTTCCTAGGCCTTTATCAGGTTTTGGATTCAATTTCCTTTTGAGTTTTGATTTTGGATTAATCAATGGAAGAATCACAGTTATGGTATTTTTTTTCTGTAAAAGGAAATGATTTTGCAGACTGTCCAACATTTCTTTACTGTTTTCACTAGCTTAAGTTCACCTTTCAGACTTTCATATCCCTCAATGCCCTTTACTTAGCAATATCTTAATATTATTTATACTGTTTTGTATTCCAAATCACTTTTTTGCATGCAAAATTTTTACTAATTTTAGGCTTTTCAGATGCAAAAAAATTATTTGCAGGGATATTTTTCTGCTGAGCAGTTTACTTCTATAAACACATTTTGATTGCAAAAGAATCTGAGAAGAATCTATTTTATAGTATTTTAATAAACAAAATCTATCAGATACTGGTTTTATTGTTCATGCTTCTTAATCTATTTTTATATTACCTAGAAGATAACAGACCAGTTTAAACTCTATACACCTAAATGATTCTATATCTTTTGAACTTCTTAATTTTTTGTTGACTTAATTACACGAAATTGTCCAGGCAACTTTTTGCCCCTTCAGAATGCTCTTCTCCTATCTGAGGAACAATACTACTTTGCCTTTAAAATGTATCATTCAGTTCTTTGCTTAAAATTATTCCTATTTCATATTTGGGCTCTTTGATTCACACAAAACTACTGCAACAAAGCCTCCTCCCTTGGTAAGAGAGAGATATATTCAGTGTCTTTCACTAAGAAAGGGGAACTGACATCTAGTGTCCAAAGACAGGACCTCTAAGGTGAGGAGAGGTTATAAACAGAAATTAAGTTGAATTTCTATTCCCATTCAACTGACACAATTCCTTTTTCATTCAAGCAAGATGTGGGATGTAGTAAAGAATGCAATATATGTTCAAGATTTAATTCAAACCCTTTAAGCAAATTTCCTGTCATACTGCAAGAAGATATGGCTTCAAAGCTGGCGCAAACATCTGGGAGTTCTTCAGTGAGTGATACCATAAAGAGTTTGCCTTCTTGCACAGCAGCTGATGCAAAGTGTCTGGAGACAGAGACCTGTAAGATGTATGCTCTAACAGTGGGTACATTTGTGCCCAGCTGTTTAAAAATGAAAAGATATTACTTTGCTGCCTCTGCAACTGGAATGTTCTAGTCTCTCCCTTCTTTCTTGGTGCTTGGAATATGATGTGTCTGTTGCTGTTACAGCCACTCTCAACATAAGATCATATCCAAAACAGCATCAAAAAACAGAGGAAAGGCAGATGTGACAAAAATACCATCTTGAATATGGCTTTTAAGTGAAAAGTAAGCTTTCTCTGAGAGTGAGTGAGCAGATGAAAAAGAAGGGCTCCAAACATGCAAAATCTGGTGGAAAAACTGCATCATCACAGGCAAACTGAGAACAGAAAAAGAAGAGCTTTCCCTCACCTTGAGGGTATGAAGCACAGATTTAGTTCTAGAAACTTTGTGTCTTTTATGATGCAACTCTGATACCAGCTGAAAGAGGTTATTCTAAGGAGAAATCTGGTCTTTGAAGAAAACAGCAACTGTGAGCCAGCCATGAATCTTTCTCTGCAGTAATTGCTATGAAGAATGACTCTGCAGCTCATGCTGTCTTGTTTTTTTGTTGTTGGTGGTTGGTTGGGGGTTTGGGGGGGGGCAGGGGAGGGGGGGCACTTTTAAAATGTAATACATGGTGGCATATTATCTATGATCTATTCATGCAGCTCTCAAAGACAAGGTAGGAGGACTTTGGACACACTGGGGACCCACACAGAGATATAAGATACAGATATGAAGGGCCTGCTCCTTCAAAGACCATTAATCATAAGATGAATACAAAATAATAACTGCTTCCCAATCCAGGACATATACCTATCATGAGTAAAGCTATAGGCACTATACGTTTACTGGAAAAGCTACTGTTACAGATGAGGAGGAGACCCTGCAGGCAAGTTTGGCATTAGGCACAGCAAATAAATATTTTGCTGTATGCCCCAAGAGGGACAATCTGGGTGAAAGCCAACAGTGTCACAAACCTGTCTGCCAAAAGACAAACCTTTGTCACACAAGGGTCCAGTACTGCCCTCATGAAGTGGGCAGGCTAAGCAGGAATGCAACAAGCTTCTGCATTTTGACAGGATCATAGAAGAGTGGAAGTGTCATGCAACATGATCAATATTTCTCTAAGGAGAGACAAAACATAGCACATGGAACTAACAGTGACCTATGATATGAAAAACACTTCAATAAGCTGGATGGGATTTTTTTGTTTTGTTTTTCTAAGTTTTTTTTTAGAGAATTAGAAGTTGCCATTTCCTCTTGATCTCTTTTAAAGTCATATCTGAAAATATGGTGACAGACTAGGAGGATTCTTCTAGCAAGAGGACTCCTCACACCTCCTTCCTCTGTCCCCTTGCCCTTCCATCCCCCTTTCTAAATCAGTTTAATAGTACTCAGTGTTATGGTAATTTCTTTTTGGTATGGGTGTCTAGTCCTACCTTACTTCAGACCAGTTCAAGGGGTTTCTAAAACCGCAAACATCACACAACAGTGTTAATGCATTGTGGCTACATAAACTACAGCCAGCAAACCATACAAGCAGTGGATTTCATGTGAATGGCTTTATGACACAGTATACAGTGCTTTGTCTGCCAGCTCCTGTCTGTTCAGCATCCTAAAGATTGACAGTGACCTGAAATGGAATTGTAACTGGGACTTTTGATCTGAATCAAACAATTACCAGAATTGCTAAACTAACTGCTCTGCAGAACAGAGCTCTTGATCATCCAAGGGTGCAGTAAAGGTAGAAGCTTTCTCATAGTAATTTACTTGTGTATCCCAATCTCTGCTCATGTAAATTTAAAATGATAATTGACCATTACCAATATCTTAAACTTTTCCAAAACCTGAGAAGTTATTTAAAGAAAAAGTAAATCAAACACAGGGCCACAAACACCATACTTCTGGAGAGAGCAATAATATTTGCCACACTCTAGGGCCCCGTTTTAAATTTGACAGTCTTGACTGCAGGGGTATTATAAACAATATTAGGCACACAAAGACATTAGAAACTTTACAAATATTACTGAAATCTTACAGTACCCGTGTGAGGAGGGTATTATTTTGCTGACTGAACAAGCAATACACAGAGAAGCTGAAGCATAAAAGTTAAACAATTTGATCAAGTTCACAAAGCAAGTCTTGCAAAATAAGACCAGAACTCAATCTCACAATTTGCAGTCTGTGTCTTTCCCCTAAAATCATTATTCTTCCCCTTCAGGTTGTTATTTAGGAGTGCAGTAGCTACCTTGTTTAATTCTCTTGTTCCTGACACAGACTAGATTTCTACATTAAATAATGTACTTTTGCAAAGAGGGAGGTTTTATTAACACACAGAATTGTGAAATGAGCAAAACCAGAGGAGCTTACCCAAATCCAGAAAACAAGCGACAGAAGAGGAAGAAGCCATAGCCCTGGACAAATGATGAAAGGAAGGCAAAGAATCCATTGACAGACATGCATATCAGGAGTGACTGTCTCCTTCCCACCTTGTCTGCCAAGCCTCCCCAGAAGAATGCCCCCACCATCATCCCAAGGTACACTATGCTACCTGCAATACACAAAAAAAAGAGATGTTGTTTTGTGAGCTACATAAATGACCACAATTGACCACACCAAAAATAGTTTATTTTCTGTATTTACAAAACAAACAGTATAGAGATTAATTTCTCCTTTCTCAGTGAATAGAAATTATATACACATCTTTGCAAATATATCTAGGGAGAACAGATTTCATACTGTGTCTTTGTCATCTGTTACCAGACACACTGAAGCTTAATATAATTATTAAACAAGGTGCCTCTAGCTAAAACAATTAAAATACAGGCAAATAAGACTGAATGGGAGAAAGAATGCCACTATATCCTCAGTAATAAACTGCATTCATTTTAAATACTGCAAAAATTATAACTTCCCCTACAGAAACAAATTGTCTGAACATTTCTAGAATATAAGCAGGCCTGTAGGGCATAAATCATTGGGAGTAAGATGTGCTAAGTCTAAAGGAAGCTGTTTATGAAACAGACACTTTCCATTTGAAATCTATAGAATCATACATGTCCAGCCTTATTGGTTTTTTTCCTCCTACTTCAGTGTACTGCTTTATTTAAAAAGACACTGTCCTGCATACAGAAAAGCACTGGAATGTTTTGGGTTTGTTTTTTTTTCCCCACAGAATTTTGAACATATATATTACAGTTTAGCTACACACATTAAAATCAATTAGGGAAAAATTATTTTGGGGTGATTTTTTTTAATGTTAATGATGTTTTCAACTTGAAGTACTTTCTCACAGAAAGATAAGTTGAAATGTTTAACACCTTGACCATTCACATCTTAGCATATTGTACATTATTTCCTTTCCAGGGACAAACCTTCTGTGGGACATTTGGCAAAAATGCACAACACATTGAGCAGACTGTCAGAAGAAAAAGTAGTTCCCAAGCTTTGGACAGAACCAACCAGATTTGTATTTTATTTGATACATGTAATTCTTCTCGCACCTAATTTCTTATTGAACTACCCAGATTGGGTTTTATCTACCCAGCAGTTGCTACCATCTTATACGTCTACCACAGAACAGGAATTAAATACAAAGTAGCTGGAAGCAGCTAAAATACTAGCAGTCCTTGTCCTGTGTCTCTTGTTGATCAGCCACAAGAACAGACAAATTCACGAGCAACTCTGCTGGGCTTTAACTGCTGTTGTCTAAAATTCTGGCCTCCAGAAGAATCACCTCTGCCCTGCAGAAGGTAGTTGTAAGGGAAAGAAAGCTGAAAAAAATACTTAAATGCCTGGGCTCGGTGAACTGCATATTAATGTAGAGGTCACTCATCAATATTTCCATGCTTGGAATTCCAGATGTCCACATCTGAAGTGCTGACATCTGCAGAGTCTCGTGTACCCCAAAATGTCCCTGTTCCCTCTCATGTTTTGTACAAGTAGTTTCCACTGCTGCTACCTTATGAGATACCGTTTTAAAACATTTGATAGAACACAGATTGTGTTAAATGTATATTAGCAATATAGAGAGTTATATTTTGGTTAGGTGAGTATGCTGTTTTTATCAATGCCCTTTGCCACTGAATGTGACAAATACCAGCAAACCAGTCTTTTCTGCAGCTGCCTTTTTAGCCAACATAAAATAAGAACAGGATATTTCTTAGACTGACTGTCTTCTCCATGTGTCCCTCAGGACAGGATGACAGATCCATTGCTGCTCTTCACAGGAGCATTAACTATCTCTCTACCTAAGCAAGAGCAACAAGCTCCTTAAGAACAACAGTTAAATGTGTTCTCAAAACAATTTTTATCAATGAACATGTTCTAGCCGTTACTGCATTCTTAGTCTTTCATCAAAGGATATTGATGACAATGTAAATAAATCCAGAATTTGCAAAATTACTAACATATCTTTGTTCTTTCCTTTTAGCCAGGAAGGACACAGACACTACAATACTCTTTTTTGGTTTAGCGGTGTTTAGCAACAGACCTTTATCAGATAGCTCCTTCTTTCTGATCAGAGATTTTTATTCCAATAATTGAGAATTTCCTGAGAATGTACACCCAGCTCGTACATTTTCTAGTCCTAAAGAGTCAAAGCTTGGCAAGTGGCTTAGTGTATTCACTCAACTGCTTTAAGATCTCTCCTGTGGGCAAGGTTACTGTCTCACGCTGCAGGTAGACCAGTACTCACAAGCAGTTTGGAAACTCCATCCAGGAGAGCTGGTGCTTTCTTGTCAATATTAGTTGAAAGAACTTAGCAAAAATAGTTCAATAGCTGCATTGCCAGCAGACTGATTTCAAAAAGGCAAATAAAATGGTTAATTTTTACTCTTAAAGTGAAATTCCTCACATTCTTTCATACATAAACATTGTTGGGCTTTCCGAGTCAACAGTCTAGTATCAGAAATACTCAGAGAAGGCCAATCAAACAGTTTTGCATTTCTTTATATAGATAACTTTGAAATATTTTATGAAAATAATCTTAATTTTACCAAGTAACTACTTTCCTCGTGATGCACAGAAATATCAAAACACTATGAATGATGAAAGAAAAAAGTTTCCAAGTCTTGAGAGTTTAAAAACATTAACCTTTCTTTTTGATGACAAGTCCTTTGGTCATTGTACTGTGCTTTGGCCTCTCTTATACCCATGTAATTCTCCTGAAGAGCATTCAAAAGATGCTGCTAAAAATAATATTCTCCTCCTATCAATAAACTGCTATAAATAAGCTGCTCTCTGAGCTGCACCATTAGCTTATTCATTCCCATTATATTAACTTTGAATTTTTTCCTAATTGCCTTGCAGACCCTCCACGATCTCTCTCCCCCACCAAAGATCTGTATCCCTTCCATCCTGAACCTAATGCAGCTACCAGTGATACCTGTTCAGTATATTTTCCTGTCTTTCTTCTTTTTCATATTTTCCATCTCTCTTTACAAAGAACATAAACCTGCCTGCAGCCCATAAAGGGAGTCCCCTTCCTCTCAGCTTTTAAATCATTCCTTAAGACCTTTCCTCCTACAGCAATATTCACAATAAGCTGTAAAACTGACAAATGCCAAAGAAGAACTCTATGAACAGTTAAAATAGCTAAACAACCACCTAAAAAATGCAAGTAACCAATGACAACAGATTATCATTTTGCCCTTCATCATGCCTTCCTTTCCAGCCGTTGTAGCTCTTGTTTATTATGTCATGCCACTGGTCAGAACACAAATTTCATGAGGAAAACACTATAATTTTTTTGTACACCTTTCATAAATCACATATTACATTTTGCATAAATTTATATATGTAAAAATTAAATATCCTGTTGTTGGTCACACCTTGCTCCCTTTTCTCATTATCTGGTCATCAAAACAATACTTGCATGGGTGTACATATACGTATATAGATTTTAATCTAGCATGTAATCCTGAGAGTGGTATTCCCTTTTTGAGCAGCTACTACTGATCACAAAACTGGCTGCTTTTCTTTTTCTTTTTGGTACAGCACACTTGCACCTCTAAAGAAGTTAGCTTACACAGCACAAGGCACACACGAATTTGACATCCACCATGATCCTAAAAATATATTTTTAAAAATTAAATTTTATTTTAAAATACAAGGACTACTAATGATATCTGTTACCTAAGTCTTTGATTTCCCCACAAAGTAACATGAAATCTCAAGCTCTCTCATTTGGTGGAAAGGCACTGAGAAGAGGCAAGTGGCAGCTGAAAAGAAACTCACACCATGCTAAAATGAATATTCTCTTCTGTTGTTCTTGTATCAAGTTTTAACAACCTGTATTTTCTTTCCACAGCAGAAATTCTACATCCTTCAGTGATTTTCCCGTTGTACAAATGTACAAAATACACGCTTGCATCCTCTTCAGATGAGGGCACCTGGGTCTGGAATTGGTTTACACCATGCACACACTTTGGCTACCAGGTGGCTAGGTATTTTTTAAATTAATGTACACAGCATCTTTCAGGTTGCTAGCAACAGCTTAACCTTACAAAGCAGCAGACCAAGAACTCCCTCAGTATCCAAATGCTAGTTATGGGCAGCTTAAGCAATGGGATAAGAATACATGCATGATTGGTCACTGAGGTTCAGTTAAACAGTATCTTACTCCTTGTGCTGCCATAACTTCATTACTTGCCACTGTCCGTTACAATTCATAGCCTGGTATCTAAATGATAGCCAAATCCTTCTGACAAGTCAGTTGGTAAGTATACACTTCACTGAGAGAAAATAAAGCAATGAAATTAAAGTCACAATTCCTTGCAACAGAGAGACTCAGGCTATGGGACTCACAGATGGTTGTCTTTTGCTTTTGCTAACACACCTATTAGAGATATAAAACTAGCCTTCAGTTTCTTTTTTCCTGTTGTGTTGTTTAGGTCATTTGTCTGGGTGAGGAATGTATTTTATACAACTGGAAGAAGTACTCTCATTAAAAAAAAGACTTAGAATAAGATTAAAATGTTATTTGTATTTTGGAAAACGAGTTTATAAATGTGGTCCTAAGACAGCTCCAAGAGGAGAAAAGCTCCCTTCATAAGAATTATACTGTACTTTAATCAGTGTTTTATTTACTTGTACTGGTCTCTTCCCATATGCTATTGTTTAGAAAATAACAATTCGCAGTGAAAGACTCCAATGCCTATAAGTAGCATAATACATTATCTTTGTTTTAACCCCGATGATCAGCATATTCAGAGTTTAAAGATGATAATCTTTAGAACTATACTTAATTATAATTTGTTATTGGTTTCTTTGATCAGAAAAGACTTTGAAAAGAATCACAACCCATGCAGCAACTAACTTCAGTCAAACATAGCATCTAATTAACTGTTTATAATACTAGGTAATTAGAGCAAAAAATTTTCCATTAAGACAGCAAATATAAGAAAACTGTAATAACTCCAGAATTGGCAGAAGAACTCAATTTTCTAAAGCCACCGTCTTTGGATGTCTAAAACCATCTGTGTAGTCACAATATTGGATCTTCATTTCTTATTTGTTATATTATGCCATTCACCTCCTTGGAGATCCTAACACTCCAACATTCTTACATAAAGAATGGCCACAAACTAATATTCTTCAGTAACAACTATTTCTTCTTTTCTCTAAACAGAGCTTGAAGTGGTGGAACAACAAGCTCTATATTTATGGAATGGTAAATTTTTAATTTGTAGATCTAAGTGGTTAAAGAGTAAAACATCAATTGTTCAGCCATCTGAAAAGGCTGAACTGTTTTTGTACTGTTTTCCAAAAAACATGTGAACCAGCCACCATATTAACTAAAATTAAAATTTTGCATGAGTCTTTGTAAGTTCAAGACTTCTCAAGCCATTGATTTCCTTTATCTAAATGCTAGCTGTTTCCCACAGCAATCATTTTGTGTCTTAACTTCAGATGTTAAATGATTGCTTTTACCTAATAATATACAATATATGCAAATCCCCAAATGTCACAGCATGTCAGGCTCTTTTTCTATTACTGCTCCTCAGACTAATCCACTCTTCTTGCCTTCCCTTTCAGGACAGCTGCAGACAGGCTTCAATCTGCAATTTCATACTCTTTAATGCAGATGCTTAATTACACATTCTTTTTGAAGCTTTTTGCTCTTCTGCTTAATATATATTTACAAAGAGTCAAGTCTAACTTACTACTACATTATTGGAATTATTTTTAGAAATCATGGTAATAGGGTTTGTCTGTTTAAATACATGAAGGGTATAAAGCTATTTTAAAATGAATGCTGAAGCTTTTCATTCTCAATATAAGTTTGTACAGTGTTTATCACACTGCGGTGACTCTTGGACCTTCGAGTGTGACTTGCAACTGAGTAACCTGTATGCTTAGTTCACTAATAGCAATAATTCCAAAGTGACAAGTCTTCGCATGACAGATCATTTAGCTTTTGCGTATTTTTTAGCTGCTTAGCGCAGCTACAAGACATTCTCGATATCGTTCACAGTGAGTAAAAAAGGACAACTTTATCTCCATAATAACTAAAGAAAGATATAAATTCACACTCATTGAAATGAAGGAAGATACTGAATCCCAGTGAGATCAGTGGGAAAAAGTACAACCTTGTCTCCTCTTCTGAAACATGCTGAGCAATACAGAAACACTAATGTTTTCATGAAGGGAAGAAAATTTAAAAAATATTGTTTCAATCCAAAACAAGTTTTAAAAAATGTTTATTAATTTCTGAAAGTCTGTTTCTCTAGTATTTACACAGGATAATAACTCAGGGATATGCTGTGATGTAAAACCACATAGCATACAATTCATAACTTAAATCAAGCAAATAAAAACAATACAATAAAAAGTCCCTCTGCTCCATCAACAGAAAAAAGAAAACAAGCACCTCCTTATACCACTTTCAAACACACCTACAAAATATCTGATGACATTTAATCTGATACCAATCCAGAAACTTCACATAAATAGAAATCAAGTGAACTGTATCTGGTTCTCAGAGAAAATGATCCTATTCTCAGACAATACTGATGAACTGCAATAGAAAAACTCAACCATGAAAGTCAGGAAAATGGAACTGAAAGCAAAGCTGAGCAAAAGCAAGGTCATACTCAGCTGACCAGCATAGATAGGAAAATGAAAGAGCAAGTAACTCAACAGTTCAAACCTATCAGTAAACAGTGCAAACCTATTTAGGATCTTTAAGATAATAGGGGAAAAAACATCATCAGCAACACAAGCAATTCAAACAATACAGATTTGTAATAGTATGACAGGCATAATTTGAGGACTGATTTAATCAAAGGAAAACTGTCATGAGGTAGCCAAGTACTGTACTTTTAAAGAGAAGCCTCACAAACACAAAACAAAGATAGACCCTAGAAAAAGTACAAAATATTAAATGAAAAAACGAACAAACAAACACATTTTTTCCATATTTTTTTCCCTTTCAAAAGGATCAAGTGCAAATTTTCCTGACAACTGAACTCAAAAAGGGAAGTAGATGTAGAAGCCCACTATGGAACTTCCAAGATAGTTGGGAGACAACTGAAACTAAGTGAATGGGACTTATGGCATATTCAGAAAGCACCTAATGCAGGACAAAATTTGACAATACAAAATTTTAGGTCAACAAAATTTTAGACCAACAAATACCTACAATATATTTGCCTTGATTTAACATTGAGACTGAAGTGAAAATGGTCTCACGGCATGGCTACTCACACTCATCACCCACCTGTGCTCTTACAAAAGTCAAAGATGAGCCAGGAAGACAATTTTTTGTCTTGGGAGGAAAGGAGAAGTGAGAACAGTTCTGTCCTCTCCATGAAATAAAAAAACCCACATTTTTTTCCAGGAAAACAACTTGCATATATTTCCAAATCATTAATCTACTCCAGTGTGTGTCCACCTTGAGGGAAATTCCAGAGATGAAAACTCATAGCTGGAAAGGTTTTGACTTTTCCAGAAATGCCATCCATGTGAAAGTCAAAGGGTCCCACAACAATCTGTTGCACAGATTTCATTTAGGTATTAGTTATTTTTTTTGTTTCCTCTGGCGTGCTTGTATTAATTAAACTGATGTGCCTAATATGTCTACTCTTGATTTGTTTCCTGTATCTCAGGTCTGTATGCTATTAACTGTCCTTACAGTTCTGGGGACGTTCACCTTGTATCTAAAATTTACATAAGCAGGTGTGCTAATACATGTGGTTTTTACTTTTACTAATAAAATAATACTCTGTCTTAACAGATGAGTTTCCTGTGTACTTAGATATTATTTTAATTGAAACACTATAATAACAAAAGGAATAACTGCCCCTGCTTTTCCTCAGATCCTAATTAGATAAATTAATAAGTGCATAGAAAAAGCTCAGTAACTGCAGAGTTTGTGACAGGTAGTAGATTACTTGCTAAGATGTGGAATTTTCTTCACAGCTGTATCTTCTGATAAGGCAGCAAAATAGAGAATATGATAAACCAGTACTTTTGCAGCACATTGTCATCATCACTTCTGCTTTAAGAATGTTATCATGTCAATAACTAAGTCTTTAAAAAAAGTACCACCTACTACCAGATGCTAGCATCATTTTTATTTATTCCAGAACAGATTTCTCAGAATAAAAAATTGATCAGAGTTATTCCATTTTCTTCATTAGGACCATTTACAGACTGAATACTGGTAGTGATTATTGCAGCAAACAGCAGCACAATGCTACTGCTATTGCTTGGCTAGCTAAATCAACAATCCATTATAGAGAAAAAGACCAAAGCACTGCTTCCTTGATACTCACAACAGAAATAAGCAATCAGTATTCAAATTTAGCAACGTGGGGCTGTAGGAATGAGCCAATATGTGGTATTTTTCTTCCCATATAAACAGTAATTTTACAAGATGGTAGTTACCAATATGCAATATATAGAGCACAGACTTTATCAAAAACTCAAGTAATCCCCAGTGATGATGTAAGCTGTTGACAGATTCCCTAGGTACTATCACTGAACATACTGTTTTCACACTATCTTATCCTTTGATCGAACAGTTCCCTCTGGCATTAGCAAGAAAATCCTAACAGACAAGCTTTGGATAAAACACACGTAGTTAAGCTGTCCTAATACCCCTAATTCCTATTTTCTTCCACTGCAACTGCAGAGGTTCCTCTGGATTTTTCTGCTCTCAGATTTAGATGCTAAATTCAATGCACTCTTTGCCCATCTCTGAATTGACCCTGTCGTGCTAGAAATTGCTGTGACTTTGCAATTTGAAATGCACTTCCATGGCAATCCTGAGAATCAGAATGATTATAAATGCTGCGTATGATTGCACTGTGCGATGTGCTACAATTAATTAAATTTCAAAGCAAAAAAATGTATTTCACTAAAGCTTTAAATTGCCCACGCAATTGTCTACATTAATCATCTCATTTCATATCAAAACTGTTCATTTTGGCTACAAGTTTTATTGCCTGAATGTTAATTTCTTATTTGCCTAGTCCTGCTTCTGACTCAAAACAGAGCAGAGTCCATGAATATCACTAACTTTTAATTAGTGTTGAATTAAAACAAAGCCCGAAGTGCATACACCTACATTAATAACAGATGCATCCAACTCAGCAAATCAAAGCACATGGTACTAAGAACTAATGAATAAAACTGTGCTCCTAGTGAAGGTAACTGTACAATATTAAAGCTAACAGTTGATTATTTCTTCAGTGTCCTTGTAAATGGGAGGAAATAACTTTTTTTAAATTTTGCTTCATCCATACAGAGGCTGTTACCACCTTTGTTCCAATAAAGTGAAAAGATGGGGGAAGAGAAACGATACTACAAAAAAACACCTCCAAAACCCCAAAACAAACAAACCTCAAATCAAAGACTTTCCACTGGTTTCAGAATAAGACATTGAATTAGGCCTAACCTCATCAGAAACAGGTTGCCAAAATTAATAAGGGTCTGAAACTCACAGATCTCCCAAAGTACCTGACACGAGACATGATCTACCCCAACCTAACATACAATGAAAAAGGAAACTTCCATTGCTAATGGGTCCACATCTTCTTTCTGCTTTCCCATTTAGAGTCAATTAAATAGATTAACTAATCTAATGTCAGAATTAAGAATGACAGAGCAGAATAATCCCCTGTATGGTGCCAGTACACCTGCAGGTGCTGGTGATGCTAAACGGGCCTTTTAATTACATATTTACAATAGTGCCAGGAGGCACTGTTATAATATCTATATGGAAAATTGTTTAGATGACTGCATCTATCCGTTCATGATCTGGGTTTAACAAGAGTTGTTAGTGGCAACTTCAGAACCAACCTTGAAAATCACCCTGAATTCTAGCAGATTAGGAAAATACATGTGCTCTGTGAAAAAGAAGAGGTCTGACAAATGCCAGACAAAAGAAAAACACAGCACAACAGAGTCACGCATCACATGGGTTATATTCATCCATACTTCTTCAACTTAATATGAAGTTCTCCACTGCTAACCAGTATACAGTAAATAATTTCAGTACAGCTAACATGACATGAAGAAATTTGCAAATGGACCCCCTTTGCCTATCCTTGAGAATGCAGACCTTTTTTAACACTATGGATGTAAAGCCAGTGTCACTTTACACCATTTTCTTAATTTTCCTACTTTACATTACTCGCCCAACTTTCTACAGCCCCCCCCCAAAAGTCATATAAAAACATCTGTCTGCCTCATAAATGGGTTTCTGTGAGTCTTTGAAGACACTTTGTTCATCACATGTTTATCCTGAGAAAAGCTTATTTGTTAAGAAAAGCTAGAATAACTTGACATATGTAATGTGTCATCAGAAACTCTTGGTTTTGTTTCCACTAGCTGGAACAAAGACTGGTAGATGTTGGATAAAAGGGTCATTGGTTTAAGAGAGCCAGGGAACGACATTTTACAGTTAGTGGTAGGGAAATGCCCATCTAGAAGTCTGAGTAGTAAGTAGAGTTGGCCTGGGTGTAAAATCCGAGATTCTTCAATGAAAAAAAAAACATGGAGAGAACTTCCCTAAGTCACCCACAGTTCCAGTTACATAATAAATCTGTGAGTAATTCCTCCTGGACCCCTGTGGCCTGTTTGTTGTAGTATGTGAAACTGCAAAACCTTACATTTATATCACCCCCTCCTATCAAGCCTTCCCATTTGTATAGGGCCAAAAATGTGTTGAAAAATGGGGAAGAATAAATTAAAAAATAAACTTTATTATAATTGTCATTAAATAACAGTGGCCTGGACAAACTGTCAACTATCACTATAGCTGTTGTTAAACAAGTTTTTGCATGAACAGTTAAAAAAATTTACATTCATCATATTCATGTATCTATTCTAGCAGTAACTCAGTATTATTCGTTCATTTACGTATATATACTTGTATAATTTAGTGACTTTGATTCTGCATCAGCTATGAAAGTAGTGATATTCCATACATTTGAAACAATACCAAACTGGTACTTCAAACAAGGCAACCAGTTGTGTACAGTGAGAATAGACGCACCCATCGCAAGGAAAGAATTATATCTGCAGTAGAATGCAGTCAGAGTAGATTAAAAAAATTATTTGTGTTCCATACTTTTCAGCACTGACATTCCCTTAAACAGCCAAAGTTCTGGAATAAGTAGCTATTTCAAACCGTATCTATCACAACGTACAATTTGCTTCCAATTCTTCAAAATATTGGTAGTGTAAGATAAAATGACAAGTGAGACTTTGAAAGGTTCTAAAGTCCTTGAATGGTTAAATCCATCGATAAAATGCATATGAAGAAGTTTACTCAGCTGTGACAAAAAGCCATTAAATTATGTTTGTTCCATGTCTTAACAAAGTTCATTAACACTTTCTCTGTGAAAATATTTCTTCTTCTTGCTGAGGAGCTCATACGTCCTCTCTTTCATCTCATAACTCAACATGCAAGATGCAAAATTCAGAGCTACAAATACACAAATAATGAAGATAAACATTTCTATAAAGAAAGCTTGCAGATCATAACTTAACTACTTTGCAGAATTAAGCAAACAGGGACTTGGAAGAGAGTGGACCATCATATTTAAAATGTTCAGTTTGGTTAAAAAACTCCATTTGACACGTTGATTTAAGAAGTGATGTATCACCAGCCAGAGATCCCATGGCAGTTGAGAAAGGGAGCAAAAAGTGGAGGCAACAGCCAAATTAAATGTGCGAAATCACTATGGCCCTCAGGCTTTTCCTTTGGGAGGCATTTCCTTCTTTTGGCCGCTTTTGTAAGATTATAAATTTGTGTGATGTAAATAGTAAAGTCACTGATCTGTGATGGGATGGGCAGAGCCAGAAAATAACCTGCAATGCATAAAAAAGCAGCTCAGTGATTTTTATCTATTTTAGACACAATCAATCTCCAAGACAGAGATTTGAAGATGACTACAAATGCATAATTATTTAGCTTTATTTTTGTGTGCAAATAAACAGTACAGGCATGTTTGCACATGGTGGTAATGCATGTTTGTAAGCGGTTAAATGTACAAGTATCTTACCAGCTACTCAATCTTCACAAGTACATATGTTATCCCAATTGCAGGCTGTATTTTTCATCATTTAAATAAAAGCAGGTTTCCCAATATCCACTGTACTCATTGAGTTCAGCTGAAGCAAGCATAGCTTAAACCTTGAAGAACTGTTATGTTCTGGCAGCAAATGTCTTGCTCAAAAAGTGACCTACTGTTTTGCTAGCTGTATGGACACTGATTGATCTCTGACATTGTTCCAATATATACAAGCGTAGTTAGGTCCATTTAACTAAAAAAAGTAATAAGAAGTATTACATTACTGATGGAGGTCTCAAGAGATGAGTTGGTTAAAAGAGCATTTGGCTGTACTGAAAATGCACACAAACACCAAGGTTCTCAGCTATGAACTGCAATGCAGTCATTTCAAGTTGTCTTGTATTGAGTGTGTTACTGACTTTAAAACTGCATGACTGAAACTGGGTATTGAGTCAGGGAAATACTATATTTAACCCCAAGATAAATGGTGAACTTCTTAAAAGCAAAGAGTGAATATGTAAGTTAACAGTGTCCGATAGCTTATATTCCTCAGTAAAGCTGCATGCAGGAACACTGTGAAAGAGGAAAAACATTTGACATAGCAGTACCGTTCTCCCTGTTAACACCAGCTTCAATAAGGTCCTTTGGGAACAACATCATCCTCAGAAAAGGAGGGCAGCTGTGACCCACCTTAAATACTGGCTTATCATGGGAGCCTGCAGCAGTGCAAAGGACTGAATATGCTGCATTTCATCAGTGGTTCAGATCTGTGCTCCCAGTTCCTGTCTTGTGACAAGCCCATGATATTCCATGTGATATGGGTTTAGTCCAGTTCATAACAGATAAAAATTACATTGTATATTCTCTCCACTGTCCCTTTTTTCCCCTCAGAAAAGAAAAACAAACATAACCACCATCTCCACTGGTCCACATAATGTAGCTGCTTAGAACAGACAAGGATCTGTCTGTTAAGTCTTCTCCCTCAAATATTTGTATTTGGAAGGCAAGCAGCAAAAGCACTGCAGTAGGAGTACTTTAATAATGTCATTGCAAGGGAACTGAACTGTACCAAAGGTAAGCAGCGTGCATGATGGTGTTAGCATTTCCGGTATCTCCTTCTGAAGAAATAAGACATTAATCCTACAGACCAGTTTTCACCTTGCTCTGGAATATTTAGCACACATTTCCATGACTGCAGCTCTATTTCTAAATCTTTCTATCACTGCTAAAGATTTATTACTGCTATTAACTGTAAGTGCAATGGACTCTCACTGTTATTTCAGTGAGATTCCTCACACTCAAAGGCCTGCTATGGTTTCAGTAAATATTCTTAACCTAGATGCATTTCTCGTGAATACAGTAATTCTCAGACCCATATATAAGTACCTAACATTTTGACATCTGTGCTCCCTTCAGTAAAATTTATAACACAGCCAAGAGTCCACATTAAAAAATTAGTTCTGAATCTCTTCCTCTATCCCTGAAGTCTAAAATAATTTTAAAAAAGTAAAATCAACATGCTTTCCATAATAAAAACATGGATCTTTCCCTAGAAGTTTCAACTCTATAGCAGCACATCTACTAGCTGCACATAACAGTAAAACAAAGAGTAGCAGAGCCTTGTTTTCCTTTATTTTACATCCTTGTGGTCTATTATGTCATCACAAATCTGGTACCCTGCAAAAAACTGGAATATAACCAGAAAACACTCACTTTCTCCTACTGTAGTCCCTGCAGGAACATGCAAGAAATCCCACTTGTATCTAATGACCTATAGTAATATTTGACAATAAAAGAGAACAGTGCTATACGTAGATGCCTTCTTACAGCAGCAGAAGGAACTTTACTCACTGCTGTGTAAGGATGGTTTTGTGACAATCTATTAAAATCCAGACCTTGTAATAAGTAGTGTCAAATATATGGTTAACTGTGTCTTCTGCATGATAGTATATGGAGGAACCATGCTGTCAGATCTAAGTATCACTGGAATTGAGTAGATAAGAGAAAACCTTAACACCCAAAGCAGATTTTGTTTTGAAATAAAGTCTTAAATGTTTGAATTTTAAGAAGAAATGCAAAACAGAAAATCGGCTGCTCAGTATTTTGCTTCCCCAGTTTTCAGTCTTTGAATTCTGGACTTGGACCTGAAGGTAGAATTTCAGTTAAGCCACAAATGTAACATAACCTAGCATAAACAAGGCTAGTTAAAAACAGTTTAATGAATTCACAAACAAAACTAATCTTAACTGATCATTAAGATAAATACATTTAGTTTTCATGGCCTTTTTTCAAGCTTTAGAAGTACATTTATTTACAATTGGCAAAAAGAAAAATCTTGTGATAAAATGTTTATTTAGCCATCAATTAACAAAGACAAAATCTTTAGCTTCCATAGTAAATCATAGTACTCATAAAAGATTAGCAATCCCAAGAAAGGTCTTCCTCCCCTCCAAATCACAATGTCTCTAGGTATCTGGCCTACACAGAGAATTATATCTACTTAATAGGTGGGGAAACACAGGAATATCACAAGCACTGAACATCAAAGAAAACTCAACGTAAAATTTTGCTTAAGATCATTTAAGTCTGAAGATCCACAACAAGAGAAATCTCTCTAAAAGGGAAGTTTGTTGATTCAGCAAGAAGTTACATGAATGAAACCTATCCAAACATGCAAAAGGGAAACCACAGTCTGAGAATAACAATTTGATTCCAGATTTGTCCATATATTTGCCTCTAAGGATGTATGCAAGTTGTCTAGTGATGTAGTAAGGTGCCTAGACATGTTGGAGAATCCCACTAGGCATGTAGATGCCTGAATATTTACAAAATGGTGCTGTCAGACTGGGATCCTGCAGTCGTTTATTCACTGACATTTTGTTGCATGTTCCCAGATTTCTGCCAGATCCAGAGACGATCCATACAGGCTCAGGAGGAGAACAAATAACTCAAGCTATATGATCTTGCCTAAATGAATTTAGACCCTAGTCTGTGTTTAAACCAGCAAGCCTACATACAATCCATGAGTTCAGAACACTCTTTCCTTTAAAAGTTTAGTCAAGTATAACAACTGCAGTATCAGTTTTAGTTACAGGAAGTTGGAAGAGTTGTACATTTACAGACAGTTATTTTTTCATTTATGAAATCAGAAAAACTTGGTTTGGGAGGGACATTTGGAGAGCTCCAGTCTGAACTCCTGCTCAGGGTTACCTTCAGAGCTAGATTACGTTGCTCCAGGCCTTCTTCAGGCAACTTTTGAAAATCTCCAAAAGATCCCACAGCTTCTCTGTGCAATGAATGTCTCACAGTGGTTGACCATCTCACTGTGAACTTTTTTCATTATACCAGAATTTCCCTGGTTGCAACTTCTGACCTCCTCTGCTCCTCTGAGAAAAATTTGACTCCACCTTCTCTATAGCCCTCCTCAATTATATCACAAAATAGTACAGACAAATCCCCTCTTAGACCTCTTTTCTCCAAACTAAACAAGACCAATTCCTTTTTCTTCTTCTTACATGCCACATATTCCAGCCCTCTAACCACATTACTGGGCCTTTACTGGATTTGCCCTAATTAGTTAGAAACTCTTCTTTCAGGTGGCTCCACAACAGGACAGAGAATCCCACATTTGGCCTCACTGTGTTGAGAAAGGCAAATAATCACATCCCTCTACTTACTAGCCACTCTTGCCAGTGCAGCCCAGAATGTGGTTAGCCTTCATTGCTGCAAGGCATTGCTGACCCATGCTCAACTTGTTTCTTACTAGGAGCCCTAGATCCTCTTCTGCAGAGTTGTTTGCTACCTAGCAGGTCAGTGCCTAGCCTATACCAGTGATTTGAGTCATTCTGTCCCAGGTGAAGGACTTGTATTTGTCATTGATAAGTTTCATGGAAGGTATTTGTCAAATATAAAGTTGTTTCAAAAGGTCAGTGCAAAACCAGAATGAAATTAAGTAGAAAAGATCTGGCACACCAGTACTTTTTAAAATAAGAGGGGAACAAAACTCAGTAATCATCTGGTATTCTTAACAGAGTTTATAAGCGCTTTGCATCAACTACTGAGCCTCTGGGGAGCACTTCCTCCCATGTAAAAGGAAGGACTGTCTGGATTAGAACTATGCTGGGTTATGTTTAGTAGGCTTTAAAACAGAGTAGGTCTAGGAAGCATTGCATTAGAATAGCTAATACGCAAATTAGCAATCAATGCAGAAGTGGTAGCCACATGCCTGTTGTCCCAGACTGAAAATTACTTCAGCCCAAAGGACCTAGTTAATGCCTCTGATACTCTTCTTCCTACAAATATTATACAAAATGTCATTATTAAATTCTGATAATATCAGAGAAAACTCTTACATCAAGGCATTATTTGACACTAAACATGGGGTTTCAGAAAATCCTTTGATTCCCAAAGCAAGCTGTTTGTTGCTATTCATATTCATACCTGCATTATCAGCCCAGTGATTTACCACCATACTTGAGTTTTTTAGATGGAAGAAACTGTCTGTATGGCTCATCAACTAAGAATATCGTTTACATATGAAGATTATTTCTCGTTTTGTTACTGTACTATAAGCCCTTATCAAGGACTTGGATAACACATTGCTCAACACAATGGTAAGTAACACAGAACAAAAAAAGACTATTCATGTTCAAGAGATCATTCAGTCTAAACTTCATACAGAGGGTGATATATGGATTCAAAACAGACCAGGGAGACTATCAGGAAGCAATGAGGACCCATTGGTCTCTGGAAAGGACAGCAGTCAGAGCATATGAGTGGCTAACCTCGTGTCAGGTTTTGTTGGCATGAATTCAAAAAAAGGTTTAAAGAAGATAATCACTTAATCCTGGGATCTCTATATGATTTTTTTTTTTTCTAGTGCTGAGGTGAAAAAGTACAAAAAAGTGATGGAGGTATCTGTCTGAAAAGTGTGCCAGCTGGTGCCACGGAGACTGGCATCATGGAGGAGTCAAGCAGGAGTCAACCTGTATTTACTGCTAGCAATGGTGACAGCAGTGCTGCTGTCAAGAGTCTTGCACATGAAGGTGAGCGCTTACAGGTCCCATGGGAGAACCAGTGAGAAGATGGTCAGCAGTGGCATGCCATCCTGAACAGATATAGCTGGGAAAGGCTAGCTTTGCCTAGCTTAGGGAAAGGAATGTTTCATTATTTCAGATGCAGAGATGCTGAGGAAAGAAAAGGCCATAATTTAAATTTTACAGAAAAAAAAAAAAATCTATAAAACTTCAGAACAATCCGCATGCAAAGACATAGAAACAAAGTTATGTAGAAAAGTACACCCAAATCAGAGCCCAGAGAATTAATCTAAAATCAGTCCAGTTCTGAGCTGCATGTAAAACCAAAGGGATAAGATGCAAGCAGGAAAAGAGTTAAAACAACGTCTTTAGGTCTGAGCCTACAACCTGTCTCACGAAGGTACAGTCCTGCCTCATCAGTGCCAGAATCCAAGAGGTCAACATGTATCCACATATGTGCAGGAGTTTACAAGTACAGCCAAGTTATAGAGCAGGGAGAGGAGACCTTTCCCTCATGCTTAGTGACACGTCACTGTAATATTAAAAGACTTTAATCAAGTCAACTTCCCCAATTTTAATAGAACAACTGCTTGGAGATTAAAAAACATATTATTTTATTATTTAACTCAAAAGGCAACGAGAAACCAGTTCATGATTCTGATCAGCACTTTAATCATGTGACTTTATAGGCTTTGAAATGCTGCCGTTCAATCAACAGTGGCCTCAAGCTCATACAAGGATCAATAGGGAGGGAATTTGGGAAATTGCTCTGGTGCAAGTAAATTAAAAAAAAAGCAACAGGGAGGCTCTATGAATATTGTCACATGTTTTTAATTAGCTCATGTTCCCTAGTAAACTGTCATGACATGATGTACGAGAAATCAGTTTTTACAAGTGAGTCAATGAGTGCTTTTTCAATAACAAATTAGCATGTTCTTAGTGTGTTTCTTAACAGTCTAGAAAATTGCCTGAAAAATAAACATTGTGTATGTGTACCAGTTCCACCTTATAACTCCTAGCACTGGTCCCATGACTTTAGTATTCTAACAACATTAAAGCTCTCTGGATTATGGAATCATAATCATGAAGAAATTATGCCTGTCTGGAAGACCCTAGTTAGGATGTAATTATGACGTGAAATGACAACAGCAAAATAATTGAAATGCCTGGCTGTGATGGCCTAGTTATGATCATAGAAAAATGTTTTTACTAAGCATTCACTGCCATGATGAATATTTTGTATCACTGGAATTATGGTTATACTGTCTGCAAAGGCTGTATATCTACACTGGTTATAAGCAATAGATACATCAGTGTACTGACAAATTGCAGCCTATGATATATTTCTATTAGCAATGGGCAAATAATACCATTTTTGTGAAATTATTGATAAAACCACCATGTGTTGCAATGCCTTCAATACACACTTGGAAAGTAACTGTTTATCTCTGTTTGTTCCTGCTTTTTTATGTTAATCTTTTAGCATAGAATTGTTTGTTTGTTAATACAACACAGAGGCTAGTATTATACTATTACAAAAGGAAGATAAGGGGATATCCGTTACAACTTCTGTATTTTAGGCATGAGAATACATTGCTTTCACACCGAAGCCTTCCAGAGTTTTTTCCTTAGTTTTGTCAGTGAGCACCATATATATATACACACATATACCTGTATCTATGAGGTATTTAACAGCTTCTGTACTGAATTTTAGTTAAACATTGACAGAGTCATTCCAATATATCTCAAGACAGCATCATAAGAAGTCTAGTGACAGCAAAATCCTCAAAGCTTTTCCTGACATGGGTCAGACCTTAACAAGTGACTGCCAATCCTCATGGCCACCTGCTACTGTGGGGACAATACTCCCCACTCCCAATTACAGACACCTCCTAAATGCTTACAGCAGGTGTTTAAATGAAACACTGTTTTTAGAAAATATAATGTATTTGCCCCAGTTTTCAATTCCATATAACAGGTATAATGAAGAAAAAGCATTGTGGCCATGTTCTCCACACTCATAACTGGACAACCAGAGAAACCAGGAGTACTAAAGTGTTCAGAATGTCTTAATTATGAAAAGATGCATTTCCCAGTTTAACATTTAATGTAAGTGGAAGGAACTGCGTATGCAGATCAGTTAGCTACTGAATGCGTAAGCATCATGAAGTTCCCTCTTAATGTTGGGTAACCTTGCTCTTTTCCTTACCCCCACACAAACTAATTGCAGAGACATTTGGTGGCTACCCTTATATTGTTATCATCCTGGAGAGCAAAGACAGCTTTGACCATTCAATTTGTCAGGGGGGTGCATGTGTGTTTAATAACAAACAGGGTTACCAGTAATTAAAAAATGGGGTTGAGATCCATCATTTTTATTCCAGCAATAGAGAAGACTTACAAAAATTGATTAGCAGAGTTTAAAGATGTCCTCAACTGCCAAGTACTGGGTAACAAAATCACAATAAAAGCAAGTTGGGTGTACACTGTTTTTATAAAATGTATTCTGTGTTATTATCTGCACTGGCACAGTGATGTTTATCTAGAGATACTTTTTTTGGGTTGTTTTGGTTTCTCTTCTTTCTCTCTGCTCTCTGAATCACTTACAGGGCTCCAAAATGGCTATAAATAGACATGTTTATGCACCTTTTCTCTGTAAGAAGTAGATCTGAAAACTCACAGGTCCAAGCATGACAAATATGAAGTTTGTAAATTTGTGTAAACAAGTAGTACCAAACAGATTATTTGCATGCAGCCTCTTTAAACATAAAAACTTAGATAATTTATTTCTTTTATTGGAAGTTTAATCACTGCACTGTACAAACAGGCACAGTAGTTAATTTCTAACAACAACCGATCAAATGGTAAGGAACGCCTCAAAGGACCCAGCCACCTGAGAACTCAGCTTCCATTTCCACTCATGATCCTCTGACACAAAGGGAGGCTTACAGATATAAATGAGTGTGACTACAGTCCACTTTATTGAAATCCATAGAACCAAACTGCTAGTATCAATATGTCAGGAATCCAATCTGTTATGGGCTTAATGGTCTACCAAGAAAGCTTCTGAGTTATTTAAATAGCACAAATAGCCTTATGCTATCTGAAATTCTGAATCTAATTTTGATGCAGTTGGTATCTTAGGGTCCTTCTAATTGATAATGAGCAATGGAATAAAATCAGGAAAACGAGCTAAGTTAAAATGACACTGTTGCAACAGAACCATGTGCTGTAAAGATGGAGGCAACAAACAAGTACATCTGCTAGAAGACAAATGTTCCTAAATATTTTATAAGAAGCCCTCCTTTTCTTTAATAGCCTGGGTGCTTCAGGCTCAAGCTGCTTATCTACACAGACACATTCCATTTTCTGGCACATCCCAAGCCCCCATGCTCCTATCTCCTCTCTTCCTCCAGGTACCATTTCCACAACCTTTCTCCACAGACCTGCCCCATGAGACCCTTGCTTTATCTGCTGTGCCCAGGGATGCCCAGGATGGGCAAGCACAGACCTGCTCACGGCACTGCTGCTCTCACCGAGTCACACATGGCTGGCTCAGCCTACCTATTTGGTGCACCGTGGGAGGGAAGAGGCAACAGGATGAAACAGAGCCCACCCCCCTCAACTGAACAGACACAAAAAGCATGCCCTTCAGCCATTTGTCTTCCTGATTTCTGTTCCCCCCAACTCAGTATTAGCATTACACTTTTTGGATGGCTAAAGAACAGTCATTGGGATTAAAGGAGTAAAAGACGAAAGGAGGGGAAAGGCTAGACAGCATTTTCCTTGCATTTCCTGCATTTCCCAGATTGCATGCCACCTCACCCTTGGTAAGGCTCCCATGCAGTATGACAATGTTGCTGGACAGTGTTATCATCTACTTTGTATTATGCCTGTATAAATCCAGCAGAACTCCAATACTCCAACTGTGGTTTGTTTGCTTGTTTGTTTTTAAATTAGTTCATCTGGATGTCTACTCATGTATATGAGAACGAAATGTATCCCTCTCCTCTTAAGTTTTACTGTGCAGTCTCCCACTTTAGTGATTTATTTGTACTTACTGACTGAAAAAGAAAACACTTATCTAAAAAATAAACCTATAATCTTCATTAAATCAATATTAGCTGTTAATGCATTTTGTGGATTGCTTATTTATATTCAATACAAACATATTTTTATATAAGCATTGGTGTTGACAAATACATATTTAGGCGTACTTTCAGCAACACTTGTAATAGCACAAAGACAGAGCAAAGACTTTACTCACCAAGCCATCCTGATCCAGAATTGGGTATACACATGTCTGTTTCAGCACTGGGCAATACAAATCCAACTACAAAAACTTCGACCCCATCAGCCATTAAGGCCATTCCCAAAACAAAGAAGAGGGCCCACTGGAAACGACCATGGCCGCATTCTTGTATTATCAGTTCGTACTGCTGTGCTAGCTCTTCTTCATCAGCTTTCCTCTCTGTTTCCAGTTCATGACGATCCTTATATTCATCACGCATAGGCTGACCTAAGGCCACCATGCCATCCTTGCCCTGCCCCATATTAGGGATTCCCTGATACTCCCCTTCATAAATTTCATCATCTTCATCATGCCCTTCAGTTGCTTCACTTGATCCTTCATCATCATTAGCTTCTACACCATAATTTCCTCCTTGGACATAGTAATCATCATCATCTTCCTCATCCTGGAATCGGTTGTAGGACCTCTGTGTGTAGCCATCCTGAGCTCTGTCAACAGCTTTATTCACTTTTTTCACTGCTTGCTTCTTCACTTCTTTGGCAATATCTTTTGCCCCTTTCATTAATGAAGTCCTGTCTTTGTATGTTTCTTCCATCTTGTATCAAAGAAAGATTGCCGTTATGCTGCAGAGGGACCTGCTAAATACCGTTTAGACTATCTGTTGTGCGTTGGACATCAGTAGAAAAAGCCCAAGTACATGTGAAGCTGTAATATTCAACCTGCAAAATATGAGAGAAAAAAGTTTATACTTTGCTCCTTCTTAGTTGCTTGTTCACACTGATATGGTACCACACCACTCTTCATTTAAGCACTGGACACCACAGTTGAGGGTTTCAAATATACAAAACTGGATTTTCTCCAGAGATGCAAATATGCCAGGTTACAAAGAAAATGCTCTGAAGAGAAATCTAATATCTCTACTGATTTTTAAAATGAAATTTATTACACTCTAGTCTTTTAATGGATACCAGATTTTATTCTGAAAGAAAACAAGCAGTTTCGTGTACCATACATCATATATACTCTGTCTGCAGTGTCCTTCCCTATTTGAACTCCCAGCTATGTAATAAAAGGCTATAAATATTAGCTTTTCTCTCATGAGTTACCGTGAAATATCTGTCCTCTGTCCAGCCTCCCACCTACACAGATCTTGTAGGGAGTTGATATTCCTTAGATCTGTACCAGTCGCTCAAAGCTGACTGAACTAGGCCAATGCATTCACAGGTCATTCACACTGAGTCTTAGCAATATGTAGTCCCACCCTAAAACAACATCAGCACGGGGACCTGGGTGGATGGAAATGGTGGCACTTTCACACTTTGGAGATTTCCAATATCTAAATCATGGACAGAAACATCCCTCTCTCCCCTGTCCATAGTGACAGTAGAGGCAGCCTGGAGCAACTGTATACTATCAGCTAATTAAGACCAGAGTGTGTTAGTTAGACATGACCTCACACCAATCTAGCTGCTTCAAAGCACCCAGACATTTTGTCTCAGTCCTCCTCCCTGCTCCCCTGCTGTATCTTTCTATCTCTTCCTTTATGCAGCCCCAGGATCACAAATACAGACACAATAAGTCAAGAGCAGCTTGCTTATTTGACTGAAGACTAACCATTCCCTTCTTTTCTGTGTGGTTTTCAGGCATATCAGCAATGCAGTTTGCTCATCACACATCTGCATGATCAGTAGGGATAGTAGAAAGAAATGGCAAGTGCATGCAAGCACAGGGAGGCAAGAAATGCAGGATCCTTCTTTGGCAACAGTCCACAGTTAGAACAGCTGAAATCAATTACAAAACTGCACCATAACTCGTGTGTCTAAACATAAAGCAGGGGTGAATCTGGGCACTGCAACCAGGCTGCAGAAGCCTCACATCTGGGAGAAAGCAGGCTAAAATTTCTGTAGCAGTGCTTCTGAGAAAACATCACCTGCTTCCAGCCTGGGAAAAAGGTTATTTTTAACCATGATCATTTTAATGATCTATTTTCCAGCATAACCTCAGAAAAAGCTGCAGTAGCACAACTAAGGAGGCAGTGAGATGTAATGCAGGAGTAAGAATAAATGGCTGGAAATTCCTGAAGCAAATCCTATTCCCCTTGCTAAAGTAGTGTGAACTGCCCCCCCACCCCCCCAAGCTCCATGGGAGAAGACCAGGGTAGTACTTTAAGAAATTGTCCTTTACTCATTCAGTTGTAAACACTGTCCCCAGAAGTATATTCCAGACATCAATTTTAAGACTGATAGTGTTTTGAAGGATAGAAAGAATTACAGACTGCATTAGATAAACTAAGGACATGATGTACTTCTGATAAAAGAAAACCAACCCTAAAATCACACAGACATGCAGCTAATACGACTTAAGAAGCTAAAAGATATTTCCCTATTTTTTTTTTATAATGACTATAGAAATTCTTCTATAGTGGAAAATGTCTTTATTTTTAGTCCCTTCCTCTAGATTAATTTCATACACTCTGAATGTTTCTCAAAGAAATCAGATGTGATGGCACTATTCAATGCAAACTGAAGCATTTACTGGAAGAAAAATGCAGGCTTAAAAAAGCCAGGATGTAATATTTATGACTGAAAAATGTAGCCTGATTTTAGGTACATGATTATCCTTCTAAGTAGGTCATCCTAGTGAATCTTTTATGCTAAGGCAGTTTCTCTAATTACAGCTTTTCAGTTCTTGAGGCGCTCCTTAGAAGTTATTCTTTGTGTACCGAATTAGGCATGTGGTCCTTACTGTTACCTGTGTGTGACTACAGTATCTATTAGCTGTTATTGAACATGTAAAACATAAAAACATTCACTGGGTCTGCTGTAGCCTTCTACAAATACTTTCAAAAACTCCATGAACTCCTAACAGGTACTCTTCTGAGCGTTAATAATTACAAAGCGTTCCTAGATTTTGACCATTTTAGATTATTTTAGAGTGTTCATGTACACTGCTTAACCTAAACTCTGTATTCCTCCAGTCCTTAGATTACTACTTTTTTTCATTTCCAGCAAGTACAGACTTCTTTTAAGGATTTTTGGTTGTCAAATTCCATTTTAATGTAGGGTATGTCTATGAAGGGAAGACAGCAGGAGTTTAGGAATACTGAATGAACATAAAGTCTAAATGCCAATACCAGCAAAACTATGCTTTGCACTCCTATAGTACACCTACCTCATGAGTTCAGCAGACTCTAAAAACACAAATTTGCAAAAGCAACTGAGCTTACTTACGCTGTAGTTTTTGATAGACCAGGCATGTCAATAAGGAATTACACCTGTTCAAACTTATTAACAGCATAACTCTGCCAGCAAAAACCTGCACATAGACCAAGTCAAATTTCTGTCTGGGCAGACAGAAAGATGTACTGAGTATGAAATCAGAAATTTCTCTTTATCTTGCCCAAGTTTCCAAGCAGCACACCGAATTTGAACACTGTTCTTTTGAACAGATTTGCTATCTCAATGAACTGAGATCCCTGCCTTAAGGGTGATAAGTACAAAGAGGAATTATTTACAGCCCATGCATGATAGCTCCCCACCCTTTTAATTATGTTGGACTGGTTGATTACAAGCAAGTAACTGGAAAGTCTGAAAGAGTGAGGATTAATGTCTATGGGAGTAGCATAAAGCAGTGAAAGCACGCATGAGAGTCTAGCCATATACTCTTGTTTGTACCAACTGTTTACCCAACAAGCCTGCTCACTTTCACTAAATTAAAGACCACATTCTTATTCAATTCCTTCAATTAAAAAAAAAAATCCCAGGAAAATAGTGATTTCACCTGAAATAAAAATATTTCGAGAAATACCCACAAAATTTTTTTCCAAAACACTCAGAAGATGCATGCACAAAAAAATAAAACTATTTGTTTGCTTTAATGTTTATTCTTTTCTATTCTATTATATTCACAAATTTCAGTATAGTTACTACTTTGTACCTATTGTGCTACATCTGAAATAAAGGTCAGAAATTACAAACTAAATCAGTGAGATCCCAAGAAGGTGTAAATCTATAGATGCCAAAAAACCCATTCCCACAAAGACTTACATCTTTGCTTAACATAAGCCGTGAGAAGACTCACTGAAGACTAACAACACATGATATGAACTATATACATATCTTCAGACAATGAATTTTTCAGAATAGACCTCGCAGTCACACTCAAATGGAGCTATGGCATTTCAGATACACTTGGGGACCTAGTATAACAACTTACCTGCTTTCCTTTTGAATCTGTAATTACTTTCACCGAAAAAGGAAATACTAAAAAACATTTCTTATTTATGTTGGTGTCTTTTTAAATGCACATTTTACCCAACATTTTGATTCTGGTTTGATTTCTGTTTTTCTACCTTTGTTTTTCATTATCAATGACCTTTGCATGGATACAAGTGTTTCATTTCTTCTGTGTTTATCATTGCTCCAAGTTGTCTTCATGTGAAGGTATAATCTTCTGTTAGATCATAATTACTTCCAATTATACTACTGTGATGTGTCAGATGTTTATATTTCCAGGTGAAATACAAGCATCTGAACTATGTAAACTTACAAACAGAAGATGTTTTTTTCTTGCATGTGCTCTCAGTTATAAAAAAGGGGTAAGTAAAAATAGAAAAGTGTTATGTATTGCTGTGTCATGACAAAGAACAATGATATTCAAATTTTACTAAAGTTCTCCAACAATTTTTACATAGTACAGTTCAAATAACACAAAGGATGCAATCCTACAAGTCACCACAGACCTGAGCCATATGCAGAGGTACAACCCAACCTTGAATTTAGTGGGATACATGCAAACTTCTTCCCCAACTCTTCATGAGCAAAACTGTTATAGAAGAGCTGTTCTTTTATTGTTCCAGGGTAGTACTTGCTTCAGTATACCCTGATAAAGAATAGATACTTCAATAAAAGGTTATTTATTTATAGAGGTATTTATTTATTTATTTGTAATAAATAAGAGCTGGCACCAAAGCTGGTGAGAATGGGGTTCTTTCAGGTAATGTTAGCAGATTAAAAGATAAACTTCTATAGTCTAAGCAAATTTTCTTTCTCTCATGTCAAGAGTCCCACACCCAGGCTGCAGCTCTTCTGTCTTGGGCTGCAGTTGCCAAAGTCATATAAATCACTGTAAAGCTGCAGTGCCACCAACAGTGGCAGTCCCTAACCCTCTCCCAGTTCAGATGGCATTCTCACCACTTCTCCTGTACCAGCAGTTTTCACTATTAATGCTTAGTGCAGCCACAAAACACGTACGCAAGATGAGCCTGGGACCTCATTAATCTAGTACACATCAAAGATCCTGAGCTCAGCAGAGATGGGAGTTTCATGGTACAGTGCAATCTCTCCCTTCCCATTTTATTCCTTTCCTTTCTCATTAAACCAGCAGAGAACTGTTTCTGTCTCTGCACTATATGCTCTACCTGCCCAGCTTCTCTTAAATTATTTAACTAATTTACCAAATTAGAATAAAACCAGAGGATTTGCTTTTAACTTGCTTTTGCTTGAAATTTGATGACCTTTATCAGAAAGAAAAAAAAAAAAGGACATTTTTGCCTGAAAGGATGTTCATTTTTTCTGTGTATATCAGCCATTAACATGAAATACAATCTTTAACTGCCTCTTAAGACCTTAAAGTATCACCAAACCCAAATAACTCTTCTAATTCTTTTCTCACAGTGCTTTTGATCACAGGCTTAATTCTTCCTCACATACAGCTGGATATATAAGCACAGAAACAGGATCTGCAAAAGCTCTGCTTAAAGCAGTACAAACCCCAAAAGCTAATTGTACAATGAAATCAGACCACATGCATATGTAAGACCAAATATGAAAAACTGACCAGTGAAAATCAGGAAATCTTAACGGAATCATCTGTGATAAAAATTCAATAATATTGTAAAAAACGAATTCTCCTTTAACCAAGGGAGCCAGAGTAGGAAATGATAGCTGCAAAGTTAGGAGGTGGGCCATTCTTCACTTTATAGTTGCACTACATTACTCCTCCCCACATTATTTCTATGTTCTAAATATCTTTCAAAGAATATCCTGAAGGAGGATGCCACAATGCTGATAAGTTTTATGAGCACCACAATCCTTTTAAACAGTGGCATAGACATGTCTAATTCAGCTGGCCATCATTAAATACATTCAGGCTTCAAAACCCCTCTGATCCACGGTTCCACCTAAGGTCACAATCTAGACTGAGGATTCATCTATGGTCCATCCTCTCTTATTAAGCTCTTTTCATGCTTTCTTTTGACCTACAAAATAGCTTTATTACTGACAGCAAAGGAAGATGCTATCTACTCTGTGGTTGTAATACTTACCAACACATCTAAATCCTTAGAAGTAGATTCAGCTTAATGCGCCCTCCCAACAGTAGGGCTAGACAGTGCTACAAAACTGATACAGTCATATCTATTAATTAAATTATAGCAGCAAAACTGTAAAGACTCTACAGTGGAGTGATCCTTTCCTTTGAATTTTTCTTAATCAAAAGCTTACTTTTCTAGGAAATGGTGATTGAACAAAAAGTAAGGCATACTTTGAAATTTCTTGTTATCTTTTACACAGTAAACTAATAACAGAGAATAGCACATACAAAGAAAATAAATTTACTAATAAGTTTTTTAAAATCTAATGCTATTTACTTACTTTGCCTTATTGTACTTAAATACTGGAGTTTTAATTGCTTTTGTTGGTTTTGCAATCAGTCTGATCACTCTCTGGCTACTTGAAGATGCTCTTTGTTGAATATTACATGGCAAACACTGAAAAATTCATTCTCATTAAAGGCAAGGCAGGACCGTTGGAATGCTCTTCCAACACTGTGGTTTTAATTTGAACACTGTTTCATGCTTCCTGTGGACCTCTTAAATGAGCATTTCCAGGATTTGTGTTGAGTGGTGGTTACTAAAATGCATCAACTTGTTCAATAAGTATTGACAAGAATCAAGCAAGGAGAAATTTCAGCCAGACTGGATGACCTAAACTAAGTCTCTTAAATGAAAGTTAATGAGATTGCATACTGTGCCCACACTACCTGCAATGACTACCCAAATCTTGGGGAAGCTGAAATGTCATTATTTTCAAAACTTTCATTTTAAGCAAACATATTTAAACACATTTCTGCACTTCTCAGATTGTTACAGTAAAAGAAAATTGTATTTCCCACTGGAGCCAAGACCTATCCCCCTTCTCATAGGTACTTCTCTTGAAAATTCACTTTCCTCATCGGGGTATGTGCATCCAATATGTTTTGTACTTTTCAGTTGTCAGAATCACAGTGAAAAATGTCACCTTCTATTTCAATAATGGGGGAATAGCACAAAGCAGGTGGACAAGCAAGTTTTCATTGCTGAACGCTGTCAATCAAAAAAAAAACCAAACCACCAACCAGCACTTGCTTTCTTATATCTGCCATGATCATGTTTGCTGCTGCACAGAAAGCAGATGAGTCTTGTCTGAAAGTAAAGGCCCACCAGCTGTGAAGAATGGCTCAAGGTTGAAAGAAGACAGAAAAATAATTCCCCTCACAATGGAGAAGACAGGTAGAAAACCTGGGGATATATGTCCAGAAAAATGTATTTTAGAAGTGCTAAGACTGAAGTGAAGTTCTAAGAACAATAGCCGAGGTGTCCTACCCTGGAAGAAAAATAATGAAATAATGCATTGTAGAAAGTCTCCAGGGAATAAAATCTGCACATGCAACAGGACGAGCCTCAACTACTCAAGTAGCCATTTCTGCAATTACTCTGCACGAACCTGTGATACGCAGGTACTATGAAACAGCAACTGTACAAATACTAGACCGACAGATGCCACAGAACAGTGCTGGAGCTTAGTGAAAACACAGGAACGTTGAATGGCATCTTGTAGGGCAAGCTGTATTACAATCTGAAATTAAGCGCCTTTCCTTTCTTCCTAGAATGAAACAGGCAAGCGTTCTTTACATTTCAGGAGGAAATACAGGGTCACGGTTTCAACTCCTACTGGGAAAAACTTTCTGAAAAGAATCGTCTTTCTGTGCTGCCAGCTTTCTGCTGGGGCACATCATCCCTGCGCCTGCAGAATTAGAGTCCCAAGACTCTTCTCAGTTCTGAGCTAATACGGTCTGCCAGCTCCCTCCTTCTCTGCTGCTGTTTTTTATTGGCCTCCTCATGGGGAATCAGCTGTTGCAGCCAATAAACCTTGGTAAGAGAATAGTGGGGTGGTTTCTTGGCATAATGTTAAAATATACTTTAACACCCTATTTTTTAACCCACACTGCCTTCCAGGCATTTTGCTATTCACTCAAAGCACGTATTCTTTCTTTTTTATCTTTAACACTTGTTACTTTTTATTGTTTGTAACAGGATATGAAAAGTTGGAAAACAAAACTCTTTTTTAGAATTCCATAGTTCTTATTTCCTAAATATTTGATTTTGTTTCATTTTCAGCATGGCAACAGCTGAACTTGCTACTTCAATTTTAGTTCTCTGTTTCACAAGCTCGACATCAGACTGATGCTACTTCTGAGAATCCCAAGCACTCATGTTAACCTGTACCTCCTTCAGTGGAAGAGGTTTTCATTGTCTCTCCTGAGCAAAAAAAGTGACAAACTATATATATTGCTTTCTGTGACTGAAAGCCTTTTTACTCATTGGCATTCAGCCAGCATCCTTGCCAAAATATCTTGTGAAAATAGATAAATAATAAAAAAAAGAATGACATTCTGAGCTTTTCTGGTGAGGGACTGCTTCAGCTGTGGGAATCTGAGAAGAAATTGAACATTCATCAATTTGACCAAAATAGGAAGGGGGGAAAAGGAACAATTCCAGGTGTATAGTAAAATGAAGTGAGCCTGGGGCGAAAACATGAAATACATCAGGAGTCTAGCTAAAAAAAAAAAAATGTATATATGTATAGATATTTATATCTCTATTAATATATACCTATAATTAATAAATATTAATATATTATGTATACATATGCATACATATAGTGAAATACTTCACTATAAATAAACCATTACGGGATGGGAAGAATTCACAAGTTCAATCAAAAAAAAAAACTCGTGCTTAGTGGCTGTATTGGGTTTGCATGGCAAGATTTTGGTAGCAGGGGCACTGAAGGGGTGGCTTCTGTGAGAAGCTGCCAGAAGCTTCCCCCATGTCTGACAGAGCCAATGCCAGCCGGCTCCGAGATGGATCCGCTGCCAGCCAAGGCTGAGCCCATCAGCAACGGTGGTAGCGCCTCTGGGATAATGTATTTAAGAAGTGGAAAAAAACTGCACAACTGCAGCTGGACAGAAGAGTGAGGATATGTGAGAGAAACAGCCCTGCAGACACCCAGGTCAGTGAAGAAGGAGGGGGAGGAGGTGCTCCAGGCGCCGGAGCAGAGATTCCCCTGCAGCCCGTGGGGAAGACCACGGTGAGGCAGGCTGTCCCCCTGCAGCCCACGGAGGTCCATGGTGGAGCAGATATCCACCTGCAGCCTGTGGAGGACCCCACGCTGGAGCAGGTTTTCTGGCAGGACTTGTGACCCCGTGGAGGACCCACATTGGAGCAGTTTGTGCCTGAAGGACTGCACCCTGTGGGATGGACCCACCTTGGAGAAGTTTGTGGAGAACTGACTCCTATGAGGGGGACTCCAAGGCGGAGCAGGGGAAGAGTGAGGAGTCCTTCCCCCCAGGGAGGAAGGAGCGGCAGAGACAAGGTGTGGTGAACTGACCACAACCCCCATTTCCCCGTCCCCCTGTGCTGCTGGTGGGGAGGAGGTAGAGAAAACTGGGAGTGGAGTTGAGCCCAGGAAGAAGTCAGGGGTAGGGGGAAGGTGTTTTTAAGATTTAGTGTTTACTTCTCATTACCCTACTCTGATTTGAATGGTAATGAATTAAATTAATTTCCCTGAGTCGAGTCTGTTTTGCCCGTGACAGTAATTGGTGAGTGATCTTGGTGTCCTTATCTTGACCCATGAGCCTTTCATTATATTTTCTCTCCCCTGTCCAGCTGAGGAGGAGAGTGATAGAGCGGCTTTAGTGGGCACCTGGTGTCCAGCCAGGGTCAACTCACCACAGTGGCATAGACTGGTTTGTTTGGCTTTTGTTATCCCACTAGTGCAAGAAAGCAATGAAGGAAATGAACAAACAAAGCATTCTCTGATAACTACATTAATATAGAAGTGTATTATTGCTGTATCTCATTAAGCTGGGTACACCAGAATGCAAATTTAAGATGGGGAATGTATTCCCTGAACTAAATCAATATTTACATAGGTTAGACTTAAGTCAAAGCAATAAGTCTGCAGAAATGGACCTGAGGGTCTCGGTGAATAACAGGCTGAACACACACCTGCAGAGCGCCCTTTCTGCCATGACAGATGGGTCTTGTCCTGGGGTGCATGAGCAGGAGTGCTGCCCACTGGCTGAAGGGAGTTTTCCCCTCTAACTATGTAGCTACACCTAGACTACCACGTCTTATTTCATGCCCCTCACCACCACCACAATCTAAAAAAGACAACGACAAACTGGAGAGGGAGAGAATCACTGGCTTGGTTAGAGGCCTGGGGTGCATGATGTACAAGCAGAGGGAGCTGTGTTTGCTCAACCTCCGGAGGAGAAGGCTTAAGCTGGAATCTAATCACCATCTTCCACCATCTAATGAGGATTATAAAGACAATGGGGTCAGGCGCTTTTCAGAGGTAAAGAACAAAAAGGAAAGAGGAAACAGGTGCAAGCTGCAGCAAGGGAAATGCCAGCCAGTTCTAAGGCTTCTAAATTCTTCATGGTGAGGCTGGAATGGTTGCACAGAGGAGCCCTGGATTCCCCAGTCTTGGAGGTGTGCAAAACTCAACGGGACAAGACTCTGAGCTACCTAAGTCCAGGTTTGAGACTAGATGACCTCCAGAGGTCCTTGACAACCTAAATTATTCTATCATTCTAATACATATTTTTAAAAAAAATTCAATTGTCCTGTGTTAAATTAAGAGCTCTTTTGTATAAATGAAAATTAAGTGTCAAGTTCTGAATATGACAGTGTACAAGTATATCTTTCACATAATAACTGAAAAGGTTCAGAATCCATTCTGGAAAACTAAAGAGAGAGTAAAGGACACCTCAGCGTACTCTGGAGGATGGGTGGCCTATACATACCCAAAGGTCACAAAGCCTAAGTGGTTAGCTAAAACTCGTTAAACAACCATTGCCCATATGAGAAAAGTAAAACAGTCTTCTGTTTTCATACAAATTTGATCTTGGAGAAGCATTTTGCAAACATGCCAGATCTGAACAGTAGTTAAATGTGGATCAGGTATTTGTCACACCCTTGTCACGTGCCATAAAAATGCCAGTATTTTTATGATTTTGCTCTAGTTCAGAAGGTCTGATCTCTAGTGATTTTGAAACCTCCAAAAAGGCACTTTGGTGAATGTGCCTGCTATTCTTGCTCTGTTTTGAAAAGCAAAACCAGATGGCATATAGCCTTTATGTTTCTTGTTGCAAATGAATTAAGATATACAGGAAATATATAACAAATGCTTTAGACTTTAAATGTTAAAAAGCACAAGAATTTGCTTTTAGATGAGTGCCTTAGATAAACGTCACAGGCAGGGTATTTAATAATTTTCTCTTTCCTGCTTTGAAATAGTGACAATTGAAGCACAGAAAAGTTAGGTCACTTGCCAAACTTGACATGGGCATGTATCAAAATATGTCTTAAAATTAGTATTTGTTAATTTCAGCACACTGCTCTTTGAATTGTAGTTCATTTCTTCCTTGTGTTTTTCCATAAACTTGCTACCTCTGAGAGAAAACAACTCAAAAAAACCCAAACTCCAAACAGAAAGCTGCCTAACTACAGGAGTAAAAGCTGTACATGTCAGGTACAGAACATTACGCAGAATAAGGCAATAACAGAGCTGGTTAAGTGTACTCGCACATAAGAAGTAACAATGTATTTCACAGTCTGTGACATGCAAATTCATCAATATGGGAACTCAACTATAATCAAGAATGACCGGAAGAACATTCATAGAGTTGTAATAAAAAAAGTGTGATAATATGCAGATAACAGGTACTTGGCAAAATGTATGTTCAGTGCTTTCAAAATATAAACAGTAAAACAAATTTCCTGCATATTTCAGTAGGAATTATATTTAAAAGATCTATATAGTTTTACTTTATTTTTAATTCTGAAATAATTAAAAGTTGATGATCTGTTTTAAAACATCTTGGCATCTCATATAAAAGAGGAAGGAGGCTAATGAAAAGATAACCGTATTTTAAAAGGAGCCTGCAAACCTGAATTCTCAAACATTTTTGTACAAGTACAACCAAGACTGCTACGTTCCTTCTTTCAAACAAAGTGATTTGGTTTTACATCTACCTTAGTTTTTCTCTGTTATTCTTAAAGAACAGGGTACTTTCTAAATAAATTGACTGAAAAAACTGTACTGTGTACACTCCAGATGACGTACACCAATCTTTTCTATTCATCCTGTTCCTTTAGGATTTTCCTAGCACTGTTTTCTGCACTGTGCCAGATGTAGTGTTTTTACCGGAAGCCTGTGATCACAGTAATGTATCCCTCTGCTTCAGACATACCTTGGCCGTTAAAGATTATGGAACATGATATCCAAATAGAGTGCTAGTTCTCTGCATTAAAAAAAGTGATTCTGCATACTCATAAAGCCTTACCTCTCCTTGGGGGAAAATTCAACAGTTTCAGGTGGAAATTACTTTTTTCACAATTAAGGCTGACTCATTGTCTTCCAGGCCTTAACTGGGTAAGAAAGGAAATCGTAAGTGCTCTAACCTCCCCAAATATAAATGCTGCTGCTAAAAATCCAATTACATTTTTTTTAAGGCTGCACTGACTTGTAATTGTACAAATTGTTTACATAATTTTATTCCGCACTGGAAAACAAAGATTTCTTAAAGATTCCCATAAACTCAGATTTTAGCCATATTCAATCTGCGTCATCTGCTGACAACATGTTTAATTAGGTCCCTTCAGTTTGTTAACTTGAATTGTGCTATTATTGCAAGTTGCACAGTGCACACGTGTCTTAGCACATGCAGTTTTTCAGCAAGTGTGAGAAAACTTCAGCCCCAACGTAAATAAATCCAAGTGGCTGCAGGTGCGTGGTTTCCATTAAATCACAAATTTGATATTGTAGATTTAATAACATAGGTGAGAAGGGAGCACAAAAGAGACTAAAATAATGGACTGATGAACAGAGTCTGTGCTGAAAATGCAGCAGTCCCTAGCTTTTCAGATTCTGTGACTTAGACCTCTGACAAAATGGGATTTATCCATATCTTGGAGTGCATTACGCAAACTGAGCACTAACTCACTGTGGCTTTCTTCCCTTGGGTAGAATATGTAGAGGTGGCTAGCACAACTGAACAAACACAGTGCTCTGTTATTGAAAGCACAGAATAGGCAACAAAATGAAGACAGAAGAGCTGGTGAACATTTTTTTCAATTTCAGTAAGCTTCCTGCAGCTTATTTTGAAAACAACCTACTTGCCAACTTGAAAAAATGTTCTCTTCCCTCTGTTTGACTCCACACAGCAACAAGGTGTGGTGAGCTGAAACATCTCAGAAATAAGTTCTGCCATATGAAACCATTTCTATTTTATTTTAGAACAGAATGTCATGACAGCCTTTTTGCTCTGTAAGTGCTTTATGGACATGGACAATTCTTCAATTCACTGAGATCCTCAGTCTTCCTGCTTATTCTTAGTCTAATTCTTAGTCTGGTTCTCAAATCACTTGACACCCAACACTGAAGTTGACCGTCTTCCTGCAGTTCCCTACTTTGAAATTGTTTTAATTCCTTCTTCTCTGGGAGAGTTTTAATTGACTGTCAGGTCCCCAGGTACCTCAGTAGGCCTTAATCACCCTGCCCAGCCTCACCTGGGACCCCTCCCAGGCACTCACATCCTCTGCCGTGGACTCAGGCTTCCTTTAAGCTCAAACCTGGGCACCCCATCTCTGCCTGAGCTACACCATAGGGTACCTGTCTCCTATCCCCTGCTGTTCTTGAATCTCAGACTGGATTTCCCTGACTGATCTTGTACATAACACTGCCTCACCTTGTCTGATGAGCACCAGACTGCTGATGGAAAGCTGTTGCTCTCACCATCTCTGTACACCCTGCCTGGGGACTGCGCTCCATCAGTGAAGGCGCTGCCCTACTGGCACTGAGGTTGCCCTCAGCTCCTGCCTTCTCTTCCCTCGTGGAGCAGCCTCATGGTTGCTGCTCCCTGGCAGCTTTCACAGAGGCTGAAGCACGAGCTCCTGGAACAGCAGGCAGGAGGTGTTTGTGTGAGGGGTCCAGGTGAGGCTCATCAGGGTAAACAAGGTGTGTTGGGGCACTCAGCATCCTCGCAGGGACTGAGGGTATGTGCCTGACTTGCAGACTACCCTTTGGACTGCGAAAGCTCACTAAAAACAGACAGTGGGACTACTGCTAGCAGGCTGAAATTCTCTACACATGACTCCTTACCTCCACTGGAAAATCTGAAGACATCTCTTGACTCCAAAAGTTTGAAAACTGCTTTATGCATACAGAACGGTATACCCAAAACTATGAAGCCTGTTGTGACCAAAACTGAAGAGCACTGATAACAGCCAGGAAAGACACACGCTGGAAATGTGGCAACATTTTTCATTAGCAATCACTGATTATAGCTGTTATCAGAATGGCTAATAGAAAGCTCACTTTTGGCATGTGTAGCAAGTCTTGTCTACAAACAGACGTTGGCTTAGTTCTCCTTTCTGGTGAGATGTGGGGAACACATATTGCATTTCAGCTGCCAAACTGCCAGTTTTAGCATCAAGCCTCTGTTATCTGTCTGTGATCTCATTTTTTCTGTTCTGCCACATGAAGCAGCAACACACTCTTCAAGCCTGAAGAGGCTGTTTGCAAGGAACATTAAGGATGAATTTTTGGGACTGGATTAGAATTGATTAAAATGTTCACACAGAAGCCAGCAGGATTTGGAATGAACATGTACCGCCTTTTATAGAGTGATTATTTTCAGCAGTTCAGTAAGAATGCCTGTTAAAAACATATAAGAAACAACCCAAAATTCTGCACAACTTTTAACGTTGGCTGGGATTATGAATTTATAGCAATTCATCACTTTTTACATCATGAGTGAATATGCAAGGAGAAAAACATCATTGAAAGAAACCCTTGAAAGGACAGAAAGCTGAAAGAACAGGATTGTTGTGACACTGCTGCACTTAGGGGCCATGGGTTTGATTTCCTGTGCTGCCACTCAAATAGCATATTAGAAACATCAAAGCAGGATCTATTCTATCATATATAAAGATGGGAGTAGGAGAAATTAGACATTTTCTGGAGGGGGTCATGACAAAAGTCTTAAGTTGGTTGAGTCTTAGGTTTGGAGCATACTGAGAAAAACTATTAACCTCACAGTTCTGAAGGGAGGATGACATACTACCGCTGCCAGTTGCTGAGACTGAATGTATGAATTCCTCTGCTTCCTCAATTCACCTTAAAAAGATTTTCATGAAAAGGAACTGGAATAAAAACATTGGGAAAAAAAGTCAAAATTATTCTTTAGAGATTGGAAAATGAGTAATAGTTTCTTAATAATGAAAAAATCCCTGCTTCTTATTGTATGTCTTTCTGCTAAAAGAAGTACTTGTTTATTACAGCAACATGGACTGTAGCACGTAGGAGCTACACAGTCATATTAATGGTTTTCTTCTAATCCCCATGGTTCAATATAATTTGATAAATCAAACCATTAAAAGAGAGAGTACACAGCAGCCTTATTTAATTTTTCATGTTCCCTCCATGTTTTAAAAGATGGAATATCGGCAATACTTAGAGCAATTAAAGTAACGGTCAGGAGAGTAAAAAACATGTCAAGAATACATATTACAAAATAAAAAGTATCTGGAGACTTCCTGGAATCTAATCTCAGACTGGCTCAATCCCTAAAAAACATACATTCCCCAAGATGTAAGAATTACTTAAGTTTTTCACCAACTTGGTTTTGTCTTTGCTAGACTTAGAGCAACAATGTTCTTGCTCTCTGACACTCTAAAGGTCAGAGAGGTACCATCCCAACCTGGTTGTGTTCTGAAATAATTTCCCTTGAATTTCTGTCTTCAACCTGATTAATCATTATCCCTATTTTGCACCCTGGCTCTTTACTGATATTGCCCTCAATCAAAACCAATCATGGCTCTTCAGCAGGTAATCGACTATCATGGTTTTACTCCAGCTGGCAGCTAAGCACCTGACAGCCGCTCATTCAGTCCCCCTCAGTGGGATGGGGTCGCGAATCGGAAAAAAAAATAAAACTCATGGGTTGAGATAAAGACAGTTTAATAATGGAAATAAAATATAATAATAATTGTAATAATAATAATAACAATAATAATAATAATAATGAAGGCAACAAAAAGAGAGAGAAATAAAACCCAAGAAAAATAAGTGATGCACAATGCAATTGCCCACCAATTGCTGACCGATGCCCAGCCAGTCCCTGAGCAGTGATTGGCCCCTCCTGGCCAAATGCCCCCAGTTTGTATACTGAGCATGATGTTCTGTGGTGTGGAATACCCCTTTGGCTAGTTCAGATCACCTCTCCTGGCCATGATCCCTCCCAGCTTCTCGTACACCTACTTGCCTGCAGAGCATGGGAAACTGAAAAATCCTTGGCTTAGGATAAGCACTACTTAGCAACAACTAAAACATCAGCATGTTATCAACATGATTCTCATACTAAATCCAAAATACTGCACTGTACCAGCTACTACTCTGTCCCAGCCAAAACCAGAACATCAAGTACAAAAACCTATATAGTGGTACCATGTTCACGTGTGCTTTTTGTGTAACTAAAGATATTGCTGCAATTAGTGAATCAGGGAAGCAATGCCACATCAATAGCATCCCCTAAATGCCACAGATGAGGTGGACCATCCCCTTATCAGCACCTCAATTACATGCACTCACAAAGCATGTTGAAGGACCACTATTCACACTTGGCAGTCTCCTCCAGTGGGTTGTCATTTACCCTCATGCTTGCGCAGCAAACTATTTAAAAGTCCACACTACTAATGGGCATTTATAAGCATTTCCATTTTTTCTCTTCAGACTTGGCCTATTATCATCACTTTTCTTATTCAAAAGAAACATTAAGACTCCCCTTAACCACCCACAAGGGGGGCCCTGGATGAGTCATATCAGGTAGTGGTTTTGGTTCAAAGACAGAAAATAATCTGTATACCACCAGTGCCAGCTGACTAATGAAGGAAATTGGTGTTACGCTCCCAGCAGGTCTCTTGCCTACTCTGTGGCTGGGGGGCTCTGAAGAGAGTACAAGAAGAAACAACTCACTGATGTGTGTGTAGAGGCATAGGTCCAAAGTAGGCAAAATAAACAACAAATTAAGGCCCAGTAAAACACAACAGCCAAGCTCTAAAAGTAATTTTTTGGAAAAGAAGAAAAGGAGAAAAAAAATGTCATGAATGTTTAAACTTAATAAGCAAAGTAATTTTAGAAAAGAAATTCTTGCTTCATCAGCCAATTAGTTCTCAATTATAGCTTACAATTAGCATTTTAAAAGCATCACATTGTGGTGGCCTCAGGATATACATCACATTGATTAAGTGCTTAGTACCTTGAATGTATGTGTACCAACTCTCATTAAAAATAGTTTTGCAGATTGTATAGCTGATGCAATGTTCAGTGCTTGCATCCCTAGAGCAAGGGACATTCCTGTTAAGGAAAGGCAGTTATTAATTTAATCTAAAAATTCACAGGAATTTGAATCAGTATCTCTTTCTGTCCACTGCATGTACTCTTCCTCTCCTGACCTCTCCACAGCTTTCAGTGGTACAGTTCACAGGCACAGTATATAACCCTTGCATTCTATGCTTTTACAACAGGTAACAGGTTTTACTAATTGCATTTTTAACACTTACTTGGATCTTTTTAAAAACCACTACATTTTTACAGAACCCTTATAAAGTACAGCAACAGTTCTCTTTGTATCAACCCTATTCTAGTTATGCCATACACTTTCTCAGAAAGTTTTATTGAATTCAAATGGTTTCCTAATTAAAAATGCACATTACTAGAACATTAAAGGTGAAAGGCATCACAGAATTATTACTTTCACTTTTAGAATATTAAATAAAATTGAATTTAATATTTTAACAAAAGCCATAGTTTAAAGAAAATTGCTGGCATAGAGTTCACCCAATGAAAGGATACTTCTGCTCACAAAATTAGTTTTCCCAGTCACAGGAGTGGAGGAAGGCAGTGTATTGGAACCTGTAGCTCACTCCTGTTCCTAGATATTGAAAAACAGAGATACACAATGGCTTCCATTTTTTTCATGTATAACAGGTACAATATAAAACAATTTCTCCCAACTAGGAAAAAATACATTTTTACCCAACAACCAGAAATAAAATGGACCCAAAAGCACATTATGTATTTAATAAAGAATCATCAGTATTTGACCGAAAAAGTTTTAACTGGTAATTCAGTTCCATTTCCTACCTGTCTCCTGGCAGGGACTTACCCTGTCAACACTTATTTGCCACAAGATTTCCACTTTATCAGCCAAGTGTTCTTATTCTGCAAGAACTTATGCCCTTGAGTAAAATAATTCATATAAACAACCCTATCACAATAAATTAGATTACATATATATATAAAAATATTTGTAAGAACAGCAATATGTTCCCCTACCCTCCTCTGGGATAGTAGCTAAGTGCACAAACTACAAGAAAGCACTCCTGTAAACCACTCAGCCTCAGAGGAGGACAATGGGGGCAGGGGCTGGGGGGAACAACCTCCACTTGATGTTTTTTAGGAATGCCATTTCTGTGTTTTGAATTCTCACAGTCTGCTTCTGTATAACACTGTCCACAGAGCTAGTAAAAATGAATATTGATGAAAATTAAATAGTGCATCTGACTGCATTATTTTTAAGATAAACCATATGAGAAAATCTCAAGGAAAATATGCCAAAGCTCTTGTGCCTCTACAAGTCAGGAAAAACTCAGCAGCCCAGCATGCAAAAACCCTTATGCTTTTCCAAGAAAAGGAAAGAATTAACTATGCCTGTCAGATTCGAACTTGGATACTGCAGGTAAACTTTGTTTCTCATGAGCAAGTACTAGAGCAAAGAAGCTTAGACCGGTAAAAAAAGCCCTACAGTCTCCACGTTTTCTGATCCCATGTGAGGAGATTTATTCAACATATTTTATTATTTCAGCTTAGAATAACTGTATTTAACTATAAAGTGCAGTATCTTTTACTCAAATCCTCTCTACATACTCCAAAGTACAGTTCCCTAGGAAGAGAAAAGTGGCCAGAAAGTCAAATCATGGCCAACTATGAGCTGACACTATGAGCTACTGCATCTCCATAAATAAAGAGAGAATGAAATGATTCAGCAGTTCTACAATTTGGCCCTTTAACAATAGAACAAGTAACCTCATTTGTCAGCTAAACTGATTTTTTGATCAAGGTAATTACCTTGATTTTGTCTCTCAGTCTGTGCCAGTAAAAGAATTTCTAGCCAAATAAGAGATATTTTTCAGAATACTGTTTGCCAGGATGGAGTATTTTGCTGTTAGTAATCAAATTCCCTCTCAGATCGTAAATTCTTCACTCCTAGGTGTACATCTTCTGAATTTGTAAGCAATTGTAAAAAGAGGCCCTGATCTTGACCAGGTACTATTCTGACCTGATTAGAAGGGCTCAAAGGAGAGGGAGACTGAATTCCATGATTTGTTAACTTCCAGCAGTACATGGTCTATATACCAGTACTCCCTCATGTCAGTAGAACTATAGAATAATTAAAGTGTGAAGGAACTTCTGGAGGTCTTCTACTCCAGCCTCCTGCTGAAAACCAGGCTAGCCTCAAAATTAGATCAGGTTGCCCAGGGCCATGTCCAGGCAAGTTTTGAGCATCTCCAAGGACAGAGGTGCCACAGCATTCCTATGCACCTACTCTAATACTTCATGGCCCACACAGTGAAGAATTTCTTCCTTCTATCTTGTTCACATTTCCATTCCCTTTCCTGACTCCATCTTCTTTCTAATTACTCATTAGATGATGGCAGACAGCAATTAGATCCCCCCATCTTCCTTTGGCCTTCTCTTCCCAGCTGAGCAAACCCACAGCCTCTCCTTGTGCATTGTATGCCCCAACCGCCTGCCAAACTGTAAGTCTGTCAGTGTCTGTCTTCACTGGATGGAGACTGTAGTTGTTCCATTCTGAAAGACTGTACACGGACCAAGCACTAGGAAACCTAGAACATTCAACAAACGTTTTCTTCCTATCCCTACCAGAATAACACACACCCCTTAAAACACCAAGTGGGGTGTTACGCACATTTCAGGTCATACCCTCAAGTTACTCATATTTCAGCAAATATACATGATAAAATGACTCTTTGGTGATTTCTATGAGCAACATTTACTTTATAGAGCAGTCACACCACCAACAGATTGAAAGAAATTGGTTTGCAATAGTTTCCCAAATACTGGAAAATAGATTTTCTTCCTTTGGACCATGGAGCAGGGAGTCATCATACTCATTTTTTACTATAATACAGGAATTAGCAAGCAATTTCTCCAGCGAAAATTTGTTCTTCTCAGAGACACCTAATTTCCCAGGAAGAAACAGTTTTCCCATCTACTAAATGATTAAGTAGACTGGCAGCAGAGTACCATTCTGCTTAATCATTTTGTACAGCTGGTCATAGCAAGGAATCTTCTATATTGTGCTCCAAGACCACATGAATGATAAACAACCACTAAATACTGAAGAAAAAAGAATGGAAATTAATTCTGTGACTTTTGGTAGTTTTTTGCCATGAAACTGTAGTTGCAATGAAAAAGAAACTTTAAAATTGAAAAAGAAGATGATACTTAACATTTTTAAGTTATTGTGAAGTCATAGAAAGTTTGTCATGCTATGTGGGAGAGCGAACATCACACAGGAGGCAAATCAGTCATCTTCCTAGGCAAGAGGGTGAGCCAGATATGAGAAATAACCATTACTCAAAGGTTTTATGAATTTAAATCCCAGACAGGGATTTGAGAAACATTTCCTGAATTTTCACAAATTGAAGTACACTAATATTTTCTAAAGTGATTGATAAGTCAAAGAATGGCTTTGACACAGCAGACTAATGCTCCCTGAATGGGTTACTCTTGAGTTGGTCCTTAGTCATGTCAGTCAAAAGATGTCTCAGAGAAATTCTCAGTATTTTTCTTTTTAATGCTTTATTTTTATTGGTTGTTCCAGTTTTGTAATCAAAACCATAATGCTGTTCTACAACAGAAATAAAAGCTCATTGTTTTAACCATTGAACAAATGTGAACTGAAAGAGAATTTCCAGGAGTCTCTTTATTTCTACAAAGGAAGCTAGTCCAAACCAAGCAACACTTCAGACAAAACTGCCTTGAGGAAGTAAGGTGTCTAGTACCAAAACATTAGGGTTACTTCTGGACTACTAATGAGTAGTGCCACATCTTGGACGGCTACTTTCTCCATGGACAGACATGGATAGACAGTGGAGAGCCAAGCCAGAACTCTAGAAAATACCATATGAGATGTTTATGTTTTGTTCATTTTGATTTTAGCTGTTAAGGTTCTTTAGATAGGAGTAAGGTTTGCTCTGTTCCATACAGGACCTAATAAATAATGGTCTTTGACAAGAACTCGTTTTAGCTAATTAACATCCATTTTCTAAATATCCATTTGCTAAAATGTGTTTGGATGATTCATTAGCCATTTTGGGGTTTTTTCCCTGCCTTGTAGTTTTTCTGAGCAAATACACAGAACCACCTTGATGGCATTATCTTTTAATCTCTAGAGTTTGCTATTGTTTGGTTGTTCAAGGTGTACAAGGACTGATATCTTAATTATTTTTTTAATACAGGTATCCACTGCATTCAACTTGAATATATCTTCTAGTGAGAGAATTTCCAGGGTCTCTGAAAGTCAGGCAATGATATTTATGACTATAAATATGGGCCTCAATATTTTTGTTTAGACATTCAAAGTTTAAGGAGTGCGTCTATGGAGTAGAAGATGGCTCAGATCCTTAGCACCACGTACGAAGCCAAACTTTTTAGAGTTTTACAATTAATAAGTGCTTGGACTCTCCCAAGTTCAGACATGAACTGAACATGGAATTTTATTTGAAGAAACAAAAATTAAACAAAATTGAATCCATTTTAGCAGACAACTGCTAGGTGCTCCTATATGGTGTTTAACAATTATACCACCTTTTTGTGTTTTCTAGGAAAAGCATCCTCACTTCTCCATGTCCAAGTTGTTTCTTCTTTTCTTTCCAGGACTTCATTTGAAGGCAAGGAAAGGAATTGACTGGAAAGGAATTAGTATTCAAGCTAAATGGTCCAAAGAAATTATCAAAGACTAACATGTAAGGCTTTTCCAGTTTTCCCAATAGGCGGGCTGAATTTTTGCTGCATCAGTCTTGGCATACTTAACTTGGAAAGCCCTATGAAATATATAAAACTTAGGAATCTATAGAACACCAAAGAATGCACTTTAAGTGTACACTTGCTGTTGCGCATAGGGACTATCCCCTCAATAGGCAAATGTAGTGACCTGAGCTCATTTAGAAATCTGAATGCCATACACTTACAGGAGGTGTATATTTTTTTGAGTCAGAGTGCAAGCTGTTTGATATTTTTCTGTTCTTTACACAATAAGTACGTAAATACATTTACAAAACCAAATAACATTCCTCATTTACATTGTGTATACTAAAATTTAAAAACTGGAATACTACAAAACATTTATTCTTCTGACTGCTCACTCCATATAGAGGTTATGCTATAAGGAAAAGCTTTGTTCTGAGTTTAACGTGTAAATGGTCAAATTATGCAACTGATTGGAGCAACACTTCATAAATTCTAATGAGGCTAGATGAGACCATGATGATAAATGGAACTAAACAGATGCCATCAACTAGAACAACACTCTGCTTTAAAAAGTATTTGAAAGTGATTGCAGATATACCACTGATTTTCCTACCATTTTTTGTGACATTACCACCACAATATGTGTAGCTTTGGTTTTTCATGCTCTCCTCTCCTGTGGCATAACCTCAGTCATGTCTGTGGTTCATTCAGAGCACCATACTGGTGTACTAGGCTGCAAGAGAAACTAGCTATTTTAAACGTCTTCATTGAGTCTACAGGATATTACAGCCAGTGGTGAGACAGCGTATCCAGGGAAAGACAGACTCCATCTGCATGAGAGACTTCCACAAGCCTTAATACTCTTTTTTTTTTTTTCTTTTTTTTTTTTTTTTCTGAACAGATCACCCTTACAAGATTTCCAGGCACAGTAATGAGTTTGTTAGTTATATGTCTTACATTCACTAACTGCATTTTTTCTCTGATACTCTCCCTATTGCCAGAACTTGATTTGTTTAACAAAGCTGAGAGGAAATAACAGTTGAGTTATTTGAAAATAAGGTGCTGCTCGCACGCTGAGAAGAATGTTAAAAGGATAAGCGAATCTGGTGTCAGTGGCAGTCTGTGCACTAGCTACACATGAAGAGAGGCAGTGAGTCCTGCTCACAAAAGGTGATGTTTAGACACAAAGAAGATTACTGTCCCAATGCAAAAGCCACTGTCAACTGCACAGCTACATGCCCATAGGAAAAGTAGGAGGCCAAGACACAGGAAATGTTAACACTTGGTATCTTCACCTACTGCATTTAGAATTATCTTCTTTTAACTTGTTGATTAAAACCAGCTGAAATGCAGCTCAGTAAAAACTGAGGAGAACTTTATAAAATCAAGAATATGCATTTTCTAGGCTCACAGGAGACCATAGTAACAGTTGGTCTTACCTTTCCTTTCAGGACCAGTCTCGTATGACTTACAAAGCAGCACCCCGATCATCCACAGATCCATAAATCCCCCCAAAAAAGCATTAACAAAATGTCACTATAGGATCTTCCACAGTCTATACCAAGCAATTTACGTTGTTGGCTTGAGAGTTAAAAAGGAAAATGCCAAATAGTATCTGCTACCTTCATATCTCTACAAGAAAGATATCACAAGTGCATTGCAGAGAGCTTTCAACATGATCAGGAAATGGAAAAATACACGGTTGTTCTTATCTTTATTGTTTGCTTGGATATATTTTGTAATGGAATTTTCAAGTGTGTTCCTTTTTAATGAAAATAAATATGTATTTTTTCCCATTTTTATAGACAGCAAGGATGTGAGACATATCATCAGCTGTCCAAGAGGCAGGATTTCAAGAATCCACACAGATAAAAGAGAAGCAACAAAAAGCTACACGTTAGAGAGCAGTGAATTCCAGCTGGAAGTGCTGCTCCAAGGAATCACTTGTTTCTCAACCTTAGGAGCAGTTCAGAGGGCCACTTCATTTGTAAGGCTGTGGCAATGGCTGGGATTCCTAGATAAAAGCAAAACCTGCCGTGGTCAGGGTGGGACGGGGTGGGGTGGGATGAAGGGGGTGGAATCCAGTTTACAAAACCAGCTTCTTGGGATTAGCACTGTTATTCTTACAGAAAGGGAAGTTCACCCTCCAGCTCTATATGGCATGAAAATGGTGCCACTTAAAGACCAAGAGGCCCTATGAGATGCTATGAGCAAAGTCACCTGTCAGTTCCATGGTTACCTGTATTTCTAAAAAATTAGATTCCATGATGTATTTCACGAAGCTTTTCCCCATACAAAAACTCATGTGAGCATTAAAGGGAAAAAAATCCTGCTGGATGCTTTAATGCTGCTACCAACTGTATTCATTGTAACACAGATTTTCCGTCAAAAATCTAGATGTGCTTGTGAGACACAGACTACCATCCTAGAACAAAGCATGTAACTAGATCCACACAGCCATGACCACAAAAATAACCTGCTGAGAAGGAGAAAGCCAGCCACAGGGATGCTGCTTTATCTTAAAAAAATCTTGCTGCTTGCAAGGAAACATAAAGCCGCAGCAACACCATATTTTTCATGAGTCTCAGATCAATATAAAGCTACATGCCTCGTGTGCTGAAACAGCTACATTATGTGGTAGGTGTCGTTCATATTTTCAATATGGTGCATTTTAGTTGAATTAGAAATATTTGGATGGAATGCCCACCTAATCATGATGGTCTCTGATGTTTTGTTGATGTGTGGCAAGTCTTTATTGTCAGCAGCCAGACAGCAGAAACACAGAAAACAGCGGTAATAATTCAGTCTTAAAAACAAAAGGATGTTATGGTATCTTACTCGTATTACATGGTGTTATACCTTAAGCAATTTCTTGTTGTGTCTGCAACATTTAAACTTCTATTAGCCTCTCTGGGTGGGAAAGTGGCTGAGGGTTTGAACCACAGAGGAGAAAACGATGTGCTTAACGTTGCTTTACTCCTTCTGTTTGTTTTTTTTATAATAAGAGGACAACAGCTTCAATAATAATCATCCTAAAGAAATTTGCATTTGATTATATTTAATGCACATGTATTTATCTCTCACTGACACAAAAATGGTAATTTGAAAACAAACCTGACTAACATATCATAGACAGGCAACATATATATTTACAGGAGAATAGGTACTCTGCATGTTTAGACTGTCTCTGGAAGAACCACATAGCAATACACAAAATCAAAGGTAAATTAAAAGCCTGTGAGGCTACCAGTCAATGTTTTATGGAACAAAAAGGCCCACCATGTTTTCTAACATAGTTACTAGAAAATGTATCACATTTAATTTAAAACTGAAACAGTTTGCTAATTTAAAAGAAAAATTTAACTACCTTTTTCTTCCCAGTGAGCATACTTTAATTAATTTTTCCATTTTACTGCTTAAAAACAATTAAAAGAAGACAAGCTCTAAATCCAGTCCTCTGAATCATTTTAAAAGGACTCCATTCGGGTTTAATAGAAAAATATTATGCACTACATAATACGAAGACAGCGGCAGCAGCTGTGGGTTCCCTATCACAGGTTTGCAAACACATTTAATCTAATTGATGAGCTTTTGTTTAAACAAGCATTGATATGCATCCTGTGATGCATATTCGTTGCAAAGATTCACAGCAACATACAGCCCAAGTGATCTGTCTGTGACACTGGAAAAACTTTTACATGACTGAGAATGTGAAATATCTTTATTAATACTATTTTCATACAGGAAACCCTAGATAATTATATAGCTGGATTCATTCCGGTTCCTATTGAAATCTACAATGCAATTCACACTGGTTTTAATGGGATGATCAGGGCCGCTGTGGTTAAACATTTGTCCTCTGTGCTTTGGAAAGTATCACTTAAAAAAATTAATTTGAAAGCTGCCATTACTGCAAGCAACTTGTACAAGCTTATACACTCAGGCACATATAACCTTGATTATAGGTTTCACATTGTCACCTGAGGTAATACCATGTTTTGCAAACATAACTGCACGTTCTGTGTGATTTTCCTTTGTTGCAAACATCTTTCTTGCATGTTGCTCAGAACTGAGAAAAAAACCCTAACACCTTTGCTTTATTATTATTAAAAAAAATCATTAGATTTCTCAAATATACAATCAGAAAACACTTGGTTTGATTTCATTTGGCCAAATACAAATCTATTCTCCAGAATGCAATGACATGTGATTTTACATCAAGTTGCCATCAGAGAAAGTCTACATCTAATCTGTACCACTGATATTCAGGGTAATTTTATTGAATTAGCAGTAGGAATACAGCTTCAGAAATATAGACATTAAACGATTGTTTCTTCTCTTTCTTTGAGTATCATTTGAAGATGTTTGGAACCTCAAAGTGTGTCAATAATTTTAATTGACAGACTGTCTTTTTGTCAATATTTGGCCAATGCAAAGCTTTAGTCCAAATATAAATAAAAGTCCACTTGGAACTTACTGTGACTATATTTTAGCAAATTCTGCATTTCTTTGGAATACAGAAAAGCAATGCTTCTTTCTCTCAAATTGTGGAAACAGATTAAAAAAAAACAAATAAGCAAACAAACAAACAAAACCCCGAACAAAATAAGCACCAAACCAGTAAGATTTAATGCATGTTATCATTCAGTAAAATTGCAGAAAATGGCTAGGTGAGAGGGAAGGAATAGGGTCTCCGGCTTATCACAGTGCCTTGCTCTCTATGACAATGCTGGCTAAATGCTTAATTACAGGGAAAACTGAATGTTGGTTGAAACAGTGTAATGGTAGTTTTCATTCCCACAGGGTCCTCAATCCATGAAAAGAAGATCCATTGTAAAACTTCAATCATTGAGGAGGACATATGGCATAGTTAAAACAGGAATCTTCCCCACAGAGAACTTGGACTTCCAACAGAAGTATACCATCTACAATTATTCTAATTGGAGAACTTTGGTTTGGTTGTTGGGTTTTTTCCTAAAATCCGTTGTGGTTAATTGTAAATTCATCGGGAAGTTCCTTCCAAAATCTCCTTACAGCTCTACTTCCAGTTCTATCTGCAATCCCCTCACAAAGCAGTAATTTTTGGCATAGTTTGTGCCACCTCTACAGATCAATTCAGCATCTCCCTTTCTCCTAAGGCAGAAGTTGCTGTGAGCTCCCTGCACTGCAGTGCAATGCAGCCCAAGTACCAGCAGTACCAATTGTGTTTGTCTGAGTAGGTTTCCCTTGTGTTGTACTAACCTCTGCAATCTGCCCCGCACCCCCCTCCACCAGAGATACACTTATCAGCCTCCTAACCCTTTACGGGAGGGAGAGCAGAATACTATCAATCATGGAGGAGCCTCTGGATGATCTCAGCGACTTTCGATGAGGCAATCTCCCTCCTCCCCACTTATCTATATATGCTTCTTTCTCATCTCTTCCTTCTCTGTTCGGCCCCCCCTTTCTGTACAGATGTGCTGGGGCCGCCCCAGCCAGCATGAGTCAGCTCCCACCCTCGCCCCCCACTTGCACTGTGCCCACAGTGCTTTTCAGGATTAGGCTCCCAAGACTCATCAGTGACCTCCATGCTCAGTTACCCCGTGTCACCCAGCCCTCAGGTCCCTAGGGTGTCCTGCCTCCACTCAGGACTGTCAGACCAGCTCCTCTGCCTCTTTGCATCCTTCAGGCTCTTCTGCCCTGCAATCCTCTTCAAATTAGATGGGGGTCATCTCAAAAAACCTCACCATCCCATGGCTGTTCCTAACCCTAGGACTTGGACTAGAATTTTCCCCGCTGTGACTTCTCCATGCTCCCCTTCCCATATACTGCCAGAGGCATCCTGGGATGTAAATCCCCAAAGCACCAGGAAAGCAGTAACTTAGTGTGTTTTGGAAAAGTCCTTTCCTGAAGCTGTAAAGAGGGGAGCCCCCTCCCCCCGCCCCGTTATGGATCATGAATGCTAAACTATTCTCCCAGCGTAGTCAATGTGAGTTACAACCCTTGAAGGCAACCTACAGTGAGAAAAGCAACATAGTTTTCAAAAACACTTAAATTGTTTATTTTCTTTCTTTTTTTCTTCTTTTCTGTTGCAGAGTCTGAAACGCTGCCTGTTCCCTTCTAAACACATCTTAGAAAGTGTCGGTTCCCTAAGGAGCTGGAATCTCGACACCCTTCCTGCATCTCTGATTTTCCTCACCATCCTTACCGCTAGGACATCTGCAAGCGTGTTTTCTTCAAATCTCTGTAGTCTACGAACCTCAACACCCCTGGTTTTTGCTCCTCTAGCGTGCAAAAGTTCCGCCAGCCTTAATATGCCCGTCAGCTTCAAAAGCAGAGAGAGATCAGACGCTCACACTGCCTCGGATCTGTGCAACCTGCTCTCTCCGTGCAAAAGAGCGAGCGAGAGAGCGAGAGAGCCCTGGACAGAACGGGAGCGAGCAGCAGTCGAGCAAAGACTGCCGCCGCTCACCGCCGGGCTGCGAGGGGACCCCGCGCTCCCCGCAACGCTCGGCCTGCCCCGGGGAGAGCTTCCCCCCGCGCTGCCCGCCGAGCAAACCCCCCCCCTAAGTCCCGTGGAAAAGTTGAAGTCCTCCGCCGCCGCAAGCGTGCAAAACCAACCAACCAACCAAAACAAACCAAACCAAAAAAAAAAAAAAAAAAAAAAAAAAAAAGCGAGGGGGGAAGTTGCCCGGAGCGGCAGCGGCCGCCGGACTGCCCGGCGCATCACTTACCGACCGGCGGGGCAGGCGGCGGAGAGCCGCGGCGCGGCCGGGCGTTCCCGGCTCCCTGCGCTCCCGCGGCCGCCTGCCTCCTGCTCGCGGCGTGCGGCTGCGGGGCGGGGAGCGAGGAGCCTCCCGCTCCCGGAGGAGCCGCCGAGCGTGACAGACCAGAGGAGGGGCGGACCGGAGTGGCGGTGTGGGCTTCGCGTTGCGGTGAAGCCTCTGCGGCAGTGCCGGGGCTCTAGAGAGAGGGGGAGCGGGCGGGCGAGGCGCGGAGGCACGGCGCGGGCGGCGGCCGCCACCATCAGTAATTGAAGGCGTGGGAGTGCGGGGAGGGCGATCCCCGCCGCAGGCAGCGGCCAGAGACGGCGGGGGAGAGGCACAGAACCGCCCCCCGCCCCCCGCGGGCAAGGCTGGGAAGCCTCCTCGAAAACAAGCCCCCTCTTCCCCGGTAGAAGGGAAAAATAAAGAGAGTGACGCCCTCGCCCGCACTGTGTTTCAGAAGACAGTGTTTTATGAGAGGTGGGGGCAGGGGAGAGCGTGTGAGATGGCTTGTTTCAGAACGGGTTGCAACAGGCCCTCCGACCACCCCAAAGACCACGGCATCCTTCCTCCGTTCTGCCCTCCCGGGGCGCCGGCCGTGCGCGCTTCACAGCGGCAGCGCGAAGCCGCCTGCGCTCCGCACGCGAGGACCGCAAGTGAAGATCTGGGTGAGAGGAAGTGGTGTGGGAAGTCCCACCAGCGAGATTCACTTTCCCGAGTGGGAAAATTCCTGACTAGGAAGCACTAGAACGGATTGCCTTGAGTGATGCTGGAATCCCCATCATCCATGGCTCTTAAGAAAACATCAGAAAATCGTATGTTTAAAGATGATCGATTTGTCTTGGGACAAATGGATAAACTAGATTATCTTGTGAAATCTTTTTTTGGTTCTATGAACATTAGAAAGTTATTATGTTTATTGCCATGATCGACAATACTTTTAATGCAGTGACATCAAGGACTGAATGTAATATCATAACTTTGTTACACTTGGTATTAATAACCACTGTAGAACAAAGAACATGAAGACAGTTCCTCCTTTATGATTATACACATTTACCTGCAATTGCACTGGCAGAGGGTGTAACGTGACAAACACTGTGCTACAGCCAAAGCCAAGACACGAGAGAAAGTGAAGAGAGCACGTAGGCCTCCATATAAAAACTACTTTTAAAAATCAGCAAATATTCCACCAGTTCTACTAACAAACATGGGATTTGGGTTCACCTCTCCGAAACATGTTAGACCATGAACTACCTGTAGTAGGAAGGTAGTGTAATGGGCAGATACCACCACTGCCCCCACCTTGTGCTCTGCACATGCCTACTCTGTTGGCTTCTCCAGAGTTGTAATTTCTGATACTCATCTGCCTTTGAGTCTTCCTGTCAATATTTGTGAGCTTATATGCATGTTTTCCTATGCTCTGAAATGCTTTTCTTTTCCTCTGTTGTTGAGCAAAAGACTCAAATAGCAAAGGAAACCGGCTTATTGATTTGCTACCCAGGGGAAAAGCTGAATGAACTATGCATGGCATGCTGTCAAGTGTGAAACACAAGCAGAGAAACAGAAGAGAAATACCTATTACTTTTCTGTCCCTTTTAGTAATCCCAGCATTAAAAAATTGCACCTGGTGTTAGAAAACAGGACCTCCTTGCTAATAAACTAAACTTGCCATGTACAATATACAAGAAAAAGAAAGATTCCAAAATTTTCTTATGGCAACAAAAGAAAAAGGCTATTTGTGCTACACAAACAAGAGTGATGGTAAAACGTTGTTTCCATCCATTTACTGTTAACTATCTAATAGGAACACTTCTGTATATAAAATGCATCTTAAACCAACCACATTGTATTTTACTGAAATAAATTGATTAGGACATAAGGCAGGCTCCTTGTGAGTTCTTGAGAAAATACAGAAACGAATTCTGAAAGAAAAACCACCACTGCATTTAGGGTTTGAATATATAGGACTAAAATGCTAAGAAAAATGAATCAGTGTGATAAAAGCACAACAGACAGACTCAAGACTTTTTTTAACCTTACCTTCAGATTCCACAGAGAAAGGGCCACTACAGCAGCCACCTTCCTCCTCACCTACCACATTAGAGAGAGGGAGGTTCACAGGATAGGTTTCTAGGTATTTCATAGAAAACAAGCAGATAGACTAAAGGATAAACCCCCAAATTTTATCCACAGAAGTAAAAACTGTGCAGTTTCATGGTCAGGTTAAACTGAAGTAACACTGTGCTGCTACTGCAGACAATGGTTCTTCCACTTGACTCTATGCCCTGTTGCTTTCTTAGCATCAGCTTTATTGTTTGTGTGATTTCAGGGTAAAATGGGTTGGTGAGTAGATTTGACTGCAGAGTAAGCCTGGAAAATGAAGGAAAATATGCCAAAGCCTGATGGGTTTTCAGTCAGACCAGCAACTGACTCAGTTGTCTCAGTTAGGCTGAGTTTTAAGCTGATCCTGAAGCTGCAGCACATGTATAGGACCAATTGCGCCAGCTCAGAAACGTTGTTGTGGTAAAGTGAAGCATCATTTAAGTAAAACTGCATAGTTTTCCCTGCTCTGTTTTCCATCCATGAGGAATATTTGTGCAACAGGAGAGAATTCCTTCCCCCAATTTAATCTTTATATGCATTCAGTTAAGATCATGACATCTGCTGCTCTGTCAGTTTCCTGTGCAGACTACATGACACATCTGGACCTGTTCATTTACAGCTATCACAGACCCAATAACACAAGGATTTTTTGCTACCAAATGATCCTGGAATATGACAACGTACACATCGCATTCCTCTACCAACAGGACAAAAACAAAGATGTTGTTTCTGGGTGGATGAAAATCCAACAAATCCTTAATATCATTACTTTGTAAAGGAACTGAAAAATGCAGACCCTGCAAACCTTCCAAATTATTTATTCCATACTGGTTTTAAAAGTACATGGCAAATAAATGTCCGTGATAAAATACTGTAGGATTGTCTTGTTGTTGTTATTGTTGTTGTTATTATTAATTTTAACTTGCACCTTAAATGTTTGTCTGTGAGGCACTAGCTTTGTTTCTCTGCTATTTGCTATTCAGGCTATAAATACAGGAATATGTAGCTATAGAACCATGACTGAAAATAGCAACCAGCAAAGATTTATAGCATTTCCCTTGAAACCAAAGTTAAATGCTTCATAGAACATACTATAAGTTTCTTTTTACAAGTACCACCTTTACCACTGATTCAATCCTGCAAATACTTTCCTTGATTGAAATGCGGCAATGGGAAATGAATAGAATGTAGACATAAAGTGCACAAAAACAGTTAGGGTTAATCCTCAGCAAGGGGCCAGGAACCCACAGGGATCCTTGAGCTGCCGTGGTAAACATCCTACTTCAGACACTAAAGCACTTCAGTATTTTATTGTATGCAGTGTATAAACATTTCAGACTACGTCCATGCACAGTGACTGAACAAAACAGGACCCAGTCCTGAAGGAGACATTTGGCCACCTCTTTGTTTCAAATAACAGCAGGAAAATTACATTTGAATGTACAGAAGGAGTTAATTATTGTTTCAGATGACAGAGACAGAAAACAGATTCTAGAGTTTGTCTAAAAGAAAAAGAAGAATTAAGTTTTCTTCAGTTCTTCTTAAAAGTTTTCTTTAGTTATACATGAGATACTTGCCTGAATTTGATGCTAAAGTTTATCTATCATAATGTTTGGCCACCTAATTGGAAATATTAGACAAATATAAAGAGTACTACAGTGAAAGAGAAAAATCTGATACTTCTGTCAAATGAAAATCACTTTTTGAATCAGCCTATATGCTACTGGGTCATACACATAATATACATCAGACCATGTTTTCCTGTGGCCTCATAAAACAAAACAAAAAAACCCCGTGACAGCTAAAGGCTGCCATTGATCAAAATATCCTCTACCTCTTCTAAAATTAAAGGTGAAGTATCACTAAATAAATCTTCACGTAATGTAAACAGGAGCAACATTAAGTGCTGACTAAGTACTCTACCAACAGGAGGACTATTAATACCTGAATCCTTTTGGTCATGATACAGATACAAAAAAACCAAATCTCTCTCCTTCCTGACATACCATTTTTTTCTTTTGTCTCACTGCTGTCTAAATTTCAAAATCTGATTGGCAGGAGTGAGTGGCTTCCTGGACAAGAAGGAACATTAAACGCGTATCTCCTAAATCCTAGTTTAGGGTCTTCTGCTGACCTGCTGCACTGACCTTGAACAGACCACCTCCTTCAGCCACTGCTTCCTTTCTTGTTCTTTGCTAGTCTTGTTTATTTAAGATGTATCTTTAGACGTGAGGAATAATGCAGTTGCACTGCATGTACAACTGTTCTCATAATTAGTATTGTAATTAATTTGTTATTCATACACCACTGTGTCTAAGTATAATAAAAGACTTAGGCCTTATTTCTGCAAGGACCACTGCATGATCTTGACTAAGCACTATGTTTGCTTGAACTCCTGGGGAATACACCTTGTATAAAAGAGTCCTACTTGGTGCTGTAAATCTTTGGTGCATTGAAGCCTAAATTTGTAACAAGATAAATTCTGTTTTTCTTCATGGCAGTGAAAGCTTAACTGAAACAATTTTTTAGGAACTATTTAGATTTTTTTTATGTGTATGTTAATGTACATACACTAGTACACTGAACTTGAGATGAGTTATGAATCATATTAAGTATGTAACTTGAAATTTGCTTCTCTTTCAAACATCATAATGCTTCTGTGTTTGGTCACTCTTGTTAGAATGGTTCCTGATATTGTCATGTATCATTTGGAGAGGCTTATTCTTTTAGGTTTACACAGTGCTAGAGCATATATTATACTAGACCACAGTCTATATTGGTATGTGGAGTCTCCCATACTGGGGACAGCATGCAGATACTAGGAAGAAAAGTTACTGACCAAAGAACTCAGACATGAACTTAACCTAGAGAAAGGTGAGTTATTCAAAGCCATAAAAGTGAAAGAGGGCTGCAATAAATACAAAATATCTCATGATTTTCAGTTATTGATTGATAAAATGGCAGATGCATTTAAAAGCTGATAAATACAATTCAATGTGTATTGCAAAAACAACGTATTCTACATGCACAGTGATATGATCCAGAATAGCAAAACCTGCTATAATGTAACTTGCCTTGTTAGTATGTTACATTAACTATCTCATACTGAATATCTTCAGTTTTGTTTCTTAAACATACCTGTGTTTTAAAAATGAACAAACAAACAACTATTTCTATTGTGGCATGACTGACTGGTGCAAGCCAATTTTAAAGCTCTTTCATTTATAAGATGGCATCTAGATTATGCCATGTTTCCATCTAAACAAAAATTGTAACATGCCTTTTCATATTCCTGACAGCCAGCACTGAAGTATCTAGAGGCTGTGCAACAAACCTGTATTGTCATAGCTATGTATTTGCACATGCATGCTCTGAGGTATATGCTCCAGGACTAGATAAATGGCATGGAGATACAATGAAATTATGCCAGGATTACCTTTTAAATTAAGAATATCCTCAAGAACATCTTTCATAATTTAAAATCTGTAAACAAATCATGTAAATAATCTGATCATTCAGTCATGAATCCATAGTCTTCCTGCAAAAGATCTCAATCATGCATATGATGCTCCAGAGTGTTGAATCTTGTCTATATATATTTAAGGAATAGTGAAAAGCTATGTAAATCACAACTTGACCAAAGCTTCCCTATGGCCTGTATGAGCATCTGAAGAGACTTGCAAGCATTGTTTGTAGTACAAAGCTGGAACATATCACACAGCTGAAATCTGAGTTGATATGCTAGTTTCACAAAGAAAGTGGAAAAATAACAAGTTTAATGGGCTACATTTGAACAGTGTTATTTATTCATTGTGTCCTTTCTGATTTTTTTTCCAAATAAGCACGTGAAACAAGTGTATTTGTCCGACTGAATTTCGAAGAGAAAACAAATTAATCCTGAGATCAATAGAAATTCCACAGAAGATTTTGGGGCCCTTTTCATTACATATATTGCTCCATTCTTTGAAGGCATATATAATCCAATCAGAGACCAGAATCAAGCCATAAGAAACTCAAATTCTGAAGATAAAACAGTAACAGGACTTAAGTAGGTCTATACAAAATACACAGCAGTGCAAATGAATGATTCACTGTGGACTACAATAAAGTATTTTGTAAGAAGTGGAAGAAAATAAATGTCGTTAAACACATCAAGTGTGCTTTGCACAGGCATTGCTCATTCTGGATTAAGTTAATGGAAAGAATCTGATTTTCCTGGAATTGTTCTAATCAGCTCAGCAACTCTAGGAGCCTTTCCTTAATTTTTTAGCACGCTGAGCATAAAGGACTTCAAAACCAGGACCAGCTTCTTTTCTATTATATCTTCTGAGCCTCAAGATTTTGAACCTTTAATAAATCTATACCTAAAAGGCTCTTTTGGGATCGCATTCCTGGAAGTATTTTTGTTTAGGCAGCCTAATCAGTATCAGAAGGCAAATTATTTGATGCTTATTTGGTGCTTCAGGAACTCATCAGTTCCTCTCCTCTCCCCTCCTCTCCCCTCCTCTCCCCTCCTCTCCCCTCCTCTCCCCTCCTCTCCTCTCCTCTCCTCTCCTCTCCTCTCCTCTCCTCTCCTCTCCTCTCCTCTCCTCTCCTCTCCTCTCCTCTCCTCTCCTCTCCTCTCCTCTCCTCTCCTCTCCTCTCCTCTCCTCTCCTCTCCTCTCCTCTCCTCTCCTCTCCTCTCCTCTCCTCTCCTCTCCTCTCCTCTCCTCTCCTCTCCTCTCCTCTCCTCTCCTCTCCTCTCCTCTCCTCCCCTCCCCTCCCCTCCCCTCCCCTCCCCTCCCCTCCCCTCCCCTCCCCTCTCCTCTCCTCTCCTCTCCTCTCCTCATGCTCTTACCAAACACTAACAGTGCTAAATCGCCAAGAAATAATATATTGGATTGCAGTGATTTTAAATGTCAGAAACTGTATTTAGAAAGAGAACACATTCTACTTGTTCATAAGCTTAAAAACCTTACCACCTAAAATATAAAATGCTCTATGAAACAAAAAAGCAAAAGAGTTCATAAAGTTAGTGAGTAGCACAAGCATGTTGCAATTGGGCTATCTGGCCACCCCATGGACCACATAACTTAATTTGCTCTTAAAAATAAAGGCCAAATTCCTTCTTACTATTGCTTTTACCTGGAGTATCTCCATTGACACCAGTGGAACAGCTGACTCACACTGGTGCCCAAAAGGACAACTAGGATCAGCGTATCTGTTGTAGTATCTAAATTTGTTGAATGCTGCTTTTGTAAAAGGCAATTCAGTTCAAAGGAATAAAACACATGGGCCAAATCTTGCTCTTGTTAGACTACTCATCACCTGGAAATGGAGGCAACTTCTCCAGCATAAATGCAAAGACGTTATGGCTGTTCATATTGAAGGGAAGTACTCCACAAACTGTAGTAGTCGAAAGATACAGAAAAGAATGTGAGATCTGGTTTAGGATTTCCATCCATAAAAGTAAAGTGAACCCTTGAAACAGGCCTTTAACACTGTGTTGCAACTAACGGTATTTATAGAACTGAATCATTCTTCTTTTCTCAGTACAACAGGAAGTAAAAACACAGACCTGGAGCAAATGGGTGAAAATCAGTACTAAATTCTGCTGCACGATACAAAATCCCTGCGTTAGAGTTGCTATTTTTTACATTCTTGTACAACACCCAGACAATGATGCTCTAAGGTGACTGGTTTCCATGTGCTGTTGGAAAATATGGTAAATAATGTACACGGTAGTGCAATTTATGCATCAATTCTAGCAGTCAAATTAACATTGAATGTTCATGCATATAAGCAAAAGCTGACATTACAGTGAAACTGTAAATAAGGGTCATCACATGCTATTTTCATCCTTCCTAGTAGGAGATTTCATGCTATCCACCTTGCTTTTTAAGTTACATCCAGTTTGTAAACATCCTAAGTGCAGTCATGAGCCCTGGACACAACTACTTTACAGCATGCCAGAAGGGCACATCAGTTTGCAGTGAGTTATGAGCAGGCAATGAGTGGTGTAATGGAGAGCAACCCTTGAGCTGCTTTATACTTAAGGATTGGGAGCCAAGTCCTGATGTCACTTAAACTAGCAGAGGTTTTGCATTTTGGCAGGAGTAGAATTGAGCTGCAAATCTGCTAAAGAGTATGCGTGGCTGTGTGCAAATAACATGTTCCAAGAGGCTGTCTCATTTCAAATATAATCTTATTAAACATTTCAAAAATAGAGTGAAGTTAGGAGTGCCTTTAGAGTCCATCCATTAAGCTACTTCTGATTCAAAGAATAAGGAGTCTTCTAATGGTTTATCTAAAATTCTAGCTGAGTCACCAATGTAAATCCAGAACATTCAGATACCCTCTGGTATGAGGCAAATGTTGCCACACCTGGAGAATGGTTAAGTCTGAACTCTGACTTTTTTTCCCTCCATCCTAGAATTATCTGAAGCAGCTATATCAAACATTTACACACAAAGAGATACCATTTTGGTGATTCATAAACATGCACAAGCCCACAACTATCATGTAATCTTTGAAAGCCAGGCTTGAAGAACCTTGTTTATCCCCGTGATCAGATATTCACATAATGGGGGGTCTAAGTAAATATTCACATGACTAACAACTCACCAACATGACTAGGTAGTTCACACTGGGGATTCTGAAGAACATTTATTTTTCAGTCTTCCTCGCCTAATGATGTCCCATCATATCTATATTGTAAAACTATGCCCAGTCAAATAATTTGCAAAACAATCTAAAAATGCTCAGTAAGCCTTTTCCAATGTCAGATAATTAGCTTTATCATAATGTTCACAATAAAGGTATTAAGATTATTCTATTTCTGGGCAATATCATTTATTTAATGTTTGCCTTGAATAATTTTTCCAATTGTCCTTTACAGGTCTTCAATTAGTTTTCTTTCTCTGATATTATTTTTAATATGAAGAATGCTTAGTTCCCAGAATGAGAAAACTTGTATAAAAACCCCACCTGAAGTAAAATTTAATTTACCTTTAGGGTTGCATTGCTTTTATAACGAAAACTGATAAAGTTGTAATGGAGCATTAGAATTTTACATAGGTCTCTACTTTTAAAAAGAACATCAAAATTCTAATGCAGAATAATAAAAATTTGGACAAAAAGCACCATACAGGAAATATTCTCCTGAAAGATTTCTGACTTGTGCTGTTTCATAAACAAATCAAGGATTCGATTTAAATTAATCACTGTTTTTACAGAGTTATGCAGCTGCAGTTGATCTTATCTCCTACTTATCAACTTCTAAATTATTGAGCTAATTTCATTTTTGCCTTAGAACACATACATAAAATACAGTAGTACATAAGGAAGGAGATGGCAGTAAGAGAGGATTCAGTTTTCTTCATCTAATGATATTTTTCTGAATACACATAATGACCACAATGTCCAAATTGAGAATTTTGTTGCTAGGAGCAACACCATAAAAAGTATTCTCCCAGCTGCCTCAGTTATTACAGTTGCATCTACTTATCATTACATGTATTCTCTACATGTAATGTGCTCACTACTAATTTCATTCTCATAACCTACCAAGTCAACTATTTCGTCCAGAATGCCCACAGATACAATCATCCAAATGGTTGTTTTGTTCCAGTAACATATCTGGAAATGGGATGATGTCAGAGAAGAGAGAGGTAGAAAATACCAGAGTTTAGTTAATGCTAAATGCTGTTTCCCAGGACACTAAAAATAGCACCTTTATGCTTCTATTTGAAATTCTCTGACTCTAAGATGGAGGAGCTTTTGACTAACATTAAGTATGTTGGCAGACATGTGATGAATGAGTACACATTCAGGAGATTGTTGCCTTAGTACATGGAGACAACCAATGTAAGAAAATGGGGATTGATGAACCTTCTGGGGATGAAGTCACTAACAGGTAAAATTATGTTCACCTACATTTTTTGTACTTGCAAAATGGGTGTAAATCTGGTAACTTCTGCCTCTAGCTACCTGATTTATTCCCTACCATGAATTTATTAGAAAAGTTTAGGTACCTAAGGAGCTTCAGAAATGTTAAGGGCTAGAACTTGGTCTAAACATGATTTCCCATGTTTGGATGCTCAACTTGAAATGCTTCTAGGAATCTGATCACAAAGTTGAGCACCCACAAATCCAAATGAAGGTAATTTATGTTTGTGATTAGGTCTGGATTTAAAAAAAAAATTACTATAGCCCTAATGTCAGGGAGTAGCAGAAGCAGGCTGCTCAGCAAGGGAAACTGGGAGCTAAACATGACAGTAAGGCAGGCAGGGTCAGTGACAAGGAACACAGGCTCACAGCACCCTAGCAAGGTGAGCAGGACAGGTCCAGTGACAGTAACAAGGTTCAGCTAAGAATCCCGACCCTCAGACAAGTCCACCGCCACTGGGAAGGTCCAAGGTCAAGCCAGGAAGTTGAGTCAGCAAGTCGGTGACAGGACCAGGTCTGGAGACAGTAAACAAGACCAGCTGCAGTCCAGTGACAGCCAGAGAAGTCCACAGAGATAAGGCAGGTCTGGGTTGAAGGCAGGTCAGCAGGTCAGGGCTGGAGTCAGGGAGGCACATGGCCAGGCATGGGCAGGGTAGCTATGGTAGAGACAGAGGGCAAGGGCCTGGCCTTAAAAGCAGTTCCCAAGCAAAGGGGGACAGGGTCTCACTTCTCACAGCTTTTTCTCACACAATGGTTTCCCTGGTGCAAGGCTGGGCAGCTGCATGGCCAAGGCTGGCCCTGAGCCCAAGCAGCCAACTGTCCCAGAAAGGAAGCTGCATTCAGGTCCCTGGCACCTAATTCTCATCCCTACCAGGAAAGTGGGGTTTCTTCTGACCTACTCCACACTATACATACCCTTATCTTCTGCAATGTAACTCTTACTTATGATCTTCGTTGGTTTTGGATACATGTTTGAGTGAAAAAAGATTTGCACAGTTACAGACACAGAGCATTTGGGAAGAAATTTCCAAAGCATGCTTCCCTCTAGTAACAGATACTATTAACATATTTGCAGGTTTTGTGTATGTGATTGATACACATCACCTTTATGTTCATTATATTATGTAGAAATGCATACACGTATCTATTTATATATATTACACATGCAAACATGTACACACACATGTGTCAATGCATAACCTGACATATATCCTATTTGTGGTAAGGCTTATTCTCAGTGTTTCAATTTGTTTGTACAACATGAAAGACAACCCTTTGTTATACACAGAATCCAAAGCAGTATATGTAAGGCGGAGAAAAGGTCAAAGCAAGGTTAATTGCATTTCTTGACATTTCACAGAAAATATGAGTTCTTTGCATAGTAAAATTTTAAAGGAGCAGCTGGCAGTACTGGCAGAAAACTACAGAGTTGTGAAGAAACAATCAATACACCAACACAAAAGGGAAAAGCTGTACTTTAAGTGTAATTAGTAAGGCATTGTAAAGTAGTGGGAGTCATATAATTGTAAGTACAACATTAGCTCAATAATGACAAAAATAACCCAACTGTTTGTTTTGTGAAAGTGATCTTTTTTTCTAAACATACCCTATTTAGAAACTGGAGAGGAGAAACAAAAAAAGGATCACTGATGGTTTTCAAAATACTATAGAATTCAAAACCTTAACAGACAGAAATACATGTAATTAAAATGAATAAGCATATTTAAAAGAATCTCTCCTATTGAAAATTTAATTTTGGTTGCACTTTTTCTGTACTTTTTGGAGTAAAGTTGAATTCAAAGAAAAGGAGCCAAAGGGGAAGACTTGGAAACAGCCATGAAATATCTTTCTTATAATAAAAAGCATCAGGCATTTTTCTGGACTGAAAATTTTTTAAAAAGTGTGTCTTGGAGAATTTAGAAAAAAATCACAGCCAACTGGACTTCTGCTCAGAACACTGATTTCTAACACATCCAGTTTCATAGATAGCTGTCACTGATGTCTCATGTCTGTAAACCATATTCATCTCTGATGTTTCTAGATGCCTTTTTATATTGTATTCCCTCAACCTCGGTGGCAGCTGTCTAGCTGCTGCTTATTGCTTGTCAAATGGACAATGGTTATGACAGCCAAGGGAGACTTCTTTCCACTAATTCAGATTTTAGTACTAGCAGCCCTTAAACTGATCATTGCAGGTTAGTGGAAAGGATACACTCAAGCCCCTGAGAATCCCAAACACCAGGAATGGTGTAACATCTCTTTAAGCAGTCTCAAGGAAAAGGAGGAGCTGATGTTACCTGGTCAGGGTAGATTGCAATAGACTTGATTACAGAACTGAAGTCTGTCATCCAGTTATAGAATCACATTACAAATTACCCTACCCTAAAATTTCTCTCTGACACCTAAGTCTTCATCTGCTTCATCAGCTGCTTTGTATCTCCAAAATGGAGACCATAGCACTTCCCTACTTGAGCAGGCGTGTAAGGAAGTGTAGATATAGTAGTGACTGAGACATCCAGATACCACAAAGAATGGGCTGTATGAGAGAGAAGATTTGATGCCAAATTCTGATTGTTTTGCACAGCCTTAACAAGCTCTACCAGCCTTGGACTTAACTGCTACATTCCTTTGTAACAGACTGCTAATGATATAGCACCTTGACAATGTTTGATGGATTATGAAAGGCCACTGTTCTCACTTCAGAACATTTAGAGACACTGTACTATACACATATCCAGAGAAAATTCAGTCTTACTCTTTATAGTATTGGTGGCTTTGGTATTCGTTATTATGTAATTCTGAAGACTGCCTTTCTCATATGCCTTGTATTTATCAAAAAACAACATCACAAAGAATTTGGGAAAAAATTAAAGCTAAATCTAGATCATAGGTTGTTCTTGCTTTTCCTCTTTTTTTTAAGATCATGTACAGTTCAGAGCAGAGTAACGAACCCAGCTCCCAATTTACACTTTTGCTGGCATAATGAACAGATTTTTTCTAATTCTACTCAGTTTTAATAGTTATAGCATATCATTCACAGGTACTCTTAAAAAAAAATTAATGCCACAGTACAGGGTTAATTGCTGAATGGGATTACAAAGATGTTTACATGGTTGTAGAAAAAAGCCACTGCAATAAAAGCAATTTAGTAAAATCCTTAGAGCAAAGCTGCCATTTGTGGATATGGAATAAGTGGTCTAAGGAGGAATGGGCAGACAAATACCTAAACAAATGGTAAATACTGTAAGTCAACTATATGTAAGTCTGGATAAGACAGTATTTGTGATTCTATTAAAGAACCGGGGTAGAAAGTGAATTTGCTTCTACCATAAACCAGCACATGCTATATTAAAATATCTGTTGTGAGATTACCCACAGAGGATTACCTACACAGCCTAAGCATCATTGGATCTTCAAGGTGCATGGTGTCTAACTGTAGTTAAAATGTTGTGTCACCAGCTAATAGGTCAAAACAGCTATGTTCATTAGGGACCAGTCAGATCTTGGGTAACATGATTCTAATTCCAAGTGTAATAGCTGTTCATAATTTATTGAGCTCATCCTAAAAGTTTTTTTTTTTTTCCTAAAGAGATGAACAACTTATTAGGCAGGTCAGTCTAAGAAACTGACAGATATCTGAGATGACACTGAAAATAAATTAATATATAATTATATACTCCTTTTTATTGTTATGGTATTCCTTCCATGACCAATACCTATCTTTTGCACAGTATTATTCATATCAAGGCACTTTCACACTTCATTAACTTTTAAAATGCCCTATAGAAACTCAGCTAGTCTAACATGCCATGTTGAGGTGAAGAATTTGGGTCCCAAAATAGTAGAAACATTCACACTCTTGGAAAAAAAAGATTGCACTAAGATGTAGCACTGTGGTTTGCAACACACCATCCAAAGGATGGCTATAGGGAAAGCAGTGAGACTTTATATTCTTGAAAATCAGAAATTACTTAACTAATCTCGCCCAACTTGAACTTCCTCTAAAGAGTTTTGAATAGCATAAATTTATAAACAGCATAATAAAGTTAAAAATAATGTTATATATTTTAAATGTCAATATATAATTTGCAGACTATCTGGATAATAATAATGCTATGAAAATTAAAAGTACGGATCATATTTTCAAATTGGCTTAGCAGCAAACCAGCATATTTCTGTCTCAACTTTCCCAACTCATCAATATAGTCCTCCTCAGCCTAGAAAAATTAGCCTTTGGAGACATTAAGGACACATGTAACAGGTGTATGTTTCCTCAGTCCTCACTAAATGTAATCTGCTTATGTTTACATGACTATATATAACCACAGACTTTCTGTCCAGTCATAAAACAACTTCATTAATCATAATGGCATTCAAAAAAGAATCACCATGTATTGAATATAAATATTGGTGTATTGAAATACCACAAAGAAAGCCAGTGTTCAGAAAGTGCTGATGCTAAAATATCGACAGCACAAAATCATTAAACATTTCAAAGACCTTGACCTACATGCTTAGAAACAGAAGTAGTTTTAGTAGGAACTTTGGTAAGTATGCTCATTTCAAGGCAAGCACTGAACTGCGGAAAAACACCAACATAATATCATTACTTAATATGAATCTAAAAATAAATCATGAACTTTTTTTCATTTCACAATGGGCAGAGTCATGGGAAGTATTTTGAGAGCTTCAATACAGATACAAGCAAGGTCACGCTCTTTTCGTTTTGTTAACAGAGAGAATTGCTAGAGCAGACTGAGAATGAAGTAAACATCATTTTCTCCCACATCCCAAATTCACTGGTACTTTCTTTGATACAGTTACTGTACACTGAGGAACAGTACAAGGATAAATTTTCATCACACTCTGTTTTGTTCTCAATAAAAGTTGTATAAATTGGATACTGTTTCTCAGAAGACAGCAGTCAAGGTTGCTCATGATGAACTAATTATAAAAACTTTTCTTTTTTCTGCAATAAAGCAGATTTCTGAATCAAAAAGTTCCATTTTTTGCAATTTATTAATGCTATTTATTTATTGAGTGACCCAAAGTTACTACATGCAAATAAAGATCTTCCTCAGAGATAACACTGCGGAGTTGCTTACTGGAGAAGTAGTTTGGAATCCTAGAAAAACAGGTCTGGAAGCAAGCTCAGGAGGACATCTGATCTTGCCTACCACAGAGAAGGATCAGTTATATCTATCTCATTAGTGAAATATGCATATGAATCTAACATCAACAGTGGCTGAGACTCATGATCGCCACACAAGCTACTGGAGGGCTTCACTATCCTACCATTAAACCATAAATCGTGCCACAAGGAAGAAAAAGAAGAAAAGGCAAATATAATTTAAAGGAAGACTGAGAGCAAAAGAGGTGACAGGTACAGAATTACATATTTTGATGTAACTAGAACTATGTCAGGTTTAATTATATATAATTTGTTGATGTTGTATGTGTCTTGCATAGCCTGTGATTTTTCACAAGTATTTTTCCACTGCTGATATTTAAAATGCAAGTCAATGTGCATGGAGGAAGCATCACAACCATTTTCTGTACTCATTGGAGGTACTCAGGGTCATGTTTCTGTGAAGGTTATTTAAGTTTATACAGTCAGAATTCACTTTTTGCCAGTAGTCTGTAATATTTGCTTAATATTTGATGCTTTCATGAACATTTCAGCCAGCAAACTTACTTGCTCTAACACTTGCAGAAGCAAATACAAAAAGAGTTTAAACTTAGTAGCACTTAATTCAGCTTTAAAAATATTTGATGAAATTGTGAAAATTTACTCACCTTTAACACCATACCAAACTACAAATACTGGAAGAACAACTAATCCTAAAGTAAAATAAAAATAATGTATTGTAACATATTGTGATGGGTTAACCCTGGCTGGACGCCAGGTGCCCACCAGAGCCGTTCTATCACTCCCCCTCCTTCTCAGCTGGACAGGGGAGAGAAAATATAACAAAGAGCTTGTGGGTCGAGATAAGGATAGGAGAGATCACTCACCAATTACCGTCACGGGCAAAACAGACTCAGTTTGGGGAAAATTAACTTGATTTATTACAAATCAACCGGAGTAGGGTAATGAGAAATAAAACCAAATCTCAGAACACCTTCCCTCCACCCCTCCCTTCTTCCCGGGCACAACTTCACTCCCAAATTCTCCACCAACCCCCAGCGGCACAGGGGGACGGGGATGGGGTTTACAGTCAGTTCTTCACACGTTATTTTCTGCCACTTCATTCTCCTCAGGGGGAGGACTCATCACACTCTTCCCCTGCTCCAGCGTGGCGTCCTACCCATGGGAGACAGTCCTCCACGAACTTCTCCAACGTGGGTCCTTCCCACGGGCTGCAGTTCTTCATGAACTGCTCCAGCATGGGTCCTTTCCACGGTGTGCAGTCCTTCAGGCACAGACTGCTCCAGCATGGGTCCCCCATGGGGTCATAAGTCCTGCCAGAAAATCTGCTCTGTGGGCTCCTCTCTCCACAGATCCGCAGGTCCTGCCAGGAAGCTGCTCCAGTGCGGGGTTCCCACGGGGTCACAGCCTCCTTCGGGAACCCACCTGCTCCGGCATGGGGTCCTCCACGGGCTGCAGGTGGATATCTGCTCCACTGTGGACCTCCATGGACTGCAGGGGGACAGCCTGCCTCACCATGGTCTTCCCCACAGGCTGCAGGGGAATCTCTGCTCCAGCGCCTGGAGCGTCTCCTCCCCCTCCTTCTTCACTGATCTTGGTGTCCGCAGGGTTGTTTCTCTTACATGTTCTCACTCCTCTCTCCGGCTGCCGAATACCTCCGTCCCAACTTTTTTTCCTTCCTAAAAATGTTATCACAGAGGCGTTACCACTATCGCTGATTGGCTCGGCCTTGGCCGGCGGCGGGTCCGTCTTAGAGCCGGCTGGTATGGGCTCTCTCGAATACAGGGGAAGCTTCCAGCAGCTTCTTACAGAAGCCACCCCTGTAACCCACCCCGCTACCAAAACCTTGCCACACAAAACCAATACACATATAAGCAGCTGCATGATAATTATGTCAATGAGAGAGAATTTAGAAAAGAATTTTAGCCTGATCTTTTTAAACTTCCATATAATAAAGTCTGATGTACTGTGAAACATTCCAGGGAAATTGCTAGGTGTCACTGACACTGGACTTTTAAAATTAGAGTATAAACAGCATTGCTGGGACCTGTGTTTAAACTGCAGTAATATCCCAGTGTACCTGAAATCTGCCAGGCCTTCAAAACCAGTGCAAAATTCAAGAATCAAATGGGTCATAACTGTGCCCCTCTAATAACCCTTAAGAAAGAGTCTTTGAATCAAACAAGACCTATGATAATACATAAGCAAAGTCAGCTATAGAAAAATTGAAAAATCTGAAGTCTTCCCACCAGCACTATCAGCAGCAGAAATATTCAACTCTACATAATATAGTTGCTCTCCTTTCACCCTTCATTCATGCTCTGAATAGACCTAAGCCCATGCATAACACAACAATGCCATTTATATTCTTTTCAATGGGTTAAAAAAAAAGGAAAGAAAACACACCCTAGTATATAAAGCCAGAAGTTGTAACCCAGAATATACAGAAGAGGCAGATAAAATGAGCTAAGAAGCTGCCAACTCTATATAGTCACTCTTCAATTGGATTTCATGCTTTAATGTGTTAGGCAACAGCAGTACAGTCACAATGCATTAACCCAAAGTATTACAAGAGCACTGATTAAGTGGTGCTGCTATCCATCACGAGTGCTGCATCTGGTTACCATTAAACCTTAAGTAGTGATAAGAGTAATGAAAAACAGAATTTTGATGGGTTTCAACAAAGACAAAAGCTGAAAAGTTGTTGTTTGCTAATGACCTTTTACTGCAAAAGAGGGAGGGTTGGTGCTGAACATGAGGAGGAAAAGTTCATTTCTGAACTCTAAAGTATAGGTCACTTAAGAGATCTGCCAAACTTGCTACATGCTTACAGTAAAACAATCATTTGTGTCACTGGAAGACTATTAGAACTGTAATTTACTGAAGTATTATAGTGAAGTTATATTAATGCATTTGAGGGTTTTGTTTGCAGTGATGATAATTTATGAAAAAAAATTCTAGGAGGCTAAAGGAAATTTTAGTCTCTTTTATCAGTTTCAACTGGTGAAATTGTATTACATAGTTATCAAAGATACAGTAACTCAATATTTCATATATTTATAACTGTATGTAAAATTTATGCATGGAAGTTTCAGCTTACTAGTCTAGACCATTTTTTCCTCAGTATCTGATTATTGCAGTATTAAACACAGTTTGGTATTGTTCCAGAAAGCTGTTCTAAACTGTGATTCCTGATAAGATAATAGTGAGCTTGAAAAAAACAAAAGCTAAACAGCTCTGTATTTGATCTGCAAACCAGATGCAAGAGAGAAAAGGCTGACGTAAATCACAGAGACGTTCAAGGTTAGGGGGAAGCTTGATGGATGAGAAATGGAGGATGAATTCTAGAGTTCTGGAGTGCTTCGATTGGAAGACTCTGTAGAGGAGATCTCTTGTGTTAGTGAACAACTTGCCTTTTCTTTACACTGCAAAGAAAACCTCTGCAATAAAACATAAGAAAGCACATTATATAGCTGTCAGACCAAAGGTCCACCTAGCCTACTAATTTAGGCAGTGCTCAGAAGTGGATGCTTTGGATGCTTAGAAACTTTGAAAAGTTTTTTGAAGTTTAAGTTTTTTTAAGTAAAAATGGTGAGAGTAACTGAGCACTGGCACAGGTTGCCCAGAGAGGTTGTGGAGTCTTCATCCTGAGAAATATTCAAAAGCTGTCCAGACACAGTCCTGGGCTCTATGTTTCATTAGCAGTAACTGATGTGGCGGACAGGTGGACACCTTTGCTATCATCATTGTTATTAGAGAATACATTTATAGCTATAACTAAAAATCAACATTTTGCATTCTAGTCACTTTCTGAAATTGGCAGAACCTGTTATATAAACATTAATCCTTTCACAACCCTCTCTCAAACACATTCAGAAAGCTTAGATTTTTGCATGGATTTGATTTAATCTTCATATACATATATGTGATAAATAGGCTAATCTAACAAAAAAAAAAATCCATATTCTTTCTATATACTGGAGACTAAAATAAATGTAACAACTTTAGAAATCTTCCTGTTTATCACTATTTTGCTAAAGGCTTTTTTTGGCTTTTACTGTGGCATATCCCTGTGGAAACAGAGTTCATAGGTCATCCAAGACCAAAAGTCCTCTCTGAATTAGAGGACTGTAATCAGCAACATGTTGAGAAATAAGTGACTGCAGCAAATCTTAAGTGAAATCTGAAGTGTACCACTTCAGAAACTTAATTTTATCCCTATTGTGATTATAAAAGTCTGACATTAAATCTGCTAAAACTCTCTGAAAACTTAAGAAGTTAGCACAATGAAACATGAGGAGATGGCCTATGCCTGTGTTACCTCCTGTTCCCAGTGGACTAACTTAAATTTCATGGAACTCATATATATAGTAATCTGGGTATCACAAAAGGATAGATACAAGAGTGTCTTAAGGATAAGGTTTTACTTAACATTCAAGTCATTTCTCAATATGCTGTGGAGAACCAGCATGGAGAACACAGGTTGGGTATGACATGCTACAGCTGTTAAAATGAAAAGTTGTCCTGTGTGTCTTGCGCTCTGACAGCTTCATACTATATTGCTAAAATTTAGCTGGGAAATGGCAACATTAGATGTACCATTGAACTAGCCATTGTTTTTCAAGAAACTCACCATTGACAGGTCATGCTACACTAAGGTCAGCAGAAGAATGTCTACCAGTAAGCAAGAAACCCAGGAGTTAATTATGTCTCTTCCTTCAGAAGGGAGAATCCTATGGCCAAAACAAAATCTGAGGCCTTTCTTCTAACAGTTAGCATAGTATGTCTTTTGTGGCTTCTGTTTTAACCAGTCGATCTGTATCCTCCTAGATTTCTTGGCAAAGTATTAGGCTATATTGGTGGTGTGGTATTCTGTGTTATACAAGATAGAAAGAAGCATGCAACTTCACACTCAATATATAGTGCTGAATGAGTAATTTCTGTGTTTATGAATGTTTAATAGGGCCAGACAGCAAACTAATATTTATGGGGCTCCAGAGGTAAGGGAGATAGAGTTTCTCAGCAGGACTAGTACATCTCTTCTTTTCTAAGAACATTAGGCAGTCTGTTGCCCTGGAATTCCTCCATCTCCCTCAGACATATTATTAATAGCTCAGGAATGACTGACTGATTCAGAAAGGCTTGTGTACTCTTTACCAAGAGAGACACCATCCAACAGTGAGAGAATGTTGTTCCTGTCCTATGTTTTGGACCAAATCCAGACTGTGCCAGATCTAGGTTATCTTCTGTAATTAGAAGTGTTTGGAAACAACTTTAGAACCCTTTCCGTAAGCTTGCTTGGGCAAAGGAGGATTTGACAATGCGCAGTAATTAACCACGTCAGGTTTCTTCTGGATTGATCACTGTTGTTTGCCTGAATTATATACAGTTAGCTATTTCAGTGGGAAGAAGCATCCCCTGTTTTACTCTCACTAGTAAGGAAAGAGAGAGAGAGCATCTTCCTCAAAGGTTACCTGTAGAAGCTTACTGACTTAGGAAATTTGGCTCCTTATGCTCCAAGCATCTTCCTGAATGTGGATGATCTCTTCAGCAGATGGGCTTAGGTAATTTCTATATTGCATTTTCTTCTTTTTCTTTATTTTTACACTTCCATCCTTCTGCCTACCTCTGGCACAGTACCTCAGAGAAATCAATACAGGAACACTCCACATCTTCAAAACTTTGATTTATAGATTGTGTCTATCTACACTGCAGTGCATTTTTTGAATCTGATGTAATTCTTAGCCCAAGTTCAGGTACTTGTTAAGTCTTTTTTAGCTGGAGAAACCCTACTATCTTAATGCGACTCTTCAAGAAAAAGGCTGTGTAGAGATAATGGCTCTTATATGTAGAGATTTAATACAAAGGCATGTTACAATGGGCAGAACACACAGACATATGGATGACAGGAAATATATAAGAAGTGAGGAAAGGAATATTTAGACATTTTCTTTGAGATGTTATGATAAAGATGGTGAAGACTCTTAAGGTGACGAATGTCATCATTATGACTAAACAGCTTAGCGATGTTGTGAATCCTTGGCATTATATGAATTAACATATTTCAGTTGTAAAGCCTCTCATTTCTGGTTGTTTTGGATTTGAACTTATAGAACTTCTATCTGCTTTTTTTTTTTTTTTTTTTTAAGATTCTTAATGAGCTGAATAACGTACAAAAATACAAGCTAAAATCGTAGTTGGCAAGTTTCCTCTCTGATTTTGAAGGTTTCTCTCACTGTTGAATGTCTTCATCAATGACGTAGTGGGATTGAGTGCACCCTCAGAAAATTTGCAGGTGACACCAAGATGAGTGGTGCGATTGACATGCCTGAGGGATGGGATGCCACTGAGAGGGATCTTGACAAGCTTGAGAAGTGGGCCCATGTGAACATCATGACGTTTAACAAAGACAAGTGCAAAGTCCTGCACCTGGGTCAGGGCAACCCCCAGCATCAATACAGGCTGGGGGATGAAGGGAATGGAAGCAGCCCTGTGGAGAATGATTTGGGGGTGCCAGTGGATGAAAAACTGAACATGACCCAGCAATGTGCACTCACAGCCCAGAAAGCCAAACTGATCTTGAGCTGCATCAAAAGTAACATGACTAGTAGGTCGAGGGAGGTGATTCTGCCCCTCTACTCCACTCTGGTGAGACCCCACCTGCAGTACTGTGTCCAGCTCTGGAGTCCTCAGCACAGGAAAGACATGGACCGGTTGGAGCGGGTCCAGAGGAGGGCCACAAAAATGATCAGAGGGGTGGAACACCTCTCCTGTGAGGACAGGCTGAGAGAGTTGGGGTTGTTCACCATGGCGAAGAGAAGGCTCCGGGGAGACCTTACTGCAGCCGTTCAATACTTAGAGGGGGCTTATAAGAAAGATAGGGACAGACTTTTTAGTAGGGTCTGCAGCAATAGGACAAGGGTAACAGATTTGAACTAAAAGAGGGTAGGTTCAGACTAGATGTATGAAAGAAATTTTTTACAGTGAGGGTGGTGAAACATTGGAACACTGGAACCCAGAGAGATGGTAGATGCCCTATCCCTGGAAAAGTTCAATGTCAGGTTGGAGGGGGCTCTGAGCAATGTGATCTAGTTGAAGATGTCCCTGCTTATTGCAGTGGGGTTGGACTAGATGACCTTTAAAGGTCCCTTCTAACCCAAACCATTCTGATTCTATAATCTCTTTGTTAATTATTAATTACTCTCCTGGTGTAATCACCTGTACTTGACTGACTAGTTTACTTTCTAGCAAACTGTAGAATTTAAATAGGAGAAGTCAATGAGAAAGCTGGGTGACATTGTCACATATCAGTGGGAAGCATTTTTTCCACAAAATCTGAATTCTGCATTAGGCTGTAAATTAACAAACCCTCTGGCATAAGGACATTAGGAAAATATTATTCACTGGGACGGTAGTACAACTGCAGAAGAGGTTTCACAGAAACATTGTGGAATCTCCACCCTTGGAGACATTTCAAAGCCCTGAGCAACCTGATCTAATTTTGAAGTTAGCTCTGCTTTGAGCAAGACATTAGAATCCAGAGGTCCTTCCCAACCCAGATTTCTCTCCATCATTTATTTGAGACACACATAAGTATCTGATTACTAGTACTTGACTGAGATCAGATGTTATTGTAAATAAACATTTGGGGGTGGATCTGGGATAAACTCAGAACACAGAAGGCCTGCAGGAGTTATGTATTTGTTTCATTTCTGTTGTTTCTGTTGTTGCTGGTAAAATTCCCAGTGAAAAAATGTCTGGATCTTGTTTTGTTCTGCGGGAATACACCTCTAGTTGATAAAATAACCTGCAACTTATGTAGTGCTTGCTCACAGCAAATTTAAAGTACAAACCAGCTGTCACTTGGGCAAGTCTTTGGCTGTTAGGTAAGGCTTATATAGAAGAGCCTTGGAATCTAGTGGAAAAGAATGTTTTAGAAACAAACTGTTTCACGGTAATTGCTATCTGACAAAATTGTTTTGCAGATCCATGAAACAGTTTCCATTCATGTGCTCCTTCTCAACTACTACTTGTTGCCACATCTTTTGACACAACATAGTATCAATAAGGAAAGGTGCACGTAAATGTTGAGGGGTAAAACTTAAGGTGAAAATGTAAAATGTGAAAAGACAAAGCAGTCTAAATGATGAGATGTTCTTAAGTTTTTACTGCTTAGCTCATTTGGACAAGACAAACTACTTGAAAGTATCTCCATTTGTAGATTCCACTATTTTCCCTTCCTTTTTTTTCCAGTCATGCTTTAAGCAAAAATATGTTGCAAATACTTTGTATTAACTTGCCTTTAGCGCAAAGAATTTAAGATCACTTTTCAGACAGAGTCATGTACATTGAGAGATAAGCTACCTCCATTTACTTCAGGGCATGGCTAAGTACAAACACATTTGTCACAGAGCAGCTGACACACTGCAGCATGACTCCCAACTTTAATTTCCAGTAACTTTTCTGCCAGTGCTCACTTTCATATTGCCCAAGTGCAGGTCATACTGTATCTGGCTAATGGAGAACAGCATGTACCCACTCAAAGTATGGGCTCACTCAGCTCAAAGGGGTATTGTTATTCATGAATATGTATTCAATTATTTTTAGAAGTATTTAATCATTTAACTTCAATTAAACACATTTTAGCAACTCCATTTCAAAATACAGTGAATGTGAGAGATACTTGGCTTAAATGTTTATTAAGTAGGGAATAGCATTTCCAAGAATAGTCTAAGTTAAGGTATAGAGACAATTTTACTGATTAAGTGTGTCTTTGTGTATAAATAATATCCTCCTACATCCATGTAGTGGCTATAATGTTAATTCCTGTGTATATTACTGGCCAATATTTCACAAGTGCTTGCTGCTATAGGTCAGTGCAAGACTTTATTGCAAGACTAGGTACCTCGAGCAGTATATATACCTCATTTCAACTCCAGTAAGTCTCAGAAAAATTCATACCTGTACTTCATACAGTCAGAAGGTCCCCATGATACAAACTAAATTAGAAACATGATTTGAATGCCTCCTCTGCTCTCTCTGAATATTGCACCCCTCTTCCTGAAAGGGAAGGACATGCTCTTGCAGTGGATACTTTTCTCCCCAGTTCTTCAAAGGTTTATAGTTCTTCAGTTCTGGATACAATAGACATCTAAGAAGATGAGCTCCTTTAGATCTTTTCACCCAATCTTCATCAGACTACAAGTGTCCCAGATTTCTGCACTTCATCCATTAGAGAACTGGAGATAATGATGCTTCTCGTCTTTCCTGCAGTGGATAGATACCTTAATGATTGTGAGGGGCTCAAATGCTAAAGTGCTGGGAGCCATAAAAAAATTGGTAGCTGGTGGATGACAGCAGGAGTTCACACAGCTCAAGCTGTACCTGCTTCAATCTTTGCATTGTGCAGAGGACTGAATTACTTTGCTGTAGTTGGCTGAAATCTGAGATATGAGGTACATGCTGTGTATAGCAGCTACCATAATTTCAATAGCAACAATAACAGAAGAAAAAAAAAATAAATAAAATAAAATTAGATCTAAAGCATGCAACCAAGGATCAAAATGTTTCAGAAAGGGCAGTAGTTCTCAGCAAGGAAGTAAATGTAAAAATCTGGCTGGGCAGGACTTTGTGGATGGAAAGAGATTGTGCATGAAAAGCCCTCTAACTATCTTGGTGGCTTGATGCTGAACTCAATCCAGTTCAGTGATGCTGTTCTTTTATGTGGGACTCAAACAGTATGCAGTATTCTAATGTAGTTTAATGAGTGCTAAGCAGATGGATAATCCCTTCCCTTGGTCTATGGGATGTGTTCCTGTTAATACAGCCCAGGATAACCTTGATGTTCTTTGCTGCCAGGGAGCACTGCTGGCTCACGTACAGCTTGCTGCCTACCAGGACTTCCAGGGCCTTTTCCACAGAGCTACTCCCAGGACAGTCAGTCCCCTGCCTGTCTTGGCACTGTAGCAAGGGGTTCCTCCTTCCCAGGCAGAAGAATTTGCATTTGTCTTTGTTTAATTTCATGATATTTCCTGTCAGTCCATTCCTTCAACCTGTCTGGGTATATCTAAATGACAGCCCTGCCCTCGAGTATATCAACAGGTCTCCTAGTTTGGTGTCACCTGCAAACTGGACAAGTGTGCACTCTCACCTCCTCCAGAACATTGATGAAGATGTTAAACAAGACATGATCCAGGACAGATCCCTGCGGTACTATGTTTGTTATCAGCGTTGAGGTGGAGTACAATCCAATCCCCACCAGCCTTTGACCGTGGTCACCCAAAGTGTTCTTAACTCATTGAGTTGCACATCCATACAGGGTGCAACATTCTAACTTTGATGCAAGAATATGGTGGGAGACAGTGTCTAAAGCATTGCTAAAGTCGAGATAAAAGTCATCTACTGCTCTCACCTGTATTTACATCAATAATTTTTTAAAGGTTAAAAACTTTATTTTCCAGGATAGACCTATGAGATGTACCACCAGATAGCAGAAGCCTTTGCCCAATGGGGTGAAGTTCCTTTTTTTAATTTCCTTTGCTTTAGATTTCTAAGTGCTACCTTAAAATTTGATGCAAGCTAGGATGTTGCAAGGCAAAATCATAAATGAAAGTATGAAATGGTGACACAGCAGTTCAAGTGGAAAACCTCTATTCCACTATGGGATTGAATTAGGTCAAAAGTCCTAAACATGATGGACAGACTTGAGAATTCTGCACACATTAGCAACAGAAGGTTAGTTCTTAAAATGCCATGTACTCCCTCAGTCCATCTCATCATTTACTTTCTAGAAACCAGAAAAGTTTGAAATTAGAGATCTCTGGTAATGTCTGCACTTCTGAGGAAGAGAAAACCTAACATGAATTTCAATTAAGGATAGTGAGCCCAGCAGCTTAAATTCAAAAGAATGCTGAGACATTTACTTCCAAAGTGATTGATGCTACAATGTACATTATTCAATCAAAACTGAATAGAAAGGCAACAAAATTATCCAAAATCTCAAAGTTCTCATACTAACTGCAAATTAGGATTGCCAACGTGAAGGTCATTTACAAGAAGGGTCGGAGGGAGTATCCAGGGAACTACAGGCCTGTCAGCCTGGCCTCAGTACCGGGGAAGATTATGGAGCAGTTCATTTTGAGTGCGCTCACGCAGCATGTGCAGGACAACCAGGGGATCAGGCCCAGCCAGGATGGGTTCATGAAAGACAGGTCCTGCTTGACCAACATGATCTCCTTCTATAACCAGGTGACCCACGTAATGGATGAGGGGAAGGCTGTGGATGTTGTCTACCTGGAATTTAGTAAGGCCTTTGTCACCATCTCTCACAGCATACTCCTTGAGAAGCTGGCGGCTCATGGCTTAGACAGGTGTACTCTTCGGTGAGTAAAAAACTGGCTGGATGGACGAGCCCAGAAAGTTGTGGTGAACGGAGTTAAATCCAGTTGGCGACCGGTCACAACGGGTATTCCCCAGGGCTCAGTTTTGGGGCCAATTCTGTTTAATATCTTTATCAATGATCTGGACAAGGGGATAGAGTGCACACTCAATAAGTTCGCAGACAACACCAAGTTGGAGGGGAGTGTTGATCTGCTCGAGGGCAGAAAGGCTCTACAGAGGGATCTGGACAGGCTGAAGATCGATGGGCCGAGGCCAATTGTATGAGGTTCCACAAGGCCAAGTGCCAGGTCCTGCACTTGGGTCACAACAACCCCATGCAGCGCTACAGGCTTGGGGAAGAGTGGCTGGAAAGCTGTCTGGTGGAAAAAGAACTGGGGGTGCTGGTTGACAGCCAGCTGAGTATGAGCCAGCAGTGTGCCCAGGTGGCCAAGAAGGCCAACGGCATCCTGGCCTGTATCAGAAATAGGGTGGCCAGCAGGAGCAGGGAGGTGATCGTCCCCCTGTACTGGGCACTGGTGAGGCCGCACCTCGAGTACTGTGTTCAGTTTTGGGCCCCTCACTACAGGAAAGACATTGAGGTGCTGGAGTGTGTCCAGAGAAGGGCAACCAAGTTGGTGAAGGGCCTGGAGCACAAGTCTTATGAGGAGCGGCTGAGGGAACTGGGATTGTTTAGCCTGGAGAAAAGGAGGCTGAGGGGAGACCTTATCGCTCTCTACAACTACCTGAAAGGGGGTTGTAGTGAGGTGGGTGCTGGTCTCTTCTGTCAGGTGGCTGGAGATAGGACAAGAGGAAATGGCCTCAAGTTGCGGCAGGGGAGCTTTAGATTGGATATTAGGAAAAAATTCTTTACCAAAAGGGTTGTCAAGTCTTGGAACAGGCTGCCCAGGGAAGTGGTGGTGTCACCAACCCTGGAGGTGTTCAAAAAACGTGTAGACATGGCACGTCAGGACATGGTTTAGTGGGCGTGGTGGTGTTGTGTTGACGGTTGGACTTGATGATCTTAAAGGTTTTTTCCAACCTAAATGATTCTATGATTCTATGAAATATTGCAGAAACACCACTTTGAGATACTCCTTACATATAGGGTTCCATTTTCCACAGTCATCTGATTAGATGCCTTTTCTTGATGCAGATCAAAATATCAGCCTAAAGAAAGATTACTGACATCAGCTCAGAAGCATTGGTCAGTTGATGCAGGCAAACTAAATTCTGCAAAATGATGAGGACAAAAGTGAACTTGGTGGTACAGACAATCATTGCAGACTGGTGTAGCTTCAGAGCTCTATGTTACACTAAAATATGCCTTCAGTCACAATAGGACAATTGCTGTTCAAGTTGTATATCATTTTACGTAAGTACAAAGGACAGAATGTATTACTTATAGAGAACAGACATAGCAAAAGAATTTATTTCAAAAAACCCAAGATGAATATTGTTCACAAGATCTTTTTTAGAGACATAAATCACTATTCTCTACATTTTATTTCAATAAGAAGTTTTGTAATATGGAAAAAATTGTAGCACAACTACATTTCAGCTTTCAATAAGGTGAGATTAAAATGTTTGTGTTTGAAATTCAGTGTTCCCTTTATTAATACACTCCCTGAAATTTAGGTTAGTGGGTGATGGATGTGAAGCTTTTCCAAACTTGTTATTGCATGTCCAGAAACGTCTAACTACTTAAAGGCTTCAAGACTTACTGAACAGAGACTTAAATACGGCATGCTTTTTTGACTATGCAACCCAAAACTTACAGAAGTTGGGAGTATAATAGACCTGGACAACAGTAATAATGTGTGGCAGTAACAGTAAATCTCAAAATTCTCATAAAAATCACTAACAAATAATAGGAGGTTACACTTTGCACAGATAAGCTACTGAATTTTATTACCTAATTCTCTCAGAATACAAAAGTACATACAACTACCTGGAGGCAAACTAAATCTAACCATATCTGAAAGTGCAAACATCAAGATTCTCCACTTTCCCAGACAAAATCAAACATTTTGGAATCAAGGATCCAAATAAATTAGAACAGGCCTAATATTCATAGTTATGAAACCTGTCCACCCATTGCTAGCAGTTACCAGCTGTTAAAGAAAGACAGTGGTGGCTGTGCTTTGTTTTGCCTTTGAGTCATTTGCACATATAATTTGAAGAACTGGAAAAAAATGTACAAGTCATTCTCTGAATTTTCTTTTCCTGAGCAGCCTGAGCATGATAACAATGATGCCCTCTAAGCAAGGCCACCTGTTGCTGCAAGCAGTTGGACACTGTACAAGCTGTCCTTCCAGTCCAGCATTCCTATTACAGAACTGAGCAACTTTTAATGAAAAGGTGTTTTAAAATCCTTTAGGTTTCAGTGGTGATAATATCCCATCCAATGATTTTAGAACATTAGATCTTGTTAATCCCAAACTTTGCTTTGAAATTCCTAAAAATGAGATTAATTTAGCTGGTAAGTTGTGTGTGTACGAGTGCATGTGTGCACACAAGAACATATATTTATGGCTCTGATTGCTTCCATATAAACTTATTGAACAGTAAAACTACGTTTGAGACATCATTTGAATGAATTAGTAGTATTTGTACCACAAAAAATCAACCCCCCAAAATAAGAAGTAATTGTTCTGTAAAGAATGAGGAAAATTTAGGAAAACAGATTTTATCTGGTTTTGGAGTAAGGAGTAGAGAAATCTCTCACTTCTCACGCACCCCTTAAAGATGGCTTGTTCTCACCTACAAATTGTTAGACACTAAAGAATCTGTGTTATGAAATAGAATTTCTGCTTTAGTAAATTGATGTCTAGAAGAGACTAGAAAATCTGCAGAACAAGACCTGGAGACTATGCACACATTTACTTTTGGAAATAATTCAGGACAGTCATAGATCTTTATTATGCCCAGATGATTTGTTTTGTCTCATCTCTGTCATTTAACATATTTGTGCTTACTGCTTGTAAAGAAAGAAAGACAGAAGAAAAGAACCCCCCAGTTATCTCCTCCCTTTCTAATTCCAGTTGTATATATGACATCTTTCATTTCTAGAAAGAATACACGGCACAATGGGAAATGTACTCAATTCAGATTAATCTGAATACGTGATTGTTAGATGGTAATCCAAGCATGAAATGCAACAAATGTTCATTAAGATGTCACTGATCAATGTTAGCCTTCCAAAAAAAAAAAAAAATTAAAAAAATTAGTATTTCAAAACAGGTAGACTCTAAATTACGTTAATACAACAGAAACTTGATTGCCTTAGAGCAATCTTGGAGAAGATACTTTTCAAATTATACCCAGCATGACTTTTGTAGACAGAGGTGTAAATAAATGTGCATAATAAATTATTAAAAACATTCCAGTGAATAATGTATCTCTTGTTTTCATATGAAAACTTCTACATACACCCAGCCCCAAATCAATTCAAGTAATTGTGTGCTTTTTTCCCCATGCACTTAAAATAAGAATAGTAGTTTTTAAATAAAATAGTATCCTTCACAAAGCTATTGTGGAAGAATACATATTTAAGTTACAAAAGTCCTTCATTAATTTGTTTGCCTAAGTACACTTCGGTCATTCTGGATTTCATAACAAAGGAAGAAACAAGTTACGGACAGCTTCAGGCATGGAGAAGTGGCAGTGATACAACTCAGCAATCTCAGGACAGTGGTGCTAGAGTCTGCAGTCATCAAGAGGAAGACATAGGATATTCTCATGATTTAGAAGAAACTACTCGAACAAAGCACCATGAGGCCGCTTGCTCACTCCTCCACCCTGGGGGATGGGGTGGAGAAAACATAATGAAAAGCTCATAAGTCGAGACAAGGATGGAGAGGGATCACTCACCAATTATGGCCAAGGGCAAAACAGACTCAACTTGGGGAAAAAAAAACCAAATCAATTTCATTTATTACCAATCAAACCAGAGTAGGGTAATGAGAAATAAAAACCAAATCTTAAAAACACCTTCCCCCCAACCCTCCTTTCTTTCTGGGCTCAACTCCACTCCCAATTTTCTCTACCTCCTCCCCCCAGCAGTGCATGGGAATGGGGAATGGGGGTTGTGGTCAGTTCATCACACATTGTCTCTGCCTCTCCTTCCTCCTTAGGGGGAGAACTCCTCACTCTTCCCCTGCTCCAGCATGGGGTCCCTCCCATGGGAGACAGTCCTCCACGAACTTCTCTGGCATGGGTCCTTCCCATAGGCTGCAGTTTCTCATGAGCTGCTCCAGCATGGGTCCTTTCCACGGGCTGCGGTCCTTCAGTCACAGACTGCTCCAGCGCGGGCTTTCCCATGAAGTCACAGCCATCTTCAGGGGCATCCCCGGGCTGCAGGTGGACATCTGCTCCCCTGCTCCCCTCCATGGGCTGGGGGGGGACAGCCTGCTGTCTCACCACGGGTTGCAGGGGCATCCCTTCCTCCGGCACACATCCTCCCCCTCCTTCTGCACTGACCTCGCTGTCTGCAGAGGTCTCTCACATTCCAATCTCCTCCCCTGCTGCAGGTTTCCCTTCTTAAATCTGTTATCCCAGAGGTGTTACCACCATCCCTCATGGGCTTGGGCTTGGCCTTGGCCAGAGGTGGGTCCAACTTGGAGCCAGGGAAGCTTCTAGCAGTTTCTCACAGAGGAACCACCCCTGTAGCCCCTCCCCTGTTACCAAAACCCTGCCACACAAACCCAATACAGAAACACTCAATATATGTCACACTTAAGCAAGAACTGTTAACTCCGAAGTGGGAAAGCCAGCAAGTCACTGGACCCACAGTTCACTGGCTGTGTTTTCATGTTTGTGACACATTACATTAGAGTCCACACTGTTCCTATTTCATTTAGTTCATGAAAAATCACTACAGCTAATGTATTAATCACTTTTTCTTTAAAGAATCCAGATCCACCTCCAATTATACTTTTTACCCTATAACTGTCAGCTGAAACTCATGCTGAAGTAATCTGAGTCATCCTCTGTAACACAGGAAATAGGATTTATGTTACAACCTGATTCAAGCATTGAGCAGGAGGATGGATCAGATGAGCTCCAGAGGTCCCTTTAGGTCTAAATTATTATATGATTCTTTACATTATCATAGCGCACCTTTGCTGCTTCTAGGAGGCACCAAACCAAAAGGAAAGCTAGCCAAACTGTCAAATTTCCTTCCTTACTGCTACATTTTCTTGGATAATTAAATAAAAATTGTGTATAAGTTTTAGGAGCAATTGTGGAGATTGGTTTTAGCTTAAGAGTAACTGTGAATTTGGACACACACATGGCATCTCCTAGGATTCCGAAGTGGCTTCAGTTGGTGAGACAATGATTTTGTAATTAAGTGCTTGTGGCACTGAAAGGTGAGTAGGGTGAAAGAGGCCTCATTTCTTATATAGTTAAATGTTCCTTTATTTCATGAAAAGCAGCAAGAAGGATTTAGACAAATTTACCCTCAAACATCCTACTAATCATACATGCAGAGACTAATCTGAGAGGTAGAAGACATAAACTTCACTCTCTAGAGACAGAAGATAATTGAAATTGAGTCCCACACATCCACAATAAGTAGCAGGATCATGAGCCTTGTGGAAAAGTATCGTCACTCCTCCTGGTACTATGCTGAACCAGAGTAGTGTAGTCTAAGACACAGAGAAATACTTTCAAACTTTAGTAAGCTTGGGTAGGAGCCAGAAACCCAACTGCTTCCCACTGGCAAGCCTTGACATCCTTTTGTGTATGCTCGTTAACAGCTACTCAAGCACTTTGGCAGTTTTCTAAGGAAAACTTTGGTGGCCCAGTCCACCAGGTACTCATGAGTTCAGAAGTAGCTGAACTGGAGTTTGGGGATCCATGTTTTCCCCTTCAGCACTTAAGTTTTATTTATATATCTAAGCACTGGTGCATAAAATAGGCTAAATATATGGAAAGAATTAACATGAGGAGTTATGAAGGCACATGAAAGAGAGGAAAAAAAACATCAGTCAGTTTGATAGTGGTGAGAGGGTGATTCTAATAGAGGAAAGTGCGCTCTCTGTAACGAAGGAGAAATAGCTGCGAGTGGAAGGGAGACCAAAGGTCAAAGGCACAGCTTTTCAATGCATGAGGTGCAAGAAGCACACACTTGGCTTCACTAATTTAATGTTCAGTCAAAATTTCTGCAATAATCTCTGCATACCTCTGTCTTTTAAAATCAGTGTTGCTTTGACGTACCAAGAAATCTAAATTTTAAACTCTGCTCCAATTTTGAGCTCAAATTAATTGTTAGGAAGAGCAGTTTGGCTTCCTTTTGAAATAAGTTCCATTCCTTCATCCTGCAAATGGTTCCTAACTAAAGAACCACACTGGGGACTGACAAAAATAGGTATGATTTTCCCAGGCATTGTGGGCTCTACAAGGAAAGGATGCTTTTCGGTAGTGGGGAAAAGATGGCTCCCTCTTATTTTTCCTAGTACAGTTCCTGGGGCTGGGGGAGCTGGTCTTGTACGGATAAAGGCAGCCTTCCCAGAGGATGGAAAAGAGGTTTTTTTGCTCTAAGGCACTTCTCTCAGTTAAAGGGAGAAGAAAAGAAGAAAGAAACTAATAATCAATTTCTGGGTATCAGCCAAGGAAAGATATGCCTGAATCCATTAGGCTGAGAAGGTTTCATTGTGTAGCTGTACTAAAAGATTAAGTAGCATGGCTGACTTCAGACTAAAGAACCTGAATTAGAATTACGACATTCATTGATATAAGTGACTGACAAGAGACTGCAGATTGTACTTTACAGGCCAGGATAATATCCTGTCCTGATGTAAAGGTGACTCAACAGGCCAGCAGCCAGAGGACCGTATTTAAATATTAGAATCTGTACCACTGGAGTGAAGTGGAACAAAATTGGAACTGCATTTGAAAATCAAAATATGAAAAAAGAACTTTCTTTTGCTCAGAGACAGTGTTTAAATTTAAGCTGGCAAAGCTCAAAAGTCACAAATGTTACTGCAGCTTTTCGGATAATAACCTAAAATGCCAACTGGAAAAAATATCTATAATCTTTTGTCAGTCACAACTAAAGAAAAGATTTCGAAAATCAGCACTGTTTTGGCATGATTTTCTCTCTGTCCTCTGACTTATACACAGGTCCAAAAAAACCCCATACCTGAAAGTAAGACCTCTATCTATACTAAAATCTCCACCAGCTTTCATGGGAAGAGGTGGGCAGTTAGTTTCAGCATTCTTACATACCTTCCTTCACAACAAAAGAATAGGATGCTCTGTACAATCAAATGTAGTAAGTGTGAGAGTAGCAAGAGAAAATACTTCATATCTAGGCTATATCTCAGTCCAAGAAAGAAGTCACAGTTTATGATTCATATTCAGAGAGCTAAGTTCAGACAGGACTGGGTCACCTCATCTGATTCTCTGTATCATAAGACACTACATTTAAGGTCTTTACACTTAAGTTGTCATTCAACTCAGAAATAATTTTTGTGAAGCTTCAAATTTTTACATCTGTGGAGGACAGAACTGCAGTATTCCAGCATCAGTCTCATCGATAATGCATACCGAGGCAAATAGTCATTGCCCTTCTTTTTTTACTTAAATAACCAAAAATTTGGTTTGCATTTGCTGCCACAGTACCATCCCAGGAATTCATATAAAGATACTTGTCCATGAACTTCCCCAAGTTTCCCAATTAGAGACTGCATTGTGCATATATCAATCCTACTCCCCATCTCTGGCTTCATGACATTGTGACTGGGTGTATGAAACCACACTTTGTTTGAAAAGACCTACTTTACCAAGTGATGCAGGTGACTATTTTCATTATTCACTCTTCCACACACTTTAAATAATCTCGTAATGTCAGATGTTTATAACCTACTTCCAGATCACTGATAGAAATGTTGAAATGAAACACAATCCTTCCAATGAAGAATCCCCCAAAATTTTTTGAGATCCACCAGTCAGTTCATTGATCTATCAAGATAAAAGAACAATAAAACTTTTTCAACAGGATTCTATGCAATAATGAAATAACCCTTTATAAAAGCTTAGTTATTACAACTATGCCATTATTTAATTTAATTTAATTTAACTTACAGCTTTCTCAAAAAAAGAAATCATGCTTGACAAGATTTATTTTCATTAAATTAAAATTATGGAGATAATTGTATTCTAATCCTTTGTCATCTGAACACTGTAGCAGCTTTTCTCTTATTTTGCCTCAGACTAGTAAGACTTCAGTTGGCTTATAAAAATATTTACATTATCAATATATCTTCCTTCAACACTGATCTAATGCCTTACAATCTTCAGTAGTGACTCCAATATTCAGAGTTCAGACAGGTTTTTGGAATATTAAGTACAAGTTTCCAGACCTTGCAGTATTCAGTTATAAATCAGTTTAGGCAGAAATCCTCTAAGGTCACTGAGATATCACTCACTGAGTATACACAGAACAGTGACTTACGTAAATAAGTGTTTACTATATATGGGAGTGCTTTGTATATAAGCTAATATAACATATAAAAATAATTGATCACTCAGCTTTCCTACCAAACGTATGGCTCTACCTCACCATCCTTACCCTTCTGTTACAGGCTTATGTTTCAAAGGTTATTCTTCCAGAAGCATCCATCCCTTCCAATATCAAATATAAGTGCAAAGAAAGAGAAGAGGGGAAATTCATATAAATTTTCCTGAAACATAAGACTAGCTTCCTAATGATGAGCAGTGAAGTCCACAAAACAGGTACATGTAAATGCCTCCACTTTAGTGCATAGCAGTGCTCTTACTTACACTGCAATGCAAATCATCATTCATCTTTCCCTTAGGGCAGGTGGTTGTGTTATGATGTGCCTATGCTCCAAACCAGAGCTTATTCCCACCACATAATACAGCCACTTCTGAACAGCAGTTTGGAGAGGAAGTGCTAATGTGTGATGCTGTTGGGGTCTATAATTACATATATTTACAGAGAAAATATTATGGGGAAACAGAGGAAGACTGAGCAAAAATGGGACTTGTTATGCCTCTGTCCCATGTCCAGGTTTGAAAAAGGAAGAGCTGATTTCAGAGTGAGAAGAAGCCTTTCCTATGATATAACTATCATAATGACTACCATAAAAAAAGATTTTTAGCCAGCAGAAGAGAATCTTCAGCAAATAAAAACATCTGAGAATGTCTCATACACTTTATGAATTATATTCTACAGCATTTTGTGGCAGGTATAATTCAGATATCATATGCTATGCACAAATAAGCAGGAAACAAAAGCCCAGCATTTTTAGATCAGTAGGCAAAAAATGCCAAAAATATCTCTCTTTGCACTGAGACAGTAAGAAACATAGAAGACAAAAATGATTATGAGTCATTGCTGAAAGATCCCTGCCTCTGTGAGAAGCCAGATAGGGACAGAATGTATGAGAGTCACTAGTCAGCATGTGCAAGGGAAGCCCACATCAAGATAAAACTGTTCCAAAACATGAATTTTGTGAAATGCATAAGGAGGAGTTCGAGTCTTTTGCAATACTTGACAGAAATAATGCTACGTAGCTTACAAAATCTACAGTACTGAAGCGGCAAAAATTCTGCAGAAAGTGAGTTAAAGGAGATAAACTAAAACAGAAATTCATTTCCATTCCCCTGTGAAATTAGTGGCATTTGTACCACTCCCAGGTTGTATGAAAGTGGAGACAAATTTTACATTTCTGCTGATATTTTTGTGTTTGTTTAAAAAATAAAATAAGTTGTTCTCTTAGTAGCCAGAATAGCATTGGTCATAACTTCTAGTAGAGTGGCTGGAGTGATAGCATTGCACTGTTGTGCTGACTTTTTTTTTTTTTTCCTTTTGGTTAAATAAGGTTGATTTTGAAACAGTATTTCATGGCAAGTGGTATTAGATGAAAAATTTCTTGTCTTGCTAAAATGTGGCACAATATCTAGATTTTTATCTCTTTCAGCAGTGTCCTTTGTACATGGTGTGACTGCCAGGAACTAGAACAACAACTAGGAGGTTTTGATTTGATGGTCCTTAAGAATGAAGGGAGAAGTCTCAGGTTTTGGCCTTCATTTATCTCCTTATTGAGGAAGTATATCTTTCTCATTAATTCTACATTGTGAAAAAGATCAAAACACATATTGCAGTGAACTATGCATAACAGACACTGAAGATGTGATTCTTCCTACGTTTGAAAATGTCTGTTACTGCAGATGCAAAAACAACTCAGGCCTGGATACCAGGAGGTTTGCCAGTGGCCATCCATGATTCTTTATACAGGTACAGTTTCAAAACTAGAACCAAACACAGGAATTCTTGAAGAGCTTTTAAATAACCAGCTCCTGTAGATTACTAGAAAAAAGGCTACTAAAGTAAGCCACTGAGAGAATTTGTACAAATAGTAAGAAATCCACTGTGTGAAAACATTCTTTTGCCAAGAGGGCTATTACCAGTACAAAAAAAAAAAAAAAAAAAAAATTATTTCAAACTTATCAAAGAGCAAATTACAATGTTCATGATAGAACAGATGACTGAACTCCTCTCTCCCATTGCCAAACTCTGAAATCAGAATTCTCTAGTTACCTGGCAGTTGACTTATGTTTGCTGACTAGGTATTATAGTGCTGCGTGGAATAATGGCTCTAGCTGCTGCTGCTCTTGGAAGGAAATCTTGATGGCCTTAGAAATCTGTGTCCCCTTGAGTAAGTTTAGAGAGGAAAAGCTGTCCAGAGAATAAGCAGGAGAATCTGGCATTGACTTACTGCCTTACAAAGATGATTTATTAATTCTGATTTCCAGTTGCATCTCTTAGATTCTGTAACACAGTGCAACAATTCAAAATGAAATCTTTAAAGGATACTCTTTGGGCAATCCTTAGTAGCTTGTCCTGAAAATATTCCTAAATCACATACTAAAAAAAGGATTTCAGGAGATCATCCTACGCATCATCCTGAATGAAAATATTTCTACATCATAGCTGGCAGCATGCATGTCTTGCCTATTTCTTTAGAATAGTCATAATTTCCTTATATAATTCATTCTGAAGAGTTAGAAGGTTCTTTCCAATGTCTAACCAAAGTCTCCTTCTTTACAATTTGAGTTCATTACTTCTCATCCTGTCCCTAATGACAAGTTCAAACTGCAGAAGGGGAGACTTGATTGCACTATTTTATATTAGATCAATGATTTGTATTAGACACCAGGTGAGAAATTACAATGGGATAATTGACATAACTCTGCTGTCTGATATCCTCTGTGAAAGAAAGGACATTGTCATATTTCTCACATACATGCTAATACAGTTAAAAGAGATAGTAACAAAACTGAACTGTCCCAGCCACTTACTGCACTGATTTGACTCTGCACTGACAGAGAGCTGCAGTATGAAACTTCTGTCACTTTCCTGCTACTCTAACCCAATCTCTATTGCATAGTGTCTGTAACACATATATCCCCAGGCACTCCACATAAAAACGTAATTAAAACAAACATTACACTGAATAAGGTTTTAGAAACAAAGTATCCTTTTACTGTCTGTTCCTTCTAGCAAAGAGAAATGCGATGATATATATTCAAAGGGTTTACTAGGAAGATGAACCCAGGGAACATTTAGAAGACATGAATCAAATGAGCATGATGTACTAACTAATATGCTGATACTCAACATTCACCATGGGACAAAGACACTGACAAATCTAATGCATCAATGATGTTTGCATATTAATTCCTGAAGAAATTGACAGCCAGTGCAGTTGAAACCAAATAAGAACTACAGCATGTGGAATAAGATTAGCTTACATTAACATGAATGCTGCAGTATTCTTCACAACTTGGGAGAAAGAGCTAGGGTAAAATCAAACCAAGACTAAGGGAGTTGCTCATCTATTTTGGTCTTTTTTAATTGGTTTATTTACCAACTCTGTTGGCAACATACCTATCCAAAATGGCATTAACTGGTGTGAAGAAAAGTAGATTTGAAACAAACAGGCATTTAACAGCAGAACTCTGTGCCCTTAACCAAAATTCTGTGTATTTACAAAACCATTTTGTGTAACCCAAGAATTTTCATTTTAGCAGCCTGGTGAACATACTCTGAAGAGGCTGAGAAAACTGAAGAGGCTGAGAAAACTGGGTCATCTTATACTCTGAATGTTATGTTTTTAAACCTGTACAACTTCAAATTCTAAGACAGGCACTCATTAGAACAAATGCAGTTGTAACTTCATCATCATCATCCTTTTATTTTTGAGGGGTGTTTTTTCTCTATTTGTTCTAAAAGAGGCTCCCATTTTAATAGAAGAGCTCTTGAATGTCAATCTTATATAATGTCTTTATCCCCTTACCCTTCCTCTTAGGTTACAAAAATAGATCTTCCTATTGAAAAGAAGAATTTGTAGTTTTAAGGATGGCTAGGTTGGAGTATTCTAAAATAGCTTTGAAATGGGGATATTCAGCTTAATATAATTAGGACTACCATATAAAACCAACTAAAGCTCAGGTCCATAATAAAGGAATTCTGTATGTATGCAAAAAAACCAAATAAACAAATCGCAAACAATTACTACACAAATTTACACTACATAAACTTGTGTAAACTCAAGTGTTTATTATCAATTTCCATATATAGACAGAAAAAAACCTTAGATTTCCCTAGACATCTGAAATAGATAACCTATACTCATAGTAATACAGGATATCAGTATAATTTTGTTGTCAAATGTCCAGATCCCTTGGAAGTGGCCCAATACCCATAAGAAAAGAATTAAAATACAAGAACAAATGAAAAGCAAGAATTGCAATATAAGAAAGGACATTAAGAAGGGGGGGGGGGGGGGGGCGGACACAAAACCACAGCCCAATGGAAAAATTAATCATTTCTTTGAGCACTAAAGAATCCCACCTTTTCTGAACTTTAATTTTGTCTCTTTCTGAATATTATCTTCCCGCACTTGCATCCCTATACCTCCAATAATACTAAAAAAGCAGGCATGTGCAAAGGGCAGTCACATCTAGTAGAAAGCAGTAAAATTATTACCTTTGCAAGACTAATATACTGATGACCTGATGACTTTCCATTTGAACTACTGAATTGCCTCACAGCCTTCAAAACAAAATAAGAGCATTAATTGGTTATAACAGTTTCCTTAGATCCTGAAACACTTCTAGAATGTACAAAAAAAAGAGAACTTAAAAGCCCAAGGAACGTTTCAGCATAGTGACATTTTTTAAAACTAAGTTATTTCATTTCCAAACCTCTTAAAAGTCAACTCAACTTTAACTAGTTGCATAGCCACTAGAAAACTAGCATATAATGGAAGTTTTAACCCTCAGACTTGGCAGGCTTCCTCGACAATAATGAATCATGAAAGCTCTAAGATTCATTTAAAAGAAGAGCTGATGTGTAAGTTGACCCCTCTATGCACACAATACTGGAATTAAAAGCTGTTCAGGGTCTAATCATTTAAGTTCTGGTTGTCAGAGAAACACTACCTTCCTTGCTCTTAATAGGGATATTTTTCCCCTTCTCTCTCAAATACAACTAAGAAATCATGTAAGTAAATAAAATTCCCTTCTGAGGGGGACAGAGGGCCCAATATGCAGACCTAACCCATCCCACAGGGAAGTCTGCTGCCTCCCTGGGGCCTGGGTAAAAGACACTAGTAGGAAACTCCCTGGTCTGGTTCAGCCCTCTGATTTTTACCGGCTATTAGTTGTGCAGATTGGCAGTGAAGAGATTGCAGGGAGAAATCCGAAGGCAATCAAAAGGGTCTTCAGGGCACTGGGGCAATTAGTGGAAGGATTGGGAGCACAGGTAGTGTTTTCCTCAATCCCTTCAGTGGCAGGGAAATATACTGAAAGGAACAGGAAAACACACCTGATTAATATGTGGCTCAGAGGCTGGTGCCATTGGTGGAAATTTGGGGGTTTTTGATCATGGGGAGGTTTACACAGCACTGGGCTTGCTGGAGACAGATGGAGTCCAGCTATCTCAAAGGGGGAAAAGGATCCTCGCTCGTGAGATGGCGGGGCTCAGAGAGGGCTTTAAACTAGGTTTGAAGGGGGAAGGAGATAAACCTAGGCACACCATGGGGGCAGCATGCCAATGTTGGGGGTGGAATCGATAGCCCAGCTCAAGTGCATCTATGCCAATGCACACAGCACCGGTAATAAACAGGAGGAGCTGGAAGCCATTGTGCAGCAGGATTGATATGACTTAGCCACCATCACAGAAACATGGTGGGATGACTCCCATGCCTGGAGTGCTGCAATGGATGGCTATAAGCTCTTCAGAAGGGATAGGCAAGGAAGGAGAGGTGGTGGGGTGGCTCTCTATGTTAGAGAGTGTTTTGATTGTACAGAGCTCCGCGATTGTGAGGACAAGGTTGAGTGCTTATGGGTAAGGATGAGAGGGAAGGCCAACAAGGCAGATATCATGCTAGGAGTCTGTTATAGACCACCCAACCAGGTTGAAGAGATGGATGAAACATTCTACAAGTGGCTGGCAGTAGTCTCACAATCGTGTGCCCTTGTTCTCCTGGGGGACTTCAACTTTCCAGATGTCTGCTGGAAATACAACACGTCAGAGAGTAAGCAGTCTAGGAGGTTCCTGGAGAGTGTGAAAGGTAACTTCCTGACACAGCTGGTAGGTGAGCCTACAAGGGGAGGAGCCTTGCTACACCTACTGTTTACAAACAGAAGGACTGGTGGGAGGTGTGATGGGCGGAGGCCGTCTTGGGCTTAGCAACCATGAAATGATAGAATTCTCAATTTTTGGTGAGGCAAGGAAGGTGGTCAGCAAAACCACCACTATGGACTTCCGGAGGGCAAACTTTGGCCTTTTCAGGACACTGGTTGAGAGAGTCCCTTGGGAGACAGTCCTGAAGGGCAAAGGGATCCAGGAAGGCTGGACATTCTTCAAGAAGGAAATCTTAATGGCTCAGGACCAGGCTATTCCCATACGCCACAAGACGAACTGCTGAGGAAGATGACAGGCCTGGCTGAACAGGGAGCTTTTGCTAGGACTCAAGAAAAGGAGAGTTTACCATCTTTGGAAGAAAGGGCAGGCAACTCAGGAGGAGTACAAGGATCTTGTTAGGTCATGCAGAGAGGAAATTAGAAGGGCAAAAGCTCAGATAGAACTTAATCTGGCCACTGTCGTAAGGGACAACAAAAAATGTTTTTACAAATATGTTAACAATAGAAGGAGAGCCAAGGAGAATATCTATCCTTTCTTGGATACAGAGTGGAACATTGCCACCAGAGATGAGGAAAAGGCTGAGGTACTTAATGCCTTCTTTGCCTCAGTCTTTAATAGTGAGACCAGTCATCCTCAGGGTACTCTGCCCCCTGAGCTGTAAGGCAAGGACGGAGAGCAGAACATACCCCCCATAATCCAGGAGGAAATAGTTAGTGACCTACTGTGCCATCTGGACACTCACAGTTCTATGGGACCAGATGGGATCCATCCAAGAGTACTGAGGGAGCTGGCGGAAGAGCTTGCCAAGCCACTCTCCATCATTTATCAGCAATCCTGGTCAACAGGGGAGGTCCCAAATGACTGGAGCCTTGCCAATGTGACGGTCATTTACAAGAAGGGTCGGAGGGAGTATCCAGGGAACTACAGGCCTGTCAGCCTGGCCTCAGTACCGGGGAAGATTATGGAGCAGTTCATTTTGAGTGCGCTCACGCAGCATGTGCAGGACAACCAGGGGATCAGGCCCAGCCAGGATGGGTTCATGAAAGACAGGTCCTGCTTGACCAACATGATCTCCTTCTATAACCAGGTGACCCACGTAATGGATGAGGGGAAGGCTGTGGATGTTGTCTACCTGGAATTTAGTAAGGCCTTTGTCACCATCTCTCACAGCATACTCCTTGAGAAGCTGGCGGCTCATGGCTTAGACAGGTGTACTCTTCGGTGAGTAAAAAACTGGCTGGATGGACGAGCCCAGAAAGTTGTGGTGAACGGAGTTAAATCCAGTTGGCGACCGGTCACAACGGGTATTCCCCAGGGCTCAGTTTTGGGGCCAATTCTGTTTAATATCTTTATCAATGATCTGGACAAGGGGGTAGAGTGCACACTCAATAAGTTCGCAGACAACACCAAGTTGGAGGGGAGTGTTGATCTGCTCGAGGGCAGAAAGGCTCTACAGAGGGATCTGGACAGGCTGAAGATCGATGGGCCGAGGCCAATTGTATGAGGTTCAACAAGGCCAAGTGCCAGGTCCTGCACTTCGGTCACAACAACCCCATGCAGTGCTACAGGCTTGGGGAAGAGTGGCTGGAAAGCTGTCTGGTGGAAAAAGACCTGGGAGTGCTGGTTGACAGCCAGCTGAGTATGAGCCAGCAGTGTGCCCAGGTGGCCAAGAAGGCCAACGGCATCCTGGCCTGTATCAGAAATAGGGTGGCCGGCAGGAGCAGGGAGGTGATTGTCCCCCTGTACTCAGCACTGGTGAGGCCACACCTCGAGTACTGTGTTCAGTTTTGGGCCCCTCACTACAGGAAAGACATTGAGGTGCTGGAGTGTGTCCAGAGAAGGGCAACCAAGTTGGTGAAGGGCCTGGAGCACAAGTCTTATGAGGAGCGGCTGAGGGAACTGGGATTGTTTAGCCTGGAGAAAAGGAGGCTGAGGGGAGACCTTATCGCTCTCTACAACTACCTGAAAGGGGGTTGTAGTGAGGTGGGTGCTGGTCTCTTCTGTCAGGTGGCTGGAGATAGGACAAGAGGAAATGGCCTCAAGTTGAGGCAAGGGAGATTTAGGTTCGATATTAGGAAAAAATTCTTTAACGAAAGTTTTGTCAAGTCTTGGAACAGGCTGCCCAGGGAAGTGGTGGTGTCACCAACCCTGGAGGTGTTCAAAAAACGTGTAGACATGGCACGTCAGGACATGGTTTAGTGGGCGTGGTGGTGTTGTGTTGACGGTTGGACTTGATGATCTTAAAGGTCATTTCCAACCTAAATGATTCTATGATTCTATGATTCTATACAAATGAGAAATAGCAAGGCAACATTTCAGTACAGTGATGGGCTTGTAAAGTTCAAGGTCTTTCAACTAATCTGGTAAACAAGGACAATAGTACAATCATCTATTTAGGAGCAGCAGAGATTTAAAATCAGAATATGCAGGAAGAAAACATGGCTGTCCCAATTGTCAGCTGGTGATTTCTTCCTCTACAGTAAAATTAAAGAGAAGCAATTTTTGGTACTGAAATCATCTAAGGACATTTCTCTCCAATCTGCATATTCCTTTTGGGGCTTTTGTCCCAGGATTTCTCATTTCTATTCTCTTGGGTTTAGCTTGCCTGACTTTTTTTTAGTGTATATGTTCTGGGGGTCCTGGAATATAAATTAAAATGCCATGGGCACCAAACATCTGATGATATGAGCCAGAACAGAATCCACAAAACAATATTTTGAATTCAAATGGCAAAATGAATAACTTAATGTAGGCAGCAATGAAGCCTGCCTGGAGATCTACATCTGAGAGAACAGAATGTACAGAATAATGATTATTTATTCCTTTACTAACATGGTCAGATATTACTATTAATTTGTTCTCACTGTGAGAATGTCAGTCCATTTTTTTGTTTGTTTCTGGTCTTTCCAGTCACGGGAACCTGAAGGAAATGGAAGTCACTTACATTCCTCATTTATGCCTACTTAGACACTGGAGATGCTTAGCTGCCTGCATGGATTTTGTAAATGCTATTGTACAGTCATTATCTTTTCTTCTTCCCTCACTGTCGAATCATGTGGTTAACAGACCACCCATTTTTAAAAACAAGATGAAAAATAGAAACATGCTCGCAGCTATGATTTAGCTTAGGAAACGTTAATGTGGTATTTGTGAAGTGAAACCCTTGCCTTCTCAAATTAATGAAGGTTTTACATCTGACTTTGATCGCATCGCTATTTTACTCACAGAAAAGATCTCTTGAAGTTCTCTATCTAAAGACCCAGAATCACAAGTATGCATTGCCACAGAATTGTAAAACTGCAAACCTGTATCATAGTGATGTGCGTGTTTTAATTCAGTCACTTCTTAATGTACTAGCCCTATTGATAATTCTTATTTCTTGTACTGGACAGGAGAACCAGAATAGGCTAACTGGAGCTACTGGAAGTTTTAAGATGCTGAATGTGCAGCTTTTCAAAACACAATAATCACAAAAGCTGCTTTTTGAGGGTTGAAAAGACTTTTCTGTAATATTTATTGTAATTATTAACACTAATGTAGTCATAATGGCATGTTTAAAATTATACTGTTTCATACTTCAGACAACTTTGCATCTTTTCTGGCTTTCTGTCTAAAAGGTTATTCCACACAAAGGATTTAATATAAAAATGTCAAACCTGTATCATTCTTTTTCAGTGAATAGTTGGATGGCCACCTGAAACTGTGTAACAAAATTTATTATTCTTGTTTCCCAGCACAGCAGTGGCTGCAGTGTTCTACTCTTTCTTGTATCCTTAGCAACACAACCTGTTCCCTTATTCAGAGAGTTCAGTGTAATATAAATATGTCACAGCCTTTCTGAAAGGGCATATATCAACAGTTCCTATCACTCAGTATGCAAATACAGTGAGTGGTTAAAGAGTTCATCAGCTCAACAAAAGCACATGCTGTTTGGGAGGTAAACTGGTGTCATAACTCCAGCACATCTTCTTTAGAGTTATGGTTCAACATGCAGTCCATAGTAAAACCAATCTCCAGGTCTTGTCTCTGATATAGACAGCTTCATTATAAACTACAGTTTATACCAATATTTAAAATGTCAAACAGATTAAAAAAAATTATCATTTTTTTCCATTTTCAATCCTGACATTTTGAAACTTATAGGTGAAAATAATTTACTAAACTCAGGGTCAGCCACAAAAACATGAATAAGACAGAGCTACTATTAGCATCCAGCAAAACATGGGAGATTAGTATCTCACTCATATTAATTTTATATGAACATGCAGCATGAAAAAAGGGAGTAGCATTGTTTTAAAAGATACTAAGAATATTAGAATTTTTCACTGCTTCATAACCCACAGAGATGTCATTTTCAATGAGGAAATTACATCATTAACATAAGTGAAGAAAAAGTCATTCATTGTTCATTTTACCTCAGATAAAATCTGACTGATATTCTTTGAAAAGTTATAAAACAAAACATGAAAGTTTTCAGGGTACTGCAATAGGTGATATTGCTAGCACGTGAAATCAAAATGAAAACCCATACATTACTTTAAGTGGTAAGAGGTGAAAAGGCAAAGTTTTACTTCATTGATATTGTCAGTTCTACGTAAATTTTATAATCTTTTACATAAATAATATTTACAGCAAAAGCAAAGTAATTGCATTGTGTTCTTCAGCTCATAACAGTAAGTCTGTAGTGAAACTTACCTTCCTTCAATAATGACATGTTTCTTGGTGTGTTTATGATAAACTATTTTTGCCCTATCTGACAGCTATTCATCAGGACAATCAATGGTACACCTCCTCAAAGCAAAATAATCTCTCAGTACCAGATAGGACTGCCATTTGGAGACATTTCTTTGGAAAGATGGGAGAGAAAACCTTGATGATTCTTGCATTTTGATTCTCACCCAGTTAAGGTTCTGTCTGTCAGATCTATCTTTCTCTACAGGAACAGAATAATACTCTACCATGACAGTCAGTTGTAATTCTCTGAAGTAGCTGGAGAACAATGGGGGACAACTGTCCATTGCAGAGCTTGTAATATGTTCACATTTATTCCATTTCTGATATCAAACACACTACAGAACTCTTATATTTCTGGTTATAAAACAATCTCACAAGGCTTCTCTTTTAGAAAAGCAGATAGCTCTGACTATCCCCATTAGCAACCTTTGCCAACTGACCTTACATCACTATCCAGTCAAGGTTAATTTGCTTATGGTCTCTGAAGATGCTGTCAGGGTAAAAGGACAAACCACACCTGAGTTTGATAGCAGTTGCTTTTAGGTATGCTCTGTAGATGGTCAGCGCAGACACCCATGTGGTTAAAAAATTCTTTGACTCCTCTAGTTATTCATCACCCTAGTTCCCAAATAAGCTAACACCATAAGCCATATTTGACTTGACATATACATCCCTTCATCTCTGGGAACCTGAGTGACCTATTTCCACTGTAGATAAAAAAAAAATTCACAATGCCTACCCAAAAAAAAAAAAAATTCATAGATAAAGAGAAGGAAAACACATAGAATGCTATTTTGGATCTTATTTACATTTTCAAAACTTTCCCTGGCTGCTTCTACAACCTCGTCCCCCCAGCTAAACCCATCTATGGTTAGGAGAAGCAGAAGCAGACAGACCTAACATAGCATGCCTCCTGTATGTGGGTCAAAGGTAATCTGTCAGATGGACTGATATCTACAGCAGTTGTCTGACCTGTTCTTTCAAAACACCTCTTCTTTCTCTAGCTCTGTATTAGGGTCCAATACCCTCTTCAGTCCCAACTATTGGCTTGACAATAGTGACTCAGCCTACCTGTGAAGAATCTGATGGGCAGTTTCGTCTTATTGTTACCAGTTCATTGCTGTCTGAAATCCTCAAAAGTATATGTGATACTTACAAAGTTAGAACTGATACTTCCTTATCAATATGAATTAAAGGAGATCCCTTATAAAACACAATTGCCTTTGAAAGAGGGATTCAGACTATATCTGGTGCTTGAAAATATACTCAAGTTTAATAGGTCATCAGAACCTTCCTGTACTGCATGCTAAAAGCATGATTTTTAAATATACAAGTAGATGAAAATTCATGTCATACAAAATTAAGAGTAAAGGAAAAAGGCCAGAGAGCAAATAACATGAAGATGATAGGACTTTTCTGTGAAATGGTGTTAAAAACTTAGTACTTCTCTGAATGAGACTATCTAATTGCTATCTATTTCCACACTGAAGATTATTCAAAGAAACAGTATACGGGAAAATACTTGAATTATCTTTAACAGGCAAACAATTCTATCATTGCATGGTCTTGAATAAGTGGAAGAATAAACACATTAATTATCCCAGCCGAGTTATATCATTAAACAAGTTAACATAAATGCATACTTGATGAAGCAGTAATGGAAAATATATAGAAAAGTTTCCACAAAAAGCAAAACCAGAAAATTAATATATTAGCGGAAGTCAGGCAGGTTTACAAGAAGCCTTCAAAACTCTATTTAAGAAGTTCATTATATTCAAATGAAGTCTACTGAGCAGTCAACCTGTCTCTCTTTTCTAGATAAAGTTGAAAAACGTGCATGATTGATTGAGTATAGGTGAGAAAGATGGTAGAAAGAAACACGCATTAAACTTGAGAGCAATGAAAGGGCACAGATAGTGATTCTGAATGCTCTTTGTTCACAGCATATTAAATGCATCTCACCTTCTGAGACAGAAGCCAGACCACAAAATCACAAAGTATAAATGCTTCATGTTTTCAGAAAGTTTCTTTTTTTTTTCCTCCACTGAAATGCTTTTTGACAAAATGAACAGGCAAGCTATGTACTCACAGTGGTTTTTCCATGTAATTACATTCAGGACAGTATATTGAAGATTATACACTAGAGACTAAATTTAAGGAAGAAGCATCTCTGACACACTATTCATTATGGCTGCGGCTGCTGCAGTCTAAACTGGGGACAGAAGAGAAAAGCAGACTCCAGAGCCTTGCTTCATCCCATGACACACCACAATAGATCTTGCCACCTTAGGATTCTGTGCTACATGGGACAATGGCAGACTACAACAAAAAGCTAGCTACAAGGGGAGTGCATAACACTAGACCATTAGAAATTTATCAGAAAGTTAAAATAATGATAATTCTTACATATCTTTTAGATATTCCAATTGTCAGACACTATTCAATCGTATAATGAAGTTTAGTTGCACATATAGAAATATCTTGTCAGAATGCTTGATTTTAGCTGCTGAATTAGAATTCAACAGACTTCTCAGTACTCCAGAAATAATCAGGTAAGAACTTAAAGAATATTTGACAGTAAAACAGATGAATGTGTTTACTGAAGAATATTCTAAAGGACAGAGTTGTTCCAATATTTCCACAAGGAATCAAATTTATTGTGAATTATTTCAAAGAACCAATTAATATTAAGGGAATAAATTAGGTGACTCATGGAGCCAACAGCAATATAAGATACAATATTTACTTAATGAAGGCAGCAGAAAGAAAGTCTTAACAGTAACGAATTATTGTTCATTATGGATTTTCTGCTATGGTGGCAATGTATCACAGGCGACACTACTGATATGTGTGATGTGCTATGGGCAGACTTCCTGAAAGCATTGTATTTTTGTATCATTCTAAGACAAATAATGCTATTGGGTTTGTGTGGCAAGGGTTTTTTTGAGGGGGAGGCTACAGGGGTGACTTCTGTGAGAAGATGCTAGAAGCTTCCCCTATGTCCGACAGAGCCAATGCCAGCCGGCTCTAAGACAGACCTGCCGCTGGCCAAGGCTGAGCCCATCAGCAACAGTAGTAGCACCTCTGGAATAACGTATTTAAGAAAGGAAAAAAAGTTGCTGCCACAGAAACTGCAGCCAGAAGAGAGGAGTGAGAATATGTGAGAGAAACAGCCCTGCAGACACCCAGGTCAGTGAAGAAGGAGGGGGAGGAGGTGCTCCAGGCGCTGGAGCAGAGATTCCCCTGCAGCCTGTGGGGAAGACCACGGTGAGGCAGGCTGTCCCCCTGCAGCCCACGGAGGTCCACGGTGGAGCAGATATCCACCTGCAGCCCGTGGAGGACTCCACGCCAGAGCAGGTGCATGTCTGAAGGAGGCTGTGACCCCGTGGGAAGCCTGCGCTGGAGCAGGCTCCTGGCAGGACCTGTGGCCCAGTGGAGAGAGGAGCCCACACTGGAGCAGGTTTTCTGGCAGGCCTTGTGACCCTGTGGGGGACCCACGCTGGAGCAGTCTGTGCCTGAAGGACTGTAGGCCGCAGAAGGGACCCATGCTGGAGCAGTTCATGAAGAACTGCAGCCCGTGGGAAGGACTCGTGTTGCAGAAGTTCGTGGAGGACTGTCTCCCATGGGAGGGACCCCACACTGGAGCAGGGGAAGAGTGTGAGGAGTCCTCCCCCTGAGGAGGAAGGAGCAGCAGAGAAAACATGTGATGAACTGATTGTAACCCCCATTTTCCATCCCCCTGCAGTGCTGGGGGGAGGAAGTAGAGAATCCTGGAGGGAAGCTGTGTCCAGGAAGAAGGGACAGGTGGGGTGAAGGTGTTCTAAGATTCGGTTTTATTTCTTGTTACCCTACACTGGTTTGACTGGCAACAAATTAAGTTAATTTTCCCCAAGTCTAGTCTGTTTTGCCCGTGACTATAATTGGTTGAGTGATCTCTCCCTGTCCTTATCTCAACCCATGAGTCTTTTGTTATATTTTCTCTCCCCTGTCCTACTGAGGAAGGAGAGTGATATAACAGCTGTGTGGTGCTTAGTTGCTGGTTGCGGTTAAACCATGACATTGTGAAATAGCATGAAAGATGGCACATGCACGTTTCATGCATGCAGCCTGAAAGATGGTGCATAAATACCTGAAAGGAGGATGTGGCGTCTGGGATTCTGGTATTGACCTTTACACATCCATCAAATGTGTGGTATGAGTATGATTTCGTTGTGATGAATGCTAGTTTCTTATGAGTTACTTCTGTCTTCCCCTTTTGACAAGGGAGTACTATGGCCTTGTCTTGGCCAAAAGCCAAGTATAAAGTGAGCAGGAAATGAGTATAAATCATGGCTAGCAGGAACAGGTTGTAATCACCAACAACAAACGGGAAGAATCTGCAAAGGTATGTAGCAGTTTCATCAGGGATTGACCTTATTGGTAGCCTCTGGCAATACCTGGCTATAAAACCATCAATGGTAGAGATCAGGGGGACATCCATACCCAGATGTCCAACACCACATAGAAGAAGCATGCCCAGGTAGAGGAACAGTAACATACAGGAGCTAAGCTGTTGCCTGAGGTCAGTATAGAGACTGGTCAGAGAGATTGTCACATTCCTTGAAACTCAGTTGCACCACCTAGTCAGAGTGGTAACTGGGGCAGGTCCAAGTTGATGCTATATGCATATGTGTGAATATGAATGAGAAGGTCTCCCTGACACCACCTCTCACTTACTTGGTCTGCCTAATAAATCAAACTTAACAGTGTCATGTTGTTGGGTGTGCATCACTTCTTTTTGCACCATCTTTTCACATCACCACTGAAATTGAACGAAATTAGAGTTGCCACTACTAGAATCAGGCTGCTCTGGAGTCTTCCATTAAACCTATCAGTCTGTGTTCAGAGGAAATCTGTGTGACCTCTAGTTTGGAGATATAAAACCTGTCTAGCCTCTATGTATTTGCTGTTATTGTATAATGGTGTACTATAATACTAGTCACACAAGTAACCTCAGTGACTTATGACTGGTCCAGAAGAAAAAAATATCTTCTTAGTGTTGTGTTAGCCAAGCACAAAGCAATAAAACTTCATCTCAATCTCCTCCACTACTGACCCACAATAAGGCCTGTGTTTATGCTGATGCAGTGACTTGAGCATTCTCCAGAAAATTCACATAGCATAGGGGAAGCAAAAGAATGGACACAGAATTGTGGTAAGGCAAATTGAGGTCTAAAAAGATGGGGAGCATTAATTGATTGTTATTCATAGCAATGAGTAAAATTAGCCATCAGCAAGGAAGTGGGAAAAGTGTTCTAAAGTTGCCATGCATTCTCCACAGTCCACACATTAAAACTGAATTGAAGGCTTTTGTTGAATGAGGGGGCATCTCCTCTTTGGATGCAAACATTGCCCAGAGCACTTTTACTCTGCAGACTTTTGCACAGCATACAAAATCCTAAATTAAATCTGAGAAAGGCACTTTACTAGTTCTGGGAAGTTTAATACCCATGGCAATTTCCTGTGAAATCAGTGATTGTTTCAGTTGATTTTCCCACTGAAGAATAAAACTGGTAATTTAATTCTACTGAAAAAAGTCTCACAAATTGGTATGCCATTAGTTTGACTCCATACACACAGATATTGAAAACAAAAACACATGACGAGTTTTAGTCTGATGATCAAAAATCAATCTTCTTCAGTTAGAAGTCTAAAACGAAAGACTAACTTCTGTTTTTCAATCTTCTTATTATGTGCCTGAAGTTGAGATTTACTCTTTCATTATAATTATGCTTTGTGGCACAAAGTATTGTTGGGCCCAGCACAACAGTTAGAAACATTATCTCCTTAAGCATCCATGGGGAACTCTTAACTGCTGTCGATGAGCTGTGAGAGAGGCATAGGACTTCAGATTCAGAAACTGAGATTTCCCCTCCAGATTTTGTTTAAAAAGACAGCTTATTTTTCTTTCCTAGTTTGTGATGCTGCCTATGAGGCTAGATAATGACCTTCCACTGCACACTATTCAAAATGGCCATTTGTGTCTCCCTGAAAAGTGTAAGGTCAGCAGAACCAATAAAGAACTAGAAACACAGTCATACCTGATGACTAAGAAGTCCCCTAAAGCAAAGACTGACAAGTAAAATGGATTTCATTTCTCAATAAAAGCAGACAGATTGTGATCAGGACTGATGACTCTCCCAAACTAAGTAGTAGTAAAACATAACCATCATGCAAGTGTCTATTTTGACTGAGAGCCATAATAGCTCTAAATATTAGTTCTTAAAAAACAAATGAGAGAGGAAAAAATCACTGCTTTGAAAACAATGTACATAGCTTACAGAGAAGTGTATGTAGCTTACAGTAAACATATACAAAGGCCCAAATTACAGAGAACCGTAAATCAGAACAAAATCAATACACATCAGAAACCAGCATGGAATAAAAAATAAAAGCTTTGGAAAATCTGAAGGAATGTAAGAAAAATTCCATCTGTCCATAAAAAATATAAAAGAAAATACTTTTAAGAACAAAATATCTACTCAGATACATTCATGTCCAAAGTATGTATTAAATTATATGTATGCCTGGAAAGAAGAACAGAACCAGTTTGGCTTTCTAAATCAGTGTATTGCTGTTTTATCCTAAGCCAGTCATTTATTTTTTAAATGGCTACATACACTTTTGACACAAAGAATTAAAAACATTATTTCTCATTGTTCTCTGAGATTTGATTTTAGTTCCAGCTCTGCAAGATGCACCTTTCCTTTTAAAAGGAGACTAAGCACCCTAAACTTGGAAGGACAACATACTACTTAAAAGGAAAAAACCAAAGCTGGATTTACAGCTGTGATGGGACACCTCATGGGGAGGATTCTGGATTCTTTATCAGACCATGAGGATACAGTGTTAATTTTCTTGATTTGCCAGTTGAAGGGTGACCTGCTTGTTCTACATTTTGAAGTGATATGGTATCTTCTGACAACAGTGGAACTCAGCAAAAAGTAAAATTGTTTCTTATTGCTCTGGAGTGAAAATGAACAATTGCTCTGGAAAAATATGCACATTAATGATCTTTGTTCATCTGAAAAACATTTATTGTTCTTACTTAAGTGTTGTGGTTTTACCCCAGCCTGCAACTGAGTACTACACAGCCACTCACTCCCGCTCAGTGGGATGGGGGAGAGAATCAGAAGAGTAAAAGTGAGAAAACTCGTGGATTGAGATAAAGACAGTTTAACAGGTAAAGCAAAAGCTGTACACACAAGCAAAGCAAAACAACTTATTCATTCACCACTTCCCATTAGCAGGCAGGTGTTCAGCCATCTCCAGGAAAGCAGGGCTCCATCACACATAATGGTTACTTGGGAAGACAAATGCCATCACTCCGAAAGTCCCCCCTTCCTTCTTCTTCCAGCCCAGCTGTATATGCTGAGCATGACATCATATGGTCTGGAATATCCCTTTGGTCAGTTGGGGTCAGCTGTCCCAGATGTGTCTCCTCCCAACTTCTTGTGCACCCCCCAGCCTCCTCGCTGGTGGGGTGGGGTGAGAAGCAGAAAAGGCCTTGACTCTGTGTAAGCACTGCTCAGCAGTAACTGAAACATCAGTGTGTTATTGTGGTGGGTTAACCCTGGCAGGATGCCAAGTGCCCACCAAAGCCGGTCTATCACTCCCCCCAAGCCCAGCTGGACAGCGGAGTGAAAATATATCAAAGGGCTTGTGGGTCGAGATAAAGACAGGGAGAGATCGCTCAACCAATTACTGTCATGGGCAAGACTCAACTTGGGAAAAATTAACTTAATTTATTGCTAATCAACCAGAGTAGGGTAATGAGAAATAAAACCAAAACACTTTCCCTCCAACCCTCCCTTCTTCCTGGGCACAGCTTCACTCCAGGATTCTCTACCTACCCCCCCACCAGCAGCACAGGGGAATGGGGACAGGGGGTTACAGTCAGTTCATCACACGTTGTCTCTGTCACTTCATCCTCTTCAGGGGGAGGACTCCTCACTCTTCCCCTGCTCCAGCGTGGGGTCCCTCCCATGGGAGACAGTCCTCCATGAACTTCTGCAACACGAGTCCTTCCCACGGGCTGCAGTTCTTCATGAACTGCTCCAGCATGGGTCCCTTCTGCGGCCTACAGTCCTTCAGGCACAGACTGCTCCAGCGTGGGTCCCCCACAGGGTCACAAGGCCTGCCAGAAAACCTGCTCCAGTGTGGGCTCCTCTCTCCACTGGGCCACAGGTCCTGCCAGGAGCCTGCTCCAGCGCAGGCTTCCCACAGGGTCACAGCCTCCTTCAGACATGCACCTGCTCTGGCGTGGAGTCCTCCACGGGCTGCAGGTGGATATCTGCTCCACCGTGGACCTCCGTGGGCTGCAGGGGGACAGCCTGCCTCACCGTGGTCTTCCCCACAGGCTGCAGGGGAATCTCTGCTCCAGCGCCTGGAGCACCTCCTCCCCCTCCTTCTTCACTGACCTGGGTGTCTGCAGGGCTGTTTCTCTTACATATCCTCACTCCTCTCTCCGGCTACCATTTCTGTGTCCCCTGCAACTTTTTTTCCTTCTTAAATATGTTACCACAGAGGTGCTACCACTATCACTGATTGGCTCAGCCTTGGCTGGTGGCGGGTCCGTCTTAGAGCCGGCTGGTATTGGCTCTGTCGGACATAGGGGAAGCTTCTAGCAGCTTCTCACAGAATTCACCCCTGTAACCGCCCCACTACCAAAACCTTGCCACAAAACCCCAATACAATTATCAGCACTGTTTCCAGCACAAATCGAAAACCTAGCCCCATATAACCCCCCAGCTACTATGAAAAAAATTAACTCTGCCCCAGCCAAAACCAGTACATTAAGACATAGAGATGTGGATTCAGCAGATCATGTTCTTAACACTAATGTTTCTACTAACCTTCTACCATGAATGAATTCACCTCACCTAACATTTGTATCTACATTTGCATTTATACTGATTGTGTAAGTTTTCTTTGCAGTTAACTAAGCAAGGCAGGTGCAACTGTAAGGTGATTCCTCATGTTTCTCATAGACACTTGTCTCAGGATGTAATGATTCCCACCCTAGAGATAACCTGCCTCTCTCCATTAGGTATTGAGGGAACCCAGCCAACTAGATTAGACTGGCTAAACTCTGGTGAGCTCATTATCGTCCGGTATGGGTTGCTGAATCAGTAGCCACCCTAGTGTGTGATTCTACAACTAGTTAAAAAGCTGGTGATTACTTTGTCCATGACACATTTTGTTGAAGATCTTAGCAGAAGCAGAAAGATGTAACAAGTGACAGAAAGAGGTAACATTGGCAGCAATGCACTGGTATGTTTTGAATTTTCTATGCTTGCAATTGCTGCCAAACTATGCAACTATTTTGTGTACTGGACCTTCATATTTCTAGGTGATATCTGTCTATGGCAGCTAACAGCCCTTTTTTCTTCAGCCCAGGTACAGCCAACCACTTTGCTTTTTTTTCAGAATCTACTTTATTTTCTCCTGATTCCTGACTTTCTATTGCTATTAAATATAATTAAAATGAATACTTTGAAAGTATGAGGTTCTGTACCTAAAGAAAATCATAGCCTTATGAAATATGTAACAAGAAAACTAAAATTAAGAAGGGCATTTAATTATTTCAAAATGAAGATATGGAAAAGCTATTTTCTGTGCAATTATCCATAATCACATACTAGTTGTAATAGCTGTATAAATGTTCTCCACTTCTAAGTAAAAAGGACCTGATCTCTAATTTCTTTCCTCTAAACCTCATTTTAAAAATACCATGACTAAGTCATAAGTAATAGATATGAAAAGAGTCTTCAGTTCTTATTGTCTGGATTTTGTAATTACTGTGTAGTATTTCATATAAGAGCTCTGGAAAAAATTCTGAACCAACAATCTAGAAAAGCCTCTGCACACAATTATTACTAGATATGCTGCAACTTGCAGTTAGTGAAATGCAGGATTTTCATCTTAAAATGACAATGTGCTGCATATCCCCATATATAAGCCTTCATACATTGAGCCTTCATTGAGTTTTCCTGAACTAAGACAGTATAACCATACAATTTCACAAATGGCATTGTATTTTATGGTTTGGGTTTTTTTTTCCATTTCTGTCACTTCTGTGTAATGGAATCCTAAAATATTTAATTTGAATAAATATGCAAATATGATTCATGACTTGCACAGTAAAGGTAGGTCTTAACCAGAAATTAAACAAAAAAAATCTAACCTAAAAGTTAGACAGAACACAGAATCCCAATGGATATGCAAGGGGGAAAATGAACAGTTTTACTGCCTTATCTAAGATACGATGTAAGGATAAACAAAGCAATTTTGAAGAATTATTCCTGTTGCCAAGTCACAGAGAATAGATGAACAGATCAGCTAGTAATGTCAGAGATCATTTAATTTGCACCTCATAACTATGCTTGCAGCTTAGGTAGAAAGGCTTTTGTCATGTTTATATGTATGCTAAATAAAAATATTTTAACTAAAATACTTTATAAATATCCTTATATAAATATGAACTGTTTCCACAGATAGAAAGGGGTTGATGCATATGCTGTCATTTTCTGCCATCTCCTTGGGATGAAAATGCTATTAAATAGTTCAAAATATACAATAATATTGTATTTCTAGAGAGGGAAAAAAGGTTCTGTCATCATTTATCAGTCAGTGGAAACATGAATGCAAAACTGAAATTCAAATTTTTAAGATCTTAGTGACCTGGCATCCTGAAGTCTCACCCCACTTTTAATGAAACCTAACTCACCCACCCCAAAGCAGATTCTGATATGAATCTATTCTTTGAGGAATTGGCCAATACTTATTCAAAAGTTCAGATATAAACATTTGAAGAAAAAGAATTCTGGATTTATAAATATCCTGAACAGTCATAGAAAAGGAGCAGACAGAGAGTGAAGAAATATGCATTTTCATTTCTACTTTCTAAAACTGCATTGGTAACTAGCCAAATGGGATTTTAATAATTATTGGTCCTTATCTACATATTCTTATTTCATAAGATGAGCAATATATAACCATCAATATTTCTGGTAGCTCTTTCTAAATGTTTTGAATTCTGCTTTTGATTACATGTTCTCAAAAGCATGTACTTTCTTTTTTCACTTGGTTTGTAGAGCTTTAAACTCAAAATTCTCCAGTTCTGATGTGCCACAGGACTAATATCTGATAGGTAAAGTTATTATGCTTTCAAGACTGATCCTGTGGAGACATATGCGGCTAATTTTATGCACAACAAACTAACTTGTGCATAAACTAAATATATGCATAAATGTTTGCAAGTTCTGGGCCTTAGACAATGCCACAAAATAGCTTGCAATCTATATGTACTGTTCAAAGATTCCTCATACAAATACAAACATTTTTCATTATTCCATTTGGAACTGATCTGTAAATAGATGGTTTGTCAGAAATATCAGTCTTTAGCTCTGACAGGTCAGGCAAGCAATTAAGCCAACAAGTCATTGCTCCTTCTGAAAGTTGCCTGGTAAAACAGCACATTTTAAGATGTGACTCACCATAATATATTAACTCCATCAAAAGAGAAATAGTCGTGTAGCTGACCTTGCTAAACAGTGTGGGCACAAAACTCTGGGTAACAAAAAAAAAAGTAAGATGCAAGTAAATGAAAAGTAGGCGTCACTCCCTTTTCTGGATAGATCAAGATCCTCAGGACGCATTAAAAATGTCATGCAGTATGAGGCCAGAAATAGATTTTCTGAGGCAGACAGATCTCCTCTTCCCCATCCTCCCTTGCCACTTTGCACTGTAGCATTGCCTCTTTTCACACACTATAGTAATGGCTACGGGCTGCATCTCCTCTTCTATCTATATTAGAATTTCAACGAAGCTTGAAGGTGAAAATAAGCCTGGATCTCAGATCCATTTATGTCTAAAAGCAAAATCAATTCTACGGACAACTAATTTATCCTTTTTTTTCTTTTCTTTAGGTGTTATCTCACTAAAATAACAAACATTCTTACCCTCTGTAAATATTTAACAGCATATATATATATATATATGTACCTATATCTTCTTGGTTATAAAAATATACTGTTAGTATTCTCTAAGGACTCTAAATAAATTACATTTTGCTCCCAAAGTCCATAGAATTTCAAAGGGATGGGAATAACTGTTCTTTTAAAATGCCCAAACAAGTAGATATTCAGCCAAAAAACCCAGACATTACATCAAAGTATAAAAAATAAAGCCATGATCATAAATCTCTCTTTTTCTAAAACAGTGAAAAAGCATTGAGATTCCTATCCAATCTTAGAAATCTTTCCAAGGTATTCCGTCCAAGGGTCCGGATTAGCCTTATACAAAAAGTCTACATTTGACGTTACTTCACAGAGGAAAACTGTAAGAAAATACTTTTCAAAATACAACATAGACAAAACATTCTAAGCTCAATCCCAGAAGCACATAGTGGAGTGACATATATCACAGTGTATACCACTAATAATCATAACATAGGTCATAAAGGTGTTTTGGTTTCATATGTCATATAGCACATCTGATAAACCAAGAATTTTCAACTGTAAGTTACTAAAGAATAAATTACTGAACTGTCTAACTGTCTGTCCATTTCTTGTGGTTCCACAGATTGGTTTTTGTAGTTCCCCGGACTGCTTCTCTGTTAACCAATACTTTTTTTTTTTTTTTTTGTTATAAACATCAGAGTATTTTAAAGAAGGTTTATGTTACAGTCCTTGGCATTTTGAGTTTTTGAAAATTACAAATACTGGGTTTTGCCCATAGGACTTGCTGTGTCTAACTTTTATGAGTAAGATCAGTATGGAACAAGGCCTCACACATTAGTGATTCAGCATCACTGTTACTTCAGTAAGTTACTGAAGTGATTCTTTTAAACAAATTAATGTAAAATTATATTGGATTAATGGTCTTGGAACTCCTGAGTTATGAAATAAGCTAATGCTACTTGGGAAAAGAAAAGAAAAAATATATTCTGCATGGATTTCCAAAACTGTGTGTATTAAATGATTTTAACAATAAATGTATGTCCTTATGTGGTTCACACAATAAAAAATGAGCTGTGTTGCATGATTTTGTACACGTTCCCTAATGAACCATTAATGGTTCAGCATAAAATAATTCTGTCATTAAAATAGTTAAGGATGAGGACAAGACCTGTAATTTTGAGAACAGAACTAAGAGACAAGAAATTCTAACTGTGCCTCTTAGCTTCAGCTTCTTGGATTCTCTATTTATTATGTACTTTATGTTACTGTCTTGTTATGAGGATTAATTAATTACTCTTTGGCTTTAAAAAAGAAAAGCCATGGAGATCAGAAGTATCGTAACAATAATTTTTTTTAAATATCATCAGTTGAATTGCGCAGACCAAATCACAGAGTCATGGCAATGTTGTCTGTATGGGACGTCTAGAAGACATCTAGGGTAGCCTCTTGCTCATAGTAGGACCATTGCCAACTTTAGAGCAGGCTAGCTGTGGATATATCCAGCTGAATTTTGGAAATCTCTCGGGGTGGAGAATCCACAAACTCCCCTGGCAAGTCATTCTAGTGTTTCATTACCCTTAGGGTGAAGAATTTTTTCCTAATGCATAATCTGAATCTCCCAAGCTGCAATTTGTGGTCACTACTCCTTGTTATACTACCTGCTACTATCAAGAAGAATTTGGCTTCATCTTTCTAACTCCCCTTCATGTGGTTGTAAGATTGCCCATTAGCTTTCTATTCAAACTAGACAAGCCCCGCTCCCTCAGTCTCCATCCATAGATGATGTGCTCTAGGCCCCTGACATTCTTTGTTGCACTCTGCTGGACCTTCCCCCGTTTCCCTGCATCTGTTTTGAAGAGTGCATCCAAAACCAGACAGAGTATTCCAGATGGTCCAGTCTCACCAACTGCAAAGGAATAGTAACTTCTCTCAACACATCGGCCACACACCTCCTAATGTGACCCAGTGTACAACATGTGACTTATTTGGACACTTTTGGACACTTACTTGTACACTTTTGGTTTAAATTCAGCTTGGCATTAATTGTGATCCTGATTTGGGCTACTACTCAGCCACTTGGTACCTAGCCTGTACCTATGTATAGGGTTATTCCATCCCAGATGCAGAACTCTGCACTTCTCTTCATTGAATTTTATGAGGTTTCTGTTAATCCAAACTGCAAGTTTCTTAAGGACTCGCTGGAGTGTAGCTTTATCATTAGGTATGTAGGCCACTCCCAGCTAGTACCATTCACAGATTTGCTAAGTGTTATGTTTTATCTCATCATCCAGGTCACTGGTGAAGACACAGAACAATGCTGCCCCCAGTATTGGCTCCTGGAGTAATCTCCTTGCTACTTACTGGCTGCCAGCTAGATACCAAGCCATTGTATTCAGTGTCCAGCCAATTTTCAATCCATCTGGCAGTCCACTCAGCCAGACACACTTTCTCAGCTGCCAAATGATAATGTGGGTGTTGGTTTTACTAGCCTTACTAAAACTGAGTAATTTTAGAAGTTTTCATGTAACTCAGAAATATCAAAAGAAAATCCATGTTTGGAGCTGAACATTGCTTTTTTGTATTGTAATGCCACAGTCAAGTGCCTAAAGAGACCGGTCAGAATATGGGCATAACTGCTTGAGAATATGTACTTGTTGCCCAACAGAATGTGAAGAAGAGACTTCAAAGCTAGTAGCAGTCACCAATATATAAACAAGGTATAAACAAGGTGTGCCACAGTGCTGCATTGAGATAACAGCTGGGATTCTGAAACAGTTAGCTGATGGCTAGCTAGCTGGTGATAAGCTTGTTACTGAGCGCACTAAAATTATTGCAGAACGATTTTGAGCTTACTTTAACAGAAGAAGTAGAAGTAATGTGCTGTATGATTAAACTAAAACTGTTGTCTGTCTACTCTTGTATTGGGTTTGCATGGCAAGCTTTTGGTAGCAGGGAGGCCACAGGGGTGGCTTCTGTGGGAAGCTACTAGAAGCTTCCCCCATGTCTGACAAAGCCAATGCCAGCCGGCTCCAAGACAGACCCAGTGCTGGGCAAGGCTGAGCCCATCAGCGACAGTGGTGGCACCTCTGGGATCACATATTTAAGAAGGGGAAAAAAACTGAGCAACAGCAGGTGGGAGAGAAGAGTGAGAACATGTAAGAGAAACAGCCCTGCAGACACCCAGGTCAGTGAAGAAGGGGGGGAGGAGGTGCTCCAGGCGCTGGAGCAGAGATTCCCCTGCAGCCTGTGGGGAAGACCACGGTGAGGCAGGCTGTCCCCCTGCAGCCCACGGAGGTCCACGGTGGAGCAGATATCCACCTGCAGCCCGTGGAGGACTCCACGCCAGAGCAGGTGCATGTCTGAAGGAGGCTGTGACCCTGTGGGAAGCCTGCGCTGGAGCAGGCTCCTGGCAGGACCTGTGGCCCAGTGGAGAGAGGAGGCCACGCTGGAGCAGGTTTTCTGGCAGGCCTTGTGACCCTGTGGGGGACCCACGCTGGAGCAGTCTGTGCCTGAAGGACTGTAGGCCGCAGAAGGGACCCATGCTGGAGCAGTTCATGCAGAACTGCAGCCTGTGGGAAGGACTCATGTTGGAGAAGTTCGTGGAGGACTGTCTCCCACGGGAGGGACCCCATGCTGGAGCAGGGGAAGAGTGAGGAGTCCTCTCCCTGAGGAAGAAGGCGTGGCAGAGACAATGAGTGACAAACTGACCACGGCCCCCATTCCCCACCCTCCTGTACCACTGCTGGGGAGGAGATAGAGAAAATCAGGAGTGGAGTTGAGCCTGGGAAGGAGTGAGAGGTGGGGGGAAAGTGTTTTTAAGATTTGGGTTTTATTTCTCATTACCCTACTCTGGTTTGATTGGTAATAAATAAAACTAATTTCCCCACGTTGAGTCTGTTTTGCCCGTCACAGTAATTGGTGAGTGGTCTCCCTGTCGTTTTCTTGACCCACAAGCCTTGCGTTACATTTTCTCTTACCTGTCCAGCTGAGGAGGGGGAATGATAGAGTGGCTTTGGTGGGCACCTGGCACCCAGCCAGGATCAACTCACCACAACTCTAATCGAGGCTAGCAGAAGGAACATGGTATGGTAACACCAGTGTTCTATCTTATGTACTTTAATATTGATTTACCAACTGTTTCTCAGCTGAATTGGGTACATAACAATGCTACTTCTACTGGCTACACAAGTAACTTTTACGGGTTTCACATCCACAGCTAGCCTTGGTTATTTCTTTGGTTATTTTAGCTTCACCTTCATCCCGCATTTCATAATTTCACTCTGCATTTCGTAATTTCGCCTTGCATTTCATAATTTCACCTTGCATTTCACTATTCCTTTGGACTAAATATATTTAAAACAAACAGGCTTAAATCTCTTCTGGCTGTACTACTGAAAACACTTCAATTGAGTTAATACAGTTTGTTTGTACCTACCTTGTTTGATGGATGCAGTCTGAGCTTCTGGATCAGAGACTGAGCATTCTCAAAAGATCAGGATCATATTCTTTCTATCAGACTGCAGGAGGAAAGCTGAGCTTGGAATGTATTAAGTTTTTCCTTGACAAAACACTCAGTTAAACCATCTAACAGAGTGAACAATTCACCGATATCTATAATACACAGGATTTCTTCTTCTTCATCAGATACCAGGGATACAAACTCCCTTCTCCTCAGACATTGCCTTCTATGGAAAGGAAATGCGGATGTGTGCCAGTAGAGATCCACAACTTGCCTCTGAGCATCAGAACTCCAAGGCATGCCACTGCATGTACCTAACATTCAGTCAAACCCCATTCATTTTATTTTCATTTCCTTTGGTCAAAGGCCCTAATATTTTGTTTTTCTTTCTTAAGCATATCTAATTTATTCCAAAAAGCCAGTGCACCACAAAAGGAGCATGTGGTGACTCAATCAAGCGCTCAAGCTCTCTGTGCAAGATTCCCTTTATTTCACAAAAGAATCCAACTTATAGATGTTTCGACAAAAATGTAGAAAGTACTAACAGCATACAGCCAATACTACTAACACAGGAGCGCATATCTGGCTCAGCTGGGATGTTTGCCAGTCCTCAGAACAGTTAAAGATAAAAACATTCCATAGACATACTCGTGGCTGTCTTCAGCCACATCTTCCCAGGCCTACACAAGGCCATCCTCCAACCTGACCTTGTGAAACTAGTTCTTCAAAGGCTTGGCAAACATGCAGCACAACAAATTCTAACGGTCACTCTTGAAAACAAATGCCAGGTGTTCTGAGCTGCTCCCACAGAGCACCTGAGAAACAGCTCAGAGATCACAAGGTTGCAGCATCATACTGCAGATCTAACCTTACTGTAATGCTCACTTAGCTCCATCCTTCTTCCCTCTGTGCCAAAATAGACAATAGTAAGTATGCGGGTGGAAGGAATCACTTGAAATTGACAGTTTGATACAGTTCCTTAGAGCTGCACAGAATTCTCTCTGAGTCACAGTATCAGGACTATATTTCTCTTAGCCACAGAATTGCTCTCAGCAAACTGGAACCCCTTCCCTGTCCTGCACAGGCATGTACTTCAGACCAAAAAAAAAAGGAACACAAATACCTGTAAGTGGCTCAGACTAGAAGAAAGTAACATAAAGAAGCAGATACCTAAAAATTACATTTACTTTTCATGTCTCTTACTTTCCTAAGATCTCTTATCTTTCTTAGATTACAAAGTATACTCTATGCACTTCCAGTTATAGTCTTAGGAAGGCTAAAGGTATTTATATGACACCATGAGCATCCATGTCCAAAATATGTCCCTTAAAATTCACCATCTAAACCTGGAGGCCTACAAGTTTTCTCATTATAGTTGTCAGGACTCTAAATTTCTGCTGGTGGGCAACTACAGAGCCACTTAGAGATTGTGCATGCTCTGTTTATCTCATGCTGAGCTAAATCAAGAGTCATATAAAAGGAATTCCCCACATAGCTTACCTCTGGGTTCCAAAGCCTATCAGTAGTGCTTAGAAAATTATAAACTGTCCCACAAAACACAGTCAAAAAGTGACAATACTCTGCTTCTCATCTTCTACTGCCAAATAGAGCACTTATTTAGAAGCTAGAAGAACTGTCTTGAAATTTATTCTGTATGGATATAAGTCTTTCTTTTAGGAATGTAGCCTAAGCACAGGTCTGTATGTTAGCCTGTGGGAAAATAATGGAAGATTGGTGAGGAGGATTGTAAACACACTCAAATGACTTGCAGCTGAGGTGCTGAAAAACACGTATATCATATTAATTGTTGTTTAATCTTGTGTAGCAAGTAATCTTGTTTGGCAAGTAGAACATCTATGTTTAGACAAGATAGGTCTGTGATAGACTTAGAGACACCCTATTGAACATGCTTGAGATTCCTGCCCTCCTGCGGGAAAGATCAAAGCACAGTGGTAAACTATGCCTGTGTGAATCCCTGAAATACAGGTGAAAACAGTAGGTTCAGTGATCCTCTAGCATGGACCGAGCTCCAACATGCCTGTATCCCCACTTGTGTGCCTCTGCATGGGTGCTGCTTTGGGGGATCCCCCAGTTGGCAAGGTAACAAAAATAAATTTACTCTTTGCATTTCATCTGTGGTTTTGTGGTTGTTCCTGTGTCCTGCCTGTGCCGGTTCACACATAGCCTTATGATACTCTTAACACATTAGCACAATGTCTTCATGAATACCATGTCTATGCACCTGACACTCCTGAAGCAATATACAGGGAGCGAGGGCATCTAACTTGGGGGCTGAAACCCAGGACATAAGAAGGCATTTTAATATTAGGTAAAAGTTTTCAGTGGTGCAGCACCAGCACAAAAGCAGAATATGCTAACAAAAGACTGTGAAGGTGCCCTAAGCATACTTGAATGTCTGATCGTAAGATCTATGTGCTAGGCAGACCGATGAAGCCTGAAATTCGCCTGCTTGTACTGTTAACTGCATCACCTCCAAAGTTCTCATTGCCTCAGCTTCTCAGATGTAAATTGGAGACCAGGAAAGAAAGAGAAAATGCATGGGGCTTTCTTGTTCCATAAGAAGAGTTTGTGGAGAAAAATGGGTTTGGAACAAAGCATATGCAACTCCTGTGGAGTAAATCTGACACACAGCAGCACTTGATCATCTCACATAGGTTTGGTTCCAAATATTAGAAATTATGACAGCCTCATAAACCAGGAAAATTCACTCTGTGGTTTTCTCAGGATTATAGCACTTCATTTCCACATTTCACCTACTGACCTCTTCATTCATTCTTGTCAGTGACATTTCATCATATAGTGCACACATGATTTGGAACTAGAAAATCAGTTCCAAGAACTCATATCCCCTTTTCACACAGGGGATGAAATTATTTGTTTCTAAATAAATCTACAAAGAAATCAGGAAAATACTGGTTGTAAACAGGAAAAAAGTAATAAATATGTGCGTTTCAAAGAGGCTTTGTGTTCAGTGGATATAACCAACTGTAAAAATGTGAGAAGGAGCCTGAATCTAAAGCTTTAGCTCTAATTGTCTGTCTGATAAATTACACAGACACAGCCAAACAGAATGAATGATCTCACAGACAGCAGGTGCTTGGTACCAAGTTGACATAGTAAGACTGTAGTCCATCATTTTTCTGCTCTCCTGAAGTCCATGTTTGTAATTCTGTTATTAATCTTGCTCACTTCTCTCAGTATCTTAAACTCTACCATTTCATGATGGCTAAAGCCAAGGCTGCCATGACCTTCACAATCCCAGCCAGTTCTTTCTGAGAGTAACAGATCCAGTAGAGCATCTTTCCTAGTCAGCTTGTCCATTAAGAAATTGTATTAAACACACTCCAGGAATCTGCTGGATTACTTCTGCCCAGGCATCTTTCAGTAAGTGTTGGGGTAGCTCATGTTTCTCCCTAGAATCAGGGCCTGCACCTGTGAGGCCTCCCAGTTGTGTAAAGAAAGCTTAATCTACTTCTTGTTATTAGGTGGTTGGTAGCAGACACCCATCATGAAGTCACTCTTGTTGACTCTTTGATACTCCTTAGCCCATAAACACACAAATTTGAGCTGCTTTGTGCCTTTGAGCTTTGTGCCTTTGTGTAAACTGTAACCCCTCCTCATCTTCCTGATCTGTCCTGCCTAAAGACTCCACGTCCATTCATCACAACACTCTTTGCAAACAAATGATTTCGCCATGTCTCTGTGATCCTGATGAGGTCATAGCTCTGCAACTGCACCCGGACTTCTGTGTGTTTCTCATGCTGTGTGAATTAATGCACAGGTGTCTGAGACAGGCCTCCAGTAACACTGCTTTCTGAGTGGAAATATGAGAGCCTCCTTCATGTTGTGTCCCCAGGTACTTCCTCACTGTCGTTCATCCCTCCCTACACTTCTCTTCAGGCTTTGGTCACCATTTCCTGACAAACCTAGACTAAAGTCTTCCTCACTTGTTGGCAAAGATGCTCTTGCCCCCTCAAGTCAGTCCATCTGTCTCCTGTGGTTTTTATTCTTCAAATTGAACCAAGCAGTTATCAAAGACATAGCTTTGCACGTGACATCAACTGTGCAACCAGGCATTGACCTTCCAGACGCCTTTCTACTACCTCTTAATTTTTGCTTGTTTGTAAATTTCTTGTGGCAAGCACTCCAGTGGGAAGACTTTTTTTTTTGAAGTACAAAAACAGAAAATGAAAGTAAGAAAGTCAGAAATGTCAGACCTGTGACCTGTATTGAAAAATAAATCCATAGGATTTTGAATCAGATCATGACTGTTAATGAAATAATGTTAGTGAATCAAAGGTTGCCCGTCTTTCAGAAAAAAAGGCTGAATCCAATTAGTTTTCTTAGGTCTGCTCTGAATATGTCTACGTATTAAAAGCAGGTTTTAAAAGCAGAAATCCTTGTACAAAACTGTTCTTTATTATTGCTTCTGTAACAACCTTAAGTGTAGCACCAAGGAAGAACTGGGTGCTCTTAGAGCTTTTTTTCTTTTTTTTTTTTTTTGCTGAGCTGCCTCTTCCAAGCATATTTGCTTCTTCCTGCATCAGTATGTGAGTTAAATGGAATTAAAATGATTACCTCATTTTTAGCAAAATATGTTTTTGCAGAGTGAGAGAAGAGATATTGGTGTAGTTTAGAAATTAAGTACCTGGTGGTCTGACTAGGGATATTACCTGACTTGGTAAAAGTGTTTAACAAACTCAGGTTATACTGTGTGATGATAAGCTGCTATTTCCCTGATGATGTACTCAGTGTTACAGAGTGATTTTTACATTTTCCTGTAATAATACTTAACCGATGTTCTCTTTCAGTCCACATGTAAGGCATCAATGAATCATTACTTTGGGAGTGAATACCAGTTTTACCTGAGCTGCATCTGTCATTACTTTACTCTGGGTGATTTCTTTGAAGCAAAACAGAATGAAAATTTCACATTCAAAAAGCAGATCGAAACTAACATGCCCAGCCTTCCAAAGAAGACAAAGAAAAACTATTAAAAAAAAAAGAATAATCCCTGCCTGCTTGCAGCATTGGTGACACGGCAATTCAGGCCAAATAAGAAGTGATTCCAATTAACTTAAATGAGTAGCCCCTTGTTCAGGGGCAAGTAGTCCCTAGGCATCAGCAGCTGGAAAGTTTGGAAGCACAGTGTTGAAGGTTTGAAGAAGAGAGGACCAAACAGAGCAAAATGAGGTGGCTTCAAGAAGACCTACTATAAGACTATACTTCCAAAAATGCAGGGCAGTCTAATTTAGTCCATGGGAGGCCCTAAATTATGTCTACTGACTTGTGAATATTTCTCTTTTCTTTTGCCTCTTTCTTATTCTCTTTGCTCCACTATGACTTACCCAACATGAAGCACTGCATCCTTTACTTTTCTACATTGATCAAGACATTAGTCTTTGCTCAGCTCTCTAATGATAGAACATAAGAAATGTTTGCATCCCACATTATTAACATGAACATTATCTAATAATACAATCAGAAATAAAATTTCAGGATCTTTCTCCAAGTCTGCCAATAATTACTCAGATCACACAGTAAGGAAAAATCACACTACCTGCTATAAACCTTGCTTACTTAGGATCATTCTTGTCTCTGAAGACATTAGGAAAAAACAAGAGATTTCTTTAAACCCTTTTATGGATAATGTGCTAAAAAAAAAGACACAGATAAAAAATTCACTCTGAACAATTTACCCAGCAATACTGTTCCTACTAGTTCATCTGCATACTTCAGTTAAATATCTCAACGTTTCCGGATGAGTTCTTTACTTTTTGATCTATCCTTAAGGACTGATTAAAGTAATTGGACTGATTAGCTTTGCCCCCATTTAATACTCTTTTCCATACTTGTAAATATAAATATTTCCCCTCAGTTTTCTTCAAACTAAGGAACACCAGTGCTTGCAAACTTCTCTTGTAGATATTACTTGCTAAGCAAATCTTTACTGCTCTATTTAAATGCTCAAGAAAGTTTTACACTTAATATTCAAAGAGGACTAAGCATGACTCAGTTAGCAACGAGCATTCCATCACAGTCTATTGACAAGAGATCACTTGTCCCCAGACTTTCTGAAGTCCAAATACCGTGTGAATACCAGTACCTTACTTTGCTAAATTCAAATATATATAAATCATAAGCCATGTATCAATGATGGAAATGATGGAAAACCCTAAAACTGCATTTACACAGCGTAACAGGCATTGTGCATACAAAAGTGTTTGCATTTTTGTTTTACATTGCCTACTGCTAATCTCAAATTAAATCTAAACTCACACGCATGAATAACATATGAAATGCATACAAATGAAGAATAAACTAAATCATTATGTGCAGAACAGTTGAGAAAATCATTCTATTTATTACCAGTATGGCTTGAAATGGAGTACTGTGTTGTACGCTGCATGGTACCCGAAGAAAGACATGACTCCTTTAGAAAATAAAGCTCAAAGAAGAGTATCTTGGATGATCAGAGACTTAAGAAAACTGACATAGGATGGAAGAGTGAGAACTGGACTGATATATTTGAGAGAAGACTGACAGGATCAGAACAGTCTTAAAATGTGCAAAAAAGTTTGCCACAATGAAATAACTGTTTCTCCATGGCCCTCTGAAACAGACAAGAAGTACTGGGTAACCACAGTAAGTGAGATTACTTTAAGCATCAGGAAAAGTTTCTCAGAGGTGAGACAGTGAAGCACTGGGACACATTGCCTAAGACTGTGAAACCTTCGTGACTGGAAGATTTTTGAAATACATTTTTCTTACACAAATACCTATCAGGAATGATTTAGGATCTTGCTTTGGAGCAAGGAGATGCTAAAATTTATCTTCTGAGGTCCTTTCCAGTTCTACTTAGCAAGATGAGATATTTCCATCACTACCATTGAGAAAATAAAGAGCAAACCAAATCAATAAAGAGACAAGTACAGAACATTCCATTTAAATTAAAAAAAAAAAAAAAAAAACTAAAAACCAAAAAAACCCCAACCAAAACGCAGAACACCTTTTTACTGTGAGGGTGGTCAAACCCCGCAACAGATTGCCCAGAGAGGTTGTGGATTCTCTGTCCTTGGAGATATTTTAAACTTGACTGGACATGGCCCTGACAAACCTGCTCTACATGACCCTAGTTTGAGCAGGGGGTTGGACTCAACAATCTCCATAGACCCCTTCCAACCTCATCTATTATGTATGTGACATGCAATCAAATAATTCAAATATATATAAACCAGTGATTCCCATCTTTCACTCAGGTTGTGACCAAGAACTTGATCCAGGTTTTTTGTAGTTATTAGTCTTACAATTGATTTATTCTAGCTTTTGTTACAACTCAGCCTGTCCTGTTTCTTAGAGAAACCACATCACAAGAAGGATTGGACAAAGCCCTGAAGTATCAATAATTGCAGTCTTACAAATCAGTTCTCACCTTGGTCAACAGGGAAGCAACCCAAGCATCTGGGTATTCTACCACAAATTTGAGGACAGAATGTCTATTAGAAGTAGGAAAATATTCATCTGAGCTGCTATCAGATACTACAAGAACTGTGCTACAGAAGACTTTTCCCCCAAAAAGCACAACTTTGCATCCTGTATCACAGAGATTCTTGTAATCAGTGCATTTTTCTTCATGATTCTTTTAAATAAACAGCTACTGAAATCTGAACACAGGCTGTCATTACCATGGAATAACTGCTAAATTAAAAATACAGATTAAATTAAGTATTTGTCTTTAAACACTAGTAAATAAAACAAGCATAAATGTGTAATTTTGCTAAGTTGTCCATACAAAAATAAAGATTTTAGAAATACACAACCCTTTTAATTTTTTTAAGACATATTGAATATTAACACTGTGATATTTGGAAATGCTGAAATACCTTTATGGTTTTCATGCAAGCTTTACAATAACTCAAAATCACGTGGAAGCTTATAAACAGGGAAACATTTAAATTCAAGCTAAATCCTACAATTCATTAAAATATAGATAAAAATCCCTTTCCCTTTTTTTTTTCAGTGATAGTCTTATTGAGTGCTAGCCCTATTTAGATAAACACCTTAAAAAACTATGCTGATCATCAGCTTTTTAACCAGTGCATTTTTTATATTCTAAAACATATCATATTTTATAATAGTCTATATGAGATTAGGATTATTTTTATCAGTGATGTGCCCTAGTGCAGTTTTAGAGTTCCGGATGAGAAGTCAGAACTGAAGCAATTGCTGTTGTTCTAATAGAAATGGAAGCCTTTTCACCACCCAAAGGAAAGGGTATGAACCGCCTAGGAAAAGTTTCTGCAAAGACTTGAATGTTGTGCCTTTCATATACAGTAGTGCTGAAAAATTGAAAGAAAACCCATAGAAGTCCTTAAAATGTCAAAAAACACATCTTCTCATGAAAGACTACAAAAGGTCAATCTCAAATTAGAAAGAAAGAAGCAGTATGTTCTGATTAATATTGACCTATATGGAGACAACATGAACCAAAGCCTAAAGCTTCAAACTAGATAATATTAGACAAATAGGCATAACATTTTAACAGGAAGAATAATTTAATAGTTGGACCAACTTCAAAAAACTAGGATGGGTTTGCCATGCTTGACATATTTAGGTTAAGCCCAGACATTGTTCTAAAGATATACTCAAGTTTGCATAGCAATTAATTAAAGGAAGTCTCATAGCCTACAGAGTCGAGACAGTCAAGATAACTACAAAGGTACCGTCTGGCTTCATAACCAATGAATGTGTAAACTCTCATGCCTTTTACTGGAAGCTGAGAGTATTTAACATCTTACCAGAAGTTCAGCCCTGATTGGTTTGTCAGCAAAGAATGTGTTCAGGGTTTCTTGATATATAACCTTGGACCAGCAAGGTGAAAGCACGGGCTCAATAGAGTAAGTGGTGAATCTGCCACAGAACTTAAGTAAATCAGAATTTCACCAGGTTAGTAGCATTTGTCAGTACTGAAAACAAATGCAGCTGCCTTTGACTGTTTCCCCTAACCTCCAAGAAGAGTTAATGTCGTAATTATTATTAATATAATACACATTGTATAAAGATATCTCACTAACATGGCAAGGCAATTGTTTTCCAAAGCAGTATATTGCCTGCAAGACACCAGTCTAACCTTCTTTCTCTTGAAAGCACTGAGACTCCAGTTATGCTTATTAAAATTTTCTGTGCCTCATAAATTGTATTCATTTTTAATACTTGGCTCAGAAATTGGAAACCATATTCAAGAAAATCCACACATGCAACATAAAAGCATACACAAATTAAAATAAAAAACCAAAGTTAAACAAGAATTTTAACTATTTCCAGGCTTCCAAAAGTTTTTCAGGGCTATTAACAAAACTATTTCTCAGATGGGCTGTTCCTAGCACTTCCTCTCTGCTACTAGGTTTCTTTCTCAATGTGTTTTTTACATGAAGGCTCTTCCATTCAGACCTATTTACATATTCCTTCAATTGCCTTATGGTATAGCTACCATATTTAAAGCATATGCCAGAAACTTCTATCTTCTTTTACAGGTAACTTAAGAGAAATAGCAATGTTGACATTTCTGACTGGTCCTGTCATGTTATGAATTTATTGCATTTAATACTAATTGTTTCTCTCGGGTGCTTCCTTTCTAAGGCATCTAGAAGCCTATCTATCCCTATAGTGGATTTCCAGATTTCATTTCCATAAACTGAGACAGAAAAATAAATTAACTTAAGACCTATATGGGTTCTAGATTTTTCAATGGTTTTTCAATTGGTTTATACTTTAAAAAAAACCGAACAGTTTTCATATCAACTTATGACCTGCTCTTCTTCTGGGCATCCCTACTTAATCGTGTGTTGCTAGCAACTATATGATTTGGGTCTTTTTGTGTCCTTTTGTCATTTTTTTGATAGGACCTGTTGTGGGTTTTGACTGAAATTTTTTTTTCATAACTGGTCCTTTGTCCTGTTTTTATTGGGATGAGAAGAATTCATGGTCTTTATTTGCATGGTGGCTGAACTGCCATTCAGAAGAGCTGAATTTTGCTAATGACATGCAATTTGTCTTTTCTTTTTCACCCCCCCCCCGCCTTTTTTTTTCTCATGGCAAAGTCAGTGGTAATCCTAAAGAAGAGAAGTAAGGAAATACATTAATATTTGACAATGACATCTATGTCAAACCTTTCATTCAAGGCTACACTTGCTTGAACTGTGAATGCTGAATTTTGAAGACAACTTTCCTAGTGAAACAATATATTCAGCTTTTCAAAGTACTCCAGCTTAAAAAAGTTTAATTTTTTTAATGGCAGGAGAAACTCCTTTTATTATGCTCACATAATTCAAATACTTTGCAAGGATTCTCTTCCAATTTTCCCATTACAAATAATCACTTTTGATGAAGAGCAAGCAGGAAAATACTAGGTAAAAAAGTAATTTTGGGGAGGTCATAAATCACTGGAATAGTACACTGAGAATGATGTTGTATTAAATAAAACTCACTGCCAAAATGTGAGACAAACTCGTTGTTACATTACTGCTGAAATTCTTTGCACAATGCCAGCATGCATAACATTTTGCTCTCAGCACCCACACACAGCTACTCAGAAGAGAAAACACATGTACTGCACTTGTACAATTAGCCAGTCGAATAGATTATAAGAAACTGTTCAGCTCTGCCAGCTAAGCAAAATGGCATTACGCCTAATAAGGGTATAAATATAACTTCCCTTTCTCTGCATTTGCAATGAATCTTCAGGAGTCCTCTAACACAGGACAGAGTCAAAAGTCAAAAGTGGTAAAGTTACGTTGCAGATTTCTTGCCCTTTAAAGGGCAGGGGATAGTATCTGGCATTAAACAGACTACCTGCAAGGATGGTGACTCAAAGTGGAAATTAACTCAGAGTGGGAATTCACAGTGAGAATTCACTGTTGTTATTTTCTCACCATTTATGGAAAGACCTAATGCCATTAATTCTGCTAAATATTTCAAGAAATGCTAATTCTGGAAAAAGGACAGATTTTGGTGTCATGTATAGGCATAAGACTCTAGAAGTTGTGTTGTAATGCCCAAGATAGGAAATTTCTTTAAAGAAATTATGAACTTGAGAGGAGAAACTCAACATTAATGACAAGTCTACAGCTAACAGCTGTGGAGAAGCCACTCCACGATCTTGCTCTTTCTGTCCGAAAAAGAATGAGAAATTTTCCTTCCAATTACTGAGAGCAGATGAAAATATTTTCCATCTTTCCTTTTCTTTATTCCACTACAACACAAGTCTATCCTGTGCAGAGTGAAATAAACAAAAGAGCACACTTAGACAGCCTACTATGGACAGGCAATGTGGACCTAGGTCCCACAATCTGACAAAGCAATCAAGAATTCATAACACCTACTGACAGCAGTTCAGTACTGCTAGGCTTTGGGTCCTGTTGTCTACGTACTAGAGGGCTGTGTCTTACTCTATTAACACCATAAGCTCTCTTAAAATTAGACATCACAGTGAATATAGATGATAGAGCTGTGTTAAATGCTATTGTATAGATCCATAGTGAAGTTACAGCACAAATTTCTTTACCTTGCTTCACAGCTGTTTTACTTTCTGTGGTGGATACACTGTTACCAGGACTAATTATTTTAAAGGCAGTTTAATTTACACTGGTGTTCTTCTCACTGCCTTCACTAAAATATTCTCAGCAGAGTTCGATCTTTTACTGATCACTGCCAGTCTTCTCACTATGGGATAACAACAGAGCAGAAAACCTGTATTGTGTAATAAATTCAGTCTTTATGCTATTGGCTTAGAGAAAGTACTACTAGCTAGTAGGTCTAAGGGCAAGTATGTCCAGGATATGTTTGATAACACAGCTATTTAGGAGCATCTCTAGAAGTAAATTCAATAAAATCAGCAAATTCAGCATACATAGAAGACAGTCATTATGTTTCATCTGTTGTCCGTCCTATCCCAAATAAAGAGAAGAAACCAGTGTTGTGCTCATATACCAGGGAATGCTGTAATATTTGTTAAATATTTGCAGGGATACAAAATTTTTTTTTCTGCTGAATGTTTTCAAGGGATCAAAACTGTATGTTATTTTAAACCTGTAAGTTTTTTAGCAAAACTGGGTAGAAATTCCCGTGACAGTTCCATGTTCAAGGTCCATGTTGATGGACTTTAATGACGATGATGATGATGTCTGGTTCAGGTTGCTCACTGCTCAGTGAATGCTGGACAAAGTGCTTCTCACTGCTTAGAAGTCTAAACTTCCAACTGCCAGTTAGCCTCCATCACTTTTTCCTAACCAGATTTGAGTTTCATTGTTACTGAAATTGACCTTGGAAAACCACATCCTTGAGCAGTTTCTTTCTTGCCCCAAAAGGCCTCTGCTCCCTGGAATGTGTCTTGTGTTTTTCTGGTTAGTTTTGTTAAGGACTGTATCCAACCTGCCTTATTTAAGATATGTCCTTTGACTTCACATTTGAAAGATGGGACGGTCTGCATGAAAAGGGACTGACAGGATCAAATCCCTGATATGTAAATTCTTCAAGCTTCTGAAGCTAGTCACATTAACTCTATGAGTAAGGGTTCAAGAATGTCAATAGAGAGTTCACGTGCTGACCCAATGTCTGCTAAACATCTCACAAGCAAATAAAAATAAAAGTTTCTTGATGCAGCGTTTAAAACATAAGGTCTACAATGTGACTAGCTATAGTACAACTGTGATAGGAAAGAGTGGAAAAGGGTCAGAAAGCAAGAAGCAGAGCAGAAACTGCACATTGTTTCACTATCCATTAAAAACAGCTGCATCTAAATATTAATCCAGCCCCAAATAAAAAGCCTGATAAAATAGGAAGCAAAACACCAGACAGGGCTGAGCATTGGTGGTCTCAGTTCTGCCTAGCTCCGTGTAAGAAGGGAAGTAATGGGTCTCAGGGCTAATCAGTAAATACACTGAAGGGCAGGTCCTTGAGGAACAAAGTCCAGAAAGACCTACGCAGATTGGAGGAATGTGCCAAGAGGAACTGCATTAATTTCAGCAAGGATGAATGCAAATTCCTCCACCTGGGAAGGAGTAACCCCCTGCAACCATAGAGATGGGGTCTGACTGGCCAGGGAGCAGCTCTGCAGAAAAGGCAGCTAAGATGGCCAACAGCATCTGGGCTGTATCAACAGGAGCACAGCCAGTAAAATCAAGGGAAGTGATTATCCCTCTGCTCAGCACTTGTCAGGCTGCATGTAGAAAACAGTGCCCACTATTGGCCCCCCCAGTACATGAAAGACCTGAGTCAACTGGACTGAGTTCGGTGGAGAGCCACCAAGATGGTCTTCAGGATGGAGCACTTGTCCTATGAGAAGAGGCTGAGGAAACTTGGCTTGTTCAGCATGGAAAAGAGAAGGCTTCAGGCAGAGCTAATAGCATTCTTGCAACACCTACAAGACACCAGGCCAGTCACAGTGGTGCATGCTGGAAGGACGAGACAGCAGATGATAAAACAAGAGATGTTCAGACCGGATAGAAGGGAAAAAAATCACTATGAGGACAGTGAAATGGAACAGGTTGCCCAGAGGGGCTGTGCAGTCTCCATTTTTGTTGCCCTTTCTTGTACTGGAGAGCCTTTCCCAGCACAAGACAGACATGGATTTACTGGAGCAAATCCACTGAAAAGACACAAAGATGAGTAAGGAACTGGAGCATCACTCATCTGAGAACAGGCTGAGAGAGCAGGGATTGTTTAGCCTAGAAAATATAAGGCTTGGGGTAATCTTATCAATGTTTATAAATATCCGATGGCAGGGTGTAAAGAAGATGGAGCAAGACTCTTCTCAGTGGTGCCCAGTGACAGAACAAGAGGCAGTGGACGTAAATAGAAACACAGGAAATTTCATGTGAACGCAAGAAAAAACTTTTTTGCTGTAAGGACAATCAAACACTGGATCAAGTTGCCCACAGAGGCTGTGGACTGTCATTCCCTGGTGTCATGGTTTAACCCCAGCTGGCAACTAGGCACCATACAGCTGCTTGTTCAGTCCCCCTCAGTGGGATGGGGGAGACAGTCAGAAGAGTAAAAGTGAGAAAACTTGTGGGCTGAGATAAAGACAGTTTAATAAGTAAAGCAAAAGCCACTCATCCAAGCA